>NC_050104.1:69056877-69681877 GCF_902167145.1 Zea mays | reverse complement strand
CCTCCGTTCATAAATATATGGCACCATTGACTTTTTCGAAAACTTTGACCACTCGTCTTATTCAAAATATTTATTCAACAATGTAAAATTTTAAGTCAAGCACAAACTACCTTAAGTGATAAAACAAATTACAAAAAATAAATGATAACTTATTATTTTTTGAATAAGGCGAGTGGTCAAAGTTTTTTTAAAAAGTCAACAGTGTCATATATTTATGAACGGGGGAGTACTACACTTGATAAACAAAATACCTTATGCATCCATACACCTGTTGGTTATCAACAGGTAAACTAAACTTAGAACCACTTAAATTTTCATGTAAGTTTTTCTCCCAACAAAGAAACACTTAAATTTCATCTACTGTGCAACTCTCTAACTCACTATTGAATTGTGTTGCAGGTTGCTACATCTATTGCATTTTCAGATGACGACAATACTATGCAAGTGTATTTGCATTACCATTTATTCATTCAAATGTTATGTGCTTCTACTAGATACTCTTATTTAATACCATTCATTTTCTGTTACAAAAACATAAATCAATAGAAAAAAGAACTAAAAAACAGATGTTGAATCTTCACACAAGGTATGATTTAAGAACTTAATACAACAAGTTTATGTTCCACCATACTTAACTGTTCAATCAAACCTCGTTGTAGGGCACAAATGCTTTTCAATCTAATACTCCTAAAAAATCCTCCAACACATTAGAAACACCAGCAAAAAGGTTCTTACAACTCCTTTTATTCTTTTTTTACTTACCTGTGGAACAATTCACAAAGTCGATTATGGAGATCACCAACAGGACATGCTAAAGGTAGTTCCTTCCACTATGATGCTATCTTGCAACCACATTTTTACTTTGTAGACCAAGCTACTGCATCCCATCCTGTATGATGTATCTTTACTTGAATCTCCAACTTTCTTCTTCCTGTATATTTTACTACATGGATCATGAAGATACTTTTAAATGTTTTTACTTACCAACATTCACGACATAGTTCTTTAATGTTGACTGTTCCCCCATTCCAAATCATAAGATGTGTTGGCGTTTCTAGGAGGGTCATCCTGGGCACATGGCATCGAGAAGAAAAGTAGAGGCCTGATGTAGTTCGATTTTGATTGGAAGAGAAATTTAATTTGATTGAATGTGGACAACTGGAAATCAAATTCGAAGATGTGTTTCGTCTTTTTCCTGAAGAGAAATTTAATTTGATCGAAGTTGTGGATGATATTTTGTAATGGTACTATTATTTTATAATATAGACTTATTTCAGATTATTTGTCATGTGTAAGCCTATAACAGTTTGGAAATTGATAATGTGCAATGTACATGCTCTGCATATTTGTTTTGGTCCAAATAAAAAAATAATTATAAATATTTGTTTATGGTTCATTACTTGCAACTTATGTAAGCTTTTCCATAATAAAATAAATAAATCAATAAAAATAAATAAAATTCAAAAGTTCCTTACAACATATATAAGAGTTGCCATAATACATTCTAAATGTTGCACTACCTCTAGAGAAGAATTGGCCTAGTTGTGGCAGAAACACATATAACTGTTGCAGTTGCCAGAAGTATTCGTTGCTTTTTAGCAATGGTTATTATTAGGAGTTACCAACACATAAGTATGTGTTGTAATAGATCCTAGCAACGACAGCATAGGCAACACATAATTATGCGTTGGTATAGGCCCTAGCAACGCTTAAAATGACATTTAGCAACGCATATATGTGTTGCTATATGGGTGGTTATTTTGTAGTGACAGTGCCACAAGGGATGCGGGTGCGCGTAAAGGACACGAATAAGAGACTGCCCCGTGGGGCCCTGCTGTCGGCGTGCGCTGGATGGGGAAGTGGGCCGCACTGGGTTAAAAAGGGAAATGGGCCGCGCTGTGTGGTTCCTTGGGTGGGCCAAAATCAGGGACCGAAGCCCAGGTAAGTCCCCCTTTTCCTTTTCTTTTATGTTTTATTTTCTGTTTTTCTTTATTCTCAATTATTTTGAATCCAAATTCGAATTTGAACATGAGTTTCACCTTGGAGTCAATTATACAAGTTCAAACCCTAATGTAGCAATAACATATTTTTATTTACTTATTTTTATCCACATAATATTTATTTTCTTCTCTTTTCTATATTCTAGAATTTCTTTTAGATTCTAAATTTCCTTTTTGACTTAATATATTTCTTGTCACATTATTTTTATATTGTAACAAAATGCACACCAAATAAAATCCAGCATGATGCATAATTTAGTGGCATATATTTTTATTACTTATTTGTTTTTTTGAATATGGTGTTCACATGTGATGATAAGTAGATTCAACACACACATAAAATATAGGAAATAACTTTTCTCCTCTTTTATTATCTATTACAAAATGGGTATTACAGGTATAGCTCCGGTGAGAAATCGCCAGTCGCCTAGGGCTTAAATTCACCCGGTGAGTCAACGGGTGGTTTCCGTGGCAGCTGGCGAAACTTTCTGCTCTCTTGTCCTACCCTGGCAGCAGCGTGGTCGTCGATCAACGGTGGTGGCTGGATTCTCTCTGAGTATGCAGTGGCGGTCGCGAGATGGTCTTGGGCATCTGGAGGATAGGGGGTTACGGTGGGCAATCCCTTTAATGATCCGCGGATTTGAGGCCCCCGGCCGGTATTGCCTCCGAGATCGCCGGTGGTGGATACAGTGATGGCTGTTGGACGTGGCATCCTGAGCTTAGGTCGTGACCTGATAAGTGGGTCCCATGAGATGGTGGGTTAGGCGTGGGTGAGCGAGCAACGGGGCGGGCCTGCCAGCAGACGCCTAGGGCTGATCAGCGTGCAGCGCGAAGTGAGCAACTGTCAAGCGGGCCCCGCGAACCAGTGAGAGGTTGAGAGCAGGCGCGAGTCGTTTGGCTACCCGGTGGGCCCCACGTGTCGACGCCAATCCGTTAGCTGGGCTGCGCAGATAAGTGGTTAGGTGGGCCGGCTATCCCGATTTCGGCCCAATGCAGCTAAATTTGATTTTCTTTTTATTTTCTAATTTTCCAAATCCAAGTGTTGAAATGAATTTGAATTCCTTGTTTGAATCTCAAACTTTCAAATACCAAATAAGATTCTAATGTGAATGATACTACCCCTTTATGCCATAATTATTATTTAGTTATTATTATAATAATTATTCATCCTCCATTCTTTAATTCTTTGGCTCCCATATTATATAGTGTACTACTTTGGATTCAAGTCTAGTCTTAATTCATTTATAACTTTATATTTGATGCACAGACAAAGATATCCAGCATGATGCATGTTCTATCTTAATTATGGTTATGCTCATGTTCTACAATGTGAGTATTTTATTAGTTATTTGTTTTCTTAAATATGGTTATGCTCATGTTCTATCTTGTGGATGGCAAAACATGTAGTATAATCATTTCTTTTTCTTATCTCTTACAAATTGGGTATTACAGTATCTTGATACAGTTCGAAGAATGGAAACCTCGTTCGAAGGTTTCTCAGTAAAGAATATCCCAAGAGGAGAAAATGAGCATGCAGACTTATTAGCTAAGTCAGCGGCATAGGGGCTTCCGCTACCTTCGGAAGTATTTTTTTGAAACAATAAAAGCACCTTCAGTCGAGCTCATGGAGAGTGCAGTGCTTACAATCTCGCCAGTACACAACGAAGATTGGAGGACTGCGATTGTATCTTTCTTGCAAGGCAATTGTCTTTCGGATGACAAAGCTTACATCAAAAGAATGGAAGCTAGAGCAAGACCCTATGTAATCATAGAGGGAGAGTTGTATAAACAAGGAGTCTGCTCCCCATTACCAAGGTGTTTGTCTAGAACCGAAGGTCAAGAGCTGATGAAGGCAATACATACAGGACTGTGCGGAGGTCATATTGGGTCCAGGCCTTTACTAGGAAAGGTTTTCAGACAAGGATTTTATTGGCCGAAGGGACTAATTTGACCAACTTGCCACTAATCCGTGTCTATCCGCGACAATAGTGGAGCAAGGTCTCTAGAGAGCCTATTATGGCTTACACGAATCGGTCGCATTCAATCCAATGACTCGGAACGAATCAGTGACCTACTAGGGCAACGGTGTTTGCACGAATTTGGATAGAGGCAACCTGGAATGGTCGATTGACATGAGCAGTGTCCACAGCGGCGTTCCCGGGCAACGATGCGGCGTTCTCAAAGCTACGACGCTGTAGCGTTCAATTAACCTAGACCGAGAGCTTCACTAGGAATAAAGAATGCTAAAACATGGATCAGGGGTACATGAATTAACCTGAGAAGGGCTGGCCACAACGAGAGGTCTCATGGCAGCAACGATGACCTAATTTGGGGAAATCCGGTGACTAGGGCTATGGTGCATGAGAGAGGCTAGCTGAGGGTGGGATGGGCGCATAACAGAGAGGCAAAGCGAGGGGAGTGCTCAATTTATAGAGACTAGCCATGGGTGCTACGAATTTTGGATGGAGATGAGCTCACTATAGTGAAGAGATGAGTCACCAGAGTTCATCTACCGTGACGGTCAATGGAGTTAGGTCTCGGGTAGTAATTGGTTGTCCATTACGACCTACTGTGACGTGGGAACACCCTCAAGCACGTGGCATGACTATGAGGGGCGGCAGACACCAGCAATGGCATCACGGCCGATCGTGAAGCAAGTGGGTACGATGGCCAGCGCACGTACTCATCTACGGGGGCGATATTTTCACTCCTTAGGGTTTTGGGCCCCAAATTAGGGTTTTGGGTGTCCTAGGGTACATTAAGTACTTAATCTCTCTAAGCTAATATTTCTTGAACAGTTCTACCAACTTATTAAGGTCACTACTTAGTGCTCATCTCACAAAGCCACATGTCTCTAGTCCTTGGAGAGAGGCATTCCATCCTAGAGTTAATGATCTTCTTACCAGATCACATCATCTCACAAACATCACATCACATGTTTTGTTTTGAAATTTTAGCCTAGTGAATGCAGTTTAGATATATCATACATAATGTAATGCCAATGCATATGATGTCATGCCAAAGTTTTAGTTCTCGTAACACCAGAGGTGTTATATCCTTCGCCCCATAAAAGAATCTCGTCCCAAGATTTAAGGCTCCTAGATAAGTAATGGAAAAGGAAACACGTCACAACTTTATTTCCTATTTTCTCTTACAAGGCGGAGGGTGGGTGTGTGGGTCGTTTCTAGCTTTACACAAAGTAGACAAACCATAAAGATTACAAGAAGCTAAAAACTTAGGAAAATGTTCTTCTAAGAAACCTTCAGATTCCCATGTAGCTTCCTCTTCTGTGTGTTGGTTCCACAGTACCTTATAGAACTTGAGGGTCCTTTTTTGAGTAACTCGATCCTTCTGATCCAAAACCCAGATGGGATATGCTGAATAAGTTAAGTTTGGTTCCAGATTAACTTCTGATATATCCATAATTTGATTGGGGACTCGAAGACATTTCTTCAGTTGTGATACGTGGAAAACATTGTGCACAATAGATAATGATTCTGGTAGCCGAAGTCTGTACGCAACCTGCCCACATCGTTCAAGAACAGGGAATGGACCAATGTATCGGGGTGCTAACTTTCCTTTAACCCCGAAACGACTAACTCCTTTCATTGGTGATACCTTTAAGTACACATGATCTCTGACTTGAAAAATTAATGGTCGACGCTGTTTATCCGCATAATTCTTTTGTCGTGCTTGAGCTTCTCTCAAGTTGTATCGTATGCGTTGGACCTTTTCTTCCGTTTCTTTGACCAAATCAGGTCTGAAAAACCACCTTTCTCCTGGCTCTGACCAATTCAAGGGTGTTCTACATCGTTGACCATACAAGGCTTAATACTTTCTTGATATCTGTTATTATAAGAAAATTCTGCCAAAGGCAGACAGTCATCCCAGTTTTGTGGAAATTCCAAAACACACGCTTGTAACATATCTTCCAGAATTTGATTTACTCTTTCTATTTGTCCACTTGTTTGAGGATGATAGGCCGAACTATGGAGCAATTTAGTACCCAAAGATTTGTGTAACTCTTCCCAAAATTTGGATACAAATTGCGGTCCTCGGTCCGACACTATTGTCTTGGCACTCCGTGCAAACTCAGGATACGTGCAATATACACTTTAGCATATGCAACCACTGGGTACTTAACCTTAACTAGAAGAAAATGAGCAGTCTTTGTAAGCCGATCCACTATAACCCAAATAGAATCATATCCTTTGGATGTCTTGGGTAATCCAACCACAAAATCCATACTTATGTCATCCTATTTTCAAGGTGGGACAGGTAATGATTGTAGGGGTCCAACAGCCTTCATGTGCACCACTTTTACTCGTTGACAAGTGTCACACCTTACCACATAGCGAGCGATTTCTATCTTCATTTAAGTCGACCAATAATATTGTTTCAAATATTGGTACATCTTGGTACTTCCATGATGGATAGAATACTGACTAAGATGGGCTTCATCCAAAATTTGTTGACGAAGTTCAACATTTTTAAGCACCACTATACGATCTTTAAACCACAACACCCCTTGGTCATCCTTTCTAAAACAAGTGGCTTTACCAGCTTCCATTTTCTCTTGGATATGCTTCATACCCTTATCAACCTTCTAAGCATCTATAATCCTCAGTTGAATAACCGACAGGAGCTTCAATTGCATCAATGTTCCTTGTTGCACTATAACCAAATTTAGTATTTCCATTTCCAGACATAAGGTAGTGTCAGGCAACCCCATAGTAAGGCAATGGCAAAACGCTTTATGACTTAAGGCATCAGGCACTACATTAGGCTTTCCTGGATGATAATGAATCTCTAGATCATAATCCTTGATTAGCTCAAGCCATCTTCTTTGTCTCGTATTTAACTCTGAGTAGGTAAAAATGTACTTTAGACTCTTATGATCAGTATATATATGACATACATTTCCCAGCAGATAATGACGCCGGATTTCAAGGGCATGAACCACTGCTGCCAATTCCAAATCGTGCGTCGGGTAATGCTCCTCATGCCGATGCAGTTGTCTTGAAGCGTAAGCTATAACTCGGCCTTCTTGCATCAAAACACATCCAAGTCCAATGCCTGATGCGTCACAATATACGTCATACGACTTCTCAATATCTGGTTGTGCCAAGACTGGTGCAATAGTTAATAGCGTCTTCAGCTGCTCAAAGGCCTCATTACATCTGAGAGACCAATCAAACTTAACATCATTCTTCAACAACTCTGTGATAGGTTTAACAATCTTGGAAAAATTTGGGATAAACCTATGGTAATAGCCAGCTAATCTAAGAAAGCTTCTGACTTGATGCACGGCGGTAAGAGATTTGCATTCCAAAATATCTGTGAATTTGCTGGGATCAACCACACAATTCCTTTAGCTGATAGGACATGCCCCAAAAATTGGATTTCCTCCAACCAAAACATGCACTTGCTAAGCTTAGCATAAAGCTGATGTTCCCTTAAGCGCGTTAAGACAATCCGCAGATGCTCTGCATGATCCTCTTTATTCTTGGAGTAGATCATATCATCAATAAAGACCACTACGAACTTGTCTAAATCTGGCATGAACACCGAATTCATCAAGTACGTGAAATGGGCTTGAGCATTGGTTAATCCAAAAGACATAACCAAATACTCGAATAGTCCATATTGAGTAGTAAAAGCTGTCTTAGGTATATCTTCCAGTCGAATCCTTATCTGATGATAGCCCGACATAATATCAATCTTAGAAAACACTCGGGCTCCAGTAAGCTGATCGAATAGAAGATCGATCCTGGGAAGGGGGTACTTATTCTTAATGGTGACTTCATTTAGGGGTCGATAGTCCGATCCACACATATTCATAGGGTTTGGTCTTTCTTCTTCACGAAGATGGCTGGACAACCCCATGGCGACGAACTTGGTCTGATAAATCCCTTTTCCAACAAGTCTTGCAGTTGTGTTTTTAGTTCCTCCAACTCATTGGGAGGAATACGGTACGATCTTCTAGAAATAGGAGCTGTACCAGGCTTTCACTCAATCACGAACTCTACATCCCTCTCGGGAGGTAATCCGGGCAGATCTTCAGGGAATATGTCTAGAAATTCACACACTACTGGGATGTTTTGTACTTCTTGCACTATGGCTTCAAAAGCTCGTCCTGTTGCCTTGACCAGAGCATGTACATGAATCCACAATCTAGCTTCTCCTAGGCCACGGTTCAACTGAATGGTTTGTTGCCTAGTGTTGATGACTGCTTCATTTTGGGTCAACTAGTTCATACCCAAGATTACATCTATATCATGCCCCATTATAACTATCATATCAGTGGGAAACTTATACCCGACCATTTCTACCATTATTTGAGATACTATCTCTTTGGTATACAGTCGACCCCTGGGTGACTGTATCACTATAACCTTCTATGATTCTTCAGTCAAGATGCTATGCTTCTCAATAAGGCCTTGCTTATAAAAGTGTGTGATGCACCAGAATAAAAAAGCATAATTGTAGGATGATTTGCGACAGAAAACGTACCCATCAAGATGGGTTCTCCTTCTGGTGTAGTAGCCACTTGAGTATAATAACCCATCTAGTTCTCCTTTTACCCTTGCCCACTTGATTGTTTTCCATATTTCCCTTGCCTTGAGAAGCATTTCCAAAGGTCTTTTGGAATTTTGACTTGTTTTTCTCTGGGTAAGGACAATCTTTGATGAAATGCCCAGGTTTACCACAGTTGAAGCAATTGTTAAATGAGCTGGGTAAGGCTGGGAAACGGGTACCAGGGCCACCCGACTGAGTGGTTTGAGTAGGGGTGTCATTTGGACGAATGAAGAACGGCTGCTTAAAAGGATAGGAGGATGGGCGAGAAAAAGAACGATTTGGATTGAAGGAACGAATCACTAGCCTTGGCATCTTTCAGATCCCTGAAAGGATCCCTCACCTCCTTCACGTCCAAACCATTTTGTCTTCCCCTGCCCCAAGTTCTTCTTCTCCACCAAGATTGTTGTATTCATGGCCTTATTGAAAGTGAGATCTAAACAGGTGGCCATTTTCTGCTGTAGCCTATCATTCAAACCTCTCATGAAACAGTTCTTCTTCTTTAAGTCTGTATTGACTTGTTCTATGGCATATTGAGAGAGATGGTTGAACTTAGCAAGGTACTGCTTCACCGAGTCACTACCTTGCTTCAGACAAACAAACTCTTCCAACTTCATTTGTAGAACACCATCTGGAATATAATGCTCCCTGAACGCTTGCTTGAACTCTATCTAGGTAATAGGTTGACCTTCAGGTTGAATGGCTATGAAGTTTGCCCGCTAAGGTACTAGCGGGACCTCGCAGTTGTTGAGCAGCAAATAGGGGCTTCTTAGTTTCGTGCATCGGAATAGTCCAAACTTCTATTCCATCACGTAAATCCATTCATCCGCCTCCAGGGGTTCTTCTGCTTTAACAAAAACAGGGGGATGAGTTTCCGAGAATTCCATGTAAGTAGTGTCCCTGGGGGCTTGGTTTTGGCCTCTGCCTCCTTGCCGGTGAATATGATTTCCTGCCATCTCTCGTACAAATGGGGTATTATCAGCAGTGGCATTAATCAAAGCAGCAATGGCCTCTACCAAAGTGGGAGGTACAGGTGGTGGGATTTGAGTTTCCTCCCATCCTGCCATCTACCCCAAGAAGTTCCAGCCCCATCCTGACCACGAGTCCTTGTTGGCATCTGAAGAAAACATACTTGATTATTACACAACACAATTACACAACCTTTTTACGTTATTCCAAGCTCGTTCTAATTAAACATACTCAACCCATACAACTCATTTTACTTATTTAGATTACATAAGGAAACAACCTACTACTATACTAGTCTAGTCCTCCACATCCTTGGTTGCTCCAGATCCACTGCTAGCTTCGGTATCCGTGACATTCATAGAAGGAGGGGCTCCGAAGATGTCTAGCTCCCCATAAGGTCCTCCTTCATCTGCTCCTACTACGCCATCTCCCATCTCTGCAACTTTCGATGGCACGCTTGGCTATAGCTGGTCATACAGCTCATGCACCTCCACATGGAGAACATTGTTGGATGCTTGCAGATTTTCCAAGGCCACACTCAGCTCTTCAACTCGGCTCGGGTAGTCGCCTCGCAATCCTAGGCTATGGATCACAAATTCATGGCCCAGTCAATAGGCCAATCATGTTCTACAATTTCATGCTACAAGCGCTCTACTTCTTTTGATAACTCAGCAATGCGGCGACTAGCACGCACACGCTCCCTACCTCCATGGCGTAGCTCCACGGTCAGGCGTTTGACTCTAGCCTCTAGGTCTCCTATGGGATCATTGCTCCCACTGTTGCTCCCCTCATGACGAGGAGCCAACTGGTGACGAGGCACACCCTGAGGTCCGGTCGCTTTCCGAAGGGTGGTCTTCGTGCGTGCCATGTCTCTATAAGAGGGGGAAATACTTAGTATTGTTCAAATATGATGCATGCATGATCCTACGATTATGGAATCAACTACTTGTTGATCCCATACTTCCTACATATAACTTCATATTTTGCACTCTTTTATTCGACTTCTTAAAAGGTAAGTTGTTATAAGAAGGGATCAAGGTAAGGATAAAATAATATTCAAAGGTAAGTATTTGAAATCCTTTTGAAGCCCAAAGTAATGTCCGAAGAAATGGGCATCGCTCCGATACCAGCTGTCACGGAACCTCCCGAGATATTAAAACCACCTAAAGATGTCCTTGTCTTGAAGACCTCAGATAGTCGTGTAGGTGGGCCCAATGGCTCGACAAGTCTGATTTCCTGTATCTCCTTCACATCGCCCAAGAGCGTTCATCCCATAACGTAGACATTACACATCATCGAAGTAAAGCGGAAAGGGTTTGTCACGGAACCTCCTAAGGTATTAGGCCCACCTATGGATGTCCTCGTCCTAAGGACCTCAGACAGTCATGCAGGTGCGCACATTGACTCAGCAGGTTTGATTATCTACATCTCCACCACATCTCCCAAGAGCACTTAACCCATAACACATACATTACATATCATCGGAGTAAGCGGAAAAAATTACAATAACATAATTTACATTCATAAGTAAACATATAGAAAGAGTTGATTATTACATAACCGGGTACTGAGTGCTTAAACTTATTATTACATCATTGGGAGGCAAAACACCCTCCCCAGGTAGGTCTTAGTTCTCCTCCTCCTGCTTGGGAACCACTTTGGAACAGAAATAGTAGAACTCAGCAGTTTCATCACCTACAAAAACATGGGTTTGAAAACCCTCAATACGAAGTGTACTTTCGCAAGTCTTACCCGTCAAAGGGAAAAGACTCTCAAGGATATGCTGGCCTTTGGGAATCAAGGTAAAGTTTAACAAGATTCAAAGACTCTTTTGCAGAAAAGCTTACTATGAGTGGATCCTTATGAATTCATTTTACTTGTCAGGTTAAGTAGTTGCCTGTATCTAGATTTCTTTCTATTCTAGATCAAGCACTTGGCCTATACTAGCCATCATTTTGTACCCCTTCAGTTCACTTGTTGCTACGTGTAGGTTAGTGACCAAGTCTTCATGTCCAAGACCAACTGGGGATCTCCAACCACACGACATATGTGGCACTTAACCCTTGCATATGTCAACTCGCACCCGGGTTTCTCAAGACTATAATGGGTTCACGCCAACCGAGAGTACAGATACTCCACCGTCCAGCCTCTTGCCACGGAGGGCACACGCTACTCTCGCCATCTCTCCACTCCCATTGCGTGGTGGCCTTTCTGGTATTGGTCCAAACCAGACAAAGCTTACCAATGACAAGGCATGTGGCCAGTTAAAAGGTCCTCGATCATCAAGCCCACATCGGCTCGGTCCTTAACCGACTCAGACGGAGACACTACACCGAGACTTCCTTGTCGTGCAAGTCACCCGCCTGGTCTCATCTTTATTATTTAAAACCCCAAAGTTTGGTACCTCGCAGAGGTACTTCTTTTCAGATGTTGAACCCATCACGGCCGTGATGGATCCACCATCATCAGTCTTTTCTTTCTAAAAATTCCCATCCCATGTGAAGCATCACCTTTTCCAAAACAAAACCTTTTGTTTTCTATAGCAGATTAAGCATTAGAAACTTGTTTCAATAAAATAGGCAAACAAGAAATGGTAACCAATTTTCCAAGGAAGGAAATGCATCAACTGTTTATCACACAATTCTGATCACCTAATGCATCATATAAGGTGATAAAGATTTTAAAACAACAAGGAAAACGGATAATGCACCGGGGCTTTCCTTGTGCTGCAGGAGGCTCTATTTCCACACCATAGATATCGAAGTAAAAGTTGTTCTCCGTTGGAGATTCTCAGTCTGGGAGACAACCTCTTCCTCCACTATGGTTTCTTCCTCGTGTTCTATACATGATAATACATGTACATGAATGTTTATGCTATGTCATGAATATGCAGTTACATAATAGAAATATAGTAAGTTGCATCTTGAATACAACTTTCCTTCATGGTACAGACCAATCACTAAGGTTTTCTAGTTAGGTATTCCTTTAGGATTAATATTAAGTAATAATCTTAAGAAGCTAGTTATTGGGTTCTGGTCAAATAGTGTCCAAATTATTTCAAACTTTACTCAGGGACTCTAATCATCATATTAAGTCTACCCAAAAAGTTTTATGATTTTTGGAATTATTAAACTATTTCTAAAATTCTAAAAGGCTTGGTTTAAGCACCTTTAAATGCTACAACATTCTAGGTTTGGGATAAAAATCTTGGAATTATTTTTATTAAATAGTACTCGATTTTAGGAATCTAGCAAAATGGGTCTCATGATTTTACCAATTTTCTACTATTTTCTATGAATTTCCCAAGTTGACAGGAAAAAAGAAAAGAATAAAACGTGGATAGTAACGGGCTCAATTCAGCCCGAGCGGCCCATGGACAGGCGGAACGCGCCCACGTCCGCGCCCGCGCATCTAATTTTACGCAAAGGTCTCTGGCCATTTGAATAACCAGTAAAGAGTCCCTGAACACTATTCATATATCTCACTAACAATCGCATATAGGCCCCCGTACTTCTATTTCTTCATGATTCAAGTGCCTGGTCGCGCACCGATCGAATACTAGCCGGGGTCGCATGTACTTGCCGGCGGTGACGTGCTCTGGTTGTGTCGAGTACATGGGCTTCATCTTCGATGCTACCAGAACACATCTATGGCCTTAATTTGACCAATTCGTTATTAAATCGTAGCTACCCACGACAACGGCGGGATAAGATCACTGGCGTGCCCTTACTGCCTTACCGGTTTACCCAAGCCGGTCGCGTTCAATCCAGGGACGAGGAACGAATTAGTGACCTACTAGGACTATGGTGCTCGCACAAACTTGGATGGAGACAACCAGGAACAGCTGGTCGACATGAGCCATGTCCACGACGGCGTTCCCGGACGACAACGCGTGTTCCCTAAGGTATGGTGCGATAGCGTTCAATTTGCCGAGACCAGGAGTTTCACTAGCACTAGAGGATGTAGAAACATGGATCCGAGGGACATGAACGGACCTGAGAACGGCTAGCCATGGCGCGATGCCTCACTGCGGTGTTCCCGGCCGATTTGGGGGAAATCTGGAATTCACGAGCTATGGTGGATGATCGGAAGTGAGGAGTGGTGCGCTGGGTTTGTCACAAGAGGGCGGAGAAGGGTGAGGTGTTAATTTATATGGATCGAACACCGGTGCCACGAATTTGGGCAAGGTTGAGCTTACGACGGTGAGTGGGTGAGTCACTAGGGCTCGTTCACCGTGGCGCACGATCGAGCAATGGCCAAGGGCAGTAACTGGCTACTCTACACGACTTAATGCGATGTGGTAACATGGTCTATGGTATGGCACAACCAAGATAAACGGTGGCCACCACGGCGATGGCCACACGACCACGTCGTCGGGCAAGTGGGTACGACGAGGCAGACTCAATCCAATCCCCCTCTGATCTTTTCACCCCTGCGGTAATATCCCACTCAAACTGAACACGAATCTCAGCGGCCAGCTCGAATCACCGCGCGGAGATCACCGACGGCGAGGTGCACTGCATCTTAGATCTTTTTCAGTCTACTGTACCATGGCAATCCCGTTGAACTCGTTTGACAGAGCAACTTCAGAGGCGTCTTTCTTCAATTTCCATGTGATGAGCCACTATTCCGACTACACGAAAGTTATTCTCCTGTAAACCAGCTTCAACTTTGTGACAAAGATCATGGTCATCTACTCACAGGATCAAGCACAATTTGGCTCCAAAGTTGATCCGATGCGACTGACAGCTTGATTTTAGGGTAAGATCCGACTGACAGCCCGACTTCTAGGGCATTTTACTCCAATTTAGGTACCAATCTTGGGCTAGATCACTTAATCAAACTTAAACTACTATAGTACCTCTATCACTTTGTTGTGGTGACTTATGCCAAATTCCTCATGGATCAAAAGATACATAGGCTTGAAGTTGCATGTTAGCACTGTTTTAAGAGTTAAGCATATGGATGCTTTTGGATATTTTTACAATTTACTCCAATTTTCACCAAAAAACATGGAAATCCCCAAACATTAAAGTTGCTTAACTTTGGCTATTCTATCACTTTGATACACACACTTTTGGCTAAAAGTGCATAGAACTCAAAATCACCCAATAGGGCACTAATTAGGGTTTAGGGTTTCAATTAGGATTTTGAGTGTTCTACGGTTCAAGTGGCACTTAAGATCTCTAAGTTTATTTTTTCTTGAACATTTCTACCAACTTTTGAGATCATCCTTTTGTGATCATTTCCTAAGGCCATAGGTCTTTAATCCTTAAATAGAGATACTCTAACCTAGGGTCAGGAATCCCTTTTTACCAAATCAGAGCATCACATCACATGATTGTATTGAAATTTTTGCCTAGTGGATGCAAACTAGGTGTATCATACATAATGAAATGCCAATCCATATGATGTCATGCCAAAGTTTTAGTTCTGTAACACCAGAGGTGTTACAGGTTTACAATAACTTAATTTACATTCATAAGTACAATATAGAAAGAGTCATTATTACATAACTGGGTTCGAGTGCTTAAACTTATTACATAGCGGGAAGGCAAATACCTACCATAGGTAGTTCTTAGTTTTCTTCTTGCTGCTTTGGGACAACCTTGGAGCAGAAGCAAAAAAACTCAGCCGTTTCATCACCTACAACAACATGGGTTTGGAAACCCTTGTACGGAGTGTAATTTTGCATGTCTTACCCGACCAAAAGAAAAGACTCTCAAGGTTATGCTGGCCTTTAGGAGTCAAGGTAAAGTTTAACAAGAATCAATGACCCAGTTTGCACAAAGCTTACTAAAGTTTATCCTTATAAATTCATTTTACTTGTCAGGTTAAGTAATTACCTGTATCTAGAGTACCTTCTATCTTAGATCAAGCACTTGGCGTACACTAGCCAACTTTTATCACCCCTTAAGTTCACTTGTCGCTACGTGTAGGGCAGTGACCAAGTCTTCATATCCGAGAAGTAATGGCGATCCGAATCAATTAATACCCAGCTTGGGATCTCCAACCACACGACATATGTAGCACTTAACCCTTGCATATATCAACTCGCACCCGGATTTCCCAAGACCAGAACGGGTTCCCTCTACCTAAGAGCACAGTTACTTCACCGTCCAGCCTCTTGCCACGGAGGGTACACGCTACACCATCTCCCATGCCTAGTGCGGGCGAGATGTTCTAGTATTTGTCCGTCCGAGGGAAAGCTTACCATGATGAGACATGTGGCTAGTCAAAAGGTCCTTGATCAGAAAGCCTACATCGGCTCGTAGGGATGAAAACGGTCGGAAACGGTTGGTCAACACTAAAACCATTACGGTTTTCATATTTTTTATCGGAAACAAAATCAAAACGGTAACTCCGGAAACGGAAACGATATCAGTATTTCGTAAACATCGGAAACGAAAGTTCGGTGCGGAAAATACACCGGTAACGGTCGAAATCTAAAAGATGATCGGTAAACATATCAAACTTCACAATACAACAAAGTTGACAAAAGATCGCAAAGACCACAAGTTCACAATTCATGATATAACAAGTTCACAATATAACAAGTTCACAAGGATCACAAATTTATAATTTAAAATGTTTACAAAGATCACAAGTTCACAATATAACATGTTCAAAGTATAACAAGTTCATAAAGATCAAAAGTTCATAGACTCAAAGTTCACAATTCACAATATCCACTCGATTTAGCTGACATGACATGCTTACTCAAGAAATATTTTTTCCTCACATAAAGAGTTTTTTCATAGCCTCACAGGAAAACACTAAAATTTAGTGTGTGGAAAAGACAGACTGTCGGCTCTCTATCATTATATATTACTAAGACATAACATGTGCATAGAAAAGGGTGGATTCGTTCGAGAGACCAAATCGTTAATCTCAACTGCCTTCCAACACCATCTATCCCAAATACAAATCTTAAGGCATCCAAAAAATACAAAAATAAGTAATCCTTATCCAGAGACGTACAAGAGATGCGAAAAAATCACATGCTGGAAAATTCAAAAAAAATTTCCGGAAAAAATTCTGAAACACAATTCTGGAAAATTCCGAAAAAATTCCGAGACATAATTCCGGAAAATTCTGAGACACAAATCCGGTAATTTCTGAGAAAAACCGGTAACTGAAGTAAATGGTCGGTAAAACACCACGCCGATTCCGATACCGGTTCCGATAGAAAATTCCGAAAACCGATTCCATTTTCGAAAAATTCCGTTACCAGTGAATCCGATCGAAAAAATTCGAAATCGGTTTTCGGAATACCAAAAAATTCCGAAACCGTTTTCATCCCTATCGGCTCGGTCCTTAAACAACTCAGACGAAGACACTACATCGAGACTTCCTTATCGTGCAAGTCACCCGCCCGGTCTCGATTTTATTATTTAAAACCAAAGTTTGGTACCGGATAGAGGTACTCTTTTCGAATGTTGAACCCATCATGACCATGATGGATTCACCATCATAATTCTTTTCTTTGTAAAAATTCTCATCCAGTGTGAAGCATCACCTTTTGTTTAAAACAAAACATTTTGTTTTCCAAAGCATGGCTAAGCATCAGAAAACTTGTTTGAATAAATGAGGTAACAAGGAATGGTAACCAATTTTCCAAGGAAGAGAATGCATCAATTGTTTAGCACAAAACTCCTATCACCTAATGCATCATACAAGGTGATAAAGGTTTTTAAAACAACAAGGAAAGTGGTAAATGCACCGGGGCTTGCTGTAACACTATAAAAACCATCAACTAAAAATAATGCATTTAGTTTATTAGTGGTAATTATGGTAATGAATTTGTCTTCTAATGTTTGATTTTTCTTTGCATCTAGAATAATTTTATTTGCTAATTTTTTTATTTTGGATGTTTAGTGGAATTCTTTTATATTGAAAATCCAATTAAATAATATAGAAATATTGGTCCAAAAATAAATATTTTAGTTATAAATAATTTTAGTATAATTATTATGATTTTTAGAATTTTTAAAAATATATTTATTTATATTTTTAAATAAGAAAAGAAAAAAAGAAAAACGAAAACCGAAACCATAGCCAAACCGACCATTTCGACACAATAGGCCCAACCGGTCGCGCCCCCATCCCCCTCCTCTCTCCCCCCCTATGACGCGTGGGCCCACCCATCAGGGCCCCCTCGTCTTCCTCCCTGGCCACGCTGCCACACCCGCGCGCCTGGCCAAGCCGTCGCGCCGCCGCGACCCGCGCCCCTCGGCGTCCGCGCTGAGCGCCCTCGGCCGAGACCGACCCCGCGTCCCCTCCTCTCCCTCGCGCGCGAAACCTCCCGGCCGTTTCCCTCTCTCCCTCCCCATGTTCTCCTTAATGACGCCATTAATGGCCGCCGTTAATGGCCGTCGGCGCCCCCATTCACCCTCCCCTCGGCGCCTCTCCCTCTCCCTCCGTATAAAAACTGGACGAGCTCTCCTCTCTCCCTTCACCCGAGCTCGCTCTCCTTCCCTCATTCTCTCTCTCTCTCCATTCATCGGGCCCACTATCGCCGGAGCTTCGCCGGAGCCACGCTTCGCATCCCGGACGCGCCCTACTCCCTGCTCGCCGAGAGCTCTCCCATGCACAAGCTCTAGCCCAAGGTAGAAGAAACACTTTTTGCGTTTTAGCCCCTGGTTTTGTATAAAAAACAATTCCAAGATTTTTAGTTTAGAAATTACCGAAAAGAGACTCCGATGTATATGTGTAATTGTAAACAAGCCTCACAACGAAATTTTGACAGGTGTATGAATTTATATTTAAAAAAAATACGTCACTAGTCACTAACTTGGTGATTTTTATAGACTTTTACGATTAGTCTCGCTTTAGCACATAAACAATAATTGTTAGTAGTATTTTAAGTATAATTTTATGGATATAAAGAAGTAGAAGAAAACACTAGATCACGTATTTTCGGTCAGATGAAAATAGGTTTTTACTAGTCATAATAAAGGTATTCTTAAGTATACCACTTAATTACTTAGAATTAGTAAAACACTTATTCATGTCATAATAATCATGATTATGTTATTAAAAGTCCAATTAGTAATGTACATTAATTCTTCAAATATTAATGTTCGAGGAATTATAAACAAACTATTTTAGCTATACGTATAATTTCTATGTAGAAAAAAAGGGATAAAACTCAAAAAGTCTATTATTAGTAATAAAGAAAATAATTAGCAATTATTTTCCATAAATATTGCTAATATATGTTTATCTACATTTTGGTAGATAAAACTACTGTCATAATCACTAACTCATAATTTCACCAATAATGACTCGCAGTAATAGTCATAATGAATTAATAAGTATTTACGCTTTAAGACGTATTTATGAGTATAAATGTGTGATGTATGAATGTGTATGTAATGGTGAATTATTATTCTTGTAATGGTGTATGTTTATTTATTTGGCGTATGTATTCTTTTTGTATGTACGATACACAAATCGATGCTAGAAGTTGATTGTGAGGTAGACGAACCAAACTCATTCGAGGACGACCCACAAGACACTTTCGAGCAAGGCAAGTGGATTCTCCCTCACCATATTCTATTTGTACCCAAGTAATGCATATAATAATGTTTACTTTTTGGATATATATTGCATAATTTGATGGGATTTGCCTAAATAAGGATTCCCTAGAATTACCAACCCTATTCCTTGAATTACCCTGGGATAAATGCTATGCTTAGCAATTTTTGCTACTGCTCAACTTGATGAATATGAAGTCACTCTTTGATGATACTATGTTCCAAAAAAGTTTTATTTTGTTGTAACCTGATGGTTAAACAAGAACATTTTTGTGATAAATGGAACATGGAGTGACCACCCAGGATAACAGTGCAACCACGAGTGCTATCATGGCTCTGGCTTTGGTAATTAGCTCTATAGACTTAGTGCTTAGCAACCCTACCTGAAAGATGGGCAAGAGGGGGCGGCAGTGGTTTGGTGGCAGCTCACCTTAACATGGGGTGGTAGTCTTGGCTAAGTTACCTCACCCAGAGGGCCATCAATACTAACGTGGAAACCATAGCGGGTGGCTTTGTACTAAGGATATTGTGTGAAAGCCTCATAATGGATCCCTAGCCATTCACCTTGGCAGTGTTTACGGGTCCGATCAACCCAGGCTAGATGGGATACATGGCTTGAGGGTAAAGTTGTACCACCTCTGCAGAGTGTAAAACTGATATGTCAGCCGTGCTCATAGTTAAGAGCAACCTGGACCCTCACATGATAATTGAACTTAAGGATGGACAATAAATCGAGATCTGATGATCTACCAATGGTTTGCTTAAGTGGTTTCACTTAAGTACTTTTGATATACTCTTATACCTTTGTTTAATTGGGATACATGGGATACACACTTATTAGTAAGACATGTGTTGCTAATAAAATATTGACTAACTAAAATGCTTACCGCTTATCCATAGCCTTTCTTGTTAACTTGCATTAGTTTTCCCCCACTTGCTGAGCCCCGACCATAAGTGAGCTCACCCTTGCTAATATTTTGATCAGAGGGTGATGCTGGAGACTTCTCTGATGACGATGATGAGTTTTAAGTCTAACGATGCGACGGTCACCTTCCTGTGGAAGAGTGCCCATATTTAATTCCGCCCTACTTTGATGTTGATACTTATTAAAGATACAATGATTTAGATAATGTAATAAAGTACTCTACTCTCTTTACGCCTTTATTGCATTGTCTTTTGATATATCACACTTGTGACGTCAACATATGTGTGGGAAATGGATCCTGGCCCACATATGCTATGCATTCGGTTTTGCCCCCAGAACCGGGTGTGACAGAAGTGGTATCAAAGCAATGTTGACTCTAGGTCGTAAGATTAGTTAGAAATGGAAAACCTAGTATGTTCAAAACATGCTAATTTTGTCCTTACGAAATTATTCCATTAACCTTACCTCTTTAAACATCAACTAAGTTGACATTTTCTCTTATAGATGGTCCGTACCATTCAAACCACTCGGATCAACACCAACATCATCCCTCCGCCACGGCAAGTTCCTGTCTACCCAGTGGTAGTTGAGGAAACTCCTGTGGATCTCCCTCGCATTCGAGTGGAGCGTGGAGTCATCTTGGAGGACAACTTGGAGGAACTTCTGCCTATGCCCACCCTGTTGGCAGAATCACTAGCCTTCGCAGCTAGATCATCAACCTCAGCACCGCCTGCACCAGCAGTTCAAGCCCCTGCTCCTGGAGGCGACGACCCGGATGACTCTTCCCTAACCTGCTGCAAGACGTGCTGCACGCATTGGGAACCTACGTCCGACCCCTGTACGAGACAAGGTGAGTGTACGAGCCTCCTCGGGCTTGTTACTACCTCACTCGCATTCATGTCAGGGTGATGGATGCAGGTGATAGAGGGTTCAGGACTCTGTCAGCACATGAGTCTCTGATGTCGCTATCCACATACGCTGCTTCGGTCAGCGACGCTGCTAGGCGAACGCTATGGTCTCTCAGCCACACCTACCGGCAGCAGCTGCATAACACGAAGTATAGGAATCTTCCTCTACATATTCGTGGAGAGAACCAGACCAGCACGTTCCAGGTGGAGCTGGAGAAGATCACCTCAACACCCTAGCTGGTGTAGTGGCAGGTCTTAACACCGACCTAGAGAGTGCTACCCTAGACCTCTCTAGGGTACACTTGGAGCTGGAGGATGCACATGCAAGGATCGCATCCCTGGAAGCTCAGCTTGATGGAAGGAATCCCCCGGAAGTTCAAGTCCCCGCCATGGCGTTATCCCCTCCCCGCAAGAGGATCCGCTATGTAGAACCAGGATCCAACCAGGCTGCTTTAGATTTTAAAATTTATTTTGTAATAAGTTAGTTTCCATGATAGATGAAAAACATCTTTTATATTATTACAATATTAATAATAACAACCATGTCATGGTGTTGCTTGAAATGTTTGATTTGGATTTTTTGCTTGAGTGCGATGGTCTTATGGAATGATGGCCAAAAGAGCATATAAAAAAATATATCACAATAGACTTAACATTAATAATAAGCTATTCCCCTTAGAATCTTCTCTACTCCTCACTTACCCCGGGAGTGCACTTTCTAACCGAACAGATGGTGAACACTCGATTAGGTCCCAATAATCACCAGCACCAGCGTGATCAGCTGTTGCCACCACCACCACCCAATCCCACGATGGATCAGTTCATTGCTGCACAGATGCAACTTCTGCAAGGACTTACCACGTCAGTACAGCAACTTCAGCAGAATCAGCAAAACCAACAGTACCAACAACAACAGCAACACACACCCCAGGCTAGAGACACGCATCGGGACTTCATGAGTCATCACCCGCCTGCTTTCTCTCATGCAGTAGACCCTTTGGATGCCGATGACTGGCTTAAAGTCATTGGAAAGAAGTTAGACATCACCCAGTGCAATGATCGAGAAAAGGTCTTGTACGCTTCAGGAAGACTTGAAGGAGCCGCGTCCGATTGGTGGGATGCCTTCACTGCGGCACACGCCAATGCTGATGTCATAACTTGGCAGGAGTTCCAAGTGAACTTCTGCGCTCATCATATTCCCTCAGGAATTATGAAGCTGAAAAAGGAGTTCCTTTCCCTCACTCAAGGGAACATATCCGTCAGTGATTATCGTGATCGCTTCACCCAGCTTTCACGTTACGCCCCAGAGGAAGTTGACATCGACGAGAAGCACCAAGAACGTTTCTTAGAAGGCTTGATTGGACCCTTGAACTACCAACTACAGAGCTACAATATTCTCAAAGATAGATCTAAGATGAGGCTATCATCAGTTGAAGATTCGGACTGAAGATATACCTAAAACAACTTTCACTACTAGATATGGACTATATGAGTTTTTAGTCATGTCTTTTGGACTGACTATTGCACTAGCTTACTTTATGCAACATCTTACTTTATGAACTTGATGAATAAAGTATTCATGGAATACATTGACCAGTTTGTAGTGGTATTCATTGACGACATACTAGTATACTCTCAGAATGAAGAAGTACATGAAGATCATCTGAGATTGGTTCTACAGAAGCTTCGCGACAATCAATTGTATGCGAAATTTTCGAAGTGTGATTTTTGGCTAAAGGAAGTTGCTTTCCTAGGTCATATTATCACCGATGGAGGAATCAAAGTAGACACTAGTAAAATAAGTGAAATACTAAATTGGAAACAACCCACAGATGTGTCCAAGATTAGGAGTTTTCTTGGATTAGCAGGATACTACAGAAGATTTATCGAAGACTTCTCCAAAATAGTGAAACCTCTTACTTCACTGTTGGAGAAAGGTAAAGAGTTCAAGTGGGATGAAGCATGTTAGAAATGTTTTGAGGAATTAAAGGAAAGGCTAACCACTGCACCAGTGTTAATTATGCCTCATACTCATAAAGGATTCGATGTGTATTGCGATGCATCACATCTAGGACTTGGATGTGTGTTAATGCAAGAAGGAAAAGTGATTTCCTAACCTAAAAGGAAGTTACTGAAGCATGAAAAGAATTATCCTACACATGACTTGGAATTAGCTGCTATAGTGCAAGCTTTGAAGATTTGGAGGCACTACATGATTGGAAACAAGTGTAAAGTCTTCACGGATCACAAAAGCTTGAAATACATCTTCACGCAGAAAGAACTCAACCTAAGACAGAGAAGATGGCTTGAGTTAATCAAAGACTATGATTTGGAAATACAATATCACCCAGGAAAAGCAAATGTAGTGGCAGATGCTTTGAGCCGTAAAGGTCAGGTGAACAACATCACTACTCATTTGATGACACAGGAATTGTGCTGAGAGATGGAACAACTCAATCTTGGATGCTCAATAATATCGAAGCAACAATTATGGAAGTTCAATCTACTTTAGAAGAAGAGATTGTAAAGGACAGGCGACTGATGAGAAAATCAAGGAAATTAAGAAAAAAATTAGTTTGGGAAAAGCCCCAGATTTCACAGAAGATGATCAAGTCACAATATGGTTTAAAAAGAGAATCTGTGTACCAGAAATCGAGCACCTACGCCAACTTATCTTAAGAGAAGCCCATGATTCAGCTTATTCTATTCACCCTGGAAGTAGTAAGATGTACCAAGATCTTAAGGAAAATTATTGGTGGTATGGTTTGAAAAGAGATGTGGCTACTCATGTTGCAGTATGTGATGTGTGTCAGTGAGTTAAAGCCGAACAACAAAGACTAGCAGGATTGCTACAACCTCTCAAAGTACCGGAATGGAAGTGGGAAGAAATGAGTATGGATTTCATAGTTGGACTACCCCGTACTCGAGATGGCTATGATTCAATATGGGTTATAGTGGACAGGTTGACTAAAGTGGCACACTTTATACCTATGAAGACAACCTACTCAGGAGCCCAGTTAGCAGAGTTATACATGTCAAGAATTGTTTGTCTGCACGGAGTACCAAAGAAGATTGTATCGGATCGAGGAACCCAATTTACCTCGCGCTTTTGGAAAAGATTACATGAGTCTATGGATACCAAGCTAAACTTTAGTTCAGCTTATCATCTGCAAATAGATGGACAAACAGAAAGAACAAATCAAGTGTTGGAAGATATGCTAAGAGCTTGCGCTCTAAAGCATGGTAGAAGCTGGGATAAAAGTTTGCCTTATGTAGAATTCTCATATAACAATGGTTACCAGGCAAGTTTAAAAATGGCACCGTTTGAAGAACGTTATGGACAAAAGTGTAGAACACCGCTTTATTGGAATCAGACCGGAGAAAGACAAGTATTTGGTCCAGAAATTCTCCAAGAAGCAGAAAAGCAATTACAGATTATCAGAGAGAATTCAAAAATAGCACAGTCGAGACAGAAAAGCTATGCTGACAATAGAAGTAGAGAGTTGATATTTGAAGTAGGAGACTTCATATACCTTAAAGTTTCACTGATGAGAGGCATGAAAAGATTTAAGGTTAAGGGTAAACTATCTCCTCGCTACATTGGTCCGTTCAAGATTTTGGAAATAAAAGGTGAAGTAGCGTACCAGTTAGAGCTACCCGATAGTTTGTCAGATGTGCATGACGTATTTCATGTGTCACAACTTAAGAAATTCTTAAGAGTACCGGAGGAGCAATTACCTATGCAAGAACTCAATGTTAAGGAAGATTTGACTTATTCAGAGTACCCTGTTAGAATTCTAGAAACATCTCGCAGAATTACACGGAATAAAGTTATCAACATGTGTAAAGTTCAGTGGAGTCATCATTCAGAAGATGAGGCCACTTGAGAAAGAGAAGATGAACTCAGAGCAGAATTCCCCCAGTTATTCTCAGAAGTTCCTTAATCTCGAGGACGAGATTCTTTTAAGGGGGATAGGTTTGTAACACTATAAAAACCATCAACTAAAAATAATGCATTTAGTTTATTAGTGGTAATTATGGTAATGAATTTTTCTTCTAATGTTTGATTTTTATTTCCATCTAGAATAATTTTATTTGCTCATTTTTTATTTTTGGATGTTTAGTGGAATTCTTTTATATTGAAAATCCAATTAAATAATATAGAAATATTGGTCCAAAAATAAATATTTTAGTTATAAGTAATTTTGGTATAATTATTATGATTTTTATAATTTTTAAAAAATATATTTATTTATATTTTTAAATAAGAAAAGAAAAAAATGAAAAAAGAAAACCGAAACCCTAGCCAAACCGGCCATTTCGGCCCAATAGGCCCAACCGTCCGCGCCCCCATCCCCCTCCTCCCTCTCTCCCTATGACATGTGGGGCCCACCCATCAGGGCCCCCTCATCTTCCTTCCTAGTCACGCCGCCACACCCGCGCGCGCGCCTAGCCAAGCCGCCGCGTCGCCGCAACCCGCGCCCCTCGGCGTCCGTGCCGAGCGCCATCGGCCGAGCTCGACCCCGCGTCCCCTCCTCTCCCTCGCACGCCTAAAACCGCCTGGCCGTTTCCCTCTCTCCCTCCCCACGTTCTCCTTAACGACGCCATTAGTGGCCGCCGGCACCCCCATTCACCCTCCCCTCTGCGCCTCTCCCTCTCCATCCCTATAAAAACCGGACGAGCCCTCCTCTCTCTCTATTCACCCGAGCTCGCTCTCCTTCCCTCATTCTCTCTCTCTCCATTCGTCAAGCCCGCCGTCGCCGGAGCTTCGCCGAAGCCGCGCCTCGCCGTCCCGGCCGCGCCCTGCTCCCTGCTCACCGAGAGCTTCCCCGTGCACAAGCTCTAGCCCAAGTTAGAAGAAACACTTTTTGCGTTTTAGCCCCTGGTTTTGTATAAAAACAATTCCGAGATTTTTAGTTTAGAAATTACCGAAAAGAGACTCTGATGTATATGTGTAATCGTAAACAAGCCTCGCAACAATATTTTGACAAGTGTATGAATTTATATTTCGTCACTAGTCTATAACTTGGTGATTTTTATAGACGTTTACGATTAGTCTCGCTTTAGCACATAAACAATAATTGTTAGTAGTATTTTAAGTATAATTTTATGGATATAAAGAAGTAGAAGAAAACACTAGTGTCATAATCTCTAACTCATAATTTCACCAATAATAACTCGCAGTAATAGTCATAATGAATTTAGAAGTATTTACGCTTTAAGACGTATTTATGAGTACAAATGTGTGATGTATGAATGTGTAGGTAATGGTGAATGAGTATTCCTGTAATGATGTATGTTTATTTATTTGGCGTACGTATTCTTTTTGTATGTACGATACGCAAATCGATGCTAGAAGTTGACTGTGAGGTAGACGAACCAAACTCGTTCGAGGACGACCCACATGACACTTTCGAGAAAGGCATGTGGATTCTCTCTCAGCATATTCTATTTGTACCCAAGTAATGCATATAATAATGTTTACTTTTTGGATATATATTGCATAAATTGTTGGGATTTGCCTAAATAAGGATTCCCTAGAATTACCAACCCTATTCCTTGAATTACCCTGGATAAATACTGACGTGGAAACCTTAGCGGGTGGATTTGTACTAAGGATATTTTGTGAAAGCCTCATAATGAATCCCTAGCCATTCACCTTGGTAGTGTTTACGGGTCTGATCAACCCAGGCTAGATGGGATACATGGCTTGTGGGTAGAGTTGTACCACCTCTTCAGAGTGTAAAACTAATATGTCAGCCGTGCTCACGGTTAAGAGCAACCTGGACCCTCACATGATAATTGAACTTAAAGATGGACAATAAATCGAGATCTAATGATCTACCAATGGTTTACTTAAGTGGTTTCATGGAAGTACTTTTGATATATTCTTATATCTTTGTTTAATTGGGATACTTGGGATACACACTTATTAGTAAGACAGGTGTTGCTAATAAAATATTGACCAATTAAAATGCTTACTGCTTATCTATAGCCTTTCTTGTTAACTTGCATTAATTTTCCCCCAGTTGCTGAGCTCAACCATAAGTGAGCTCACCCTTGCTAACATTTTGATCAGAGGGTGATGCTGGAGACTTCGCTGATGACGATGATGAGTTTTAAGTCTAACGATGCGCCAGTCTCATTCCTGTGGAAGAGTGCCCATATTTAATTCCGCCCTACTTTGATGTTGATACTTGTTAAAGATACAATGATTCAGATGTTGTAATAAAGTACTCTACTCTCTTTACGCCTTTATTGCATTGCCTTTTGATATATTACACTTGTGACGTCAACATATGTGTGCGAAATGGACCCTGGCCCACATATGCTATGCATTCGGTTTTGCCCCTAGAACCGGTTGTGACACTTGCCTTGTGTTGTAGGAGTTTCTGCTTCCACACTGCAGATGTCGAAGTAAAAGTTATTTTCTGCTAGTGGATTCTCAGTCTGAGGGACAACCGCCTCTTCTACTATGGATTCTTCTTCGTGTTCTATACATGATAATACATGTATACGAATTCTTATGCTATGACATGGATATTTAATAATACAACAAAAAGATAGTAAGTTGTGTCTTGAATATAACTTTTCTTCAAGGTGCTAATCAACAACTAAGATTTCTTAGTTAAATATTCTTCTAAGGTTTTCCCAGCTGGCCGGGGCTCCCCTCAAATAGCTGGCGCCAGGGTCTGTGCCACCCCTCTATGGCTCCAACCGTGCAATACTCATGCCATTAGCCATGAGTCCGGGAGCCCATCACCACAAGAAGTTGCATCGCCGTCATCCACCATTAACAGTGAGTTAGAGAGCTCACTGCCACCCACCATCATCAGGGTCTCATGGAGTCGCCATCGGGTTTACCAGAGTGCGTACAAGTGGGTGAGGGCAATAGGAGGGTGGGTGAATCCTCGGTGCCACAGTAATCACTCGCCGACAATCACTGTCCACGGCTCACCGTGGCCTGACCGAACGACACCACGATCCACGGCGAGTCACCATCCAATGGCTTCACTATTGCATTAGCATACGTTTACGCCCAGTAGCACTTGGGTAGGGCATGGGGGCCTCGGATTGGGTACTCCTTCGGCGAGGCACTGGCGTGTAGGTCCTACTAGCCACCGCGGCAGGGTCAGGGGAAGGAGATGAGTTCGTGGTCGTGGATTGAGAAATCAACGGCATAAATTAGATCAATACGATCCGATTCGGCCAGATCGAGTGTGGATCGTTGATTAGTGACCGAATGCCTGCAGTTAGATCTTGTGACTCAGAAATCGGATCTGTTGATCATGGGATGGGCGGTCGGGATGTGACGAGGGTACCGATTTGGCTGGACAGAGAGGAACCATAGATTCTAAATCATAGGGTTGTGAGTGGTCCGGGTTGCATAAAATCCTAGTCGTTGGAACTCGATCCGATGGTTGTTTCTGCATATTGTTTGATGTGGGCGCGATCTATTCCTGGTCCACGAATCTGATCCAATGGCCGAGATCCGTTGATACCTCTTCGGCCGGGTGGTTTTGCGAATGATTCCTTGGGGTTTTTAAAAATCAACCCGCCATCCAAGTGCGCGTAAAAGTATTTCTACCAAGGTCTTATAATTCACATATTAGACCATGTATTTTTATATAATGGTGTCATCAACCGAGTAAAGGGAATAAATAATTCTAGGAAATGTGGATAATCATTTATATGGGTAATTAAATGTTGAAACCTTAGAATATTTATATCTTAATCATTTTAACTCCAAATTGATCCATTCTAGTTGCATTGAACTCATGTTTATATTATCTATGATTTAGTAACCTCATTTGATTATGTATCATGTCATTAAAATCATGCACTTAATTTGTTCTATATTTAACACCTAAACACTCAGAAAATCATAACTCTTTAATCGTAACTTCGAGTTTAGTGGTTTTCGAACCTAGGGTCTCATTACGATGCATAGATTATTATCATGCATTTTGTCTTCATGTTTGGTGTGATGTTAATTTTCCTATACCATGTTTGTCTGTATTGTTGCGAGTAGACGAGCAAGCAACCGAGGATCCCGGTACTCAGCAGGTGAAAAATACTGAGCATGAGTTCATTGAAGGCAAGTTGTGGCCTTGATCACTTTTCTTTACCCGATAATGTTATTGCTAATCATTATGATCTACATAGGCTAATTTTGATGGGACCCAATATGTCACCCTAGTTTGGTCATCTTTACACCTTGTTTACCACTGAACTTTTTGGGTAGTATATGCTATTGTCTGATGTGGTTTTGGGTGTTAATATACACATTATTCATGATCATGCTTTTATTACAAATGAGTTATTTATTGTTCATGACAAGATCATTATGTTAATTGGCACATGGAGCGACCACCCGGGAAAACAGTACTACCATAAGGATGGAATGGGATGCCCTTGGCAAAGTAATTGGGAAAGCTAGGGAGAGACTACCTTACCTGAAAGGGGCAAGAGGGGAGGCGTCGCTGTAGAGTATAGGGAGGTTCTCGGGTTGGACTGTCTATTTAGCTTTCTAGACAAGGGATTCCTATGCTTCCTTCTTCCTAAATCCATAGCGGGTTTTCTCAAACTAGTGGAACTTTAGAAAGACCTCGTAGTGTTACCCTGCCTCGTCTCCTCGGTAGAGATGAATGGGATTTCTAAACCCCTTGACAAATGGGTAGCATGACTTGTGGGTAAAGATGTGCAACCTCTGCAGAGTGTAAAACTGGTATATCAGTCGTGCTCACGGCTATGAGCGGCTCGGACCCTCACATGAGTAACTTATGGAATTAAATTTAACTGGTCATTTGCATCGTATTGCAGTTTATTTATTAATTATGATTTCTCATTATTTGGGCTGGTATTCACTTATACTTAGTAACTACTAATAAAACTTGACCAACTTATTAAAAGCAATGCTTTGCCCTAATCCATTATTTGTTGATCAGCCTTACACTTCAATGAGCTTCCACCTTTGTGAGCTCATTCACATTATTCCCCACAACTTGTTGAGCTATGATCTTTTGTGAGCTCACCCTTGCTATATATAAACCCTACCACAGGTGAAGAGCAGGTAGCCTAGGAGGAGGACTACTACGAGGAGTATGATGAAGTCTAGGTGGCGTCTCCCAGTCAGCTTAATGGCGCCAAGGATAATATTAGTTCGCTTATTTGTTACCATTTATTTTTGTAAGACACTTCTGCAATGTAATAATATATGTGACATTTATCTCTATACTAATGGTCATTATATGTGTTGTTCTTCTTTGGTGCACATATGAGACGCACCTAGGTTTACCCCTTAAATCCGGGTGTGACAGATATTGTACCATGTCGTCTCCATTAAGTGTGCATGATAGAGCAACTTGAGGGGTGAGCTACTAATCCAATTGCCTCAAAGTTATTCTCCTATATACCATCTTCACTTTTGTCACAGAGATCTTGATCATTTACTCACTTGATCAAGCACAATTTGGCCCTAAAGTCGATCAAATACCACTGACAGTCTGTTTTCAGGTTAATGCTTGACTGACAGTCCAACTTCTAGGGCATTTTACTCCAATTTCTATACAATTCTTGGGCTATGTCACTTAATCAAATTTGTACCACTATATTGACTTATAGCAAACTCCCTATAAATCAAGAGATACAAGAGTCCAAAATCAGCTCATCCACAGTGTTTTTCAGAGTTCAAAGTTAGGGTGGCTCATGCACTTTTTCAAATTACTCCAAGTTTCACCACAAAACATGGAAATCTCCAAATGTAAAAGTTTCTAAGTTTTTGTTCCTCTATCACTTTTATAAATACACTTTTGGCAAAAAAGTGCATAGAATTTGAAATCACCCCATAGGACACTAATTAGGGGTTTTAGCCTCCAAATTAGGGTTTTGGGTGTCCTAGGGTACATTAAGTACTTAATCTATCTAAGATAGTATTTCTTGAACACTTCTACCAACTTGTTAAGATCACTCCTTAGTGCTCATCTCACAAAGCCACATGTCTCTAGTCCTTTGAGAGAAGCATTCTATCCTAGAGTTAAGGATCTTCTTACAAGGTCACATCATCTCACAAACATCACATCACATGTTTTGTTTTGAAATTTTAGCCTAGTGAATGCAGTGTAGGTATATCATACATAATGCAATGCCAATGCATACGATGTCATGCCAAAGTTTTAGTTCTCGTAACACCAGAGGTGTTACACCAAATCTTAGATATATGTTTGAGAAACCTTTGCACCTCTCATCTTGTCAAATAGATCTTCAATCGAGGGAAGTGGTTACTTATTCTTGATAGTTACCTCGTCTAGATCTCTATAATCAATACACATTCTTCGAGTGCCATCGTTTTATCCAAAGAAGAACGTAAGTGTGAAGAACAAGAACACCTATAGATCTATTTTCTAAACTAAAGGCCAAAGATATTGTTGGTTGTGTAGTCATTCCTCCTCAATTATAGATGGGTTTTTACTATTTTCTAAACTACCCCTAGATATACAAAGCTTATCCATTCAGCTAGGGGAAGATGAAACAACTTCTGATACATTGGTCTGATGGCCATAGTCTCTCATGAAGTTGCTTTTCCTTGACGCACCCTCTACGATAATGTCATGTGTCGCCTTTTATTCCCTCTAGAACTATGGCGCCAGGTTTTGATGCTAGTGAAACCGTCACTGGGTGGTTTTGATGCTAAACCACTAAACCTTTGTAGGTACCATACACCATACGTGTCCCATGTTTTGGACACATGTCCCTCTGGTCATCAACTGTGTTGACAACACAATATGCTCTGCCATATCCTTGCAACCTTGGTGTCCTAGATGTCAACAACCACAACTAGTCATCCAGTTGCTACAGTCTCTCAATTAAGAAAAAATACTCATTCTTCATCACTTCTGGTCTATCGGCATGAACCCGTATGACTTTCACCTTCCTTGCTATCCACTATTGTTGGTCCTTGCTCACAGATGCTATACATCAAGAATAAAGCAAGACAATTGTTAACGATTAAAGACCTTCGTCCTTCGACATATTATCTCCTTTCGGATATAATGATCTTCAGACGAAGGTCATGAAGGAAATACCTTCATCATCTCAATAAACAAATATAAACAAAAGTACATGAAATACAAAAGAATATAAATAATGATGATATATCAGTAGATTATTTATATTCTCATTTCATAAACATGAATAAATATTCACAATATTTACATTACATTGATACCTTCGGCTGGCCAGAAGGTGAAAATGCGAGAGTGAAGCAAGAGTGATTACAATCCAACGTGAACAGTACTGTGTTACTGTTCATCTATTTATAGGTACGGGCCACAGCCCGGACAGAATTACATTCATGTCCCTGACATTTACTGCTAATCATGAGGCGAGCTATCAAGGACTAAGTAGTATTTTCCCCTTTAGGTCGGTTTCATCTTCCACCTTTATCATTATACTAAGTCGAAGCTCCTTCAGCCATAGCTTCGGCGTCCGTCCATCCTGCCTTCGGGTTGTATCTTCATATCACGCATACCTTCATCTCTAAGCCGAAGCCTCCTGTAGCAGTCTATGCTACACTAAAAACATATTAGTAATGTTTTTGAGGACCTTCGGAAGAGGAAGGCCCCCAACAGTAGCCCCTCGCAGTATTAATTTGTTTCTTTGTTAACAAATTCAGACTACAAAGTGAACGAAGGCCTTTAGCCGAAGGTCCGAAAAAACACCTTCCCTTCGCCAGAATAGCGAAAGACACTGACATGTAGGGCCCACCAAGTTGGGACTCGCATTGATGGCATTTGATGTATCATTTCCACTGTTTGCGCTATTTTTGTCATTCTGAATTTTCTTGCTCTGCCAAGTTTTGATTAACTTGTAAGCTTCGGCATTTGTACAACCATTGAAATGCTGGCTAGAAAGTGGAAAGTTTTGATCTAGAAAGTGGCTGGCTGGGTTGTCTAAGGACTCCGGTTATAGTGAAAGTTTTGATTTGGAAAGTGGAAATGAAGATGCCTGTTGGGGACTTGTTCTCAAATGCTAAGAGTTAAGAACAAGGCAACATAAAAAGTGTTAAATATTAAAGTCCTTCGTCCTTCAAGACATTATGTCCCTTCGGATATAATGAATTATGGACGAAGGTTGTGAAGGAAAGAACCTTCGTAAGTACAATAAATGATAAGGAAGAATTCATATACGAAATACGAAAAATAATATAGACATTATCAACAACTTATTTTTATTTGCATTACCATATTCAGAATAACAAATTATAAGTGTACCTTCGGTTTGACAGAAAGTAAAGGTACAGGCGTGATGCAAAAAGCGAATGCCAAGTCAGCGTGAACAGTACGGGGGTACTGTTCATCTATTTACAGGCAAGGGACGCAGCCCATGTAGAATTACATTCATGCCCTTTACATTTATCAATAACTCTATAGTAATTCTTCGAGGTCTAATTTGTCTTTTCATCTTTAAGTCGGTTCACCTCCTCTGCTGTCATGCTGAAGCTTTTCTGCGCACAGCTTCGTGATCATCTAGACCTTCGTCATAATCATCTTTCGTCTCGTTCAGGCTTCGTCCTGACTGTGCTCTTGTATACTCATGATCCGATTCCGAAGATACCTGCTCGCATATTTCACTTGGAAAACATTGTCAAATCATGTTTTTGAGGACCTTCGGAAGCCGAAGGCCCCCAACAGTAGCCCCTCGCAATATTAATTTGCTAGAATGATAAATTCATATTGCGACATGGACGAAGGCCTTAAGCCGAAGGTCCGAAAAAACACCTTCCCTTTGCTAGAATAGCAACAGTCATTGACAAGTGGGACCCTCCGGTTTTCAACGCACTAGGTGTATAAATAAGAGCTCACCACGAGTTTATTTGGCACGCTTTCTTGCCATTTGCTCCTGCTCACTCGATTTTTAGCCCTTGCGCAACAACACTTGCTTGGCTTTTTTTAAATTTTTAAGCTTCGGTTTCGAGAGCACTTTCTCAGCATTTTCGAAGATGTCTGAAGATAAGAAAGCTGTTGCTGACTCGAAGCTGAGCCTTTCTGAGGAGATGCATCTCGGCTTTCTTCAATCAATAGCAAAGACAAATACAGAGAAGATTACTAGGGAGATTTTGGAGGGTTTATCTGAAGACACTGGTGACAGTGACAGTTATGATGTGGATAGTGGTGGTGAAGATTCCGAAGATCGATCTGGGCAACCAAGCCAAGCGGTTTTTGGTAAATCAAGTATTAAACAAAGCCATCTTATCAATATGAGGGGCATATATTTTTGGGACTTGTCTATTGTGAGGGCTGACGAAGGAGAGAAAACTTGTCCGACTCCCGAGGAGAATGAAGTTGTGATATTCCGAAGCTTCTTAAAGGCTGGACTGTGGTTTCCCTTGAGCAGTTTTGTCGTGGAAGTGCTGAAGATATTTGAAATCTGCTTTCATCAACTTACTCCCGAAGCAATCATAAGGATGGGCATCTTCATCTGGGCCGTGAGGAGCCAAGGTTTAGAACCAAATGCAAAAAGTTTCTGCAACATACATGAGCTATTGTATGAGACGAAACCCTGGGGTAAAGAGCAGTATCACAACAATTTTGGCTGCTACAGCTTCGGTGCCCGGTCTGGGTCAAGCTGTCCCGTGCCAACCTTTCGAAAGAGATGGCCCGGCGACTGGATGACGGAATGGTTTTATGTGAAGAATGATTCGAAAACACGGGAAGATATTAAAGATATCATTATGCGCCCTATCTGGCAACGCTTCGGCCTCCAGAGGCCGAAGGTGGAAATGGATGAAGCAGCAGAAGAATGCCAGAGAGCCTTCGGCGTGGTTTGCTCTTTTATTGGGACAAGGGATTTGATCCAAGAACACATTGCTTTCAGAGTATGGCCACTTGCAGAAAAGTGGGAAATGCCGAAGGAAACCGTCAGGGAACCTGACGAAGGTGGACTAGTTAGACTAAAATACACATTCAAATACGGAGATAAGTTCGTCGAGCCAGATGATGACTGGCTGAAAAGTATTGAGACCATAAGTGATGAACTGCTTGGATCATACTCGAAGGTCGAAGATACTGCACTATCAGCGGCCTTCGGAGGCTGAAAGAAGAAGAGGCTCAACCGAGTATTTGATGCAATTGGGTTTGTGTACCCCGACTACCGTTATCCAACACGGGGTCAGAAAAGAAAAAATACTGCTTCAGCAAAGGAAGTTGCTTCAGCCGTTCCCAGTGAACCAGTGCTAGAGAGGAAAAAGATAAAGGTTCTTACTCACCGGCCACAGAATATTGAACCGGCCACAGTGCCTGAATATGCCGGTGAAACCTCTTCGGCTACCGAAGCCAAGGAGTCGACTCCCCTACCGAATGTTGAAGAGCCAATCATAATGCCGGAAAAAAGAAAATAGAAGAACCGAAGGCTACAGAAACAAGGATATATGAAATTTTAAGTCCTTCAGCAAAAATTGAAGCACCAAAGAGCCAAAAGGGTCCAGCAATGACCCCCAAAAGAAAAAGGATGGTTAATGTGCTGGACGGTTTGGAGACAATAAAGTCTTCAAGCACGACTCCGAAGAAAATTGTTGAAACTTCCGAAGTGCATTTTGAAGCCTTTGGTGCCGAAGCTTCAAAGCACCAATCTGAGACTGAAGTTGGGCCTTCAGAGCCCACCAAGGTGAAATCCTTGGAAGCTGAAGAAACAGAAATAACAGAACAAATTTTGGCTGAAGAGACTGGAACTGCCGCCCCCGAAGCATCTTCCGAAGGCTTCAATTATATTTTACGACATGCTTCGGGGAAAAAGTTGACTGAAAAAGAAAAGCAAGAGGCCCAGTTTTACGCCAAAAAACTGAAATATCCAAAGGGGGCGTTGATATTCAATGGCATCGGAGAAGAAGACTTCTTGTATTGTCTCCCTGACAGCAAGGAGATTTATGTCTGTCGGGAGATGAGCAAGAGCTTCGGATTCCCAACACTAGAAGACGGGCTCTCGGTGTTGTCGAAAAACGAGCTGGCCGACAGCTTGGCGTACAATAGCTTAAAGGTGCAAAAATGAGGTCTTTGTATTATTTATTGAAACCAAAATTTTTCATTTGTTTAGACTTTTTGAAACCAAACTTTTTGCAGGGCCTCATACTTAGCAATGCCCTCAGGGCTCAAAAATATGCTGAAGACGAAGGGTGTGTTATGGCCCTGAGCAACCTTCGTTCCGAAGTAATTGAACTAAGGAACGAAGGTCTCGAAAAAGATAAAATATTATATTCATTGATAAATAGAATAAAATAAGACGAAGCTACTTTTAAAGCTCAAGCTGAGGCTCAGAAGCGTGAGATTGAAGATCTTCGAAAACAACTAGCCAGAGCTAAAGAGGAGCGCACACTTGAAGAAACAAAACGAGAAATCAGTGAACAATGGGCAAATCATTTGCAGAAAAATGTTGAAGAGCTTCGTGCATCTAAGAAAAGATGCTATGAAAAATCTATGGAATGTGTTAAGACAATAAAAACCAGCTTCGCCAGCGTTGGCGCATTCTCAAGTGAGGAGAACTTCATAAGGGGTGACCCCGAAGGCCCAATTGGATGGATCAGCCACGAAGCTGAAGCTTTTGAAGAAATTTTAAATAGTCGAGGAGACATATGCACCTTTTCGGGTGCCAGGGGGATCGCTACCATTTTGGAGAGAAAATGCTGTGACCATGTAAAATTCTTAGCACAATCCGAAGCCGCCTTATCCTCTGAAGATATAAAAGACCCTTCGGCCGAAGCGAGCTTGGTCGGTGGAAAATTCTTCACCGACATCTGGGACAATGGTGGTCGGGAAATGACCCAGGAAATTATACGAAAAAGCGAGAAAGGCATTCATGATGCTAGGAAAGTAGCAGAGGCCGCTGAAAAAAGTGTGGATCCCGAAGGGCAATTAGGTATTGACTAGTGGTTTTCGGCTCTTTGTTGTAATTTCTGATTTCGGACTTGTTTACGTTTTGTAATAAAGCCGTACTTTCTCCTCCCTCAGAGCCTACCGAGCCATCGGCGGACCCCCACGCGAAGGGGGACGACGAAATTAGAAAAATGGACGAAGCCATCATGGATAAAGTTGTTGATCAGCTACTAAACGAAGCTGCAGAAATAGTTCTAAGGGAAGATTAGATGTTATTGTAAAACATTTAGAATGTACTGTTTGTTGAGAAACATGTGTAATATTTTGTAACTTTGAATGTAATATATTAGTTGTTTATGGTTCTATTCTTTACTATGCATGAAACTTCTTGTACATACCGTTTTTGAGCCTTCAGCGAAAAAACACCTTCCCTTCTTTTCATGCTTCATAAATAATATTCGTGTTCTCATAAAATCGGTAACCAATCCTCGTAAAGTCAATAACCAATAGATCTTTCCATTTCAGAGTTTGACGGAGGTATAACTCTTCAATAACTATTTTTGTGCCCTGGCACTATTTCTTCGAAACAACCTTCGAATGTCAATACTGAGACCACCTTCTTGCGTCGTTGATGCAATATGATGTATGATGTTATGCTATGCAAATGATATAATGATGTGATGTTATGCAAAATGATATTTGCAGAAGATTGATGTTTTTTCACTGCAAGCCTCCCTTAGGAGCTTCTTCGCCTTTTACTTCAGCGGAATCAGCGTTTATTTTTCGTTGTAAGCCTCCCTTAGGAGCTTCTTCGCCTTTTACTTTCAGCGGAATCAGCGTTTATTTTTCGCTGTAAGCCTCCCTTAGGAGCTTCTTTGCCTTTTACTTTCAGCGGAATCAACGTTTATTTTTCGCTGTAAGCTCTGCATTCCCTTCGGAACGACTTTTGAGCAGAAAACATACGCTGCGCTCCCTTAGGAACGACTTTTTGCTGCTTCGAAGAAATTATACTGCGTTCCTTGGAACAAATTTTTGATAATTCGAAGGTCCTCCTTGCCACCATAAATTCTTATGCTTCGGCAACTTAATCCTATGGATAAGATATATTTTCATTATGGTAAAAAGCGAAACTGTTACAAGAGATTGAAAACGACAAAAAACACTTAAGCTTCCCATAATTGTTCCTTATTAAAAAGAAAATAATACTGAATGCGAAAAGCTGCTATCGGGGTAGTATATTTGTCAGTAAATATGCTTCGACTCTGGCACAGTACTATTGACTGTGCGAGCTTCGGACTCTTCTTTCAAGTCTCGTTGGAGGTGAGTGTGCTGACTCCCTTCTGGGTGCTGGCCTCGTTGCGTTGGTGGTGGAGGTGGAGGCTGTTGCCAAGATGCCTGAGGTTGGCTTGCCGAAGCAACAGAAGCTGCAGGGTGGTTGCCTACATACTCTGGAATGTAAGGCGAATGGTACGAAGCAGTATGCATAACTTGCTTCGGCTGACTCTGTTGTGCTGCAGCTTCTGCTATCTCCTTTTGCTTCTGGATGGTAACATGGCACATCCTGGTGGTGTGGCCCTTGTCCTCACCACAGAATAGACAATAAATTTTCCTTGGCTGATCCCCAAACCTTCCTCCGAAGCCCCTGGCGCCTCTGCCCCTTGGAGCTGGCGGCCGGAAAGAGCTTTGCTGCTGCCCCGAAGCTTGCAAGGAATACTGTGGCCTCTGTTGTTGGCTTCCTCTGTCATCACTCTGAGTAGAGTTGTGAATTGACCTGACGTGTCTTGGGTGGATTCTTCCTCCGAAGCCCCTGGTCATTTCAGAGAACATGTATGCTTCTTCCCTTCTTTGGCGGAAGTCATTGTCAGCTCGAATATACTCATCCATCTTCTAGAGCAGCTTCTCCAAAGTTTGAGGGGGTTTCCTGGCAAAATATTGAGCTGAAGGTCCCGGCCGAAGCCCCTTAATCATGGCCTCAATGACAATTTCATTGGGCACCGTTGGTGCTTGTGCCCTCAGACGCAAGAACCTTCGGACATACGCCTGAAGGTATTCTTCGTGGTCTTGGGTGCACTGGAACAAAGCTTGAGCAGTGACCGACTTCGTTTGAAATCCTTGAAAACTAGTTATCAGCATGTCCTTCAGCTTCTGCCATGAGGTGATTGTCCCTGGCCGAAGAGAGGAGTACCAGGTTTGTGCAACACTCTTGACAGCCATGACGAAAGACTTTGCCATGACTGCAGTATTGCCACCATACGAAGATATGGTTGCTTCATAGCTCATCAAGAATTGCTTCGGGTCTGAATGTCCGTCGTACATGGGGAGCTGGGGTGGCTTGTAAGATTGGGGCCAAGTTGTAGCCTGCAGTTCTGTTGACAGAGGAGAGGTATCATCAAAAGCAAAATTTCCATGATGGAAATCTTCATACCAGTCGTCCTCGTTGTAGAAGCCCTCCTGATGAAGCTCTATGTGCGGAGGCCTTCGGTTCTACTCATCTTGAGCAAGATGACGAACTTCTTCAGAGGCTTCGTCTATCTGCCTTTGTAGGTCAGCTAGACGAGCCATCTTTTCCTTCTTCCGTTGGACCTGCTGATGGAGCATCTCCAAGTTTTGGATTTCTTGATCCAAGTCGTCCTCCTGAGGCGTTGGACTGGTGGCCTTCCTCTTCTGGCTTCGGGCCTCCCAAAGAGAAAGGGTCTCCTAGTTGGGATCCAGCGGCTGCAAAGCGGCAGCCCCTGTTGCTGAAGCTTTCTTTGGCGGCATGACGAAGGTCGATGCTTGCCGAAGGTGTTCAAAACTCAAAAAGTGGAAGTGAGTTCACCGGAGGTGGGCGCCAATGTTGGGGACTTGTTCTCAAATGCTAAGAGTTAAGAACAAGGCAACATAAAAAGTGTTAAATATTAAAGTCCTTCGTCCTTCAAGACATTATGTCCCTTCGGATATAATGAATTACGGTCGAAGGTTGTGAAGGAAAGAACCTTCGTAAGTACAATAAATGATAAGGAAGAATTCATATACGAAATACGAAAAATAATATAGACATTATCAACAACTTATTTTTATTTGCATTACCATATTCAGAATAACAAATTATAAGTGTACCTTCGGTTTGACGGAAAGTAAAGGTACAGGCGTGATGCAAAAAGCGAATGCCAAGTCAGCGTGAACAGTACGTGGGTACTATTCATCTATTTATAGGCAAGGGACGCAGCCCATGTAGAATTACATTCATGCCCTTTACATTTATCAATAACTCTATAGTAATTCTTCGAGGTCTAATTTGCCTTTTCATTGTTAAGTCGGCTCCCCTCCTCTGCTGTCATGCCGAAGCTTTTATGCGCACAGCTTCGTGATCATCTAGACCTTCGTCATAATCATCTTTCGTCTCGTTCAGACTTCGTCCTTACTGTGCTCTTGTATACTCATGATCCGATTCCGATGATACCTGCTCGCATATTTCACTTGGAAAACATTGTCAAATCATGTTTTTGAGGACCTTCGGAAGCCAAAGGCCCCCAACAATGCCGACGATCTTCAGAAAATCAACCATCAAGCAAAGTCAGATTGATGCTATGAAAGGAAGATACTTCCGTGATATCTCTATTGTGAGGGCTAGAGGAGATAGCACTGCCCCTGCGCCAGAAGTAGATGAAGTTGTTGTCTATAGGAACTTCATGAAGGCAGGGCTTCGGTTTCCCTTGAGTAAATTTTTAGTTGAAGTTCTGAAGACTTTTGAGATTTACCTTCATCAAGCTACCCCTAAAGCTATTATTAGAATGGGGATTTTTATTTGGGCCATGAGGAGCCAGGGACTAGAGCCGAGTGCAAAATGCTTCTGTAACATGCATGAGTTGTCCTATGAGACGAAGGCTATTGTCAAAGAGCAATATCATAATAATTTTGGTTGTTACGGCTTCATGCCTCGCTCTGATGTGAGCTATCCAGTTCCGATGTTTCGGAAGAGGTGGCTAGGAGCCTGGATGGAAGAATGGTTTTATGTAAAGAACAACTTAGTTGAAAGAGAAGATATAAAGGGGATCATCCAACGCCCTATTTGGTCTCGCTTCAGCATCAGAAGGCCAGCCACTGCTCTTGAAAATGAAATTGAAGCATGCTAGAAGGCTTTTAACAGTGTATGCACTTTTATTGGCACAAGAGACTTAGTCCAAGAGCATATTGCTTATAGAGTGTGGCCTCTTATGAGTGACTGGGAGATGCCGAAAGAAGCTGATGCCGGGTCCAGCCAAGGTGGCTTGGTGTTTATGACATATACCTTCAGATACAGAGATCAATTTGATGAGCCGAACGATGACTGGCTGAATTCTGTTGAGGCAACTAGTGACGAATTGCTTGGGGCCTACACAAGGGCCGAAGATGATGCCATGACATTATCCTTCGGAGGACGAGGCAAGAGAAGATTGAACAGAGTTTTTGATGTAATTGGTTTTGTATACCCAGACTATTGCTATCCCTCACGAAAGCAGGAAAAGAAAAGAAAAGTTGCTACTTTGGCCATCTCTGCTACACCGAAGGGTAAAAAGATTAAAGTTTTGACACACCGGCCCAGGTACATTAAAACGGTTAGGGTGCCGAAGCTTGATGAGGGGCCTTCTTCCGCTATCGAACCAGAGTTCCCCACTCCTGCTGAAGCCACAGCGGGATCAACCGAAGAACTAATTCTGAAGACAGCAGCGGAGCAGACAGTGGCGAAATAGTCGATGTGCCGAAGCTAAGGCAAAAACGGCCGAAGAGCCAAAATTGTGGAAATCGGCAGAGGCATCAAAAATTCCTGCAGTAACTCTAAAGAGGAGGAGAATGGCGAGCGTTCTAGATGCTATTTTGGAGTCGACAAGGGTACCAACTCCTGCCTCTACATAAATGCCCAGCATGAGTGAGAAAAATACAAAGGAAATCGCTGAAGCTGTTACAACTCGTGTTGAAGCTGAAGTTGGGCCCTCAGTTTCCGCAGAAACAGTGCCTGTTGAAACTATTGGAAAGGATACTGAACAAGGACCTTCAGATGCCGCTCTGATCTTGGAAAAAGAAGACGCACCCAAGAAGGTTAAATCTCCTACCCCCGAAGCGTCTACTGAAGAGATAGATTTTATCATATGACATGCTTCGGGTAAACAGTAGTCGGAAGAACAGATTGCCGAAGCTAAGCACTATGCCAGGGATTTAAAGTACCCAAAAGGATCCTTGGTGTATAATGGCACTGATGAAGACGACTTTTTGTACTGCCTTTCGGACAACAAGGAGATATCTGTTTGCTGGTAGATGGCAAGGAATATAGGGTTTCCGAAGCTCGAGCTTGGCCTATCTACGATGTCAAAGGATGACCTTGTAGACAGCCTCACTTATAACAGTCTGAAGATAAAGATGTTTTGACTTATAAACAAATTATTTTTGTATCTTTTATTATTGTGCTGATCCTGCCCCTTTTTTGTAGGGCTTAATCTTGAGCAATGCTTTAAGGGCACAAAAGAATGCTGAATACGAAAGCTGCCAAATAGCCCTTGGGAACCTTCGGTCAGAGGTTATCAAACTGAGGAATGAAGCCCTAGAAAAGGATAAAATTCTGCATTCCTTGGTAGACAGAGTAAAAGTCAGCGAACCCAAACTTACTGCATAGTCCGCAGCTCATACAGCCGAAGTCGAAGATCTTCGGAAAAAGCTTGCCGAAGCTAATGAAAACTTTGAACTTGCGAAGGCAAAGCAAGAGATAAGTGAATGGACAAGTGCGAGGTTGGAAAAGAACATGAAAGAGCTTTGTGAGTCCAAAGAAAGATGTTATGAGAAATCCTTGGCTTGCGCCAAGAAACTGAAAGATAGCTTTGCCAAGGTGGGTGCATACTCATCTGAGCAAAAGTTTATTCGAGGCGATCCAGAAGGAGTCATTGACTGGATCGGCGAAGAGGGTGACCCTTTCGAAGAAATTCTTAGCGACCGTGGGGATTTTTGCGCCTTTGCCGGTGCCCGAGGGGTTGCAGCAATTTTAGAGAAAACTGGCTGTGAACATGTTAAAGTTGTAGCCCAGACGGAAACCGTCTTCTCCATAGACGACACGAAGGAGCCTTCGGCTGAAGCTACTTTGATGGGCGGGAAATTCTATTCCAATGTTTGGATGAAGGACGACCGCGAGATGGCCGACGAAGCTATAAAGAAAAAATGAAAAAGAATCCCATGATGCCCGAGAAGAAGCCAAGCGAGCCGAAGAGGCTGCTGAGCGCGCAAGGTGTATATGTATTATTACTGAATCTTAGCTTCAGTATTTGTTTCTGGCTTCGGATTAATATCTTGCTATTTTACTATAGCTGAACTTTCACCGCCACCCAAGCCATATGATCTCGAGGCCGATCCAACCATGAAAGCAGCATTAGAAACAATAAGGATTACCGAAGAAGCCGTCGATGAAGTTGTCGACAAACTCCTAAATGAAGCTGACGAGAAGATACTAAAAGAAGACTAAATTCTTGTGTACTTAAGAAATGTAGTATTTGGGAAATGTAATATTTGTATATGAGTTAAACATTGAATATCTGTGTGTATATTAATGTAATATATTTCTTTGCGATGCATGAAATTTGCGTACATACCATTTTTTAGCCTTTGACGAAAAAACACCTTCCCTTCTTTTCATGCTTCGTAAAGAAAGAGCCCTTCTGTAGTACAACGGTTGTATAATATTGTTGTCGAAGAAGATTTTTTGGCATGTAAAATTATAATTGCCAATGGTACACTTTGTGCTCCAACACATTGTTCCATTCATCGCATATTTTGAAAGAAGCAATTTTCCTTCTCCACAATTTTGTTGCTGATGCGACATGATGTATGATGTAATGCTATGCGAAATGATGCGATGATATGATGCAGCATGATGTTTATGCCGAAGTCACATACCCACACGAAAACACACCCAGACTCTGCATCCCCATAGGAACGTCTTTTAAGTCTCTTCACCTTCTATTTCGGTGGCATTTAAGCTCTGCATCCCCTTAGGAATGACTTTTGAGCTTCTTCACCTTCTATTTCGGTGGAATTTAAGCTCTGCATTCCCTTAGGAACGACTTTTGAGCTTCTTCACCTTTTATTTCGGTGGTATATTGGCTCTGTATTCCCTTAGGAACGGCTTTTGAGCTTTGGAACTTACTTTGCGCTCCCTTAGGAGCGACTTTGTAGCTTCGGAAGCATAGTTGAGGGGTTACATTCTACACTCGATGGTGTGGCCAGAATATTATTGCATCAAATTGGAGGTTAAACCTTCGTGCACTATTTTTCATGCAAGAAAATAAAATGACAGACAAATCGAAGATACACCATGTTAGGATATTCTTTAGTAAATGTGCTTCGACTCGGGCACAGTGCTATTGACTGTGCGACCTTCGGACTCCTCCCAAAAATCGCGTTGTTGCTGAGCGTGGTGATGCCCTTCTAGCTGCTGACTGTGAACCAGAGTAGGTGCTAGCGGTGGTGGTGGTGGCAACTGGGCCCAGGAAGCTTGAGAATGGCTTGCCGAAGCGACAGAGGCCATAGGATGTTGATTGCCTACAGACTCTGGGATGTAGGGAGAGTAACATGAAGCGGTATGTAGAACCTACTTTGGTTGATTTTGCCGTGCTTCAGCTTCGGCATCTCTTTTTGCTTTTGAATTGTAACCTGGCACGTTCTTGTTGTATGCCCTTTGTCTTCGCCGCAGAACAAACAAAACAGTTTCCTGGGCTGATCTCCATATCTTCCTCCGAAGCTTCTGCCCCCTCTGCCTCTTGGAGCTGGTGGCTTGAAGGGACTTTGTTGTGCCCCTTATGATTGGGAGCTGTGCTACTGCCTTTGGGTTTGGTTTCCCCTGTCGTCACTTGCGCTGGCATTATGGATTGACCTAACATGCCTGGGGTGGAATCTCTCTCCGAAGCTCCTGGCCATTTTAGAGTATTTGTAGGCTTCTTCCCTTCTTTGCTGAAAATCATTGTCGGCTCTGATGTACTCATCCATTTTCTGGAGAAGCTTCTCCAAAGTTTGCGATGGCTTCCTTGCAAAGTATTGCACCGTAGGACCTGGCCGGAGCCCCTTGATCATGGCCTCAATGACGATCTCATTGAGCAATGTAGGTGCTTAAGCTCTCAGCCGCAAGAACCTTTGGACATACGCCTACAAATATTCCTCTTGGTGCTGCATATACTGGAAGAGAGCCTGGGCAGTGACCGGCTTCGTTTGAAAACCCTGAAAGCTGGCCACTAACATGTCCTTTAGCTTCTGCCATGATGTAATTGTCCCTGGCCGAAGAGAGGAGTACCAAGTTTGAGCTATGCTTTTGACTTCCATGATGAAGGACTTCGCCATGACTGCAGTATTGCCCCTATATGAGGATATGATTGCTTCGTAGCTCATCAAGAATTGCTTCAGGTCTAAGTGCCTGTCATACATGGGGAGCTGAGGTGGCTTGTATGACGGTGGCCACGGGGTAGCCTGCAATTCTGCTGCTAAGGGAGAAGCATCGTCAAAAGCAAAATTGCCCTGATGAATGTCACCGTACCATTCATCATCATTGAATAGGCTTTCTTGACGAAGCTCCCTGTGTTGGGGCCTTCGGTCTTGGTCATCCTGGGTGAGGTGACGCATTTCTTCAGCGGCTTCATCGATCTTTTTCTGAAGGTCGGTGAGCTGAAGCATCTTTTCCCTCTTCCTTTGCACCTATTGGTGGATAGCCTCCAAATCCTTGATCTCTTGATCCAGCTCTTCCTCCTAAGGTGTTGGGCTAGTAGCCTTCCTCTTCTGGCTCCTAGCATCTCGCAGCATCTCCTGGTTAGTGTCTAGTGGCTGCAGAGCAGCCCCTGGCATCGTTGTCTTCTTCGGTGGCATTGCAAAAGTCGATGCTTGCCGAAGGTGGTCGATTGAGTTCACCGGAGGTGGGCACCAATGTTGGTCCTTGCTCTCGGATGCTATACATCAAGAACAAAGCAACACAATTGTTAATGATTAAAGGCCTTCGTTCTTCGACGTATTATCTCCTTTTGGATATAATGATCTTCAGACGAAGGTCATGAAGGACATACCTTCATCATCTCAGTAAACAAATATAAACGAAAGTACATGAAATACAAAAGAATATAAATAATGATGATATATCAGTAGATTATTTATATTCTCATTTCATAAACATGAATAAATATTCACAATATTAATATTACATTGATACCTTCGGCTTGCCAGAGGTGAAAATGCGAGAGTGACGCAAGACTGATTACAATCCAGCGTGAACAGTACGGTGTTACTGTTCATCTATTTATAGGTACGGGACGCAGCCCGGATAGAATTACATTCATGTCCTTGACATTTACTGCTAATCATGAGGCGAGCTATCAAGGACTAAGCAGTCTTTTCCCCTTTAGGTCGGTTTCATCTTCCACCTTTATCATTATACTAAGCCGAAGCTCCTTCAGCCACAGCTTCGGCATCCGTCCATCCTGCCTTCGGGTTGTATCTTTATATCACGCATACCTTCATCTCAAAGCCGAAGCCTCCTGTAGCAGTCAATGTTACACTAAAAACATATTAGTCACGTTTTTGAGGACCTTCGGAAGAGGAAGACCCCCAACAACTATCTTTAAACTCCACATCTATGCATCAAAAGTCAAAAGACATGTTACATACAAACACTCATGCCCTGATTAGTCCACATGATGCAATTCAAGACTCTACACTATAGACAATCACTGGTTACAATCTGGAATCATAAGGAAATATCTCAACCTTGTGTTTCTATTCCCTCTTCCTCTCTTTCTTTCCTCGACACCAATACACAAATCAATCTATCTATCCCTGGAAACTCCTCTCTTTCCTCGACACCAGTACACAAATCAATCTATCTATCACTGGAAACTTGGATGGTAAAAAGAAAGGCATCTGGATCACAATAGGAATTATGGATATTCCCATCGGTTTTAAAATAACCGACGAAAATTAACTAATCCTCATCGGCTTCTCTATAGCCAACGTGGGTTAACTAATCCCTATCAGTTCCAACTGTTAACCGATGGCAATAACACAAATCCCGTCGGCCCACCATGTGGCCGATGGGGATAAAGGTTTTTGAGAAACGTTCCTGAGGCCAGCCTGCGCGTTGCAATAACTCCCGTCGGTCGTTCTTCGTGGTCGATGGGGATAAGTTAACCCACGTTGGTTGTCTTATGTGGCCGACGGGGATAACGGTTTGAAATAACTCCCGTTGGCTTAGCCGATGAGGATTAGTTTTCTAGAAACGTGGTCGATACCAGATACGCATGGAGCCTTAACTCCCATCGGCTAAGCCTGTAGGCCGACAAGGATTACGAATTTTAAGGACCTACTGCCCAACCGCTTTCCCTTAGCCATCGCGTCCCTGTCTCTCACATGTCGCTACTCTAGCCGCCTCGCCCCTCATAATTCTGGCGTGCCTCCGCCATACCCCGGCCTCGCCCTACTGTTCCACGCCAGCCCGCCACCCAGCTCACCCCTCATCGCTCCGGCACGCCCCCGCCGTGTCCCGGCCTCGCCCACGAGAATTAGTTAATCCATGTAGGCTACTGTATAGTTGACGGGTCGTGAATTAACTAAACCCTGACCAGTAATTCCCGTCGCCCAAGAGCCAATAGGGATTAACCCTATACTGATGGGAATTTGTAATTCCCGTTAGTGGTATAAGGCTAATTCCCGTCAGTTCTTGGCTGACAAGAATTACCTGAATTCCTGTTGTGGATCCTAGGGCTTATGACTTCACTAGTGTTGGGGGCCTTAGTCCTTCAAAGGTCCTAAAAACACTAATTAACCATTGTTTCCCGATACATCTCTAAAGTATTATAGATGCTTCAACAAAAACCACGTTCGGAATGAATCAAGCATATATGAAGGTATAAGCTTCGGGATAACAATGTAAAAAGACGAAGTGGGAAGCTAGAAGAAGTCGGAAGAAGGTGTTCACAGATTCTGGCGACAAGATGAAAGAGAGAAAATACACTGCTACCCTTATCATGTTTAACGGTCTAAATGTTTAGGTTTTAGGGCACAATTGTAATTCTACCAAAGATGTATTTCGCACCTATAGACAGGTGAATAGTGCCCCACACCTGTTCACTTTTTCAAGGGTCGATCTCAACTTTGTTGTACCCGTTCAGCGAAGTGTCTTCGTGTTGCTTTGTATCAAAGAGTCGAAGGTATGTTTGTAAACTTGTTTAAACAAGGAAAAGGAAGATGGAATAAAAATACTGAGAAACATGAGATGAGTTTTACATTCTATGGTCGTTTATGTTTCTATTTAAAATGGTTTTATTTTTATCTTCTCTCAAAAACTTCTTCTTCAAGATAACATTTCGGAGAAGCGTGAACTTAAAAACGAAGGTTCAAACTCCTTAATATGTGTTGCCTTGTTTTTGATGGCGTCAAGGAATTAAAAACAAGTAACCAACATTGACGCCCACCTTCGGTGATTCCACGACCACATCAACAACCTACATCATGCCGCTGAAGAAGGCAACAACAACCAGCTCTGTCCTCAGGGCCTTGGACACCAACCAAGTGGATGAAGCTCTCCTCAGGGAGGCAAGAAAACAAAAGAGGAAGGCTACTAGCCCAATGCCACAAGATGATGCACTGAATCAAGAGATCAGTAATCTCGAAGCTATCCATCAGCCAGTGGAGAAGCGTAAAGAGAATATGCTTTAACTTTCTAAACATCAGAAGAAGATTAATGATGTAGCTGAAGAAATGTGCAACATTGCACAAGACATTGAGTGTTGGTCACTTGTTCTCAAATGCCATAGATCAAGAACAAGGCAACACAATTGCTAATGGTTAAAGACCTTTGTCCTTCCAAGCATTATTTCCTTTCGGATATAATGATCTTTAGATGAAGGTCATGAAGGACATACCTTCATCATCTTAGTATATAAATATTAATATAAATATAAATAAGAATGTGAAAGAACATTAAAGAATGTTAGCCACTCTTCGAAGCACTGAATGACCTGGCTTGATGTTTTTCAATCTAACTTTTCTGTCACGCCATTTTATTGTTTTGGCCTAGTATTTGTTGATGTGCTCTATGGCTTGAAGCCTGGTCCCTTCTATGGTATCTTTTGTTACTTTGCAATCACTTTCATCTTCTGTCGAAGCTAGGGTTCTTATTGAACCTGTTCTTGCTTCTTCTGGTGTTATTGCTTCGTCGCCGAACAGAAGCTTGAACGGAGTAAACCCTGTTGACCTTGATATAGCAGTGTTGTGGCTCCAAACCACCTTTATTAATTCGTCTGGCCACTTTCCTTCAGGCTGATTGAAAATTGACTTCATTATTCCTGTCATTATGATTTCGTTTGCCCTTTCTACCAACCCATTTGACTCAGGATGCCTCACTGATGCAAAGTGTATTTTTGTACCAATTTGGCTACAAAAAGCTTTGAAAGTCTCGACATCGAACTGAGTTCCATTATCAACGGTGATAGCCTTCGGTACGCCGAAGCGACAAACGATGTTTTGCTTGAAGAATTTTTGTACTGTGGCCGAAGTTATTGTAGCCAAAGGTTTTGCTTCAATCCACTTACAAAAATATTCTACTGCCACCACAACATATTTTAAGTTGCCCTGTGCCGGTGGGAGTGGTCCTAACAGATCCAAACCCCATCTTTGCAATGGCCAAGATGGTTGTATTAGTTGAGTCAAAGACGAAGGTTGCTTTTGATCTCTAGTGCATCTTTGGCAATTTTCACATTTCTGTACCAATTTTGCTGCATCTGAGGCCGCCTTCGGCCAGTAGAAACCTTGTCTGAAAACTTTCCCTAGCAGAGGTCTACACCCAATATGGGCTCCGCATATTCCTGCATGTATCTCCTTCATTAGTTCTTGACCTTTGGCTCTGGACAAGCATTTTAGCAATGGAGAGCAAACTCCGTGCTTGTACAATTCCCCTTCAATTATGGCATATGGCCTTGTCCTTGCCTCCATTCTTTTGTTGTAAGCTTCGTCATCTGAAAAACAGTTGCCCTGGAAGAAGGATACGATTTCAGTCCTCCAATCTTCACTATGTACAGGTGAAATTGTGAGCACTGCTCTTTCCATGAGCTCGACCGAAGGTGCTTTTATTGTTTCAAAAAATACTTCCGAAGGTAAAGGGAGCCCATGTGCCGCTGATTTAGCCAATAAGTCTCCATGCTCGTTCTCTCCCCTGGGGATATTTTTTACAGAAAATCCTTCAAAAGAGGCTTCCAACCTTCAAACTGCCTCTAGATACTTTTCAAGCTTCGGGTCTCTTTCCTTACATCTTTTGTCCACATGACCCGAGATAACTTGTGAATCGGTCTTGAGGATTGCCCTTCTTATTCCCATTGCCTTTAGCTTCCGAAGCCCCAAGAGAAGAGCTTCGTACTCAGCAATATTATTTGTATAGCTAAAGTCCAATTTTATTGCATAACATGTTCTTACTTTGGAAGGTGCAACCAGGACAGTAGCTGCCCCTGCACCGAAGGTCCCCCACGACCCATCGCAAAATACCGTCCAAGCTTTGGCATCTTTTATTGTTTCTTCATCTTGAGCCCGTGGCGTCCAATCAGCAACGAAGTCTGCTAACGCCTGAGATTGTATTGAATATCTATGAACATAATCAATGGTGAATTCATTGAGTTCTGTGGCCCATTTTCCAACCCTTCCTATTGCTTCTCTATTCCTCATTATGTCCTTTAAGGGTTGTGATAGAAGGCACTATTATATGATATGCTTGGAAGTGATGCCGAAGCTTCCTGGAGGCCATCAATACAACATATAGCACCTTCTCCAATTCTGTGTAATTTTTCTTTGATGGGCTGAGTAATTCGGAGACGAAGTATACCGGTGCTTGCTTTTTTATTTGGCCATCTTGTTTCTCCTGTACAAGTGTTGCACTAACCGCAGCATGGGAAGCAGCCACATACAGAAGTAATGGGGTCCCTTATGAAGGTGGGGTTAGAGTTGTTAGATCTATCAAGTACTGCTTCAGCTCCTCGAAGGCTTTCTGCTGAGCTGGACCCCATTGGAAGACTTCGGCAGATTTCAATATTTCAAAGAAAGGTAGATTCCTTTTTGTTGGTTTTGAAATGAATCTGTTTAATGATGCCAGCCTTCCTGCTAACCGTTGAGCCCCCTTTTTGAATTTGGCGGCTCCATCAGAAGGATGGCATTGATTTAGCTCGATTTAGCTTTGATGCCCTTTGTCGATACCAAGCAACCAAGAAACTTGCCCTTCTTCACTCCGAAGACACATTTTTCGGATTCAACTTGAGACCAACTTGTCTAAAATTAGCAAATGTTTCTTGCAAATCAGCGACATGATTTTCTTGCTTTGTGCTTTTTACTATAATATCATCAACATATGTCAGCACATTTCTGCCAATTTGAGAATGGAGAACTTCGGCAGACATTCTGCTCAAGCTTCCTCTAGCATTCTTGAGCCCTCAGGCATCCGAAGTTAGCAATAGGTGCCACTAGGAGTTATGAAGCTTGTCTTCGGCTCATCCTCCTTTTTCATCCAGATTTGGTGATAGCCTGAGTAGCAATCCAATAAGCTCATGAGTTCCAAAGTAGCTGATACATCTACAAGGGAATCTATTATTGGCAATGGAAATTCATCCTTCGGACATACCTTGTTGAGATCTGTAAAGTCAATACACATCCTCCATTTCCGTTTGCTTTATTTACCATAACTGTATTGGCCAGCCACTCTGGGTATGTTACTTCTCTAATAACACCGACACTTAGAAGTCTTTTCACTTCATTTCGTGCACCTTCGGCCTTGTCATCGAACATTTTCGGAAGTCTCTGCTTCCTTGGCCTGAAGGACGAGTCTACATTGAGTGAGTGCTCGATGATGTCCCTATGAACATCATAGAGATCATTGGCTGTCCAAGCAAAAACATCTTTGTTGTTAAACAATAACCTTAGCAAAGTCTTTTCCTGCTCATCAGATAACTAAGACCCCAACAACACTTCTTGCTCTACTATATCTTCACACAAAAGCATAGACTTTAGCTAATCTGCCGAAGCAGCTTTTTCTCTTTTATGCTTATACTGCTGATAAGCTTCGGTTACATCTATGTTATGAATAGCCTTCAAATCTATCCAACTTCCTTCGGCTCTCCTAGCAGCTACAACAATTGGTCCTTGTTCCGATGGTATCTTCATGCAAAGGTATGCTGGGTGGAGTATAGCTTCGAAGGCATTGAGCGTCCCTCGACCAATGATTGCGTTGTATGGATACTCCATATCAACAATATCAAAGACAACCTACTCTGTCCTTGTGTTGTGAACGTAGCCGAAGGTGACCGGCATTGTTATCTTGCCAAGTGCCACAATCTGTTTTCCTCCTAAACCACAAAGAGGGTGCGTTGCATCATGTATCTTGTCATCTAGCTCTTGCATTTGCCTGAAAGCCTTTGCAAAGATGATATTCGCTGCACTACCTATGTCCACCAGGACATTGTGGACCAGAAATCCCTTAATAACACAAGATATGACCATTGCATCATTGTGAGGATAATCCTTAAGCTGTAGATCTTCTTGAGAGAAAGTGATTGGAATATGAGACCATTTGGACTTGATGAAGGGTCCTTGCACCCCAACATGTTGTACCCTTCTCTATGCTTCTTTCTTCTGCCTCTTGTTATCTAGTTCAGAAGTTGAACCGCCTGTGATCGGGAGCACTAGCTTCGTAACCAAAGGTTGGTTGCTTTGTAGAGCCATCGTCGCAGTTGTAGAAGTGAGTTCACCGGAGGTGGGCGCCAATGTTGATCACTTGTTCTCAAATGCTATAGATCAAGAACAAGGCAACACAATTGTTAATGGTTAAAGACCTTTGTCCTTCGAAGCATTATTTCCTTTTGGATATAATGATCTTCAGACGGAGGTCATGAAGAACATACCTTCATCATCTTAGTATATAAATATGAATATAAATATAAATAAGAATGTGAAAGACATTAAAGAATGAAAGATAATGATCAGGTCCTCACAATTTATTTATATTCGTATCCATATACAAGAATTAACATTAATGATATTCATAATACAGTGGTACCTTCGGCTCGCCAGAAGATGGGAATGCAAAAATGACGCGAGAGAGAGATTACAATCCAGCGTGAACAGTACGATGTACTGTTCATCTATTTATAGGCGCGAGACGCAGCCCGGACACAATTATATTTATGTCCCTGACATTTACATGCAATCATAATGCGAGTGATCAAGGACTAAACAATCTTTTTCCCTTGAGTCGGTGACGACCTTCAACTTCGTCATAATACTAAGCCGAAGCTTCTTTAGTCATAGCTTCGGCTTCCATCCGTGTCATCATGTCGCGTATGCCTTTGTATTATCTTGCCGAAGGTGTTTTTGCCTTGAGGACCTTTGGCGGGGAAGATGACCCCCTAACATTGAGCGACAAGAACATCCGCAAAATCAGAAAGACCTTCGGTATGAAGGACACAATCATGTAGACCCATGGTACGAAATCTTCAACCATGACAATTTTGTTTATGATGATCCTTCTCCTTTAGCTACAGAGTTACAAGAAATACCAAGGCCACCTTTGTACAAACCACCTCAATTGCCTATGTATGATGGTCATTCTGACCTGAAGCAATTCTTGATGAGCTACGAAGCGACAATATCATCTTACGGAGGCAACAAAGCTACCATGGCCATGTCCTTCGTCACGACAGTCAAGAGTGTTGCTGAGACATGGTATTCTTCTCTTCAACCAGGAACAATAACCTCTTTACAGAAGTTGAAGGACATGTTGAGGTTTTTAGACGAAGCTAGTCACCGCTCAAGCTCTATTCCAATGTACACAAGATCATGATGAATACCTGCAAGCTTATGTCCTAAGATTCTCCCGACTTCGAGCTCAAGCACCAACAATCCCAAATGAAATTGTTACAAAGGCCATGATCAAGGGGCCTCGCCTAGGACCGATGACTCACTACTTTGCTAGGAAACCCCCTCAGTCTTTAGAAAAGCTTCTTCAGAAGATGGATGAGTATATAAGGGCAGATAATGACTTCCTTCAGAGGAGAGAAGAGACCCAGAGGTATACAGAGATGACTAGGGGCTTTGGCGGTGGGTTCAACCAGAGACATGTCAGAACCATACACACTCCAACTTAGAACAAAGACAAAAACAATCACACTTAGGGACAACAAAGCCAATCCTAGTCTACAAGAACCCAACAACAACAATCACAGAACAGCTTCAACCCACCGGCCCCAAGAGGTGGAAGAGGAGGAAGAAGTTTTGGAGGAAGGTTTAGCTCTCAACTAAGGAAGATGTTATGCCCTTTCTATGGCGAAGATAAAGGGCACACCACATGGACATGCCAAGTGACAATCCAAAAACAGAAGGAAATTGTTGAAGCCCAAACACAACAGAATCAACCCAAGCAAATCCTCCACACTTCCTCATATTACTCCCCATACATCCCAAAGCATATACAACGACATCAGCTAAGTCCACAACCTTCAGGATTCGTTGCTTCAGCAAGTCAATCTTTACTTCACTAGGGTATGCATCAGCCTATCATGAAAATACCTTCGTCATACGAGCAACAACTCCCATGACCACTGAAGATTCAACACCAATATTCTACACAGAACACACTGCAATGATATGCAAGGGAACAATCGGAAGCTAGAACAGTGAATAGTTGTAATGCACAAAATTAGTATAAGAAAAATATAATAGGATAAATAAATAAATATACTTCCATGCTAGAATTTTGAGGATTTCCTGATCTACTTTTCTTTGTGCATAATCAACTAAAGGAAATAAAGTGGTCAAATGACAAATAAATAAATAAATATGTGAATGTGCATTCCATGCTGGAGTTTATTTGTGTGTGCATATAATAATAATAATAATTTATAGAAACACATTAATATTCAAATTTGGAAGTTAGACCTAATTTGGAAATTCTAGAATTTGGAGAATGAGAAGAAATAATACTATACAATACAAGGAAAATATAGATTAAATAAATAAAGATCTTCACATTTAGTTGGGTATCACATTTGAGTAAGAATTGGGCAACAAAATTTGAATTTGAAAACCAAAATAAAGAGAAAGGAAAACAGGGAAAGAAAAGAAAAAGAAAGAAAATAGAAAAAATCACGCTTTGGGCCCAATTCACTGGAACCTGGCCCAGCTTCAAAAGAGTTGTTTCCCCGCCGGCCCATCATTCCCACGCACTTTTCTTTTTCTCCTATGTGTATGGCGCGTGGACCCCATCTGCTAGGCTTGTTTCCGTCTTCCTCGCGCTGGCGTGGACTGCTGGATCGCGCTGACTCCGTGCGCGATGGCGCCGAGACTTCCGGCCGGATCTGCGTCTTCGGGGGGGGTTAATCTTTGGCGGCCAGGAGCATCCGACCTGACCGGACTCTAAGGGTGTGTTTGGTTTGACTTTTGGCTTTGGCTTTTGCCCCTCTAAAAGCCAAAAGCCAACCAAAGGGCTGGATCCAGGAAGCAGCTTTTTCTAAAAGCTGACTTTCTCGTAGTGCAAATCTGAAAGCACCCCTAGACCTGCTTTTAGTGGCTTTTCGGATGGAACTGTGAAAACATATATCGAAGAATTTTTAACGACTTTTAGTGGTTTCCACCAAACGGTTTTTAGCTTTTTAACAGTTTACAACCTACAGCAGCTTTTTCCACAGCTCACAGTCCACAGCAACTTTTTTCACAGCCACAGCCCAACCAAACAGACCCTAAAGCTGTGCGCCTGGTGCCCTTTCCTTCTTTCCTTAGAACCCTAACCTCCACCGCCTTTGCCTTGAGTCCGTGCCTGAGGACCTCGCCCGCGCCGCCGTCCCCTGCGGTGCTGTGGGCTCAGGTCTACTCGTCGCGCTCTCCCGCAACCACGATGTCAGTGTCGCGCTCTCCCACCTCTTGATTTCCCCGGCCACATGCTCCTCGACCACCTCTGTGCCAGCCCGCCGCCGCTTGTGCACTTCGTCGGTGCCATCGCTGCAGTAGTGAAGATCGGTGCTGGGGGCCTCTGCGACCCGTGGGGGATACTCTCACGACATCACCAAGCCAGATTTTGGCCGGCCCTAGCTGGGATTCGCCGGCGGGCTCCGCGGGTGCAGCTGATCCGCCCCCAGTGTCGCTGCACTGCTCTGCCGAGTGATCACCGGTGAGTACCCGTCCTCCATATTCGCGCGATCATCCCCTTCGCTTAGCACTAGTGGAATCGGAGAATGGCACTCAGAATCGCTGGGATGGTGTGCTCCGGCGTGGGCGTGGGTGCTCTGCTCGGCTTCGAACACGGGGTAGAAGAGGGACCCTACACCGTTGGATCTAGATGGGTGGTGTAGATTAGAATGCCAAATACCCTTTCATCGTATTAGATCTGAGCTGTAGGTATTGGAATGGATGGGCAGGATTCGTTCGTGGCATGGTCGTGTGTGGGTCGCTAATCCATGATCCAAGGGACGCTGTTGATCGCCGTTTCCTTTAAGTTCTGACATGCTCGGGGCCGTTGGATTTAATCTGACGGCTGTGAATACGCGATACCACTTCGCTGTTTGATTTTGTAAAAGAGCCCCTGTAGAATCCAGTAATCAACCTTCCGTCCTCGGATTCTGTTCACTGAGTCTTGGGAACCTTGCGCAGTGGCCCCAGAGTTTCTGTTTATTTGGTGCGCAGTCCAGCCAATAATAAAATCAGAGAAATCCATTCTAATTCCATTTTTAATACAAAAATAATGGTAGAAACTTGTATAAATCATAGAAAATGCATATTAAATTCTTTCTAGTCCATTCCAGTTCCTATAATTTTATAATATTATGGTTTATCATCTAGTACCACTGTTTTCACATGAAAGTCACATTAAATTTATATCCTATTTAATCTTGTACAAAACACATAAAATACTTAGAAATTCATAACTTAAAATCTATAACTCCGATTTGATCCGTTCAAGTTGTGTTAGTCTCGTATAAATATTTACTATGCAATAACAACATTTATTATACCATGTCTCATTATTTTATAATTATATCTGTATTTAATTGATGTTGGTTAGTTTGGTTAAACTGCTTATAAACTACTAGAATATGATCTATGGTTAATTTATAACTTAGATTAAAGTTGAGATAATCATTTATAGAATAACCTCTTATATGTTTTATATTAACCAATTTATAATATAGTTTAATATTTTAGTCACATAAATCATATATAAAATCACAACTCCTTAATCGTAACTCCGATTTTAGTGGTTCTCGATCTCGCGATCTCGTAGCTTCGCGTAGATCATTATTATTCAGTTTGTTCTTATGTTTGGTGTGATGTTAATTTTGTCTGTACCATGTTTGTGTGTATTGCAACAACTAGCAGTTAGGTCACGAGGATCTAAAGAATCATCCTAGTACCTGGAATCTCAAGTGCTATGCAAGTTGTGCCCTTGATCCACTTTTGTTACCCAATAATATTCTTTATTATCATTATTCAATGCATATATTTAATTTTGATGGGACCCAATAGGTCACCCTAGACTAGTTATCCTTTTCACCTTGTTTATCCCAGAATCAAGTGGGTAGCTATGCTATTGCTTTATATGGTTTTGGGGTAATATTTTATTACATCCATGTTCCTATTTATTCTGTTATGTTATTTATGTTCATGATAAGATCATTATGTTAATGGGAACATGGAGCGACCACCCGGGAAAACAGTGCTACCACAAGGGTTTAATGGGACGCCCTTGGCTGATTAACTAGGAAAGCTAGTGGATGACTACCTTACCCAAAAGGGGCAAGGGCAGTAGGGGAGTGGTCAGTGTAGGGAGGTCCTTGGGTTGATTTTGCTGCGATGGCGGTCAGGCAAGGGATTCCTGCACTAGAGCTTCCTATAAACTGTAGTGGGTTTTCTGAAGCTAGTGGAACTTTGTAAAGCCTTGTAGTGTTACCCTGCATTGCCTCCTTGGCAGAGGTGTATGGGATTCATGACCCCTTGGCAGATGGGTAACATGACTTATGGGTAAAGATGCATAACCTCTGCAGAGTGTAAAACTGGTATACTAGCCGTGATGATGGTCATGAGCAGCTCGGACCCTCACATGATTAATCTATGGAATTAAAACTCAATTTGTCATTTGCATTTGCATAGGATTATTTATTAATTTTGTTCTATTATTTATTATGGTTTGGTATTTACTTACATTTAGTAATTGCTAATAAAATGTTACCAAATTATTAAAAGCAATGCTCAGCTTTAACCCCTATTGTTGATCAGCTTAACACATCACATGAACTCCCACCTTTGGTGAGTTCATGCCACATTATTCCCCATAACTTGTTGAGCGATGAATATGTGTGAGGTCACCCTTGTTGTCTCACTCCCCCCATAGGAGAAGAACAGGTGGTTCAAGTGGAGCCACAACGAGGAGTTCGATTCGATCTAGGTGGTGTCTCCCAGTTGACTTTCTAGCGCCAAGGATGGATTTTAGATCCTGTTATATTTATCTTTTATTTTGTAAGTCTTCCTCTATGTAATAAGTACTCTGATTATATTGTGACATTTATCTCTATACACTTTGTTATTATATATGTTGTCTTCTTTGGCGCATGTATGAGATGCACCCGACTTTGTTCCTTAAAACCGGGTGTGACAATAGTGTTGTCCCAGAGTCGAAGCATATCTACTGAAGCGTGTGAGGGGCTGAGATGGCAAACCGAAGCTAAGTAACAAAGTCTAAAAGGGCTATTGTAATAATGATTTTTGTTTCTTTTTCTTCTTTCTATTATAAAGAACATTGAAGAAGGCACACCCTTCGAAACTCTGTAATAAATTTGAAACTACGTAATCGAGTGTGATGCTAAATCTATAAAAGCTCCAAAGTCGTTTCTAAGGGAATGCAGAGCTCAATGAAAACACCTAGTAAAGGTGTAAAAGCTCAGAAGTCGTTCCTAAGGGAATGAAGAGCTCAAGGAAAACACTTAGTAAAGGTGTAAAAGCTCCGAAGTCGTTCCTAAGAGAATGCATAGCTCAGTAAAAACACCTAGTAAAGGTGTACAGGTGCAAAAGACTCTGAAGCCATTCCCAAGGGAATGCATAGTCAAATCCAAAAAAATGAAGGCACATTTAAATTTTCCATTGTTATCTCCCTTTTGCATTGCATATGTTTTCCAATGTTTCATATCTTTGTAAAGAGTATAAAGAGGAGACAAAAGGGCAAAGAGGGGGAAATCATTCTTCTCCAGCAACCAGGTGCTTTCCAAGGCATTTTTGACTAAATAAGAACTTCAGTTGAAAGAAGATTTCTTTACGAAGCATGAAAATAAGAGAAGGTGTTTTCTCGTCTTTGGCTCAAACGGTACATATAATTATTTTATGCTGCATAAAGAAATATCATAGAATCCTCACTTATACATAGCACACATCCCACACAAATTATTCATGTACACAATAAGACATAATAGTAAAAAAAATTACAATAGTTCCTCAGTCTTCATTGAAAAATCTTTTGGCAACATCATTTAACGCTTAATCAACAACTTCGTCTATAGCCTTGTGCACCACCTCGAGTTCAGCAAAGAAATCTTTCAACTCAGAACCATTTTGAGGATTGTACGACTTTAGTAGCGAGGGAAGGGCAACTGTAAAAAATGTTCATGTTGTAAACCATAGTTCATCAGAAGCTAGAACACGTAGTACAAAATAATGTACCTCTAAATTTCTCCAATCGCAAAGCTTCTTTAGCCTTTTTATTCACTTCGGCAGCACAATGAGCCTGTAAAATAAAATACAATGTGTTAAATACTATTACACAGAAACCAAAGGCAAGATTCAACATCTAAAAGAAACCTTTCCCTCACTGTATATAACATGTTCATCCACCATTTGTCCTCCACCAGCAAACCAGATGTCAAAATACAATTTTCCTCCCAATTCAACAGCTTCGGTCGAAGGGTCTTTAATATCACTAGCAGAAACCGTAAACTCCGTTTAGATCATAGACTTCACATGCTGACAACCAGCATTTTTAAGGAACGAGACTGCTCCCCGTGCACCCATACAAGCACAAAAGTCTCCTCGACCATTAAGGACTTTGTAGAAGGCCTCAACTTCACCTTGTATCCATTTTATTGCTCCCCACCACAAACAACCTTTTTGTCGCTGGAAAAAGTGCCGATGCTATTGAACACACTTTTTAGTTTCTCGCAGCATTATGTGGCAATGGAGAAACATTGTGTCGGCGTTTCGACCCTGGGGGGTCCCTGGACCGACGAGTAAATTGTCGACGCGTGCCCCAGCCCAGATGGGTCGGCGCGAGACGGAGCGCGAAGGGGGGAAACCAGAGGGAGACAGGTGTAAAGGGGAAACCCGCGGCCTTCGTGTTGTCCCGCGCCCAGGTCGGGTGCGCTTGCAATAGGGGGTTACAAGCGTCCGCGTGGGAGAGAGCGAGAGGCCTGCACGCGCCGTCCCGTCCTCCCCGCGCGGCCAACCTTCTCGTAAGAGAGCCCTGGACCTTCCTTTTATAGGCGTAAGGAGAGGGTCCAGGTGTACAATGGGAGATGTAGCAGTGTGCTAACGTGTCTAGCAGAGAGGAGCTAGTGCCCTAAGTACATGCCGTCGTGGCAGCCGGAGAGGTTTTGGCACCCTGTTCATGTGATGTCGTGGCCGTCGAAGGAGCGCTGGAGCCTTGCGGAAGGACAGCTGTCGGGGCTGTCGAGTCCTTGCTGATGTCTCCTTGCTTTCGTAAGGGGCTGAGAGCCACCGTCGTCATGGAGCACGCGGGGCGCCATCATTTTTTGTTTACTGGGGCGAGCCAGATGGGACCCCGGTCTTGTTCCCCGTAGCCTGAGCTAGCTAGGGGTAGGGTAATGATGGCCCCCCTATGACGTGGTCGGTCCGAGCCCTGGGTCGGGCGAGGTGGTGGCTCCTCCGAGGTCGAGGTCGAGTCTGTCTTCTGAGGTTGAGGTCGAGTCCGAGCCCCGGGTCGGGCGAGGCGGAGACCATCGTCTGAGGTCGAGGCTGAGTCCGAGCCCTGGGGTCGGGTGAGGCGGAGTTCATCGTCTTCCGGAGTCGAGGCCGAGTCCGAGCCCTAGGGTCGGGCGAGGCGGAGTTCGTCATCTTCCGGGGCCGAGGCTGAGTCCGAGCCCTGGGATCGGGCGAGGCGGAGTTCGTCGTCTTCCGGAGTCGAGGCCGAGTCCGAGCCCTGGGGTCGGGCGAGGCGGAGTTCGTCCTCTTCCGGAGTCGAGGCCGAGTCCGAGCCCTAGGTCGGGCGAGGCCGAGTCCGTCGTATTCCGGGGCCGAGGCCGAGTCCGAGCCCTGGGGTCGGGCGAGGCGGAGCTTCATATGGCGCCCGAAGCCAGACTTGGCTGCTGTCAGCCTCACTCTGTCGAGCGGCACAGCAGTCGGAGCGACTCGGGCGGCGCTGTCCTCTTGTCAGGCCGGTCAGTGGAGCGGCGAAGTGACTGCGGTCACTTCAGCTCTGTCGACTGGCCAAGGTTGCTTCTTGGCGAAGACTGGGCCTCGGGCGAGCCGAAGGTGTGTCCGTTTCTTGAGGGGGTCCTCGGGCGAGGCGTGAATCCTTCGGGGTCGGCTGCCCTTGCCCGAGGCTAGGCTCGGGCGAGGCGAGATCGTGTCCCTTGAGTGGACTGAGCCTTGACTTAATCGCACCCATCAGGCCTTTGCAGCTTTGTGCTGATGGGGGTTACCAGCTGAGATTAGGAGTGTGACACCCCTGGTGTCAGTTTCGTGTTACGTCGTGAGATTTATCCTAATCTTGGATGCTCAGTGAAAATTTCTATCTCTTTATCACATTTATCTCCATTCATCAAGTTACTCATGAATGTTTCACCAAATTTGGAATTATTCGATCTCAAGAACAGCCAAATTTGGAGCATGTTAAAACTTTTGTTTCTTGAAGCAAATGCAAATTCGAAAGTCAATATCGTCTCGTAACTCCCGTCTAGACTCATTTATTCGGACTCTTGACAGTTGTGATGTTATCTGATCTATGTCTGAATCCGCTTTCTCGATAGTCTGTCTACGTCCAAATACTTAATCCAAATCCGCATTCTCCCGCAGAATCTCTGTGTCAATCACTAACTATTTCTTATGCAAATCAGCTTGTTATATTTATGTCATCATCCATCTCTATCTATCAAGCGTATTCTAAAGATTTCTTAAAGTTTGAACCAAATATTCGTCTGAAATTATAAATCCTACGCTTACCTGAGACTGCTCGATTAAGTAAAAGCAAATTTAGAAATTCAAACAAGTTATGCCGACCTTCCCAAAACACTCTATATCAACTCTACAACAAAAGTTATTAAGGGTTTATATAGAGAAAATGCCAAGAAAATATCGAGAAAATACTTCGATTGCTTTAAAAATATAAATTGAAGTTTTATAACTATACTACTTTGACCAAAATGAAACTTTAATTTATATTCGAGATATGAGGTTTGACCTTTAATAAAAATTGCAGAACATGTGTTATACAACAAATATTTTATTTAAACTAAGCCTTGATTCAATCTCTATGTATCCCAAATAGTGCCTGCAAGGCAGAATAAAAATCTGATTTCTGAATTCAAATTCTTCTAAGTCTGAAATCAGCGTCGTTCGGGTCGACGTCTCGCGTTCCCAAATTTTTGTTGAACAACTCAAGTTTCCACAAATATAAAAGTTGTTAATAACTAATAGGGGCACAACATAATAAAATATGGCATTCATCCGATTCCGATTGGCATGCTTTGACATTCAGTTTTTGCGAGTTTCCACTGTTTTCTAACCCACTGACAAACCAATTTTCGTGGGTCTATAACTCTCTAACCAGTGTCCGAATTGCCTCAATCTCTATACACGATTTGTAGAGTATAGATCAAGGAACATATCTTCTACAGTGATCTGGGTCCGAATCCAAACAGAAAACGCCAAAAACAGCCATCCAATGCGTGTTCAACGGTTGCTGCAGGGAGACAGCGTGAACAGCAAGCAGCCAGGCATGTGGCAGTGGCCACCGCCATGGACAGCCAATCCCCGGCCAACGCCCGTCCATGCCTCGCTTTTAAAAGCACGCCGCGCACCCTCTGAGCTTCCCCGGACTCCTATCTGCGCCCTGCTTCCCTTGGCTCTCTCCCCTCCTCTATTCCAGCACGCCGACGCCATGGATGGCGGGCAAAACTTCCCTGTTGCATCATAGCACCACACCTAGTCACTAGTCGTTTTCCTTGGGACCGTCATCACCTTCCCCTTGCCATCCTAATCTATTCCCACCCCTAGTTCGAGCCCCATCATGGCCGGAGGCGCCGCGCCGCCATTGCTGCAGGCTGCCGCCGCGCGCTTGCATGGCTGGGCCATCTAGGGCCACTGCCGGCCTTGCTGCGAGCAGCTGCGAGCAAGCCGAGGCTGCGACCAGCCCTAGCTGCTCTCTGCAGGTCTCGGTCGAAGCCGGCTGGCCCTCCCCATCGCGCTCGTGCTTTTCTGTTGGGCTGAACCAAGGAGGAAGATGATGGACTTGCGCGAGATTTCGACCAGCAGCAGGGGGTTAAGCGCACATCTCGTGACCCACGTAAATAGTAGCATAAGGACCAGCTTGCTGGAGTAAAAGACGTGGACTTGTTCCAGGGGCTTATGCGCAAAGGTGATTTTCCCTTTTTCGTTTTATATTCCAGATTTTGTGCTGAAGTTTGAAAATTCATATAAAATCGTAGAAAAATCGTAAAAAGTTAAATGAGGGCATTTTGGAATCCTTGTGAAATTATCTATGTCATGGATACATAAGTTGGAATATTTTAGTGGAAATATTTAGCGGTATAAATTCGTACTTAAAACTGGTTTAGAGAGTAAATGAACTTGCATCTCTCCATAGTTTTAATAATAAAATTCTAAAAATGATGAAACTTGTTTTGTTAGTTAGATGTTGTCATACTCTAGCTAAGAAAAATATAAAACATATATGTTGTTCACTGTTTTCTTGGTGTGTTAATTAAAACATGTTAAATAGGAAAAAGATGATTGTTTTGATTGTTATTTTTGGATCTGTAGCTCTAGTGCTCCAAGTGAGTTGAAATTTTTACAGTCGACTCTTGATGTGATGCTTGGTGACTGGTAAAAATTTTATGAATTATGGTGCAAGTATGATTAAGTTAGTAATTTAACTTGTTTAATGCATATTAAGTAGTTTTAAATGGTTTATAAATAATATATGGATGTAAAAATGGAAAATGGTGTTCCACTGTCCTTGCATGATATTATAGTAGCCTAAGAAAACTTAATATGGTCATGCATCTACAGAAAAGAATTAATTTTAGAATTAACTTGCTCCCACAAGCTTTATTGCATTAACAAATTGTTATTTTTGTATTAAATAAAATATAAAACCTGGGAATGTGAAATTTATACATTGGCCATGATTTGTTATTACCTATGCCTCATAAAAATTTCAGCCCCAAATTAGATAGTTTCATATGGTACTAAAATGACACACATTTTATAATTATAAGAAGAATTAGAGACAAATTAGAAGTAAACAAAAGCATCCATGTTTCTTGAAATGATTAAGTGTCTTGACATAAATTGAAACTTGATAACTAAGTCATAATGATTTAAACTTGAGAAATTGGTGGTAGTACCTCTCAATGATTTTGCTTGGTAATTTAGTTGAGTGCTCTCGTGTTTGCAAACTGAAATTCCTGCGTGTACAGTTTTAGTTGTGCGATTAATCTAGTTAAGTAAAGTATGTTTTCTGTAGATATATGCTATATAAAAGTTGTAGTTCACTTGTGTATCTAGCTCGTCCTAAAAATGCATAAGCTGAGAATTGATGGTTTAGAAGCTATACTTTTCAAAAGTCCAGCACCTGAATCTGTCGAAATTCTGAACAGATTTCAGAGATTGCAATGGTTGTCTAAGTTAATGTTGAAATAAGTTATTGATAGTCACAAGAAAGTTGTAGATAACATTATTATATTACTTGTGTTAAAATTTGACAGTCATAAGTCTAATCGTTTGGCAGTTATGCTTTTCGCAAGTTTAGTAACTGAATCTGTCCAATTCCTGAACAGATTTCAGAGGTCGCATTGTTTGCTTAAGTTCAGTTTAGAATCAGTCCTTGTCAATTATAAGAAAGTTGTAGATAATGTTCTTATCTTACTTTTGTTAAATTTTCATGACAATAAACCTGATAGTTTGAGAGTTATGAATTTTATAAGAGGATTGCTATATTCTGTCCACTGTCAGAACAGATTTAGAAAACTGTATTGTTTGATTTAGTTAAATATAGAATCACTTCTTGGTGATTATAAAAGTTATGTAGTAAGTTTTCTAAGCTTACCAAAAAGTCTTGGATCACCCTTTTTAGTGGTCTAAATATTAAGTTATAGGCGTTTGAAGTGTGAAGTCTGAATCTGTCCAAATCTGGACAGCAAAGCCTTCCTAGTGTCTTTTAACCATGATACACTTTAACTCAACCTGAGTTGTTTATAATTGATTTGTAGACAATTTAATTATCTTTCTAGAAAGTTTAAGATCAAATGATTTGGATGTCTGAGTCTCTAGTTACGAATTTTTGAAGGCATAAGTCTGAATCTGCCCAAATCTGAATAAAGCTGTCGTTTATCACTATTTAACCTTATTAAGTGTCTAATCACCTTGAGATGATAATATCAAAGTTGTAGAGAACTTATTAAACTTTCCAAAAGTATTTGATCACTATTTTTAGATAAATATTTCGAGTTATGACTGAAACAAGCAACTGCTGTGCTGCTGTCCTAATTTTGTGATGTTTGATGGATTGCTCTACTATGTTGTGTTTGGCTCGGGTCGACTGTTTCCTCATTTTGATTTTGGTTGAACACGCAGTAATGACAATATAACCAATATGATTAAGCCTAAGTATAGAAGTAACTAGTACATGTCTCGCTAAATTAGTGAACTAAATTGGTTAAGGTCTAATAAGTGTTTGCCTTGTGAATGATTGTAAAACTCGATTAAGTAATTATTCCTTTTCAACTAAGTCTATCTATATATAAGTCGTAGCGAACTTGTGTACTTAACTAATTTAATGATAGGTAACTAATGGGCGATTAAAGTGAACGTGGTAAACACTTGTGCTCATGCTTGTGTGGTCATGTTTGTATTGGTTAAGTAAAGTAAGCGTCGTCATCTTTCCAGTGGTAGCGACTACGTATGCCCGGTGACGTGTAGATAACTAATGCTAACGTGTGGTGGATTACGGTGTCTTCTAAATTAATGTTAGTTCGCTACTATGTCTTTGTATATCTTGTGGTATTTTTCATCATATTCATACATATGCATCTTGCATCTCATTTAGGACCGAGAGATGACGATCGTGCAAGTGATGTGGTGCCAACCACAAGATGCAGTTGGTGGACGACCTGAAGAATGATGGGCCAAACCAGTGGATGCTCGCCAAGCGAGTACCCCCCAGCAAACACTATCTAGTGTTAAATTAAAGGCAAGCCCCGGTTTTATGCATAACCGTTTATATATGCTATTTTACTACACTTAATGTTTGTAGGCTTGTACCGTGCACTTAAGTGTAGGAGTTGCCTGAAACCCTAGTTGCATGAACTCAAGATTCCTTTTGAGATGGATACTAGTATGCTAGGTCGAGTAGCTGCTATGCTAAATCAGGATCTCGGTAGAAGTCGAGTGATTTTTCTAGCACTCGCGCGAGGTCAGGAATTGGTTGTATCCATTTTTGATAACAGAATGATGATGGTCTATGGACACGGATCCATGGGGATGCGTTGTCTATGAGACGAAATTGGAATAAGGATTAACGTGCGGATACCTGTGTCAAGCGTTTGAATGTACTAAACACATGTCGGGAAAAATGGTAACCGGTAAACCTAGTACCTGAGTGAAGCCGGGCGCGGACTTTATCCCTCACGCGACCTGAGATTGGGTCTCCCATTCTAGATATGGTGGGTACAAGTGCGGCCACTGCACGGCGGCGGCCGGGGTTAGTGGAGCATTGTATGCCAAGGCGGTGAGGCCTGGCCGCGAACGGGGAATCGATGGGGACGGTTGACGTGTGTGGGGACGGAGTGCCCTGACATGTCGTGTGTTTAGGTTTACCTTGCAAGGTTAAAACTCGATTCGAATCGTCTGCTTCTCGCAGCTAATGAGACTGCTTGATCCATTGTACTGCATTGAGTAATAAGTGGAAATGAGATGACTGGAAAAAGATGTTGATTGATATAATGTTTGATACCATGTATGAATAGATAGGTTCTCATCTAGTCTAAATTATTATTCTAGAACTTGAAAAGCTAAAACTTGTTTTTAGACTCAGCTAGTGCTTTTGGCAAACCAAACCCCTCAGCCAAACAGCTGCATGTCTAGAGGTAGAGGAGTAGACTCCTCACACCGGGTAAGTCTAGCTGAGTATTAGTATACTCAGCCTTGCTTGTGGCATATTTTTTGCAGGTACCTCCTTGATTTGGTTGATGGTGTGACTTGGCCTTCATCCCTGCCACCGGGATAGACGGTCGAGTGGGTTACTGCTTCCGCAGGAGAGGACCAGGAGGAGTAGCGTGGCCAGGCTTCGCCATGTTACTCGGTTTTCTCCGTTAGTTATTTCCGCTGCATTAAAAACTATTGTTACTATTTCTGAAACTCCGATAATGTAATTACTAATGATATTTATTAAATTTGTGGTATTATGCTTTATTGTATTTCTCTGTGCCTCACCTTCGAGTGAGCTAGTGGTATTCGATCCTGGATAAGTGGCTTTATCGGACTAGATCCGAGGGACTGACGGGTTATTCCAATTTAAGTGTGTTGCTGCCTTTAAGGGTGCGACTTGGGCACTTAAGCTGGAATAATTCGGGCGGTTCCGCCACAGCTGGTATCGGAGCGAATACCAGTACAGAGAAGTCAATAAGTCATGATTACCAACCTGTTCTAAAGTAAAACTTGCTAGAAACCAATGTTGGATAGATCGTCAGGACGATAAGGTTAGACCTAGGACGTGAAGCCTTAGAAAATAGATGGGTAGCTAGGTGGCTATTTATATAGGCCATAAAGGCTACTAATACTATTAATAGGGATGCTGTAGAAGCACCCGAAAAATTAGTTAGGTCTGAGAAGACGACTAGAATGAGCATGCATCATGATTGTCGCATTTTCATTGTCTCTTGTGCACCAACATGCTTCCCTCGCCCTTATTCCAATAATAAGAACTTGTGAATAATGTGAAGTACTGCTATGTTAGAAATGCCTTACCTCGTGTCAGATTGGTAAGTCTTGTTAGGTCGTGCTATGTATCTCTCTTGCCTTGCCATCTAGGTAGTATTGTAATTGTTCAACCCTTTTTGCTAATAAAAATTGTTGCCTGTTTTGCCAAAAAAAGGACCCCCTCCAAACAACCTCAAGTTTAGCAAGTAAAATCTTCAAAAAATTTATCACATGCTTGTGTTAGTGTTTTTCGAACCCTTGTGTGTTTTACGCTTGAAGTTACACCTACGCAGCTTGTAGATCTCTTTAGCTTGACCACTAGTTCGACTAAAGCCTCCTTGTGCACTTGTTTCTGTCAAAAAAAACTTTTGGTTGGTGTTTAATTGCGCAAAACAATATCCAGCCCCAAATTCTTCTTGGAAGCCTTGTCCAAAATCCTCATTAAATTCTCTTCTGCTCATCCTAGAAGCCATCTCGGTTGATGACCTCTCTTTTCACCTGGATCTAGTAATCTTTTCCTTTGTGAATCATGTTGTGACTTTATCATCCGAATCTCTGGATCATTCATCGAGATCTACCCCGTCATCTTGTTATCTTCTATAACCCACTCTCAAGTATTAAATATGGATCAGTCTAATATCTCATTATGATCGTTCTCATACTTTTCTCTGAGGATCATGACGCTGTTTTATCGATTCTATCTCTAAGCGGTGTATCCATTTGGTTCAATGGATTATGCTGTTGTCTTTAGTTCTCTCATGTCTCAGCAAGTTGCCAATCTTGATCTCATGGTTGGTTCCCCCTCATATCCACTCTCGTATAAATCTCTGACCTGATAATCTCTGTGTTAATCATAAAAAAATTCTCTGAGTTGAAGAAAATTCTCATGTGATGCTCTTTTGCCAACAATCTTTGCTTCAACTTCAGTCACAATTTCTGAGCCATATTCTCATGGGCTCTATCTATCTATGCTATGTGGATTTCTCATTGGTTACGTTTCGTAATGGTGTTATGACTAACGATCGATGGTGCCGCGACGAAACCGAGAGCCTTCTATGGTGCACACATGGTTGAGCTGCTCGGCACGCGCTGGTATCGTGGTTAATAGTTGTGATCCATTACGAGACTATACTGATGTGCTATCTTTTGTGGATATTCTCTCAGGGTGATCGTGGAATTTTGTCTCAATATGTCACGGTATTCGGTCCAAATCTATCTTTCGTATCGTGTCAGATACTATCTCATGAATTTACATCTATCTTCAGCCTAGGAGTTACATGCTTCTCCACCCTTAAGAGTCTCATTCGAATCTCGGGACGAGATTCCTTTAAGGGGGGAAGGCTGTGACACCCCTGGTGTCAGTTTCGTGTTACGTCGTGAGATTTATCCTAATCTTGGATGCTCAGTGAAAATTTCTATCTCTTTATCACATTTATCTCCATTCATCAAGTTACTCATGAATGTTTCACCAAATTTGGAATTATTCGATCTCAAGAACAGCCAAATTTGGAGCATGTTAAAACTTTTGTTTCTTGAAGCAAATGCAAATTCAAAAGTCAATATCGTCTCGTAACTCCCGTCTAGACTCATTTATTCGGACTCTTGACAGTTGTGATGTTATCTGATCTATGTCTGAATCCGCTTTCTCGATAGTCTGTCTACGTCCAAATACTTAATCCAAATCCGCATTCTTCCGCAGAATCTCTGTGTCAATCACTAACTATTTCTTATGCAAATCAGCTTGTTATATTTATGTCATCATCCATCTCTATCTATCAAGCGTATTCTAAAGATTTCTTAAAGTTTGAACCAAATATTCGTCTGAAATTATAAATCCTACGCTTACCTGAGACTGCTCGATTAAGTAAAAGCAAATTTAGAAATTCAAACAAGTTATGCCGACCTTCCCAAAACACTCTATATCAACTCTACAACAAAAGTTATTAAGGGTTTATATAGAGAAAATGCCAAGAAAATATCGAGAAAATACTTCGATTGCTTTAAAAATATAAATTGAAGTTTTATAACTATACTACTTTGACCAAAATGAAACTTTAATTTATATTCGAGATATGAGGTTTGACCTTTAATAAAAATTGCAGAACATGTGTTATACAACAAATATTTTATTTAAACTAAGCCTTGATTCAATCTCTAAGTATCCCAAACAGTGCCTGCAAGGCAGAATAAAAATCTGATTTCTGAATTCAAATTCTTCTAAGTCTGAAATCAGCGTCGTTCGGGTCGACGTCTCGCGTTCCCAAATTTTTGTTGAACAACTCAAGTTTCCACAAATATAAAAGTTGTTAATAACTAATAGGGGCACAACATAATAAAATATGGCATTCATCCGATTCCGATTGGCATGCTTTGACATTCAGTTTTTGCGAGTTTCCACTGTTTTCTAACCCACTGACAAACCAATTTTCGTGGGTCTATAACTCTCTAACCAGTGTCCGAATTGCCTCAATCTCTATACACGATTTGTAGAGTATAGATCAAGGAACATATCTTCTACAGTGATCTGGGTCCGAATCCAAACAGAAAACGCCAAAAACAGCCATCCAATGCGTGTTCAACGGTTGCTGCAGGGAGACAGCGTGAACAGCAAGCAGCCAGGCATGTGGCAGTGGCCACCGCCATGGACAGCCAATCCCCGGCCAACGCCCGTCCATGCCTCGCTTTTAAAAGCACGCCGCGCACCCTCTGAGCTTCCCCGGACTCCTATCTGCGCCCTGCTTCCCTTGGCTCTCTCCCCTCCTCTATTCCAGCACGCCGACGCCATGGATGGCGGGCAAAACTTCCCTGTTGCATCATAGCACCACACCTAGTCACTAGTCGTTTTCCTTGGGACCGTCATCACCTTCCCCTTGCCATCCTAATCTATTCCCACCCCTAGTTCGAGCCCCATCATGGCCGGAGGCGCCGCGCCGCCATTGCTGCAGGCTGCCGCCGCGCGCTTGCATGGCTGGGCCATCTAGGGCCACTGCCGGCCTTGCTGCGAGCAGCTGCGAGCAAGCCGAGGCTGCGACCAGCCCTAGCTGCTCTCTGCAGGTCTCGGTCGAAGCCGGCTGGCCCTCCCCATCGCGCTCGTGCTTTTCTGTTGGGTTGAACCAAGGAGGAAGATGATGGACTTGCGCGAGATTTCGACCAGCAGCAGGGGGTTAAGCGCACATCTCGTGACCCACGTAAATAGTAGCATAAGGACCAGCTTGCTGGAGTAAAAGACGTGGACTTGTTCCAGGGGCTTATGCGCAAAGGTGATTTTCCCTTTTTCGTTTTATATTCCAGATTTTGTGCTGAAGTTTGAAAATTCATATAAAATCGTAGAAAAATCGTAAAAAGTTAAATGAGGGCATTTTGGAATCCTTGTGAAATTATCTATGTCATGGATACATAAGTTGGAATATTTTAGTGGAAATATTTAGCGGTATAAATTCGTACTTAAAACTGGTTTAGAGAGTAAATGAACATGCATCTCTCCATAGTTTTAATAATAAAATTCTAAAAATGATGAAACTTGTTTTGTTAGTTAGATGTTGTCATACTCTAGCTAAGAAAAATATAAAACATATATGTTGTTCACTGTTTTCTTGGTGTGTTAATTAAAACATGTTAAATAGGAAAAAGATGATTGTTTTGATTGTTATTTTTGGATCTGTAGCTCTAGTGCTCCAAGTGAGTTGAAATTTTTACAGTCGACTCTTGATGTGATGCTTGGTGACTGGTAAAAATTTCATGAATTATGGTGCAAGTATGATTAAGTTAGTAATTTAACTTGTTTAATGCATATTAAGTAGTTTTAAATGGTTTATAAATAATATATGGATGTAAAAATGGAAAATGGTGTTCCACTGTCCTTGCATGATATTATAGTAGCCTAAGAAAACTTAATATGGTCATGCATCTACAGAAAAGAATTAATTTTAGAATTAACTTGCTCTCACAAGCTTTATTGCATTAACAAATTGTTATTTTTGTATTAAATAAAATATAAAACCTGGGAATGTGAAATTTATACATTGGCCATGATTTGTTATTACCTATGCCTCATAAAAATTTCAGCCCCAAATTAGATAGTTTCATATGGTACTAAAATGACACACATTTTATAATTATAAGAAGAATTAGAGACAAATTAGAAGTAAACAAAAGCATCCATGTTTCTTGAAATGATTAAGTGTCTTGACATAAATTGAAACTTGATAACTAAGTCATAATGATTTAAACTTGAGAAATTGGTGGTAGTACCTCTCAATGATTTTGCTTGGTAATTTAGTTGAGTGCTCTCGTGTTTGCAAACTGAAATTCCTGCGTGTACAATTTTAGTTGTGCGATTAATCTAGTTAAGTAAAGTATGTTTTCTGTAGATATATGCTATATAAAAGTTGTAGTTCACTTGTGTATCTAGCTCGTCCTAAAAATGCATAAGCTGAGAATTGATGGTTTAGAAGCTATACTTTTCAAAAGTCCAGCACCTGAATCTGTCGAAATTCTGAACAGATTTCAGAGATTGCAATGGTTGTCTAAGTTAATGTTGAAATAAGTTATTGATAGTCACAAGAAAGTTGTAGATAACATTATTATATTACTTGTGTTAAAATTTGACAGTCATAAGTCTAATCGTTTGGCAGTTATGCTTTTCGCAAGTTTAGTAACTGAATCTGTCCAATTCCTGAACAGATTTCAGAGGTCGCATTGTTTGCTTAAGTTCAGTTTAGAATCAGTCCTTGTCAATTATAAGAAAGTTGTAGATAATGTTCTTATCTTACTTGTGTTAAATTTTCATGACAATAAACCTGATAGTTTGAGAGTTATGAATTTTATAAGAGGATTGCTATATTCTGTCCACTGTCAGAACAGATTTAGAAAACTGTATTGTTTGATTTAGTTAAATATAGAATCACTTCTTGGTGATTATAAAAGTTATGTAGTAAGTTTTCTAAGCTTACCAAAAAGTCTTGGATCACCCTTTTTAGTGGTCTAAATATTAAGTTATAGGCGTTTGAAGTGTGAAGTCTGAATCTGTCCAAATCTGGACAGCAAAGCCTTCCTAGTGTCTTTTAACCATGATACACTTTAACTCAACCTGAGTTGTTTATAATTGATTTGTAGACAATTTAATTATCTTTCTAGAAAGTTTAAGATCAAATGATTTGGATGTCTGAGTCTCTAGTTACGAATTTTTGAAGGCATAAGTCTGAATCTGCCCAAATCTGAATAAAGCTGTCGTTTATCACTATTTAACCTTATTAAGTGTCTAATCACCTTGAGATGATAATATCAAAGTTGTAGAGAACTTATTAAACTTTCCAAAAGTATTTGATCACTATTTTTAGATAAATATTTCGAGTTATGACTGAAACAAGCAACTGCTGTGCTGCTGTCCTAATTTTGTGATGTTTGATGGATTGCTCTACTATGTTGTGTTTGGCTCGGGTCGACTGTTTCCTCATTTTGATTTTGGTTGAACACGCAGTAATGACAATATAACCAATATGATTAAGCCTAAGTATAGAAGTAACTAGTACATGTCTCGCTAAATTAGTGAACTAAATTGGTTAAGGTCTAATAAGTGTTTGCCTTGTGAATGATTGTAAAACTCGATTAAGTAATTATTCCTTTTCAACTAAGTCTATCTATATATAAGTCGTAGCGAACTTGTGTACTTAACTAATTTAATGATAGGTAACTAATGGGCGATTAAAGTGAACGTGGTAAACACTTGTGCTCATGCTTGTGTGGTCATGTTTGTATTGGTTAAGTAAAGTAAGCGTCGTCATCTTTCCAGTGGTAGCGACTACGTATGCCCGGTGACGTGTAGATAACTAATGCTAACGTGTGGTGGATTACGGTGTCTTCTAAATTAATGTTAGTTCGCTACTATGTCTTTGTATATCTTGTGGTATTTTTCATCATATTCATACATATGCATCTTGCATCTCATTTAGGACCGAGAGATGACGATCGTGCAAGTGATGTGGTGCCAACCACAAGATGCAGTTGGTGGACGACCTGAAGAATGATGGGCCAAACCAGTGGATGCTCGCCAAGCGAGTACCCCCCAGCAAACACTATCTAGTGTTAAATTAAAGGCAAGCCCCGGTTTTATGCATAACCGTTTATATATGCTATTTTACTACACTTAATGTTTGTAGGCTTGTACCGTGCACTTAAGTGTAGGAGTTGCCTGAAACCCTAGTTGCATGAACTCAAGATTCCTTTTGAGATGGATACTAGTATGCTAGGTCGAGTAGCTGCTATGCTAAATCAGGATCTCGGTAGAAGTCGAGTGATTTTTCTAGCACTCGCGCGAGGTCAGGAATTGGTTGTATCCATTTTTGATAACAGAATGATGATGGTCTATGGACACGGATCCATGGGGATGCGTTGTCTATGAGACGAAATTGGAATAAGGATTAACGTGCGGATACCTGTGTCAAGCGTTTGAATGTACTAAACACATGTCGGGAAAAATGGTAACCGGTAAACCTAGTACCTGAGTGAAGCCGGGCGCGGACTTTATCCCTCACGCGACCTGAGATTGGGTCTCCCATTCTAGATATGGTGGGTACAAGTGCGGCCACTGCACGGCGGCGGCCGGGGTTAGTGGAGCATTGTATGCCAAGGCGGTGAGGCCTGGCCGCGAACGGGGAATCGATGGGGACGGTTGACGTGTGTGGGGACGGAGTGCCCTGACATGTCGTGTGTTTAGGTTTACCTTGCAAGGTTAAAACTCGATTCGAATCGTCTGCTTCTCGCAGCTAATGAGACTGCTTGATCCATTGTACTGCATTGAGTAATAAGTGGAAATGAGATGACTGGAAAAAGATGTTGATTGATATAATGTTTGATACCATGTATGAATAGATAGGTTCTCATCTAGTCTAAATTATTATTCTAGAACTTGAAAAGCTAAAACTTGTTTTTAGACTCAGCTAGTGCTTTTGGCAAACCAAACCCCTCAGCCAAACAGCTGCATGTCTAGAGGTAGAGGAGTAGACTCCTCACACCGGGTAAGTCTAGCTGAGTATTAGTATACTCAGCCTTGCTTGTGGCATATTTTTTGCAGGTACCTCCTTGATTTGGTTGATGGTGTGACTTGGCCTTCATCCCTGCCACCGGGATAGACGGTCGAGTGGGTTACTGCTTCCGCAGGAGAGGACCAGGAGGAGTAGCGTGGCCAGGCTTCGCCATGTTACTCGGTTTTCTCCGTTAGTTATTTCCGCTGCATTAAAAACTATTGTTACTATTTCTGAAACTCCGATAATGTAATTACTAATGATATTTATTAAATTTGTGGTATTATGCTTTATTGTATTTCTCTGTGCCTCACCTTCGAGTGAGCTAGTGGTATTCGATCCTGGATAAGTGGCTTTATCGGACTAGATCCGAGGGACTGACGGGTTATTCCAATTTAAGTGTGTTGCTGCCTTTAAGGGTGCGACTTGGGCACTTAAGCTGGAATAATTCGGGCGGTTCCGCCACAAGGAGTCTTGGGGGTACCCCTAATTATGGTCCCCGACAGTAGCCCCCGAGCCTCAAAGGGAGTGTTAATACTCGCTTGGAGGCTTTTGTCGCACTTTTTTGTAAGGGGACCGACCTTTCTCGGTTGCGTTTCGTTCTGGTGGGTGCGCGCGAGCGCACCCGCCGGGTGTAGCCCCCGAGGCCTCGGAGGAGTGGTTTGACTCTTTCGAGGTCTTAATGCGTTTTGTGATGCTTCGGCCGGTCTGGTTGTTCCCTCATGCGAACTGGCCGTAGCCCGGGTGCACAGTCGAGTCCCAAGTTCTCGGGCTGGTATGTTGAAGTTGTCAACGGTTTGGCCGGAGCCGGGTTTTGTGAGAGCAGCCCCCGAGCCTCCGCACAGGGCGAGAGGACGGTCAAGGACAGACTCGACTTTTTTACATACGCCCCTGCGCCGCCTTTCCGCAAGGAGGAGGGGGGGGAAAGCACCATGTTGCCCTCGGAGGGCGCCGAACATGGTGTCTCCAGTGAGTTGCTAACGGGTGATCCGAGTGGACGCCCGTGCCCCATTCGTTAGGGGTCGGCTAGTGGCCCGGAGGCACGCTCCAAAGTACCTGCGGGTGATTTGCCGGACCCGGTCCCCTTTTGACGGGGTCCGAGGGCTCGATGCCTCCCTCTGATGGGATTCCGTTACAAAATCGTTTCCGTTGGTCTCGGAAATGTCCTAGGGTACCTCGGGAGCGTAGCCCGAGCCTTGGTTATGTATCGAATGTACCCAGGGTCATCCCTCGCTCTGCGTATGAGGCGGTTGTCGAACCCTTCGGGGGCCAGCCTACGAACCCCTGATCAGTAGTGGGCGCGGAGCCCGAGTGGCCTGAGGCGGCCATTGAACCCTTCCGAGGGGCTAGCCTTCGAACCTCTGACCAGTAGTGGGCGCGGAGCCCGAGTGCTATGAGGCGGCTGTTGAACCCTTCCGAGGGGCCAGCCTTCGAACCTCTGATCAGTAGGGGGGCTCGGGGCCCGTTTCCTTCACGGAGAAGGATCCCTTTCGGGGTATCCCCTTTCCCGGTCCCTGTTGTAAGAGAGAGAAAGAGGAAAAGGGAAAGGATACGAAATCGAACGATGTGGCGTACCTTTTTTGACGTGGTCATTATGGCGGAAGCGAAGCGTCTCCCGCTTCACCTGCCAAAGGCGCCGCCTGTCCTGCCGCAGAGTTAATGCAACGGGACGAGTGGTTCGTGGGGCAGCCGTTGCGCGTGCGAGAGCCGTTCGAGGAACGGAACACGGGCGCGTCGTCTTCACGCCGTGAGAGAGGGTTCTCTCGCTGTCCCAGGAGGGGACGTGAGCTTGCTGACGACTTGACCGCTGCTTCCGCTCGCCTGTTGTGGGGGACAGATATCCCCTGGGTCCACTGAAATGATAAAAGACCTCACGAAAGGCCCAAGGGCCCAATAAATCGTAAGGTCATCCCTTCATGGGCCTGGGGAAGAACGACCAGTGAAGCAGATCGACATAAGGCCGGATCGGTGCGAGCCCGGATGGCCCAACAACATTGAGCAAGCAACCACCACAGAGACCCGACTTTCCCGCGCTGGAGCCCCGTACAACGGAACCCGGCGAGGATAAGTTGGCATAACTATAGGAAGATAGACTCAATCAGTTCACTATCTCTTAGGTGCGCATTGTTACCACATCCGCATGTATTGCCTCACGGTCGAATATATAAGGCCTAGGGGGCACCCCTTCAGATCGATCGATCCCACTACTCAGCCATCCACCCCAACTCTCTACGTTCTAGCTTTAGAGAGCTCCCTTGTAACCCACTACATAAAGCATACTCGCCAGGACGTAGGGTGTTACGCATCTCAAAGTGGCCCGAACCTGTAAACACTGTCCATTGTTCCTCGTGCATCCGGCACGAACCATTTAGCTATAGTCGGCGACACCGTCCTACTCCTAAAACACCTTGAGGGGCAACCCCGGGTGTGCGGTCGGACCCAAAACACCGACAGCTGGCGCGCCAGGTAGGGGGTGTGTCGCTGATCTAAGCTAGCTCAATGGCCGTCACCTTCCACCGCAAGATCACCCTCCGTCCCGGATCTGTATTCTGCTTTGGAACTATCTCATCCGTAGCAGATGAAGAGGGAACTCTACACCGCATCGCAGATCCGCCAAAGAAGAAGTCTCCTCCAACAAACTCCGAGAATATCGGAGTAAGGAAAGAAAAAGCGCAACCTCCAGCGTTCCGAAAAAAGATCGCCTTCAGCAAGACAGGGGCTGAGGGCCCGTTGACCCGGAGAACTCCAATGTCCACCTCCTCGATGAAAGAATGGACACAAATCGCAAGGCAGAAAGAAACAAACAAAACCGAGAGGAAGCAAGTTGTTCTTTCCGTGCCTCCGCCCTCAAAGGAGAACGGAAAGAAGATCGCCACGACAGCCACACCATTCTACCCCGACGTTCTTTTCATCGGGAGAGTGGAGTCGCCCCCGTCTCCGACGACGAGCCGACCGCGCCCGGAGAAGAACCACCTCAGCGGGAATCCCGTCGACGGAGGAACCGGCGCCGAAATATCCAGTGACATCACGAGGCCAGAGAGCGGGATCCAGAGCAGCCTGTCTCGCGAGACGAGGTCTCAGAGATAGGAGAAACTCCGGAGGAACGCGTCTTCAGAGAACGAAGGAACTCCCGACGGCGTGATCGCCGACGAGCTCAGGAACAAGCCGAGCAGGAGGCAAGGCAACGTCGGGAAAATCCACTCTTCGGGCGCAACCTGATCCCGACTTCGCCCGAGCCATGAACACGCCGAGTGAAGTCGGAGGGGTACTAGCTCGGATAGCTGATGGACTCCCTCGGACTCCCGACGCCGACGGCTATCGACGACTGTTCACCCAGGCAGCCAACCATCTTCTACCTCTCGCTCACCCGCCGAACGACCTACGACACGCCATCAACAGCCGCCGGGACGCGCGAAGCTCCATCAATGTTTCGCATGAACGACGACATGAGAACGAGATCCGCCGCCGGGAGGAGTACGACAGGGATCATGGCATCCCAGCTCGGAGTCAGGCCACCAGAACTGAGTCGGCAACGGCCTCGATTGGCGGTACTACCCGGGGACGGTCGAGGCACCACAACAACTACTCCCCTCCCCGGGACAGACATCATCCCCGACGACAAGAAGACACGTGTGGAGTGTCTGCCCTTACTCCACGCCTTAGGGCCATTCAATGGCCCCCTAACTTCAAGGTATCCAATGTCGACAAATATGAACCTAAGCAGGATCCAGGGGGCTAGCTAGCCGTCTACACCACCGCTGCTCGAGCTGCCGGGGCGTCCGAGGACGTGATGACCGCATACTTACCCATTGTCCTCGGACAAGACGCACTACAATGGCTGCGACATCTACCCCGACACTGCATCGACGACTGGAGCGACTTCAGTCGACGCTTCACCGCCAACTTTCAGTCCCTCTCCGACAAACCAGCGCAACCATGGGACCTCAAATCCATCAAGCGACGGGGGGACGAAACTCTCCGGTCGTACCTCAAAAGGTTCCAGACCATGAGAAATCGTATCCCCGAGGTCACGGAGGCGGCCGTGATCGAGGGCTTCTACAGAGGATCCAATGACTCGGCCTTCGTCCGAGCCATATTACAGAAGGCGCCGACTACCTCCGAGCAGCTGTTCCGGGAAGCCGAACTCTACATCACCGCCGACGAGCGAGCTCAGGACCTCATCGGGGGAGCGAAGCCCACACCGGCAGCACCACTACGCGACGAAAACCAGCAACCCGACAAACGCTGGGAGAAGAGGCCTCGCGAAGAAGTGCATGCCACTGGACCACCTGCCTCTCGCGCCCGGGGAGGACCTCGCGGAGGCGAACGCACGCTGGACGACATCCTCGACGCCCAGTGCCTGTACCACAAGGACATGCGCCACACCCTTCGGAACTGCAGGGACTTCAAGCACTCCGTCGGACACGGCCGGCCCTTCCAACCTCTACCTCCTCCTCCGCCGCGGGGAGAACCAGGAGAACCGCGACAACCCCAGCAGCGGGAGGAGGGAGGAGGTGGAGCCTTCCCGCGCGTTGATGGGGAGGTCAACGTCATCTTCGGCGGACACGGATCGCAGGAGAACAGAAGACAACAAAAGCTCAACGATCGCCAGATATTGGTGGCGACCACCGGTCCTCCCGCTCCGTATCGATGGTCGGAGCACCCGATCACCTTCACTCGGGCAGATCAATGGCTCAACTTCAACCACCCAGGCAAATATCCACTCCTCGTCGATCCGGTGATACGAGAAAGCAGGGTGAAGAAGGTATTAGTGGACGGGGGAGCAGCATCAATGTCACCTTTCCCCGGACACTCCAAGGCTTGGGAGTTCACCTCAAAGAGCTCCACGAGTCAGACACTCCTTTCTTCGGCATCGTGCCAACTGAAGGGGAATACCCGCTGGGCCACATCTACATGCCCGTCACCTTCGGAACTCCGGAGAACTACAGAACCGAGTTCCTGAGGTTCGAAGTGGTGAACTTCGACTGCGGGTACAACGCCATCATCGGGAGGCCGGGATTGGCAAAATTCATGGCCATTCCGCATTACACGTACATGATATTGAAGATGCCAGGACCGCAAGGAATTATAATTGTGCGCACTGACTTCCAAGGCGCCGCAGAGTGTTTCCGAGTGGCCATCCAAGCGGCCCTCACCACCAAACCATCGGCGACTCCTTCAACGCAGGCAAACTCTAAGCCTGAGGAAGACCTTACAGCACCTGCAAATGAAGCTCAAGCAGCGACCTCTATGCGGCCGACTGAAGAAACTAAAAGGATCAACCTTGGTTTCGCTGATGAGCGCAAGACTGCCATCATCAGCTCCAGCCTGGACGATAAATAGGAAGGCGCGCTCGTCCAGTTTCTGCAAGATAACCGAGACATATTCGCATGGCAACCTGCGGATATGCCGGGAGTCCCGAGAGAACTGGCCGAGCACAAACGGAAGGTCTATCCCCAGGCGAGGCCAATTCGGCAAAAACTACGTCGCTTCACGCCCGACAAGAGAGAGGCCATTCGCGCTGAGCTGGCTCGCTTGGTCGCGGCTGGGTTTATTAGAGAGGTGTTACATCCCGAGTGGTTAGCCAACCCTGTTCTTGTAGTCAAAAAGAATAAAGTGGATTGGCGCATGTGCGTCGACTATACGAATCTCAACAAACACTGTCCAAAGGATCCCTTCGGGCTTCCTAGGATAGATCAGGTGGTAGATTCCACCACTGGATGTTCTGTGCTGTCTTTCCTGGATTGCTACTCCAGATATCATCAGATTAGCTTCGCGAAAGAAGACGAGGAAAAAACTTCGTTCATCACTCCGTTCGGTGCTTTCTGCTATACCTCCATGCCGTTCGGCCTCAAAAACGCTGGAGCGACTTATCAGAGAGCCATTCAAACATGCTTAGCCGATCACTGGGGCAAGCGTGTGGAAGCCTACGTAGATGATGTGGTAATCAAAACAGAGAACTCGGAAAACTTCATCGAAGACTTACAACTGGTTTTCAACAGTCTACGGCGATATCGATGGAAGCTTAATCCCGAAAAATGTGTCTTTGGGGTACCAGTAGGAAAGCTACTCGGATTTATTGTCAGCCACCGGGAAATTGAAGCTAATCCGGATAAGATTGAAGCTATCATGAAAATGGAGGCACCTCGATCACAAAAGAAAGTTCAGAGACTTACCGGATGTATGGCAGCCCTGAGTAGATTCATATCCAGGCTGGGAGAAAAAGGCTTACCATTTTACAAGCTACTCAGGAAAGTGGATAAGTTTCAGTGGACTTTAGAAGCACAGGAAGCCCTAGATGCACTAAAAAAATTCTTGACGACACCACCAGTGCTGAAGCCGCCACGGCGAGCCATGTCAACTCAACCGGCTGAAGATTTGCTGTTGTATATCTCTTGCACGACTCACGTGGTAAGCACCGCGTTGGTAGTCGAGCGAGTAGAAGAAGGTCATGCCTACCTAGTGCAACATCCTGTTTATTTCATCAGTGAAGTTCTGGGTCCCTCAAAGAAAAAGTAACCTCAAGTTCAGAGGCTATTATATGCAGTACTTCTAACTGCCCGCAAGCTACGTCACTACTTTGATGACCACAAAGTCATAGTAGTCACTGGTTTTCCGATAGGGGATATTCTTCACAACAAGGAAGCCATTGGCCAAATAGCCAAGTGGGCCTGTGAACTGGGATCTCATGACATCGAATTTCGACCTCGCACTGCCATCAAAACTCAAGCGTTGGTTGACTTCGTATCAGAATGGACTCAACAACAAGTACCAGTTAACCCAGAAACTGCAGAAGTATGGCGAATGTATTTTGATGGCTCGCTGAAGCTGCAGGGAGCAGGCGCGGGAATTCTCTTTACCGCACCTGGAGGCGAGCACCTCAAATATGCCCTCCAGTTGCTATTTCCAGCCTCCAACAACGCAGCCGAATATGAAGCTCTGATTCATGGACTGAACATTGCTATATCACTAGGCATCAAGAGACTAATGGTATACGGAGATTCTTTGGTAGTCATAAGCCAGATAAACAAAGAATGAGACTGTTCGAGCGATTCAATGGGAAAGTACTGCGCCGCCGTCCGGAAACTAGAAGATAAATTCGAAGGTCTGGAATTTCACCATGTAGAAAGAGATCGAAACACGGCAGCTGATGTGTTGTCCAAGCTAGGATCCATTCGAACTCAGGTCCCGCCTGGAGTCTTTGTACAAGAAATACCACATCCAAGTATCTCAATGGATCCGGCAGAAGAATGTAATATCGTGAATCAACCAGAGTCAGATTCCGATGACTGGAGAAGGCCGATCATCAGATATATAAAGAATGAAGAGGAACCAGATGACAAAAATGCAGCCGAGCGCATTGTTAGACAGTCAGCCCACTACACACTCATTGGGGAGACACTATACAAAAGAGGCGCATCGGGTGTCCTCATGAAATGCATTCTCTCATCTACGGGGAAGCAACTTCTAGATGAGGTCCATGCTGGGCAATGTGGAATACACGCAGCATCCAAGACACTAGTCGGGAAGATCTTCAGGTCGGGATTCTATTGGTCAACAGCGAAAAGCGATGCAGCCGAGTTAGTTTAGAGGTGCGAAGCTTGCCAGTACTTGTCAAAGCAACAACATTTACCAGCACAGCAACTACAGACCATACCAGTAACTTGGCCATTCGCATGCTGGGGACTGGATATGATTGGACCTTTCAAGAAAGCTCAAGGAGGATACACTCATGTACTGGTAGCAATCGACAAATTCACTAAATGGATAGAATTCAAACCCATTGCTTCTTTAACCTCAGCCAAGGTCGTGGAATTCATACAGGACATAATATTCAGATTCGGAATACCGAACAGTATCATAACTGACCTAGGATCCAACTTCACAAGTTCAGAGTTCTTCGATTTCTGCGAACAAAAGAGCATTCAGATCAAGTATGCTTCGGTAGCACATCCAAGAGCCAACGGGCAGGTCGAACGAGCTAACGGGATGATATTGGAGGCACTCAGGAAAAAGGTCTTCGATAAAAATGAAAAGTTCGCAGGAAAATGGATAAGGGAATTGCCCTACGTCGTTTGGAGCCTAAGAACTCAACCTAGCCGAGCTCTGCATGGAAACACTCCTTTCTTCATGGTTTATGGGTCAGAGGCAGTATTACCCGCTGATCTCAAGTTTGGGGCGCCAAGGTTGGTCTTTGAAAGCATAGCAGAAGCCGAAGCTACTAGGCTGGAGGATATTGATGTACTCGAAGAAGAACGGCTGAATGCAGTAATTCAATCGGCACGATACCAGCAGACTCTGAGACGCTATCACGACAAGGCCGTGCGACGACGATCCTTTTCAGTGGGAGATCTCGTCCTCCGCCGAATTCTAACGGGGGAGGGACGGCACAAGTTATCACCCTTATGGGAAGGACCATTCATAGTAGCAGAAGTCACTCGACCAGGATCATATCGTCTCACTCAAATGGACGGCACAGAAATTGGGAACTCCTGGAATATAGAACACCTCAGGAAGTTTTGTCCCTAGCTGTATTTCAAAAGCTATCGGGATAACAATGTACTCTGTAAAATGGGAAATATGTCATCAATAAAAAAGGCTTCAAGAATACTCAGTTTGTTCATGATCGACCTGCATTCTTATTTAACTCGGGGTGACCACTATGCCCTGCTAACGGAGCAATCGGCTTAAGTCGGCAACGACTTAAGATGGTGCAACATCCTCGCGCTTACTTAACTCAGGGTGACCACTATGCCCTGCTAACGGAGCAATCGGCTTAAGTCGGCAACGACTTCAGACGGTGCAACATGCTCGCGCTTACTTAACTCAGGGTGACCACTATGCCCTGCTAACGGAGCAATCGGCTTAAGTCGGCATCGACTTAAGACGGTGCAACATGCTCACACTTACTTAACTCAGGGTGACCACTATGCCCTGCTAACGGAGCAAACGGCTTAAGTCGGCAACGACTTAAGACGGTGCAACATGATCGCGCTTAACTTAGGGTGACCACTATGCCCTGCTAACGGAGCAATCGGCTTAAGTCGGCATCGACTTAAGACGGTGCAACATGCTCACGCTTACTTAACTCAAGGTGACCACTATGCCCTGCTAACGGAGCAATCGACTTAAGTCGGCATCGACTTAAGACGGTGCAACATGCTCACGCTTACTTAACTCAGGGTGACCACTATGCCCTGCTAATGGAGCAATTGGCTTAAGTCGGCAACGACTTAAGACGGTGCAACATGCTCACGCTTACTTAACTCAGGGTGACCACTACACCCTGCTAACAGAGCAATCGGCTTAAGTCGGCAGCGACTTAAGACGGTGCAACATGCTCGCGCTTACTTAACTCGGGATTACTACTATGCCCTATTAACAAAAGCAATCGATTTAAGTCAGCAACGACTTAAGGCGATTTCAGATGCTTACGATTACTCATATAGGGGTGACCTCTATATCCTGTGAAGAAGTTTCATAATCATCACACAACATTTTACTCCTGCAAATTTACGTACTGCTGAATTCTAAAACAATAAGAATGTAACAGTAGCATTCAAATGTCGAGCTGGTGTCCTGTAACAAATATCCGAGCATGATAACCGCGCGCCCAAAGCACGCAATGTTTCTCTATTTTGCAACATCCTTCTCAGGAGCAACCAACGAAGAAGGGCGACTTGAGGAATCAGGAGCAGCGCTCACATCAGCCCTTATATCGTCGGGAACAACCACGCCGGGTCTCCTCATCAAGATCCGCCCCGCGCGAATGGCTTTATCCATGGCTCTGTAGCGCTGGGCCCTCAGAGTAATGGAAGTTTCTTCAGCAACTTTGACAGCCAACTGAGCGGTCTCTAGCTCCTGGGTGATGGACTTCTTGGAAGCACGCAGTTCCTTGATAGTAGCATCCTTAGCCGATATCAACTGCCTGAGGCGGATCACGTCGTTCGTGGATTCCTGCAGCTTACAGCGATGATTGTCCAACTCCTCTATGGTGAAGCGATGACTCTCTCCAGGATGGTCAACGAGTTGCTAGAATCACGATATAGCCTGTCAAGATTGTCACGAGAAGCAACAAGGGCACGTTTTTCTTCCTGCGAACAAGAATCAGCTTCTTCAAACATCAAGAAAGCAATAAGAACATGGCAATATAAGGCACAGTTTCATAAGTCACCTTTTCAGAATCAAGCTGAGCGCGAATAGTAGAGTTCAGCGTGTCAGCGTCATTCAGAGCAGCAGAGGCCTGGGCCAGCTCAGTCTGGCTTTGGGAATACCTTTCCTCAAAATCAGAGCACCGCCGGACCAGTTCAGCTTGACTCTGAGAATGTTTCTCTTCAAGAACAGAAAACTGCCGAGCCATATCTAGCGAGGAACAATCAAGCAAAAGGGTCAAATTAAGAAGCAATTTAATAAGATAGACGAAGGGAAGCAAAAAAGCACTAACCAACATTCGTCGCCTCTAAATCAGATACACGCTGTTGAAGCAGCACCGGATTCCAACGTGCCAAAGACGAAGCTCTTTCTGGAACAGGAGCACCTTGCAACTTCAGCTGATTAGCCATTCCGTCCACCAATGCCTGATATTGAGGACAGATGAGTGCAAAGACAGTGGTTCATCTGGTGTATAAATCAGACTAGAATAGATCATAGTACCTGAAGGTTGGAGAAGAATGAGGGGATTCCGAAATCATGAGAAATCAGTTGATGCCTTGGCGCAGGGTCGCCATCCGGAGCAGCTTGCAACGAACCAGCAGGAACCAATTCAGTGTCATCAGCAGAGCCCAAAACTTGGTCGTCAGGAACGCTAGCCTCTAAAGCGACTCCCTGACCAAAAGTTTGGGCTACTACCATGCAACCAGAGTGTGGAGGAGATCCTGCGTGCACATCCATGGAAGTACAAGAGGGAGACCTCGCTCGGACACCCTCAGGGGCTGGATCATAGCTCGCGCTACCCACTTGAGCCGGATCGTCTCCGGCAACACCCTGGGGGGCTGGGTCGTGGCTCACGCTTCCCACCCGAGCCGAATCATCCCCGGCAACACCCACGGGGGCTGGGTAAGTGTCAACACCATCCTCGAGGCCCAAGTTCTATGCGGTAGCCGCCTCTAAGGCTGAAGGTCCCTCAGCTACTTCCATGGGAGCAAGACGATCCAAGTCAGTTCCCTGACCCTCAAGACCGCGCTCCAAGGTCGATGAGGCGCGGGACGCTGCCCGGGATGACCCCAGCCCGGTGTCGAACACATCAGCACAAACATCCACTGCGTCACCATCCGCTGGCTCTGATAATAGATCCTCTGGAACCATATCTTCAAGAGTCTGATCAAAGTTCACTAGAGACAATTCTTGTAGACCAATAAGGGCAGACAGAGTAGGAGAAGGGACTCCACTACTTTCCCCACTGGCTACATATTGCCGACTGTTCTTCCGAGTCAAAGGGACTTCATCTTCTTCCTCCCCCTCGTTTTCATCAGCAGCACAGACAGCACCAACATTGGGGTCAGCGACGGATGGAGCACACCCACTGGGATCGGCGACAGATGGATCACACCCATTGGGGTCAGCGTCGGTAAATTCAGGCACATGCACTTCCTCAACAGCAGAAACCGAAGGACCAGCATCTCGATCCAAGCTAGATACTCGCCGAAGGCGTCTCTTTTTCTTTTTCTGCTCATCAACATGAGAATCAAGTTGATTGGCTCGGCAAGGGCGTTTCGGGCGAGCACTGACAGGCCTCTGAATATCCAAGGTTGTACCGGTTTCTGGGAGAGGCGCCACCACCAATGTCCCAGCAGGAGCAGCGTCAGAAGAGTCCTCAGCCAGCATATCAAGCATAGCACTTATCTCTGCATCACTAGGATCCAAAGGCACCTCAAAGTGGATCTGCCGTTCATCATCAAGAATTTCTTCGAGCGAAGCAACCAAAGCACTAACTTCTTTGGCAGAGGGTCGCACTCTAAGGCCCAAACCGCCATCAGCAGCAGGAGGATTTGACACAAAATGAGTAAAAGCCTTGGAAGGAGGCAGGTTCCAGGCTGAGTATGCGACAGGGGCACCAACATTTGATACCTTGCCTCTAAGTATCATTTCAAGCCGGTTCACCAAGTCTACAACAGGAATTCTTCTGTTAGTGACCCAGGTTGAGTCGGCTAGACCTCGGTACAGATAGGCCAGGCATGCCCTGTCCTTCAACGGCTGAATGTTCTTGAAGACAAAATCAGCAACCACAGCCTCTGCAGTCAGACCCCTCTCCTTCAGCAGTCCAACCTTAGCCAGCAAAGCCCCTGCCTCAGCCACCTCCTGGTCCGTGGGAGACTCGGTCCAACTCGGAGTACGAATATTCGGCTGTCTCCCCGACCGTGGAGGGAGAGAATTTTCGTGGTTCTCAACAATAAACCACTCCAAGCGCCATCCTTTGATACTATCCTTGAGTGGGATTTCAAGATAGTCAGTCCTCCTCCCACGGCGCATCTCTAAACTCGCACCCCCACCAGCTGATGCTGCCCCTCAGCCATCCCAGGGCGACAGTGATACAAGTACTTCTACAGTCCAAAATGTGGCAGAACGCCAAGAAAAGCCTCGCATAAATGAACATAAATGGAAATTTGCAGAATGGAATTGGGATTCAGATGGGTCAAATTAAGGCGATAGAAATCAAGGAGACCGCAGAAAAAGGGAGAAATAGGAAGACCGAGACCACGGAGAAGAAAAGGAACATAAATCACGGATTCGTGGGTATCCTCTGTTGGAACAGTGACCCTGTGGCAAATCCGCCAAGAACAGAGCTCCTTCGGAGGAAGGACCCCGATGGACACGAGATGGAGAAGGTCAGGCTCAGAAACAGCAGACATATGGTTACCTGCGAAAGGCAACTGGCTGTTGGGGTCGATAGGGGGAATCACCGCAGCGGATGAACTCGAGGCCTTTCGCTTGGGCGACATCTCAACTCCACCGGCGAACAGAGCGGGAGCAGAATTGCAAAAGGACAGAGAAGATCTGGAGGCAGGAAAGCAAGAACTAGGGCACGGAAAGCAGAGGCGGCTGAAAGCGCAGTACATATGGGATCTTCCCGGGTCGGATACCGTTTCCAAAAAGTGCCCAGTCATCACCCGGCGGTTACTTCTAAAAGCACCGGCGTGCCATGTCATCACCCGGCGGTTACCTCTAAAGCACCGGTGTGCCACATCATCACTCGACTATTATCCTCAAAGTGGCCGACGCAGCCCGTTCTAACTCGGCTGTTATTTCTAAAACGCCGACGTTACCATCATTCACTCGGCAGTTATCTCTAAAACGCCGACGTCGTTTTCAGTCGCTCGGCAGTTATCTCTAAAACGCCGACGTCGTCTTCAGTCACTTGGCAGTTATCTCTAAAACACCGACGTCGTCTTCAATCACTCGGCAGTTATCTCTAAAACGCCGACGTCGTCATAAGTCACTCGGCTGTTACTTCTAAAAGCGCCGACGTGGTCATCAGTCATTCCAACGCTGATGTGGCTTCGTCATCATTTGGAGCTACTTCAGAAGCGTAAATGTTGACAATAATAACTCAGCCATCACCCCTAAAAGCGACGATATGATGCCCGAGTTACTCAGTTACTATTCCAGAGGAATCAACTTCACAAATAAGGCAAACGGAGGAATGATTCAAGAACTCTAAGATATGACACAAGCATAACAGATAGAGAACATCACGGACAATAAATATTGTGACAACCATCAACTGACTATGAAGCAAAATAATCAACACAGAAGGATACGAAATCATTCTTCATTAAGAGAAGTTACAGAACTTACAAATCAACTCGTTATGAGTTGATACTTCCCTACTACTACTACTACTACGCTACACTCTACTACTCTACACTACTAACTACTACTACATTATTTCATTATACTACTTCTAACCTATACTAACGACTAAAGACCAGTGGCATCTAGCCACTGGCCTTGTTGCTGCCCTTGCTGCTGCCGCCGCCGTTGCTGCCCCTGCTGCTGCCGCCGTTGCCGCCCTTGCTGCCGCCGTTGCCGCCCCTGCTGCCGCCATCACCGTCATCGTCGCCATCATCACCGTCGCCTCCGTCATCGTCGTCGTCGTCGTCTCCGCCATCGCCGCCACCGCCCTCCTCGGACGAGTCCGAAGAGTCCTCCTTGTCCGAGGAGTACTTCGACTCATCCGAGCCCTCGAGCCCGGAGCGCTCGACGGCCCGGATATAAGTCCAGACCTCCGCAGCAATCCTCTGGGAGTCGTCTGAATCATCAGACGACACCGGGGGAGAGACGGGAGCCGGAGACCCCTCGGACTCGGAGGAGAACTCCTCCTCCGAGTATTCCGAGTCGCCGAAGTCCTCCGATGGAGGAGTCGGCTCGCGATTGCGTTTGTTACTCTTGCCCATGGTGGAAACGAAGGGAGAAGAAGAAAGCAAGCAGCAGAGAACATCAAGAGATGTGAAAAAACTGGAGAGGCAAAGGCACTATTTATAGAAGAAGAAGGCAACCGCTCATCTCCTACCATGGTCACTGAACAATCGCAAAATATTCAATATACGCTTCAACCCGTCTGAAGATACGTCAGGCGGCTGGCGCCGTTTCGCGCAACGCAACACCCATTGGGACTCCAGTCAACTGCGCGGGCGATATGATTACACCCGCCGTCACATCACATTACTACTCAGAAGCAGCCAGCTAAAACACTCAGCGTACCAAGCCGTCCCTTGCCCACACCCATTGGGGGGGACGCCTAGGAATTATCAGTATATTTTTCAAAACTGTCACATCCGTGCAGGGCATGCAATGAATACCTCAAGACAAAAATGAGATATCAGTAAGGATCAAAGGAAAGCCAAATATAGCTGGTGAAGTACAAAATCTGACTGACAGAAGCGACATGAAGACTAGCCAGGGGACGTCCATCGAACGTCCAATCAGTCGCAGATCAAATAAATTGCACCACCTAGCAAGATATGGGCAGATCACGAACTTGGCCTCAAAGACAAAATACATGCTGACCTCTAAAGCATAATATCGATGACATACTGCTGACCTCTAAGGCATTCAGAAAAAGAAAAGATGACTCCCAGCAAAAGGACACGAAATGAAGACCTTCGAGTGGATTGTTTTCAAAAAATCCACTCGAAGCTCGGGGGCTACACCCATTGGGTGCACCTCCGGTGCACCATGAGTCGCCATTTCAAGTCAAGATAATGCTAACTTCTAAAGCATATGGCAAGATTAAAGGCAAGGCTGACCTTCAACAAAGTGCAAGCGGAAAATAAAAATGATTTCTGATGAAGACCTTCGAGTGGATTATTTTCAAAAATCCACTCGAAGCTCGGGGGCTACACCCATTGGTTGCACCTCCGGTGCACCCAATAAAGTTTAGGGTCCAACAATACGAAATGCTGATCTCTAAGACACGAGTGTGAGGCAGAGCACTAGTTTTCGAGTGATCAAAGCAGAAGGAGACAGTAAGAAATCGTGTTTACCAAACTGCCTGGAAAGCATTTCTTGTCACAAACGAAGACCGCAAGCTGGACCTAGGATCTTTGGGCCGATTATCTCAAAATCAACCCAAAGATCGGGGGCTTATGGGGGACAGATATCCCCCGGGTCCACTGAAATGATAAAAGACCTCACGAAAGGCCCAAGGGCCCAATAAATCGTAAGGTCATCCCTTCATGGGCCTGGGGAAGAACGACCAGTGAAGCAGATCGACATAAGGCCGGATCGGTGCGAGCCCGGATGGCCCAACAACATTGAGCAAGCAACCACCACAGAGACCCGACTTTCCCGCGCTGGAGCCCCGTACAACGGAACCCGGCGAGGATAAGTTGGCATAACTATAGGAAGATAGACTCAATCAGTTCACTATCTCTTAGGTGCGCATTGTTACCACATCCGCATGTATTGCCTCACGGTCGAATATATAAGGCCTAGGGGGCACCCCTTCAGATCGATCGATCCCACTACTCAGCCATCCACCCCAACTCTCTACGTTCTAGCTTTAGAGAGCTCCCTTGTAACCCACTACATAAAGCATACTCGCCAGGACGTAGGGTGTTACGCATCTCAAAGTGGCCCGAACCTGTAAACACTGTCCATTGTTCCCCGTGCATCCGGCACGAACCATTTAGCTACAGTCGGCGACACCGTCCTACTCCTAAAACACCTTGAGGGGCAACCCCAGGTGTGCGGTCGGACCCAAAACACCGACACCAGCCACTGCCATTACTGCCGGCCCATTTCTGGCCGTATCGACCGTTGCGCCTTCTCCCGCGGCTGGCTGACCCATGATCGATGTGCTCGGTTGGCACTGTTGGGCCGTGCGCAGGGTCGCCTCGAGTCACGGCACTGGTTCCGCAGTCGAGGAGGCGCGGCACTGGCGCAAATGGCGGTGCAGTTTCTTGCACGTAGTAACCGGCGCGCCGGTCGCATGACGTGTGGGCCTGGGCCTCCATGCTGGACGCGTCGAAGTCGAAAGGGTGTGCCCCCTTGGTGCGGTTGCATGCCGCCTGCATGGCGGTCCGCCCTTTCGCTCGCTGGTCTAGGTGAAAGTGGAGGAATGCTTGTAACCGCCGGGCAGTTACGCACACCGCGCGCGGCGGTTTTGGCTCCTTCTGTCTTGGGCAGGCTTGTGCGACGCGTGGGACCCAGCCCCCGTGTCGTAGGGGGAGGACCTTGGAGCGTGTTGGAGAAGACTCAGCCCGCGACGGCTGAGGACGTATGTTGGGGGCCTTCGGCTTCCGAAGGTCCTCAAAAACATGATTTAACAATGTTTCTGGAGTAAAGTACATTAACATGTATCTTCGGACTCGGATCAGAGCCACGGTACGAAGAAGCACAAAGAACACGAAGGTTGGCGTAGAGCCGAAGCTGTGTGTAGAAAAGCTTCGGAATAGCGGCGGAAAAGGAAACCGACTTAAAGATGAAAAACCAGATTAGACCTCGAAGAATTATCATAGAGTTATTGATAAATGTAAAGGGCATTAATGTAATTTTGCGTGGGCTGCGACCCATGCCTATAAATAGGTGAACAGTATCCCCGTACTGTTCACGCTGATTTGGCATTGGCTTTTGCGTCACACTTGTGCTTTTACCTTCTCACGTGCTGAAGGTACACTTATAATTTGATATCATTTTTATCTCTCCATTATAATAAAATGGAAATGAGTCGACAATGATACACAACTGTTTATGTTATCTTTATGTTTCGTATGATTCCTTTTCCATTATTATATTTTATGCTGATGAAGGTATGTCCTTCACCACCTTCGTCCGAAAATCATTATATCCTTAGGGAAATAATGCATTGAAGAACGAAGGATATTAACATTTAACATTTTGTGTTGCCTTGTTCTTGATTCATAGCATTTGAGAACAAGTCCCCAACATTGGCGCCCACCTCCGGTGAACTCACTTCCATTTTTTGAGTCTTGAACACTTTCGGCAAGCATCACCTTCGTCATGCCGCCGAAGAAAGCTTCAGCGACAGGGGCTGGTACTTTACAGCCGCTGGATCCCAATCAGGATGTCCTTTCTCTTAGAGAGGCCCGAAGCCAAAAGAGGAAGGCTGTTAGTCCAACACCTCCGGAGGATGACCTGGATCAGGAGATCCAAAACCTGGAGATCCTTCAGCAATAGGTGCAACACAAGAAGGAGAAGATGGCTCGTCTAGCTGATCTTCAGAGACAGATAGACGAAGCTTCTGAAGAGGTTCGTCATCTTGTTCAAGATGATCAAAGCCGAAGGCCTCCACGCAGAGAGCTTCATCAGGAAGGCTTCCGCAATGAGGATGACTGGTATGAAGATTTCCATCATGGAAACTTTGCTTTTGATGATGCTTCTCCTCTCTCAACAGAATTGCAGGCTACACCATGGCCACAGTCTTACAAGCCACCCCAGCTCCCCATGTATGACGGTCATACAGACCCGAAGCAATTCCTAATGAGCTATGAAGCAACCATATCTTCGTATGGTGGCAATACGGCAGTCATGGCAAAATCTTTTGTCATGGCCGTCAGGAGTGTTGCTCAGACTTGGTACTCTTCTCTTCGGACAGGGACAATCACTTCTTGGCAGAAATTGAAGGATATGATGATAACTAGCTTCCAAGGGTTTCAGACGAAGCCAGTCACCGCTCAGGCTCTCTTCCAGTGTACTCAGGACCATGAAGAGTACCTTCAGGCGTATGTCCGGAGGTTTCTGTGCCTGAGGGCACAAGCGCCAACAGTGCCCAATGAAATTGTCATTAAGGCCATGATTAAGGGGCTTCGGCCGGGACCATCAGCGCAGTACTTTGCCAGGAAGCCACCACAAACGTTGGAGAAGCTGCTCCAGAAGATGGACGAATACATTCGAGCTGACAATGACTTCCGCCAAAGAAGGGAGGAAGCATTCAGGTTCTCTGAAATGACCAGGGGCTTCGGAGGAAGATTTCACCCGAGGCATGTTAGGTCAATCCGTAACTTTGCTCAAACTGATGATCGAGGGAGCCAGCAGCAAAGGCCACAACACTCTTCACAAGCTTCGGCCCAACAGCACAGTTCTTTTCGGCCGCCAGCGCCAAAGGGCAGAGGCGCCAGGGGCTTCGGGGGAAGGTTTGAAGACCAGCCAAGAAAAATATATTGCCTATTTTGTGGTGAAGACAAGGGCCATACTACCAGGATGTGCCATGTTACCATCCAGAAGCAGAAGGAAATAGCGGAAGCAGCAGCGCAACAGAGTCAGCCGAAGCAGGTCATGCATACTGCTTCGTATCACTCACCTTATATTCCAGAATATGTAGGCAACCACCCTGCAGCTTCTGTTGCTTCGGCGAGCCAACCCCAAGCATCAAGGCAGCAACCTCCACCGCCATCGCCGATCCAGCGAGGACAACAGCCAGAAGGGAGTCAGCACAATCATCTTCAGAGGGATTTCAGAGAGGAGTCCGAAGCTCGCACAGTCAACAGCACTGTGCCAGAGTCGAAGCACATTTATTGACAAATATCCTACCTCCACAGCAGTTCTTTTGCATTTTCTACATTCGCTATTACCCTTTTGTTAATAAGGAATAATTATGAAGAGTTTAAATGTCTTTAATTGAATTTCAATTCCCTGTAATACTTTCGTCTTTTACCATAATAAAAATATGTTTTTTCCATAGGCTTGAGTTGCCGAAGCATACAAACTTATGCTGATTTGAAGGACCTTTGTATTATCAAAAATTTGATCTAACGGGCACAGTACAAGTTGTTCGAAGCAGTAAAAAGTCGTTCCTAAGGGAGCGCAGTGTAAGTTTTCTAAACATACAGCGAAAAATAAACGCTGATTCCGCTGAAAGTAAAAGGCGAAGAAGCTTCTAAGGGAGGCTTACAGCGAAAAATAAACGCTGATTCCGCTGAAAGTAAAAGGCGAAGAAGCTCCTAAGGGAGGCTTACAGCGAAAAATAAACGCTGATTCCGCTGAAAGTAAAAGGCGAAGAAGCTCCTAAGGGAGGCTTACAGCGAAAAGTCAGCACTGATATAAAAAGTGTGTGTGCTTTATTACAGGGATATGTATCTGCGGCATAAATATTTTGCATAACATAACATCATCACATCATTTTTGCATAACATAAGCATCATACATCATAATGCATCTGGAACAAGAAGGGGATACAGTGTTGACCTTCGGAACATATTTTGGAAAAGAGAAAATCGTGCTAAGGCACAAGACAAATCGAGATGAAGTGTAGCCTCATCGGAAACGCAACACAAAACTTTTTTACAGCTTCGAAGAATATTTCACGAAGCTTGGACATTTTTCATCAGAGAAGTAAGCAAATTCTTATGGTATAGAAAGGATTTTCTTCACGAAGCATGAAAAGAAGGGAAGGTGTTTTTTCGCCGAAGGCTCAAAAAATGGTATGTATGCAAAGTTTCATGCATCGTAAAGAATTAAACTATAAATAGATTGTATATTACATTTAAAGTTACAATACATTACACATTTTTACGTTTCAAATGTTTCTACAATGGCATTCAATCCTCTTTAAGCACTATCTCTGCAGCTTCGTTCAATAGTTGGTTGACAACCTTGTCCATAATGGCTTCGGCCATTTTTCTAATTTCATCGTCCCCCTTCGGGTGGGGGCCCGGAGATGCCTCAACAGCTTCTGAGGGAAGAAAAGATACGGCTATATTACTGTTACAAACCGAGAACAGAGTCTGGAATTAAAAATTACAACATGATAAAAACCACTAATTAATACCTATGTGCCCTTCGGGCTCTGTACTTTTCTCGGCAGCTTCCGCTACTTTTCTAGCATCGTGGATGCCTTTTTCACTCCTTTGAATAATTTCTTGCGCCAATTCTCGGTCGCCGTTATCCCAGATATCGGTGAAGAATTTCCCGCCGACCATGCTTGCTTCGGGTGAGGGGTCTTTAATGTCTTCAGTAGACAAAGTAGCTTCGGACTGCGCTAAGGATTTTACATGCTCGCAGCCTTTCTTCTCCAAAACAGTAGCAATCCCTCTAGCACCCGAAAAAGCGCAGATGTCGCCACGGCTGTTCAGAATTTCCTCGAAGGCCTCTGCTTCGTGACTGATCCATTCCATTGGACCTTCAGGATTGCCTCTTGAAAAATTCTCTTCGCTAGAGAATGCGCCAACACTGGCGAAGCTGGATTTTATTTTCTTGACGCACTCTATGGATTTAACATAGCATTTTCTCTGGGATGCACGAAGCTCCTTAACACTTATCTCCAAATGATTGGCCAATTGGTCACTAAGCTCTCGTTTTGTCTCTTCAAGTATACGTTCTTCTTTAGCTCTAGCTAGCTGTTTCTGAAGATCTTTAATTTCACGTTTTTGAGCTTCGGCCTAGGCCTTTGAAGCAGCTTCGTCCTTTTTTACCTTGTCTACCAATGTAAGCAGAATTTTATCTTTCTCCAGAGCTTCGTTTCTCAGTTTAATAACTTCTGATCGTAGATTGTTGAACGCAATTTCATAGCTCTCGTCTTCGGCACTCTTTTGTGCTCTCAATGCGTTGCTTAGAATTAAACCCTATATAAAAAAAAAGAGTTCGTATAAGAATAAAAGAATGAGTTACGAATTATAAAATTTCCAAACGTCTAATTCCCATACCTTCAGGCTATTATACGCAAGACTATCCGCGAGATCTTCTTTCGTCATAGCACATAAGCCAGCTTCGAGCTTCGGAAACCCCATACTCCTAGCCATCTCCCGACAGACGGATAATTCTTTGTTGTCTGGGAGGCAGTATAGGAAATCTTCTTCGTTCGTCCCATTGAACACTAGTGCCCCCTTCGGATATTTCAATTCTTTGGCATAGTGGTTAGCTTTCTTCTTCCGATAACTTTTTCCCCGAAGCATGTCGCACGATATAGTCATATATTTTGGAAGATGCTTCGGGGACGGCGGTATCAATTTCTTCGACCGAAGCTGGCTCTGACATTTTCATTTCTTCGGTTGCCTTTGCAATTTTTACTTCTTCTACTTCCGAAGGTATTACCTTGGTTGGTTCTGAGGGCCCGGTTTCAACTCCAGTCTGTTGCTTCGGAGCTTCAGCAACGGACACTTCAGCAAGTGCCTCAGAAGTTTCAGCAGTCTTCTTTGGGGTTGTGCTTGGAAGTTTAATTGTTTCCAAAACATCTAACACATTAACCATTCTTTTCCTTTTTGGGGTCACTGTCGGCCCCTTCTTAATTTTTGATGCTTCAATTTCTTCTGAAGGACTTAAAATTTCTGATACCTTCACTCCCTCAGCGGATGCTTTCGCTTCCTCCGTCTCTGGTTCTTTTATCTTTTCTGTCGCTGGCACTTCGGCCATTTCTGCGACTCCTGGCAGTAGGGTTGGCTCTTCAGCCTCGGTGGCCGAAAAGGTCTCTCCGGTGAACTCAGGCACCGTGGCTGGTTCAATATAGCGCAGCCGATGTGTGAGAACTTTTACCCTTTTTCTCTTCGGTGCTGGCTCACTAGGAGCAGCTGCAGCTTTTTCTTTCGCAGAAGTTGTGTCTTTTCTTTTTTGCCCTCGTATTGGATAGCGATAGTTGGGGTAGACGAATCCGATTGCATCAAATACCCGGTTGAGTCTTTTCCTTTTTCTGCCTCCGAAGGCCGCTGACAATGCAGTGTCTTCGGCCTTCGAATATACCCCAAGCAATTCATCACTTACAGTCTCAATGGTCTTTAACCAATCATCATCTGGTTCAACGAACTTGTCTCCGTACTTGAATGTATATTTCAGCCTGACTAGCCCACCTTCGTTAGTTTCTTTAACAGTTTCTTTCGGCATTTCCCAATTATCTGCAAGAGGCCACACTCTGAAGGCAATGTGTTCTTGTATTAAATTCCTTGTCCCGATAAAAGAGCAAACTACGCCGAAGGCCCGTTGGCATTCTTCGGCTACTTCATCCATTTCTACCTTCGGTTTCCGGAGTCCGAAGCGCTGCCAGATGGGGCACATGATAATATCCTTAATATCTTCTCGAACCTTCAAATCATTTTTCACATAGAACAATTCTTTTGTCCATTCTCCGGGCCATCTCTTCCGAAAGGTGGGCACGAGACAGCTTGATCCAGAGCGAGCACCGAAGTTGTAGGAACCAAAGTTGTTATGATATTGCTCTTTACCCCAGGGCTTCGTTTCATATAACAATTCATGTATATTGCAAAAGCTTTTCGCACTTGGCTCCAGACCCTGACTCTTTACAGCCCAGACGAAGATTCCCATTCTTATTATTGCTTCAGGGGTAAGTTGATGAAGGTAAACCTGATATATTTTCAGAACTTCTACCACGAATCTGCTTAAAGGGAATCGTAGCCCAGCTTTTAAAAAGCTTCGGAAGATAACGACTTCATCATCTTCGGGAGTCGGCACAGTTCTTTCTCCGGCATCTGCTCTCACAATGGACATATCTCGAAAGTATCTCCCCTTCATGTTTTCAAGGTGACTTTGCCCAATAGTTGATTTTCCGAAGACTGAATGGCTTGGTCGCCATGGTCGATCTTCGGAATCTTCACCCCCGCTATCTGCATCGTAACTGTCACTCTCACCAGTATCTTCAGATAAACCTTCTAAAATCTCCCTTGTAATCTTCTCCGTATTCGTCTTTGCCATTGACTCAAGAAAACCCAGGTGCATCTCTTCAGAAAGGCTCAGCTTCATTTCGGCAGCAACCTTCTTCTCCTCAGACATTCCTTCGGAATTCTTGCCTCTCGCTTCCGAAGCTTAAAACTAGGAAGGCAACCAAATATTTATAGGCAGAAAACTATTTGAGTAGGTAAAACAGATGGCAAGAGAGCGTGCCGAATAAATTGTGGCGAGCCCGTATTTATAAACCCATTATGTCCGAGACTGGAGGCCCCATTTGCTAATGACTGTTGCTATTCTAGCAAAAGGAAGGTGTTTTTTCGGACCTTCACCTCATAGCCTTCGTCCATTTCGCAATATGAATTTATCATTCTAACAAATTAATATTGCGAGGGGCTACTGTTGGGGGCCTTCGGCTTCCGAAGGTCCTCAAAAACATGATTTAACAATGTTTCTGGAGTAAAGTACATTAACAGGTATCTTCGGACTCAGATCAGAGCCACGGTACGAAGAAGCACAAAGAACACGAAGGTTGGCGTAGAGCCGAAGCTGTGTGTAGAAAAGCTTCGGAATAGCGGCGAAAAAGGAAACCGACTTAAAGATGAAAAACCAGATTAGACCTCGAAGAATTATCATAGAGTTATTGATAAATGTAAAGGGCATTAATGTAATTTTGCGTGGGCTGCGACCCATGCCTATAAATAGGTGAACAGTATCCCCGTACTGTTCACGCTGATTTGGCATTGGCTTTTGCGTCACACTTGTGCTTTTACCTTCTCACGAGCTGAAGGTACACTTATAATTTGATATCATTTTTATCTCTCCATTATAATAAAATGGAAATGAGTCGACAATGATACACAACTGTTTATGTTATCTTTATGTTTCGTATGATTCCTTTTCCATTATTATATTTTATGCTGATGAAGGTATGTCCTTCACCACCTTCGTCCGAAAATCATTATATCCTTAGGGAAATAATGCATTGAAGGACGAAGGATATTATCATTTAACATTTTGTGTTGCCTTGTTCTTGATTCATAGCATTTGAGAACAAGTCCCCAACAACGTAAGTGGGGAGAGTTGCCTTTAAAAGGAGGGTGACCCCCTTGAAAGGCAACCATGTCTTCGCGCTCCCCTTATGCATCGCATCTTTCCACCTTCCGAGCCCCCGGATGGGGAACACTCGCAGTTCTTCCACCTTGTCGTTGGAGGAACGCAACTTCACGGAAGTTGGTACCTTTCAGCCATCGTTCGGCTTCAAGGATTTTCATCAGCCAGCACGGCCGCATCCCCTCGCCGGTGGTCACCCAAGACGGTGACCACCAGCTCCTGGGTGGGGAGAAGCAAGCCGGGCTGCGGCCTCTGCCCCTCCCTCAGCTTCAAGGATGTTCATCATCAGTGCTGGGGAGGGGAGTGCGCCGAGTTGGGGTCGGTCTCCGCGCGGGCAGCGGCCCGCTCCTTCCCTCAGCGATCGGGGGGAAGGGCGTTCGCCGTTCGTGGCGCTGGCAGCTGCCGCGTGTCCGGCTCTCTGGTCCAAGCGGCTTCGGCGCTGCTTCCGGTGCCACCTTCCGCCGCGGCAGCCGCAAGAGGTTTCTCCGCCTACGAGATTGTCGGTGCCGCCCGCGGACTGACCTCCAACTCTACGACCTTTTGCTCGTCCTCGCCCCTCGAGTGGGGACGTGGGCGAGGGCCTTATGGCAGCAGCATCCGCCCTGAGGTCATCGCTGCTGCTGTTCGGCCGCTCGGAGCAGAAGTCGTTGTCGCTGCTGCTGGAGCGGGCGGCGGTGAGCCATCCGTCGGCCTTCTGTTGCTCCGCAGGCCCTCCAATCGTGGGGGGTTGTTCGTACCTGCGGAGGTGGAACCGGAGTTCCGTTTGTAATGGCACCTTGAGTGCCGGTGTCTGTTCATTGTGGCTGTCGGGGCCTGAACATGTATGTATTTTCGGCACGGAGCCATGTCTTTTCCTCATTTCGAGCACTAGGACTCGCCTGTCGGCTAACTGAACCACTTAACCAAGTGTGAGTTGCCTCGTGCGAAGGTGACGAGTGAGGTATCCGTATCCCGGAGGCGTAGGAGTCCCTCGGCTCGGTCGGCCTTGCCGCCCGAGGCTTCTCTTGCTTAGTTAAAGGGACCCTCGACCGCTCTTTGATGAGCCAAAGCCGGAGGCAGCGGTGTCAGCACGGACAGACGGAGTTGGCTCGAAAATAAGACTTCATCGGCCGGAGCCTGGCCGAGCCATCCACTTGCGGGACCAGCGCCGGAGTCGAGTTGCCGAGGCCATGAGCCGGGCTGATGTCCTCGGGGGACAGCTGGCTGAGGCTTCGGGGTGGCCGGCCGAGTCGTCTGCTCGGGCCGGGTTCCTGGATGGGACCCTGGCGGCGATGACCCGGGCATGGAGCTGATGTCGTCCTTCGGAGCAGAGATCCTCCGACCGCGTTGTCGTCCGAGGCTCGGTCGGACTTCACCGAAGGTGTAGTTGACGCCGAGGGTGCTGCTGCTCCCCCTCCGTCAAGGTCCGAGCCTGCAGGATCGGTTTATCTTGTAGTGTGCGTATTTTTCTGTGGCTGCCGAGGCCCAAACATACTGTTGTCGTGTTGTAAAGCCGCGTTTCTTTTCCTCCTGTTTTGAGTATCTGGACTCATTTATCGGTAACAGAATTGTTTGTCCGAGCAAGAGTTACTTTTCATGGAAGGTGATGAGTGAGGTATCCGTATCCCGGAGGCGTATGAGTCCCTCGGCTCGGTCGGCCTTGCCGCTTACGTGTACTCTTACTCGTCCGTAGGATTCTTCTATCGATATAGTCGAGAAGGCCCGAAAAATCGTTTCGGCAGAAGAGTTTTCGAGCGTGAAGACCTGTTCGGTCCGCGGAATCACTTATCCGAGCGTGAGTTACTTATCGCAGAAGGTGATGAGTGAGGTATCCGTATCCCGGAGGCGTAGGAGTCCCTCAGCTCGGTCAGCCTTGGCTGCTTATGTGTACTCCGTCGTTTTCAGGATCCCACTTTCGAAGTAGTCGAAAAGCACGAAAGACGTTCTGGCAGAAAAGATCTTTTCCGAGGAAAATTTTGATGCAGAGGGGGTTCCCCCCTTCTAGCCCCCGAGGGAGGGTTGGGCTTTGCCGAGGCAAGGCTGACCCTTCCTTGATGGTTAGACTTTGTGTGTGTGAACGAGGTGTACGAACAACTTGAAAGCATCTTAAGGGTAGAAGCGACGTAGCTGTCGGACGTTCCAAGCGTTGCTGTAGACCTCGCCTTGACTGTTGGCCAGCTTGTACATCCCGGGCTTCAGAACCTTGGCGATGACGAACGGCCCTTCCTAGGGAGGCGTGAGCTTGTGCCGCCCTCGGGCGTCTTGTCGCAGCCGAAGCACCAAGTCGCCCACCTAGAGGTCTCGGGACCGAACCCCTCGGGCATGGTAGCGTCGCAGGGACTGCTGATACCGCGCCGAGTGTAGTAAGGCCATGTCCCGAGCCTCCTCCAGCTGGTTCAGTGTGTCTTCTCGGTTAGCTCGATTGCTTTGGTCGCCGTAGGCCCTCGCCCTCGGGGAACCGTATTCTAAGTCTGTGGGCAAGATGGCCTCGGCCCCATAGACTAGAAAGAACGGTGTGAAGCCCATGGCTCGGCTCGGCGTTGTCCTCAGACTCCAGACCACCGAGGGGAGCTCCTTAATCCATCACTTGCCAAACTTGTTGAGGTCGTTGTAGATCCGTGGCTTGAGTCCTTGCAGAATCATGCCGTTGGCACGCTCTACTTGCCCATTCGTCATGGGGTGAGCCACGACGGCCCAGTCCACCCAGATGTGGTGATCCTCGCAGAAGTCTAGGAACTTTCTGCTGGTGAACTGGGTGCCGTTGTCGGTGATGATGGAGTTCAGGACCCCGAAGCGATGGATGATGTTTGTGAAGAATGCCACCGCCTGTTCGGACCTAATGCTATTTAGGGGCTGGACCTTGATCCACTTGGAGAATTTGTCGATGGCGACCAGTAGGTGCGTGTAGCCCCCGGGTGCCTTCTTCAAGGGACCGACGAGGTCCAGGCCCCACACAGCAAACGCCCAGGTGATGGGTATTGTCTACAGAGCCTGAGCGGGCAGGTGGGTCTGCCTTGCGTAGAATTGACACTCTTTGCAGGTGCGGACAATTCTAGTGGCGTCAGCCACCGCGATCGGCCAGTAGAAACCTTGTCGGAAGGCGTTTCCAACAAAGGCTCGAGGCGCTGCGTGATGGCCGCAAGCCCCCGAGTGTATTTCTTGTAAGAGCTCCTGGCCTTCGGCGATGGATATGCATCGTTGGAGGATGCTTGAGGGGCTGCGGTGGTAGAGCTCCTTCCCGTCCCCCAGCAAGACGAACGACTTGGCGCGCCACGCTAGTCGCCGAGCTTCGCCTCGGTCGAGGGGCAGCTCTCCTCGGTGGAGATATTGCAGGTACGGGGTCTGCCAGTTTCGATTAGGCGTGACCCCGCTCCGCTCTTTCTTGACGCGTAGTGCCTCACCCTCGAGGGCCGAGGGTGCCTCGGGCTGGGCCGAGGCCTTCTCGGGCTCGGGCGTGTCGTCGGTCTTGACTGAGGGTTGATGTAGGTCTCGAGAGAAGATGTCCGGGGGAACCGTTGTTCGCCCCGAGGCTATCTTAGCCAGCTCGTCCGCAGTCTCATTGTATCGTCCGGCGACGTGGTTGAGCTCGAGCCCGTAGAACTTGTCTTCCAGGCGCCGAACCTCGTCGCAGTAGGCTTCCATCTTCGGGTCGCGGCAGTGGGAGTTCTTCATGACTTGGTCGATGACAAGCTGCGAGTCACCGCGAGCGTCGAGGCGTCGGACCCCTAGCTCGATGGCGATGCGCAACCCGTTAACCAGAGCCTCGTACTCGGCCACGTTGTTGGACGCCGGGAAATGGAGGCGCAGCACGTAGCGGAGGTGTTTCCCGAGGGGTGAGATGAAGAGCAGGCCCGCGCCCGCTCCTGTTTTCATCAGCGACCCGTCGAAAAACATGGTCCAGAGTTCCGGTTGGATCGGAGCCGCTGGAAGCTAGGTGTCGACCCATTCAGCCACAAAGTCCGTCAAGACTTGGGACTTGATGGCCTTCCGAGGGGCGAACGAGATTGTCTCGCCCATGATTTCCACCGCCCACTTTGCGATTCTACCCGAGGCCTCTCGGCACTGGATGATCTCCCCAGGGGGAAGGATGACACCACAGTCACCAGATGAGACTCGAAGTAGTGTCGCAACTTCCGCCGCGTCAGGATCACCGCGTACAACAGCTTCTGAATTTGTGGGTAGCGGATCTTGGTCTCGGACAGTACCTCACTGATGAAGTAGACCGGCCTCTGGACGGGCAATGCATGCCCCTCTTCTCGTCTCTCAACCACGATCGCGACGCTGACCACCTGAGTGGTAGCGGCGACGTAGATCAAGAGGGCTTCTCCGGCAGCGGGGGGCACCAAGATGGGCGCGTTCGTGAGGAGCGCCTTCAGGTTCCCGAGGGCTTCCTCGGCCTCAGGGGTCCAAGTGAAGCACTCAGCCTTTCTTAAGAGGCGGTACAGGGGTAGGCCTCTTTCACCGAGGCGCGAGATGAAGCGGCTCAGAGCCGCAAGGCATCCCATGACCCTCTGTACGCCCTTCAAGTCCTTGATGGGCCCCATGTTGGTGATGGCCGCGATTTTCTCCGGGTTGGCCTCGATGCCCCGCTCGGAGATGATGAACCCCAAGAGCATGCCTCGGGGTACTCCGAAGACGCACTTCTCGGGATTGAGTTTTACGCCTTTCGCCTTGAGACACCGGAATGTCGTTTCAAGGTCGGAAAGGAGGTCGGAGGCTTTCCTCGTCTTGACTACGATGTCATCGACGTAAGCCTCGACCGTTCGACCGATGTGTTGGCCGAACACGTGGTTCATGCACCTTTGGTATGTCGCACCCGCATTCCTCAAACCAAATGGCATAGTAACGTAGCAGTACATGCCAAAAGGTGTGATGAAAGAAGTCGCGAGCTGGTCGGACTCTTTCATCCTGATTTGGTGATACCCTAAGTAGGCATCGAGGAAAGATAGGGTTTCGCACCCAGCAGTGGAATCCACGATTTGATCGATGCGAGGCAGAGGGTAGGGAACCTTCGGACATGCTTTGTTTAGACCAGTGTAGTCTACACACATCCGCCATTTCCCTTCTTTCTTTCTCACAAGCAAAGGGTTGGCAAGCTGTCACACCCGGTTTTAGAAGGTAAACCGAATGCGAACCATGTACGTGCCAGGATCAGAAATTCACGTACACGGCGATTACATAAATGACTCATCATAGCACAATGCTTCGAATTACAATAAAGAGTAAGTAATAATATTACAGACGAGAGCCATTTACATAATATAAATCAAAGTACACAAAATCGAAACGTAGCCAACGTAAACAACCCACCACAGGCAGCTGACTGGGGGAGGTCGCTAGCCTAATCCTCGAACTCGTCGAAGCCCTGGAACTCCTAGAGATCCGCCTCGACGCCTTCTTCTTTACCTGAGCATAGATTGCACCAAAGGCAACCTGGTGTTTTGTGAAAGCAAGGGTGAGTACACATCAACGTACTCAGCAAATGTCCCGTTTGGCTGAGGTGGACTAGCTTTATGTGGGGTTAAGGTCAAAGCAGTTGCTTTTAGTTGGTCAAGTATTTATTGTTAGTGGAAGCCAAGTTTTAGTAATAACCAACCCGTGAGCCATTTCCTCATCGAGGAAACATCATGATCATCATCGAACCAAAAACATTAGTAGAACCATTGTATCTCGAACCATCTGTTATCTATAATCAAAGAGGATCCCAAGGCCGCTCATAACCGTGAGCACGGCTGATATATCAGTTTCATTACCCTCTGCAGAGGTCGCACACTTTACCCATGAGCCGTGATTCCCTCTCTAGCCCAGGCTTGCAAGACCCTTATTAACTCCCAAGGTGAATGGCCAGGGATTCACTACGAAGCCATTACAAAGATTCCCTAGAGGTCATAGCTGCCCGTTAGGTTTCTCCAGTTTGATAAACACAGTACCTCTCCCCGCAGGAGGGTGACTAAAAAAGACAAAACGAAAGAACCTCGGCACTCCGCCTCGGCAGAGCAAGCACTGTGCCTGGACCCCATTGACGGCACGACGGCGAAGCAACTACAGTTCTAGTTCCTCTAATTAATTATCTAAGGGCACCCCATTCCACCCTCATGGTTGCACTGTTATCCCGGGTGGTCTCTCAACGAACAGGTCCTTACGGAGAGGTACTCAGGAAACAGCCTGAGCCCCCTAGAGTATCACAAGATCAACAGTATAATCAGGATAACAGTATCGTATCATAAATAGTCACATCATGTTCATTGATTAAGTTAAGGCAATAGCAAAATGCTAACCATAATAACCCAAAAGGTAAGCAAGGACAAGGTAAATACAAAGCTAGTCAATCCTTAGGTTGATCATGGTATGCGGGTTGATGAATTATAAAGTAAATGGGACATAATAGGTCAAAGGACACTTGCCTTCACCAAACAGATGCTCAGGATCTTCAGCCTCATAGAACTCAGAGAGCTTGATCACATGGTCGCCAACGCTTGATCTTCGATCCCTCGAAACTTGGAGATGGATCGCATTCTAATTGCAACGCGGAGCGAAGACGAACAGACACAAGCAAGCAAACATATATATGCATAAGAACATTACACCATACAAATACAAACATAATAAAACATGCAAAACAAAATAGAGCGTGTTACTACAGTCACGCGAGGGAAAAGAAGTGTCGAACTCGAAGCGTCGATCTGGAAGATATCGCGTTTACGCTAAATAAATATTAAGTAAAACATTTAATTCGATATTATAAAATATAAATTATAACTGCTATTTAGTTCTAATTAAATCTGTTACGCTAACAGCTGTCAAATAAATAAGTAATTTAATTAACACAAGAGATTCTAAGCGATGCGAATTGACGATGCACGAAACAGCACGACAGCGTGCGAACGACGCGCGGATACGCGCGACATCGCACGCTGATGACACACGAAACAGCGCGCGCGACGAGCGCGAACGAGCACGCCATCACGTGCGGAACAGCACGCTCGACAGGCGAGGAAAACTAAATAGGCGACACGTTTATACTAAACAAATATTAAATAAATAGAAAGTAGTTAAGTTAATATTTACCATGTTAATATTTATTATAAAAGTGCAAATTGAACATTACACATTTAATCTAACTGATATATTAATCTAATAAATATTAGTCGAGCAAACCTTAGGTTGATTATCTAAAATATATGATAAGCGAAAATAATTTATTATTACACGTAGACGCCACACGACACAAGAAACAATACTGCGGCACGCGCACGGCGTGCGACAACGCGTGTGAATGGCACGCGCGACATGGCACGCAACACACTAAACAAGGTGCGCGGAACGGCGTACGCGACAGCGCGCGTCGACACGTGTGAACGACACGCACGATGCGTGCGAACGGCACGCGCTGACTTAAACGTGCCACGCGAACAGTACAGGCGGGTAGTGTGCGGACAACAAGCGACATGAGTGAGCGACGCGTGATGCGCGAAGCAGAATGCGAACATGCGAGAATCACTAACTAAATGTTGTTTTTATATTAAAAATAAATTAGCTAAAATATGTGAAACAATGGAACAATATTATTAACACGTCGTTACAAATCTAAAACAACTGGAACGAGACAAAATGGATCTACGACGTAAAATATATTCAATATTTACTAGTTCACGTATTTAAGATGAGGTAGCGTATTTTAGTTGGCTGAGCCGAAACCACAAGGAGTACCACAAAATCGTGGCTGCAACCAATCCTGCACAACACTTTTTTCTACGTGAGTGGTGAGCCAATTTTATTAAAGCGCGCGAATCGCGTCTCGCTCGAACGGCGAGGCGAGAACAGCCTAGGCGAGTCGTGCGCGGGTTAAAAACGGTAAATCAGCTTCAATGGGGAAAAACAATATTAAAACCTTAGTTAAATAAATATTTAATAAAATATCTAAAACATGTGAAATGATGAAATAGTATTAGTAACACGAGGACAACGTCATTGCAAATCCAATGCACTTAAAACAGATTGAAATGAGTAATTAAAGCAAAAGGCATGGAATAATTACTTAATCGCAGATTACCGATGATGTAGTGCATCTCACTGGTGACGAAGTGGCCGCACAAAGGGTCACAAGAAGCAAGACCACAACAGATCCCGGAAGGATGGGATCAAGTGTGGCTATGGGCATTTCTCTTCTTCCTTCAGCCAAAAGCACGACCAGGAGAAAGGGGTCATCCATGGTTGATTTGATTACACGGAGAGGGCACGGCCAACAGCTGCAGGGGGAGGGTCTGCTCTCCTGCTGCCCTGCTGCACAGAACGGTAGGACACAGAGTAGCAGGTGGCCATGGCGAGTGGGGGAGAGGCATGGCCGTCGGCAAGGGGGCACTTCACCGGAGGAACGCATGGGCAGGGGCGGTTCCTGGCTGGACGCCATGGCCACAGCTCGGTAGAGCGCGCGCGCAGCAAGGGGGCCCCGGTCAGCCAAGCTATAGGGCTCGCGCGCACAGGGGCATCGCCCTGCCTTGCCGTGACTTGGGCATTCGCCTGGAGGTGCTGTCGCGCCCTGGGATGCTGGGGTCGGCCGCGTCGAGCTGGGCTAGCCGGGGACCGGCCGCGTCGAGCTCGCTTGCACCCGCGCTGCTTCCGAGGCTGCAGGACGGCGTTCGCCGTGGAGGGAGCGGGGGCTGGGGGATGAGGCGAGTGCGGAGAGGGGGCTGCACGGAGTTGGTTTGAGCGGCATTTTGCGTTAGTATTGCATCGTTGGGTGCTAGGACGTGCGTCGTGGGGGAGGTTAGAGGGAGGGGATGGACCTGACATATGGGGCCACAGACATGGCAATAGCAGCGGCTAGAGAGCGCACACGCGCGCTGTGCGAGCGAGGCGAGCGAGCTGAGGCTGGGCCGTGCAGGGGCGTGAGCGAGCGCGCACACGGGATGGGCCGCGCACACTAGGAATTGGGCCGGCCAGGCGAGGAGCGGGGCACGGGCCGCGGTGGCCTGCGCGTGGGAGTTTGGAGCAGGGAGAGGAGCATCGGGTGGTTCTGAAGTTTTTGGCATCATGGACGCTGGTGACGACGTCGTGATAGCGAGCAGTTCTGCGTGCGAGGATATTGGAGAATGCATGCACGTGGGGCCCAGCCATTTTCTTCAAAACGTGCAGCAATTGGCTCACGGCTGGGGATCGTCTAAGGAAGGGAAAAGGAGTTTTGGAACATAAATTAAACAAACTTCGTAAATCAGATTAGAATAAATATCTGGATTTTACAAATCAATAAATTTCCAAAAAAATCTGAAATTTATATTTAGTACCTGAAAATGTTCCAATGGCTCAAAAATTCTAGGACAATCCGTAGATATGTTTTGGCACTACGTGAACTCAAATCAAAATACTTAGAGTTTGTAAATTATTTTAGGTGTCTTAAATAAATAGATTTTGCTTTTCAGGAAAAGGAAAAAAAACCCTGAAACAATAAAAAAATTGTTGGGGCTTCTACATGGTATATTAACACGTTTCAAACACTTTTTGCACTTAGAAACACTTTGTGACGGTATGAATGCAACAAACAAAACACCTCTAGGGCTCACTTCACTAGGCTTACGCCAATATATAGCAAAATACCTATCCATTATTTAGAAAAAAAAGAAAAGAAAAGTAAGGAAAAGAGAGGGTAACACCTGAATTTGGTGGATATTAGAAAAGAAATTTTATACCCCCGAATTCAGGGTGTTACAAATCTAACCCCCTTAACAGAATCTCGCCCTCGAGATTCAAGAAGAGGCTAGCAGGAAAAAGAGATTCGTTCATTGGTTTTTTTATAGCTTCTTCGATTCAACATTGACTCTCCTGGACTAACTTATGGATTAGTGGATTTGACCTTGAGATGCTTGAGACCGATCGATGCAATTCTTGAGGATCTCTTGGACCTGCGGGTTAGGACCCACGCACGCTTTCGCTCTCTGATCTTGTTGGTTGATGTTGATTGCATTGTCTTCATTGGGGTTAGATGCTAACCCCCTTAACAAGAGCGTTGTTATGCACTTGGTGAAGATGCCGACGACTCTGATCTTGACTGATTAAGAGAGGTTGTAGGATGCTAACTGGACAGGTGCAAGAGGGAAGGGTATAGATAGAAAAGGTAAGCATAGATGGATTAAAGAGAGAAAAGGGAGAGCACCCAGATACCTTACTTTACGGCAATCAACTAGTAAATTGATGTCATTGCGGAACAAGGGCCACAACACATCAACACTCATCACAAAGAAGCAAATCAGTCATAACACAAAGACAAACATCACAAGCATACCACAACAAACATATCATTGCTACACGTGAATGTTAACTAGATGGTGGTCTTTCCTGAAAAGGGAATAACTACTTTCTAAAGTTGTTGAAAGACGAGGAGAAGAACAAGACGCATGAGACAAGCATGAACACAACAAAGGATATAGCTGAAGCAAGAGTTGCAAAGCGGCAAGGGAGGGGAAACAACCAAAGATGAGATAGGTAAAACCACACCCCTGAACTAAAATGGGGAGACGACTTTAAAATGCAGGTGCAAGATAAGCATCAAGGTAAATATCGAGAGATGACTCGGGTTAAAGGTAATATCATATAGAAGCACAACAAGGGATGTGGTTGGGACAAAACTTACAAGCCGAAAGAAGGGGAAGTGATCAAGGGAGGGATAGGTAACTCAACACTTCTCAAGCTGGGTTGGTAAAGAGGAGGCTTTTAAAGAGTAATTTCGAAGTAACCATCTAGGTAAGGACATAAATATCGCAAGGGTCAAAAGCGATAAAGACAAGGGTGTAAGAGAAAAGATATGGCATCGGAGAACCAAGAGTACAAACACATGAAAAATGGAGTTAGGACAAGGCTTGCACGTTATAAAGAAGATGTAGCCAAAGGGAGATAAGTAAAACACTGCTCTCACATTGAGATAGAAAAGAGGAGATTTAAAAAGTAGACCTAAGATAAGCATCAAGGTAAAGATATAAATATTACAAGGGTCGAAAGCGACAACAGACAAGGCTGTAAGAGAAAAGGTAAAGGTGCAGGAGAACCAAGGGTATGAGTACAATAAAGAATAAAGCTAAGACCAGACTGGCACATGGCAAATATGAGGTTACGGCCAAAGGCAGGATAATTAAAACACCACTCCCGTACTTAGATGGGAGATTGGAGATTTTAGATAATAGACATAATGTAACCACCGAGGTAAGATCGATGGATGAGAAAGGTAAAGGTAAAATCCAACCTGAGCACAACAAGGATGGAGTTAAAAAAAACTCACAAGCGACAAGGAAGAGAATATGACCAGGAAAAAAAATAGGTAAAATACAATGATAAAATTGAGATGGAAGAGAGAAGATTTTAAACGGCAGGTATAATATAAGAATCAAGGTAAGATATAGAGGTGACAAAGGTAAAGATGATAATAATGAAAAGCATAACAAAGGATAGAGTTAAGGCAAGACTCGCGAAGTGGTGAAGTAGCTAAGTGGATAAAACAATCAAGGGTAAGATAGGTAAAGTTCCAACAGTATGGTTGAAGTAAAAATTCAATACAGAGCGAAATTATAAGGGAACAACAAGATCACCAATGATGTGCGAAATAAAATGATTGCTCATGGATCATCGAGAACAAGGGTGGTCAAGGGTATGTAAGCTAAAATGTCTTAAACAAACATTAGGGTATGAAGATAAGCATAGATAAAATATAAGAGTATGCAAGACTCCAAAGATATGATCATACTAAAACTAAGGGAATAGAAATTGCCAAAAGATAACGACTTAACAACGGAATAGGAAGGGATCTCAAAAGACAAGAAGTTCATGGACATATAAACTGAAGTGTTCAAGTAGGCAGTACAAATTCTGATGTCAGCATTTGAAACAAGAGTATTGGAGAATCTAGGGGTACGTGCATGTCAATACGAAGGGAATAGAGATGGTCAAATGGTAGCAATTTAATAATGGAAGAGAAAAGAATCTCAAAAGACAAGAAGGTAATGGTCAGGGGGCATATACAAAGATGTCGCAAGCACAAGAGTGAGATTAGATCTAATACAATGAATAGGTGAAGCATAGACAATATTAGAATAAAATACATTTGGCAAGGTGATATATAGAAGCATAACATAGAATTAGCCGACGTGGCTAATATTTTGAAGCAGCAACAAGGATGAGGTGAAGGAATAGTTAATATGTCCTTAAAACGACCAATGCTACTCTAGGATAGCGGTCCTACAGTCAGCAAGGCTTTGATACCACTTATGTCACACCCGGTTTTAGAAGGTAAACCGAATGCGAACCATCTACGTGCCAGGATTAGAAATTCACGTACACGGCGATTACATAAATGACTCATCATAGCACAATGCTTCGAATTACAATAAAGAGTAAGTAATAATATTACAGACGAGAGCCATTTACATAATATAAATCAAAGTACACAGAATCGAAACATAGCCAACGTAAACAACCCACCACAGGCAGCTGACTGGGGGAGGTCGCTAGCCTAATCCTCGAACTCATCGAAGCCCTGGAACTCCTAGAGATCCGCCTCGACGCCTTCTTCTTTACCTGAGCATAGATTGCACCAAAGGCAACCTGGTGTTTTGTGAAAGCAAGGGTGAGTACACATCAACGTACTCAGCAAATGTCCCGTTTGGCTGAGGTGGACTAGCTTTATGTGGGGTTAAGGTCAAAGCAGTTGCTTTTAGTTGGTCAAGTATTTATTGTTAGTGGAAGCCAAGTTTTAGTAATAACCAACCCGTGAGCCATTTCCTCATCGAGGAAACATCATGATCATCATCGAACCAAAAACATTAGTAGAACCATTGTATCTCGAACCATCTGTTATCTCTAATCAAAGAGGATCCCAAGGCTGCTCATAACCGTGAGCACGGCTGATATATCAGTTTCATTACCCTCTGCAGAGGTCGCACACTTTACCCATGAGCCGTGATTCCCTCTCTAGCCCGGGCTTGCAAGACCCTTATTCACTCCCAAGGTGAATGGCCAGGGATTCACTACGAAGCCTTTACAAAGATTCCCTAGAGGTCATAGCTGCCCGTTAGGTTTCTCCAGTTTGATAAACACAGTACCTCTCCCCGCAGGAGGGTGACTAAAAAAGACAAAACGAAAGAACCTCGGCACTCCGCCTCGGCAGAGCAAGCACTGTGCCTGGACCCCATTGACGGCACGACGGCGAAGCAACTACACTTCTAGTTCCTCTAATTAATTAGCTAAGGGCACCCCATTCCACCCTCATGGTTGCACTGTTATCCCGGGTGGTCTCTCAACGAACAGGTCCTTACGGAGAGGTACTCAGGAAATAGCCTGAGCCCCCTAGAGTATCACAAGATCAACAGTATAATCAGGATAACAGTATCGTATCATAAATAGTCACATCATGTTCATTGATTAAGTTAAGGCAATTGCAAAATGCTAACCATAATAACCCAAAAGGTAAGCAAGGACAAGGTAAATACAAAGCTAGTCAATCCTTAGGTTGATCATGGTATGCGGGTTGATGAATTATAAAGTAAATGGGACATAAAAGGTCAAAGGACACTTGCCTTCACCAAACAGATGCTCAGGATCTTCAGCCTCATAGAACTCAGAGAGCTTGATCACATGGTCGCCAACGCTTGATCTTCGATCCCTCGAAACTTGGAGATGGATCGCATTCTAATTGCAACGCGGAGCGAAGACGAACAGACACAAGCAAGCAAACATATATATGCATAAGAACATTACACCATACAAATACAAACATAATAAAACATGCAAAACAAAATAGAGCGTGTTACTACAGTCACGCGAGGGAAAAGAAGTGTCGAACTCGAAGCGTCGATCTGGAAGATATCGCGTTTACGCTAAATAAATATTAAGTAAAACATTTAATTCGATATTATAAAATATAAATTATAACTGCTATTTAGTTCTAATTAAATCTGTTACGCTAACAGCTGTCAAATAAATAAGTAATTTAATTAACACAAGAGATTCTAAGCGATGCGAATTGACGATGCACGAAACAACACGACAGCGTGCGAACGACGCGCGGATACGCGCGACATCGCACGCTGATGACACACGAAACAGCGCGCGCGACGAGCGCGAACGAGCACGCCATCACGTGCGGAACAGCACGCTCGACAGGCGAGGAAAACTAAATAGGCGACACGTTTATACTAAACAAATATTAAATAAATAGAAAGTAGTTAAGTTAATATTTACCATGTTAATATTTATTATAAAAGTGCAAATTGAACATTACACATTTAATCTAACTGATATATTAATCTAATAAATATTAGTCGAGCAAACCTTAGGTTGATTATCTAAAATATATGATAAGCGAAAATAATTTATTATTACACGTAGACGCCACACGACACAAGAAACAATACTGCGGCACGCGCACGGCGTGCGACAACGCGTGTGAATGGCACGCGCGACATGGCACGCAACACACTAAACAAGGTGCGCGGAACGGCGTACGCGACAGCGCGCGTCGACACGTGTGAACGACACGCACGATGTGTGCGAACGGCACGCGCTGACTTAAACGTGCCACGCGAACAGTACAGGCGGGTAGTGTGCGGACAACACGCGACATGAGTGAGCGACGCGTGATGCGCGAAGCAGAATGCGAACATGCGAGAATCACTAACTAAATGTTGTTTTTATATTAAAAATAAATTAGCTAAAATATGTGAAACAATGGAACAATATTATTAACACGTCGTTACAAATCTAATACAAATCTAAAACAACTGGAACGAGACAAAATGGATCTACGAGGTAAAATATATTCAATATTTACTAGTTCACGTATTTAAGATGAGGTAGCGTATTTTAGTTGGCTGAGCCGAAACCACAAGGAGTACCACAAAATCGTGGCTGCAACCAATCCTGCACAACACTTTTTTCTACGTGAGTGGTGAGCCAATTTTATTAAAGCGCGCGAATCGCGTCTCGCTCGAACGGCGAGGCGAGAACAGCCTAGGCAAGTCGTGCGCGGGTTAAAAACGGTAAATCAGCTTCAATGGGGAAAAACAATATTAAAACCTTAGTTAAATAAATATTTAATAAAATATCTAAAACATGTGAAATGATGAAATAGTATTAGTAACACGAGGACAACGTCGTTGCAAATCCAATGCACTTAAAACAGATTGAAACGAGTAATTAAAGCAAAAGGCATGGAATAATTACTTAATCGCAGATTACCGATGATGTAGTGCATCTCACTGGTGACGAAGTGGCCGCAAAAAGGGTCACAAGAAGCAAGACCACAACAGATCCCGGAAGGATGGGATCAAGTGTGGCTATGGGCATTTCTCTTCTTCCTTCAGCCAAAAGCACGACCAGGAGAAAGGGGTCATCCATGGTTGATTTGATTACACGGAGAGGGCACGGCCAATAGCTGCAGGGGGAGGGTCTGCTCTCCTGCTGCCCTGCTGCACAGAATGGTAGGACGCAGAGTAGCAGGTGGCCATGGCGAGTGGGGGAGAGGCATGGCCGTCGGCAAGGGGGCACTTCACCGGAGGAACGCATGGGCAGGGGCGGTTCTTGGCTGGACGCCATGGCCACAGCTCGGTAGAGCGCGCGCGCAGCAAGGGGGCCCCGGTCAGCCAAGCTATAGGGCTCGCGCGCACAGGGGCATCGCCCTGCCTTGCCGTGACTTGGGCGTTCGCCTGGAGGTGCTGTCGCGCCCTGGGATGCTGGGGTCGGCCGCGTCGAGCTGGGCTAGCCGGGGACCGGCCGCGTCGAGCTCGCTTGCACCCGCGCTGCTTCCGAGGCTGCAGGACGGCGTTCGCCGTGGAGGGAGCGGGGGCTGGGGGATGAGGCGAGTGCGGAGAGGGGGCTGCACGGAGTTGGTTTGAGCGGCATTTTGCGTTAGTATTGCATCGTTGGGTGCTAGGACGTGCGTTGTGGGGGAGGTTAGAGGGAGGGGATGGACCTGACATATGGGGCCACAGACATGGCAATAGCAGCGGCTAGAGAGCGCACACGCGCGCTGTGCGAGCGAGGCGAGCCAGCTGAGGCTGGGCCGTGCAGGGGCCTGAGCGAGCGCGCACACGGGATGGGCCGCGCACACTAGGAATTGGGCCGGCCGGGCGAGGAGCGGGGCACGGGCCGCGGTGGCCTGCGCGTGGGAGTTTGGAGCACGGAGAGGAGCATCGGGTGGTTCTGAAGTTTTTGGCATCATGGACGCTGGTGACGACGTCGTGATAGCGAGCAGTTCTGCGTGCGAGGATATTGGAGAATGCATGCACGTGGGGCCCAGCCATTTTCTTCAAAACGTGCAGCAATTGGCTCACGGCTGGGGATCGTCTAAGGAAGGGAAAAGGAGTTTTGGAACATAAATTAAACAAACTTCGTAAATCAGATTAGAATAAATATCTGGATTTTACAAATCAATAAATTTCCAAAAAAAATCTGAAATTTATATTTAGTACCTGAAAATGTTCCAATGGCTCAAAAATTCTAGGACAATCCGTAGATATGTTTTGGCACCACGTGAACTCAAATCAAAATACTTAGAGTTTGTAAATTATTTTAGGTGTCTTAAATAAATAGATTTTGCTTTTCAGGAAAAGGAAAAAAAAACCCTGAAACAATAAAAAAATTGTTGGGGCTTCTACATGGTATATTAACACGTTTCAAACACTTTTTGCACTTAGAAACACTTTGTGACGGTATGAATGCAACAAACAAAACAGCTCTAGGGCTCACTTCACTAGGCTTACGCCAATATATAGCAAAATACCTATCCATTATTTAGAAAAAAAAAGAAAAGAAAAGTAAGGAAAAGAGAGGGTAACACCTGAATTTGGTGGATATTAGAAAAGAAATTTTATACCCCCAAATTCAGGGTGTTACACAAGCCATTCGGGATGGAATACCTCTTTGATGAACCCTGCTGTCATCAGCTTGTGGATCTCCTCGCCTATGGCTCTGCACTTTTCTTCATCGAATCGGCGCAGAGGCTGCTTCACGGGTCGGGCTCCAGCTCGGATATCCAGCGAGTGCTCGGCGACCACTCTCGGTATGCCAGGCATGTCCGAGGGACTCCACGCGAAAACGTCGGTGTTTGCGCGGAGAAAGTCGACGAGCACTGCTTCCTATTTGGGATCGAGCTCGGAGCCGATCCGGACCTGCTTGGAGACGTCGTTGCTGGGGTCGAGAGGGATGGATTTGACCGTCTCTGCTGGCTCAAAATTGCCGGCATGGCGCTTCACGTCTGGCGCCTCCTTAGAGAGGCTCTCCAGGTCGGCGATGAGGACCTTGGATTCGGCCAGGGCCTCGGCGTACTACACGCACTCCACGTCGCATTCGTACGCGTGTCGGTACGTGGGGCCAACGGTGATGACCCCGTTGGGGCCCGACATCTTGAGCTTGAGGTAGGTGTAGTTGGGGATGGCCATGAACTTGGCGTAGCATGGCCTCCCCAGCACTGCGTGGTAGGCTCCTCGGAACCCGACCACCTCGAACATGAGGGTTTCCGTTCAGAAGTTGGAGGGAGTCTCGAAGCAGACAGGTAGATCGAGTTGTCCGAGGGGCTGGACGTGTTTCCCGGGGATGATCCCGTGGAAAGGCGCCGCGCCCGCCTGGACCGAGGACAGATCGATCCGCAGGAGCCCGAGGGTCTTGGCGTAGATGATGTTGAGGCTGCTGCCTCCGTCCATGAGGACCTTGGTGAGCCTAACGTTGCCGATGACGGGGTCGACAACGAGCGGATATTTCCCCGGGCTCGGCACGCGGTCGGGATGGTCGCCCTGGTCGAAGGTGATGGGCTTGTCGGACCAGTCTAGGTAGACTGGCGCCGCCACCTTTACTGAGCAGACCTCCCGACGCTCTTGCTTGTGGTGCCGAGCCGAGGCATTCGCCACTTGCCCACCGTAGATCATGAAGCAGTCGTGGACCTCGGGGAACTCTCCTGCCTTGTGATCCTCCTTCTTATCGTCATTGCGGGCCCTGCCACCTTCCACAGGTGGCCCGACCTTGTGAAAGTGGCGCTGAAGCATGGCGCACTCCTCAAGGGTGTGCTTAACGGGCCCCTGATGATAGGGGCATGGCTCCTTGAGCATCTTGTCGAAGAGATTGGCGCCCCCGGGAGGTTTCCGAGGGTTCTTGTACTCAGCGGCGGCGACAAGGTCTGCGTCGGCGGCGTCGCGTTTCGCTTGCGACTTCTTCTTGCCTTTCTTCTTGGTGCCGCGCTGAGTGGACGCCTCGGGGACATCTTCCGGCTGGCGGCCCTGGGGTTGCTTGTCTTTCCGGAAGATGGCCTCAACCGCCTCCTGGCCAGAGGCGAACTTGGTGGCGATGTCCATCAGCTCGCTCGCCCTGGTGGGGGTCTTGCGACCCAGCTTGCTCACCAGGTCGCGGCAGGTGGTGCCGGCTAGGAACGCGCCGATGACATCCGAGTCGGTGACGTTGGGTAGCTCGGTGTGCTGCTTCGAGAATCGCCGGATGTAGTCCCGGAGAGACTCTCTCGGCTGCTGGCGGCAGCTTCGGAGATCCCAGTAGTTCCTAGGGCGCACGTACGTGCCCTGGAAGTTGCCGGCGAAGGCTTGGACTAGGTCGTCCCAGTTGGAGATCTGCCCCGGAGGCAGGTGCTCCAACCAGGCTCGAGCGGTGTCAGAGAGGAACACGGGGAGGTTGCGGATGATGAGGTTATCATCGTTCGTTCCACCCAGTTGGCAGGCCAGCCGGTAGTCCGCGAGCCACAGTTCCGGCCTCGTCTCCCCCGAGTACTTTGTGATAGTTGTCGGGGTTCAGAACCGGGTCGGGAACGGCGCCCGTCGTATGGCCCGGCTGAAAGCCTGCGGACCGGGTGGTTCCGGCGAGGGACTCCGATCCTCCCCGCTCTCGTAGCGTCCCCACGCTGGGTGGTAGCCTCGGCGCATCTTCTCGTCGAGGTGGGCTCGACGGTTGCGGTGATGGTGCTCGTTGCCGAGGCGACCCGGGGCCGCAGGCGCTGTGTTGCGCGTGCGCCCGGTGTGGACCGAGGCTTCCCGCATGAATCGGGAAGTCGTGATGCTCCGAGGGGTACCCCTGCCTTTGGGAGGCAGAGCTTTCGGCCCGTCGGACCGCGACATCTTCCAGGAGATTCTTGAGCTCTCCCTGGATACGCCGCCCTTCGGTGGTTGATGGCTGCGGCATCGCGCGGAGAAGTATTGCTGCTGCAGCCAGGTTCTGGCCGACCCCACTGGAAGCCGGTGGCGGCCTTGCCCTGACATCGTCGGCGATGTGGTGCTGGATGCCCTGGGGTGGATGACGCGCTTCTCCGGCCGGAGCTTGGCCTGCCCATTCCTGCCCGATGTTCCGACGGAACGGCTCAAGGGTTCCTGCTCCCTCGTCGAGCCTGGCCTGCATCTCGCGGATTTGCTCGAGCTGTGTGTCCTGACCCCCGTAGGGACTGGGACCACAGCTAGCTCCCGAAGGATGTCAACGCGAGGCGCAGGCCTAGGGGGATCACTGTTTTCCGGTATACCAAGATGGTTGCCTTCGCCGGGACCCCCTAGATCGACGTGGAAACATTCACGACTTGGGCCGCAGTCCTCGTCGCCGAAGCTGTGGCTACCGTCGGAACAGTCGGAAAGGCAGTAGTCGCATGCGGTCATGAAGTCCCGCATGGCACTGGGGTTACCAAGTCCGGAGAAATCCCAACAAAAGTTGGGCTCGTCATCTTCTTCGAAATCCGAGGACCCGTAGGTCGAGACGGCTGTCAGCCGGTCCCAGGGTGACCGCATACCGTACCCCGGAGGGTTTCGGCATGTCTCTATAAAGGCTTCCATCGAAGCGAAGTCGCTTGGTGGGTCGAGGCTGAATCCAAAAGGCACGAGATGGGAATCGGTCGGTACCTCCTGGTCGACGGGCGGTGACGAAGTCGCGTTAGGGGCAGACTGCACCGTCGTCTCAGGTACGAGGGTGACGCCCAGCAAGTCCTTTGCGAGCGTGCTGGCGTCGTCCGTCCGCTTGGAGTTGGCGTGTCGCGGGGAAACGGCGCTCGTCTTCGTCTCAGACGCGAGGGCGACGCTCGATGTGTCCCCCGTTGGGGCGCCGGCGCCATCGACTCGCTCGACAGCCGACGAGGTGCCGCCTCCTGCTTGGCCTTGGTTGCCCCGCCTCCTCCTCCGTCGGCAGGGGAGGCGACGGGACAAACCCGAATGTTGTTCTTCCGCCACGTGGGGAAGACGCCGTCGATTCCGCCACCGGTGGGTGGGTTGTCGGCCGCCATTGTCGCTGTCGCGCGACGGAGGAAGGAGTATCATGTCGTAGTTGCCGTCAAGGGACATGAACTCAAGACTCCCGAAACGGAGCACCCTCCCGGGCTGGAAAGGTTGCTGGAGACTACCCATCTGGAGCTTGACGGGAAGTTGTTCGTCAACACGCAGCAGGCCCCTACCTGGCGCGCCAACTGTCGGCGTTTCGACCCCGGGGGGTCCCTGGACCGACGAGTAAATTGTCGCCGCGTGCGCCAGCCCAGATGGGTCGGCGCGAGACGGAGCGCAAAGGGGGGAAACCAGAGGGAGACAGGCGTAAAGAGGAAACCCGCGGCCTTCGTGTTGTCCCGCGCCCAGGTCGGGTGCGCTTGCAGTAGGGGGTTACAAGCGTCCGCGTGGGAGGGAGCGAGAGGCCTGCACGCGCCGTCCCGTCCTCCCCGCGTGGCCAACCTTCTCGTAAGAGAGCCCTGGACCTTCCTTTTATAGGCGTAAGGAGAGGGTCCAGGTGTACAATGGGAGATGTAGCAGTGTGCTAACGTGTCTAGCAGAGAGGAGCTAGTGCCCTAAGTACATGCCGTCGTGGCAGCCAGAGAGGTTTTGGCACCCTGTTCATGTGATATCGTGGCCGTCGAAGGAGCGCTAGAGGCTTGCGGAAGGACAGCTGTCGGGGCTGTCGAGTCCTTGCTGACGTCTCCTTGCTTCTGTAAGGGGCTGAGAGCCGCCGTCGTCATGGAGCACGCGGGGCGCCATCATTATTTGTTTACCGGGGCGAGCCAGATGGGACGCCGGTCTTGTTCCCTGTAGCCTGAGCTAGCTAGGGGTAGGGTAATGATGGCCCCCTGTGACGTGGTCGGTCCGAGCCCTGGGTCGGGCGAGGCGGTGGCTCCACCGAGGTCGAGGTCGAGTCCGAGCCCCGTGTCAGGCAAGGCGGAGACCATCGTCTGAGGCCGAGGCTGAGTCCGAGCCCTGGGGTCAGGCGAGGCGGAGTTCGTCGTCTTCCGGAGTCGAGGCCGAGTCCGAGCCCTAGGGTCGGGCGAGGCGGAGTTCGTCATCTTCCGGGGCCGAGGCTGAGTCCGAGCCCTGGGGTCGGGCAAGGCGGAGTTTGTCGTCTTCCGGAGTCGAGGCCGAGTCCGAGCCCTGGGGTCGGGCGAGGCGGAGTTCGTCATCTTCCGGAGTCGAGGTCGAGTCCGAGCCCTGGGTCGAGCGAGGTGGAGTCCGTCGTCTTCCGGGGCCGAGGCCGAGTCCGAGCCCTGGGGTCGGGCGAGGCGGAGCTTCCTATGGCGCTCGAAGCCAGACTTGGCTACTGTCAGCCTCACTCTGTCGAGCGACACAACAGTCAGAGCGGCGCGGGCGGCGCTGTCCTCTTGTCAGGCCGGTCAGTGGAGCGGCGAAGTGACTGCGGTCACTTTGGCTCTGTCGACTGGCCAAGGTTGCTTCTTGGCGAAGACTGGGCCTCGGGCGAGCCAAAGGTGTGTCTGTTGCTTGAGGGGGTCCTCGGGCGAGGCGTGAATCCTTCGGGGTCGGCTGCCCTTGCCCAAGGCTGGGCTCGGGCGAGGCGAGATCGTTTCCCTTGAGTGGACCGAGCCTTGACTTAATCGCACCCATCAGGCCTTTGCAGCTTTGTGCTGATGGGGGTTACCAGCTGAGATTAGGAGTCTTGGGGGTACCCCTAATTATGGTCCCTGACACATTGTTTCTTCGATTTCCAAAGCTCATCAACATTCTTCTAAATCATGTCACGATCAGCTTCGGTTATTTCGCGCTTTAATTTTTCAACTTCAAATTTTTTGTTCAAATCATTAATTTTTCCTTTTAGTTTAAGCATCTCAGATTCATGTGGTTCATCTTATGTCGCTAGCATAGCCTCGAGGTCGGTAATGCGTTTTGTATTGTGCTTCTTTTCATCTTCCAACTTCAAATTTTTCTTGTTCTTCTCTTTAGAATTTTTTTGAATTCAGCGTGGTCCTCAGTTAGTTCATTAGCCAGAGTGGTTAGAATTTTCTCTTTCTCTTTGTCCTGGTACCGAAGATCGATAACCTCTGACCACAAGTTTCCGAAGGCTATCCGAGTACTTTCATCCTCGACATCCTTTTGGACCTTCAAAGCTTTACTCAGAATAAGTGACTAATCATGATAACACAAAGAGAGAAAAAAATAATATGTGAGTTGCCCGAATTATCATGATAAAAAGGAACACAAAGAGGAAGGTGTCTATCAACCTTCAAACTGTTGTATGGTAAGCAATCTGCAAGCTGGTCGTTCGGCATATAAGATAAGATAGTCTGCATTCAAGCTTCGAATAGCCCATTTTATCCATCATTTCGTGGTACACTTCAATTTCTCTACTATCTAGTAGGTAGAACAGATAGTCATCCTCATCATTGCCTCTGTATACAAGAGAGCCCGAAGGGTACTTCAAATCTTCAGCATAATCCTAAACTTTAGCAATTTTCTTAGTAGTCAACTTTCCACCCGAAGCGTTGCGAATAATGTATTCGTAGGGTGCAGGAGGCGCTCCTTCAGATGCTAATGAAGACTTTCCCTCTATAGAACCTTCAGCATTAGAAGCTTTGATTTTCTCTTGTTCTTTTCCTCTGGCAGCATCTGTTATTGAATAGGCTTTCGAAGCACTAGCCATGTCCGCATCAAGAGAAACCTCTGTGCTGGCAGTCACCTTCAGTTCACTGGTCACATTTTAAACGATAGTTGCGTTGAGAGGACTTTAGTTAATCTTCGGCACTGCGGGGTCCCTATCACAGTAGCGTCATGACAGCCTTCAGAACATTGGCCATTATTTTCCCCTTTCGAGGGGTCCCTGTCACAATAGCGTCCAGCTTCGGCTGGTTCCTCACACTGGTTGACATCTTTGGCTCCATGCTAGCTAGGGGTACTTTGTCCTGGATTGGCACTTCAAGAACATACTCCTCAACCTTTTTCGTTTCGTACATTAAAAATTTATAATAAAACACAATTTTGCCAAAAAGTAAACTAGACAAAGAGTAAAATCAAGGATTGTTACCTTCGAAATAGCACGACAGTCATCCTTCGGAGACGGAACCTTCGTCTCACCACCGCCACGGTTAAGAGTGCAGGTTTCACTACTGCCCTTTCAACATAGTACGATTTTGGCCAATTTGCCAAAATATTCAATCTTTTTTGCTTCGGAGCAGCCGAAGGAGATTTTAAAGCACTTTTTCTTTTTTGACCTTTGCTCCGAACATGGGAGCAGTAGTCAAGATAGATAAAACCAATGGCATAAAACACCCTGTTTAATCTTGTCTTTCCTCAGGCACCAAATGCAGTATTCATAGCTTCGTCTTCAGATCGATAGCTTCAAGCCACTTGTCATCAGGTTCACTAAACTAACTTTTGTATCGATATGTATATTTTAAGTAGACTAAGCCACCTTTCCTAGCATTCTGGTTTGACCCGTTCTCACTCTCCTTCAGCACTTCCCATTCATTGACAAGGGCCACACTCTGAAAGTTATATGTTCTTGGACTAAGTCTCTAGTTCAAATATAACTGCACACAGCATTAAATGCTACCAAACAAGTTTGGGCCTCTTCTGTCTCTATGATAGGTGGCCTTTTTATGTCGAAGCGAGATATGATACGCCATTGAATTATACCCTTGATGTCATCCCTCTTGTCCAAGTCATTTTACGTAAAACCATTGCTTCATCCACGAGCCTGGTCACTTTTGTCAAAAAGTTTGAACAGGGCACCTAGCATCTACAGGTATACGAAGGTATAGCAACCAAAATTGTTATGGTACTGCTCTTTTCTAGTAACCTTCGTCCGATAAAGAAGCTCATGGATGTTGCAAAAACAATCAACATTTGGCTCTAAACCCTAACTCTTTATCGCCCAGATAAAAATCCCTACCTTAATCAGAGCTTTGGGAGTAAGGTAATGAAGGTATATTTCAAAGCTTTTTAAAACCTCGACTAGCATCTTATGAAGAGGAAAGCGCAACCCAGCCTTCAAAAATCTTTGATAGACAACCACTTCGTTTTTTTCAGGAAGAGGGACAGTAGCATCCCCACCAGGCCTCACTATGGAAACATCTTGGAAATATTACCTTTCATTGCTTTAATGTGTCATTTCTTCACAGTTGACTTCCAAAAGTTGACATGGCTTGGTTTCCATGGTTGGTCCTCGACATTGTCAACATCCCCCTCAAAATCGAAGTCATCGCTATCTTCGAAGTTGTCTAACAATCTGGCATGTATTTCATCAATGATCTTTGCAATATTAGTCTTCTCCATGGCCTCCCGAAACCAAGCAAATGCGAGCTCCTCGCTCTAGCTCCCCTCGGTCATCTTAGTCAAAACCAAAAAAAACCACCAAAACAAGCGCAACTTTACCAGCAAAAACCTTCGATTCAAAGCACTAGCTATTCTAGCAACAAATAGGCGAATAATGTGATAAATGTGCATACGGTTTTCATTCTATTTATACACAAAAGTTAGGCCAGGGATGAATAAAAAAGGCATGAGAGGAATAAAAATAAAATTACCACGGTAGGATGGGCCTGGCATTTGAGATATTTTGCTGATTAGCTCAGGGAAGGTGTTTTTCGGACCTTCGGCAGAATGCCTTCGTTCATTTCGCAGTCTGAGATCATTGCGAAGAAACAGACTATTACTACGAGGGATTACTGTTGGAGGCCTTCGTCCATCGAAGGTCCTAAAAACACTAATTAACCATTGTTTCCCAATACGTCTATAAAGTATGGGTTTCCATGGTCGCTCTTCGACATCGTCAACATCCCCCTCAAAATTAAAGTCCTCGCTATCTTCGGAGTCATCTGACAATCTGGCTAGTATTTCTTCAACGATCTTTGCAATATTAGTCTTCTCCATGGCCTCCTGGAACCTAGCAAATGCGAGTTCCTCGCTCTTGCTTCACTCGGCCATCTTAGTCAAAACCAAAAAAACACCAAAGCTAATACAAGTGCAACTTTACCAGTAAAAACTTGGATTCAAAGCACTAGCTATTCTAGCATCAAACATGCAAATAATGTGATAAATGCGCATACAGTTTTCATTCTATTTATACACAAAAGTTGGGCCAAGGATAAATAAAAAAGGCAGGAGTGGAAGAAAAAAATAAAATTACCACTGCAGGATGGGCCTCACATTTCAGGTATTTGGTTGATTAGCTCAGGAAAGGTGTTTTTTCGGACCCTCGGCACAAGGCCTTCATTCATTTCGCAGTCTGAGTTCATTGCGAGGAAATGAACTATTACTGCGAGGGGCTACTGTTGGGGGCCTTCGTCCATCGAAGGTCCTGAAAACACTAATTAACCATTGTTTCCCAATAAATCTCTAAAGTATTGGAGATGCTTTAGCAAAAACCACCTTTAGAATGAATCAAGCAAAGACGAAGATATAAGCTTCGGGACAACAATGTAAGAAGACGAAGAGGGAAGCTAGAAGAAGCTGGAAAAAGGCGTTCACATATTCTGGCGACAAGATGATAGAGAGAAAAGACACTGCTACCCTTATCATGTTTAATTGTCTAAATGTTTAGGATTCAGTACACTATTGTAATTCTACCAAAGAAGTATTTCACACCTATAAATAGGTGAATAGTGTCCCACACTTTTTTACTTTTTTTTAAGGGGAGATCTCAACTTTGTTGTACCTGTTCTGTGAAGTGTCTTAGTGTTATGTGAAGTGTCTTAGTGCTGCTTTGTATCAAAGAGTCGAAAGTTTGTTTGTAAACTTGTTTAAACTAGAAAAAGAAAGATGGAATAAGAATACTGAGAAACATGAGATGAGTTTTACATCCTATAATTCATTTATGTTTCTATTTAAAATGGTTTCATTTTTATCTTCTCTCGAAACCTTCCTCTAAGATAACATTCTAGATAATATGTTAACTTAAAGACGAAGGTTCAAACTCCTTAATATCTGTTGCCTTATTTTTATGCCGCGGAGGAATAAAACAAAAACAAGTAACCAACAATTAGTTGTCGGTTACAATTTTGTGCCTAGCTTATGGTTTAGCACGTGTTTGTCAGCATACCATCGGCTTCAGTACACTTTGAACACCAGTCGGCAAGCGCAGGAACGAATGAAGCTGCTGTTGGAAGGATGGGCCGCCGCGCGCGCAGGCCTAATACTCGGGTGACGGGAGCCAAATGGATGACTTGACTAATGGGCCGTGGGCCGTGTCAAATATATTGTTGTACAAATACTCGATGGGATGCTGCTAATGGAGTCGTCGAATAACAGAACAATATTCGTCCATTTCTTCCGTTCTTCTTCCTCGGACCTCTCCTGCTCTCTTCCTCATATCCGGTGACAGAGTTATGCCTTTTGGGCTTTCGGGTGCACCAGCAACATTCCAAAGTGCTATGAACAGTACACTTGCTCCTTTACTAAGGAAATGTGTACTTGTGTTTTTTGATGATATTTTGATCTATAGCAAAACATGGCCAGATCATATACATCACTTTCAACAAGTACTTTCTATTCTTCATGAAGATCAGTGGTACATCAAACTTTCTAAGTGTGCTTTTGGACAACAACACATCTCTTATCTGGGACATGTTATTAGCCAACAAGGGGTGGCTACTGACCCAACTAAAGTGGAAGCGGTATCTTCTTGGCCCACCCCGACTAATTGCAAAGACCTTCGAGGATTTCTAGGTCTTGTAGGGTATTATAGAAAGTTTGTCAGGAATTTTGGCGTCCTTGCCCGACCCCTTAATGATTTGCTGAAAAAAGGAGCGTTGTTTGTGTGGACTCAAGTACAAGAAGAAGCCTTTCAGGTTCTCAAACAGTCCCTCGTTTCTGCTCCAGTATTGGTACTACTAGATTTTTCCAAAACCTTTACGGTTGAAACCGATGCTTCTGGTAAAGGTATAGGTGCAGTTTTATTGCAGAGCGGTCATCCACTAGCATTTGTTAGTAAGGCCTTGGGTGTTAAAAATCAGGGACTGTCCACATATGAAAAAGAGTATCTGGCAATATTGTTGGCAGTAGACAAATGGCGTCAGTATCTCCAACACTCTGAGTTTGTGATCTATTCTGACCATAGAAGCCTTTCTCATCTGACTAAGCAAAAATTGACTACACCGTGGTAGTAACGAGTATTTTCTAAACTTTTGGGGCTCTAATATCGTATTGTCTATAAGAAAGGAGCTGACAATGGAGCAGCTGATGCCCTTTCTCGACATCCACATCCTCAACCAACATGCTTCAGCATTACTTCAGTGGTACCTCAGTGGATGCATCAGGTCATTGACAGTTATGTTGATGATGCCTATTCACAAAAACTTCTTGCTGCCTTGACTGTGGATATTTCGGGTTCAGCCCTTTTTACCTTACATTCAGGCATTATCAAATACAAAGGCAGGGTGTGGATTGGAGCTACTAAGAATCTTCAACTTCAAATAGTTACTGCTTTACATGACAGCCCCATTGGAGGCCATTTAGGGTTTCCTGTGACTTATAGAAGAATTAAACAATTGTTTGCATGGAAGGGTATGAAATCCCACATAAAAGAGTTTGTGGCTGCTTGCTCGGTATGCCAACAGTCTAAACCTGATAGAAGCAAATATCCATGATTGCTTCAACCATTACCTGTTCCTGAAACTGCATGGCAGATAATCAGTTTGGACTTCATCGAGGGTCTTCCTAAATCCATCAATGCTGATACTATTTTGGTGGTAGTCGACATGTTCTCTAAATATGCTCATTTTGTGCCACTTCTTCATCCATTTTCAGCATTGAAAGTAGCTCAATTATTTCTGGATTCGGTTTACAAGTTGCATGGTTTGCCGCAATCCATTGTCTCAGACTGTGATAAGATTTTTACAAGTCGGCTGTGGCAGGGACTCTTCAGATTATCAGGCACCACATTGAAGTTGAGCTCTTCCTATCATCCTCAAACGGACGGGCAGACCGAGCGTGTTAATTAGTGTTTGGAAACCTTTCTTCGCAGCTTTGCACACGCTTGTCCAAAGAAGTGGGTTCATTGGCTATCTCTGGCCGAGTACTGGTATAATACTAGTTTTCATTCTTCAGTGGGCAGGTCTCCCTTTGAGGTACTATATGGCAGGTCTCCACGACACTTTGGGCTCTCTACGGCTGATACGACGACACAGCTCGATCTGCAGACTTAGTTAGATCAGCGTGAGCTTATGGTGAAGTTGGTACGACAACACCTTCACAGAGCCCAACAAAGGATGAAGTTTCAAGCTCATAAGAATCAGACTGAACGGGAGTTCAAAGTAGGCGATATGGTGTATCTCAAGCTCCAGCCTTATGTGAAAACATCGGTGGCCACTCGAGCAAACCATAAACTCAGTTTTAAATACTTCAGTCTGTATCCCATTATCCAACGCATTGGAGCTGTTGCTTACAAACTTCAACTGCCCCCTTCAGCTACCATTCATCCGGTGGTCCATGTGTCTCAGCTCAAGTGTTCGGTGGGTCCTTAGGCAGTGAGTGCAACCCTCCCCGATGCTACCACTCATCTTCAGGTTCCTCTGCACATTTTCGACCGTAGGTGGTGCTTCGCGGAGGCAAATCTGTTCGGCAGGTGCTGATTGGGTGTTCAGACTCCGATGCAGCACTTTCGACTTGGGAAGATGAGGAGGCTTTACGTATCCAATTTCCATCAGCGCCAGCTTGGGGTCAAGCGGCTTCTCAAAGGGAGGAGAATGTCAGCATACCATCGGCTTCAGTACACTTTGAACACCAATCGGCAAGCGCAGGAACGAATGAAGCTGCTGTTGGAAGGATGGGCCGCCGCGTGCGCAGGCCTAATACGCGGGTGACGAGAGCCGAATGGATGACTTGACTAATAGGCCGTGGGCCGTGTCAAATATATTGTTGTACAAATACTCGATGGGATGCTGCTAATGGAGTTGTCGAATAACAGAACAATATTCGTCCATTTCTTCCGTTCTTTTTCCTCGGACCTCTCCTGCTCTCTTCCTCATATCCGGTGACATTCACAACGAAGGTGCGTGACAGTGTTCTCTCTCATATATGTGCATGCACACCGCCGTGGCATTTACCCAGAACGTCACATATATTAGGATATACATGAATATACGGTGGAAATAACAATTCAAGTATACCCTCCGGCTGAGCCGTTGCAGAGTGGACGGTGACGGTCCACTAGTGATGGGGCCAGAGTTCATAGATTTTCTCGGCCGGAACATATTTCGGTCTCTTCCACTACTACAGCACACCTCTGTACAGGCGGTCTGGTTCGCCACTACACAGGCGGTTCCAGGAACCGCTTGTGGTGCACCGCCTGTGATGTAAAACAACATCACGGGCGGTCAATCAAAAACCGCCTGTGAAAAACACAGATCACAGGCGGTCCAGTTCAACGGAACCGCCTGTGATAGACACACATCACAGGCGGTTCAGTTCAAAGGAACCGCCTGTGATAGACACACATCACAGGCGGTTTTAATTATAAGCCGCTTGTATTTCCCAGATTCATATACAAAAGCAGATTCATATATATTTTCCAGATTCATATACAGAAACAGAATTAATAACAGATTCAAACACAGATTCAAACACATATTCATCATACAAAGATTCAAACATCCCCATATATAGCAGGTTCCATACACAGATTCATCCACATATATATCAAGTTCCATCATACACAGATTTATACACATCAAGTTGCATAACAACTCAACATCTCAAAGTTCCATAGACATCTCAAAGTTCCATAAACATCTAAAGTTCCTAACTAAAGACCTAAACACTGTGTGATATTGTGTACAAACTTAGTTCTGGGAATTTTTGCAAATTTCCATTTACATTGTAGAATAGCCCTTGTTGATGAAGAACTTCACGACGCATAAAGTAAAGCAAATCTCTTACAACCTTAGCCACGCCGGTGGAAACCATATCTCTTTCTAACCATTCAGCATTGATCTTAGATTTAGGAACCTGCAATGAAAGCAAAAAGCAATCGGTGCTAAGAGTAATGTGATGAGCAACAATATAACATAAAAATTGCAATATAGACAATGATAGCGAACTTACATCCTCACGGTTGACCATGTAATGGAAGGTGACACGACACCATTCGCATACATAATAACCGCACAGGACAGTACCCGGAGGTTGTTTGTCACCATATGGAAATAATGATATTGACAAATTAGGCTTGTCCTCTGGATGTTCGCCGCCAAGATCTTTCCAATAAAAACGGTATGCACTGCATATAAGAATAGCATTGTGAGATTAAGAATACATTTGTTAAGATGTAATAAGTACAAGTGTGTAATAATAATCATACTTCTCTAAAATCTTCAAGAAGTCATTATACGTAGCCTTTTTCATTCTCAGTGAGTCGAAGACCACGACTTTACCATCCTTTGGCCAGATCATGATACAAATGTAGTGGTCACTATATAGACATAGACGAAAACACATGTTAATATCACGATTGCCATAATTTATAGTTCAAAATTAAACCATGTCGATAACTTACTTAAAGTGGTGTGAAGCTATTATTAAGTCCTTGCCATGTTGTACATGATTGTACATGGCTCGTCCAATGTATGCCGCCATTACCTTCATTTTCTTTCTCTGATTCTGTTTGACGGCTTTCTCAAATTCAGCATCGTCCAAGTCTTTGTATTCTTCTCCTTGCCTCCGAGCAACTACTTTGTAGCGAGCTTGGGATATCATCAACGGGTCAAGAAACCCTGTCTTAAGTTGTTTCTTCTTATCATCCATGTATTGCATCCTACGTGTAATAGTGTTAATCGTTAGACTCGTTTATGTGTGCGTGTACAAAACTAACAAATATGAAAGTTTAGAGGTACTTACAAGCAGAAGAGGGTTAAGTAGTTCGTTTCCATCCTTTGTCGGTGGTACAACGACCAGAGATCGTCAAAGAATAAATGCCGCACAGGATTTATATGATCATTGCTCCAAAATGCATCTTCTGGCACAACAAATGTGAATTCCTCGAGTTTGTATTTGTTGCTAGCCACCATGTACCACTCATGCATTCTAATCTCCGGAGTCGACAACTTAGAAAGTTGCACCGTCGTTAAGAACGGCCTCCCATTCACAAATTTAGGAGGAACATCCTCCTTCTTGTATACCGAGATATTGGTTTTAAGACGTAATGATTCTCGAGTATGAATCATTCCATCTTCTTCCCATACTTCGAAATTGTCTATTTGGGCCGGCCGTGTGCCTACTCCATGAGATGCTGATACTGCTTTTGATTGATTAGTCATAACTCTCTGCAATTTATGCAGGTAGCGTGCCACTGATTCTGACGGTTTCTTGACATCGTCTGTGGCGATTCGCTTATGAATCTTCTTTGAAATAGTTGGCCCTTCAACATTGGTGCCAACCTTTGGTTCCTTTTTTATGTTGACGTCGACATTCAGAGGAACAATTTTGTCTACGCCCCCCTCGTCGAGTTCCTTCGCAAGAGGCGATATGATTGTTTCAACGATTTTTTTGGAGGTCGGTGTCATATCTTCCTGCACCATGGGGTGTGGAATGATCGAACTAGCTTTTTGTTGCATTGGTGTTGAATTCGGCTCATCACCAAACTTGATGTCGCGTCGATGCCAAAGGACCAACTCGTTAATTGCCTCATGCAAAGTTATGATCCCCTCAACTGGAAAATCTATCTCCCAATCTTCACAACCATTGTCTGTGATTTCTAGAACTTCGACCACAGCATAGTGTGGCGGGACAGGATTGTCCTTGTAGTTAACAAGTCCTGGTTTTACCAAACCAGTAGCAGCTTGCTTTGTTTTTGTCCCAGATCGATTGATTGGAATATGAAGAAAGCAAGGCTTGTCCTCAACAATATCGTCTACAGGGTACTTGGTCAAGTCTTGCACAGATCCAACGCTGCTAGGGACTATAGGTGGACTCATGTGGCTTGGCTTGAGTTCAAATGATATGCATTCTGTTTTCTTCATTTTGTTCATCACGTCATTAATAGCCTTTTGTACCCTTTCATCAATAGTCTCTTCAAGGGTCCTTTTCGACCTCTCGTGTTTCCTATATGACGACGCATACTCTGGAAACGCCTCTCTCCAGGAAATCTTAGAAGAGATTCCCCGAGCCCGTCCAGTGTGTTCAGGATTGCCTAGGGCTGCAGTTAGTATGTCATTCTCCCTCCGAGGCTTAAATTCTCCTTTTTTTTCTCTTATCTGCATATTCTTGAATTTTTGACAAAACTTCGCCTACCAATTCTGGATGCACAAGTTTGCCGTCCTCACTCAAACCTGCTCGACCTAAGATCCAACGAATAGCTCTCTCATCGATATCTTTTAATATTGGGTCCAAAGTGCCGTTAGTTATAGCTTCCTCGATAATCTTGTTCCACTGCACAACTTTATGGTGATATCCGCTTGACCCCAGGCGATGGGGGTGTTTGTTCATCTTCGCTCTCTGAGAATTAGTTTCGCCCAGTTCTTTGGCCTTCAGTTCGGTCTTCTGACGAACAAATTCCTCCCACTGAGCTTGAGTGATTTTCCCCATTTTCTTGGGCGGAGGAACCTTATTCTTCTTAACAAAGTCCCTATTCATCTCGGCCTTCCACCCACGAAACATCTTGGCCATAGCAGAGAGCATCGACTTCCTTACTGCATCCTCTGTGCCTTTTGGGAACTTGAATGACTCAGACAACTTAGCCCATAGCTTGTTGCGGGTGTCTTCATCTAAATCCTTCCATTTTTGAAGTGTGATTGGCACTATATCTCTAACAGTAGCCCCGCAGGAATTTCGAAACTTTGTAACCACGTCAAGTGGTTCTTCAGGAAACCCCTCTGCATTTAGTTTTGTTACATACATAACTGCACCTTCTTTCATCTGATTTGGACCTCGTCGCCCTCGTTTCCGCTTATGTGAAACGGATGATTCAGGCATCGGAGCATCCTCCGTGTTTCGTGTAGAAGATGCATCCTCTTTCTTCTCTTCATTTGAAATCTATATAGTGAAAAAATTAATGGCCTTTCATATATGAATATTATTTTACAATATAGTCGACATATTTCTATTTACCTCTTCATCGTTGGGAATATAGTCGGCATCAAGCTCATCTGATGTTTTTTTCTTCCTTGGAGGTATAGGAGTACAAGGATTGTCATCACTAGAACTATCCTCCCCGCTCCCTTCACTGGAGCTGCTCGTTGTCTGCCATTCAAGTTTGGTCGCGTCTTCATCAACTTTGTTAGACGCACCGGTGCAGACCACATCCATACTAGGCTGCTCGTTGTCTGCCATTCAAGCTGGTTCCATCGATAAAGGGATATACTGTTAGTCTGATATACTGGTTCCATCAATAAGGGAACTTGGAGAAAAGGCACTTTCCAATGCAGTTAGACAGAGAAGGCATGGCTGTGATGTTATAATGCTGAAGGACCCCAAGAAGAGATTATGCCCTATAGTCTACCACCTCTCGTTATTTGTGGGCTTCACCGAGGGCGGGAAACATTTGGTGACATCAAACGACCTTCGGGCTGGGGACGTCTGCGAGCTTGTTAAGGGGCCAGACGATGGTGAGCCGGTGTACTCTGTCCGGATGTGTGGTCACAAAATTTAAAGCCGCCCTGGCTTCATCTGTGCGCTTCTCTTCTCTTATGTCGGCTACTAAGATCACTTAGCACCCCACCTAAGAGAAGAGAACCACACACATGCAGCCGGGGCAGCTTTTAATTTTGTGACCACACATCCGGACATAGTACACCGGCTCAACATCGTCTGGCCTCTTAACAAGCTCGCAGACGTCTTCAGCCCGAAGGTCGTTTGCTATCACCAAATGTTTCCAGCCATCGGTGAAGCCCACAAATAACGGGAGGTGGTAGACTACAGGGCTTAATCTCTTCTTGGGGTACTTCAGCATTATAACATCACAGCCATGCTGAAGGACCCCAAGAAGAGATTAAGCCCTGTAGGACCCCAAGAAGATATTAAGCCCTGTGGACTACCACCTCCCGTTATTTGTGGGCTTCACCGAGGGCGGGAAACATTTGGTGACATCAAACGACCTTCGGGCTGGGGACGTCTGCGAGCTTGTTAAGGGGCCAGACGATGGTGAGCCGGTGTACTCTGTCCGGATGTGTGGTCACAAAATTTAAAGCCGCCCCGGCTTCATCTGTGCGCTTCTCTTCTCTTATGTCGGCTACTAAGATCACTTAGCACCCCACCTAAGAGAAGAGAACCACACACATGCAGCCGGGGCAGCTTTAAATTTTGTGACCACACATCCGGACATAGTACACCGGCTCACCATCGTCTGGCCCCTTAACAAGCTCGCAGACGTCTTCAACCCGAAGGTCGTTTGCTATCACCAAATGTTTCCAGCCATCGGTGAAGCCCACAAATAACGGGAGGTGGTAGACTACAGGACTTAATCTCTTCTTGGGGTCTACACACTTAAGATTGTAGGAGCTAGTGCTCAACTACTAGCATCTATAGATATGGACACAAGTCCAAATTTGGTGCTACTCGGCACCATCGATATCACTAGAAAAAAAAATTAAGTCCAAATTTGGTGCTACTCGGCACCATAGATAAGGCAGGGATCAGAGGGAAAACAAGGATGTGGCTTATAGGGCAAAAAGAGGGGTCCAAATAACATTGTCATGGCTATGAACAAGTCAAAGATGGGAGATAAGAACAAGTCTTATAACATAGGGTTGGGAAGCAAAGATAGGTAGTCAAAAAACTAAGAAGGGAGATAAGAACAAGTCTTATAACATAGGGAGATAATAACATTGCCATGGCTATGTACTTCCATGATGTATGTGACCATAAACACTAAAAATAGACTTGTTTCCCCAATCACTATGGAGATTTTCTACCAAGAAGGGGTCCTAGTAGTTGCATCAACTATCCATGACAAAATTCTTCATAAGCATAATTACCAACATTTAATCACAAGGGATACATGCTACTAAAGCAAAAATGGTGACCTTAACAAAATATGTAAGTGAAAACACCAACAATATAAGCATAATGACCAACATTAACAATATAAGATTAACAATAATTAAGGCAGGGGTCCTAGTAGTTGCATCAACTATCCATGACAAAATTCTTCATAAGCATAATTACCAACATTTAATCACAAGGGATACAAGCTACTAAAGCAAAAATGGTGACCTTAACAAAATATGTAAGTGAAAACACCAACAATATAAGCATAATGACCAACATTAACAATATAAGATTAACAATAATTAAGGCAGGGGTCCTAGTAGTTGCATCAACTATCCATGACAAAATTCTTCATAAGCATAATTACCAACATTTAATCACAAGGGATACAAGCTACTAAAGCAAAAATGATGACCTTAACATAATATGTAAGTGAAAACACCAACAATATAAGCATAATGACCAACATTAACAATATAAGATTAACAATAATTAAGGCAGGACTAGCAAAAACAAGTAATCAAGGCATGAATTTTTAACAAGTAATTAAGGCATGATCAAGGAGTGCACCGAGGGCTCGGAGATGGGCACGGCGGCGCACTCGGCGCTCGGGCTCGGCGGCGCTCGGGCTCGAGGACGGGGACGGCGGCGCTTGGCCTCGGAGACGGTGGCGCTTGGGCTCGGGGACGGGGAAGGGGACGGTGGCGCACTCGGAGATGGGCACGGCGGCGCGCTCGGGCTCGGGGACGGGGAAGGGGACGGTGGCGCACTCGGAGATGGGCTCGGCGGCGCTCGGGCTCGGAGACGGGGAAGGGGACGGTGGCGCACTCGGAGATGGGCTCGGCGGCGCTCGGGCTCGGGGACGGGGTGGAGGGCGCCTCGGAGACGGTGGCGCTCGGGGACGGGGACGGGCGCCCAGCTCGGAGACGGTGGCGGTTGGGCTCGGGCTCGGCGACGGCGTGGAGGGCGCTCACGGCTCGGAGACGGGGACGGGAACGGCGGCGCAGCAGCCTGGCGGCGTAGTATCAGCTCCGGGCGAAAACACTAAACCCTAAGCCACCGTACCGACGCTTTTATATAGTAAACACATCACAGGCGGATTTTAAGAAAAACCGCTTGTGATGTATAACATCACAAGCGGTTTTCTATGTCGACCGCCTGTGATATGTAAACATCACAGGCGGTCGGAATAGAAAACCGCTTGTGATGTTATACATCACAAGCGGTTTTTCTTAAAATCCGCCTGTGATGTGTATGTAGTATAAAAGGCTCGGTTCCAGCGCAGGAACCCTAACTTCCGGAGCCCGACGCCGCTAGGCTGCACACTACTGTAGCGGCGGCGGATTTTTTTGATCTACGGGGAGAAGGTTTTGTTTTTGATTTTCGGGCTTGATTTCAAGAGTTTATGCATATATATGATCTCCGTTTGTTTTATTTCTCATTTTGATACGATTTTTTGCCTCAATTTTGTAATATAGACCGGAATTGAAGAAAAACTCAGGAATTCCAAGATTTAGACTTGTAGTTGATCTGATTTAAAGATTTTTTTTGAAGAGTTGTCTCACCTCAAGGTACCTATATTGCTGCAATCTTGTTTCATTTTCATGCACATTAATTCGTTCATGATTTAGGGATTAAATTCAATTAATTAGGGATATTTTAAAAAATTTTGTCTCATGTACTAGGTACATCTCGATATGATCTTGTTTCACTTTCATGAACATTTATTTTTCATGTTACATCTCGATATTGACGTTAATCAATATAGGGATAGGTAATGGCGGACCGAGGTTGGATGTACAATGTGCCAAGACCACATCCGTCGTACATTCGAAATTTGAGAAGCTTTATTGAAGCGGCCAACAAGCACGCGAATTTGCGAAAGAGCAAGGAGATATTATGTCCGTGCATCGATTGTGATAATAAGATAGCTTGGAGAGATATAGGAGTAATCCAATCACATCTGCTAAAAAGAGGGTTTAAAACCAATTACACGATATGGTCAGAACATGGTGAGTTGGATCCGTGTGAAGTGCCTGGTAATGACGAGAGAGTTGTCGGAATTTTAGATCTTAAAGTTGATGGTGAAGTGGATAATGTGGATGCTAATCAAGAATTTGAAGAATTTGATTGTGAAGAGATGTTGCGCCATATGGAACCAGAAATGTTAAGTTCTGTGGGATCGCAGAAAGGGCTATCTAAAATGGAGGGACTGGAAAGTGCCTCAAAAGAACCTTTATATGATGAATCAAAGGGTTGTGACAAAGAGTTTACTACACTGCGTACAGTTCTAGAACTTCTGAAGTTGAAGGCTAGCGCCGGATGGTCTGATACTAGCTTCACAGATCTTTTGAATTTTCTATCTCAATTACTACCAAAACCCAACAAACTACCAACAAGCACTTATAAAGCGAAGAAGCTTATATCTCCCATAGCTCTGGGTGTGCAAAAAATTCATGCATGTCTGAACCATTGTATTCTGTATCGTGGCGATTTTGAGAACGCATCAAGATGCCCAGTTTGCAATGTCAGTCGATACAAGAAGAGCTACAATCAAGACTGTGTAAAAAAATTCCCGAAGAAAAATAAAAACAAGAAATCCACTATTGGACCTGAAAGTGACGATGACACTTTTGATGACATGGATGGGAAAAAGAAGTCAAAGAACCCAGCTTTGGTGATGTGGTATCTTCCAGTAATTGATCGCTTAAAACGTTTGTTCTCAAACCCTAGGGAGGCTGAGCTTATGCGTTGGCATGCTGAAAATCGCAAGCAGAATAACAAACAGATTCGACACCCTGCTGATGCATCACAATGGAAAAATTTCGATCTTATGTATCCTGAGTTTGCCAAAGAAACCAGAAATGTAAGATTTGCTTTGGGTACAGACGGAATGAATCCATTTGGTGAAAAAAGAAGTGTACATAGCACCTGGCCCGTGACTTTAACGATGTACAACCTTCCATCATGGCTGTGTCACAAAAGAAAGTATATTATGTTGACTATTCTTATTCAAGGTCCGAAATCAGCTGGTGTTGATATTGATGTGTTCCTAGAACCTCCTATGGAAGATATGACAAAGCTCTGGAATGAAGGAGTTAGAATATGGGATGAGTATTGCCGTGAGTATTTCAACTTAAGAGCAATTATATTTGTTACCATCCATGATTCTCCCGGTGGCGCCACACTATCAGGGCAAAAGACTAAAGGAAAGAATGGTTGTGTAGTGTGCGTCGATGGAACTGCTTCCATGTACCTTAAATCATCCAAGAAGTTGGTGTTCATGGGACACAAACGGTTCTTGATGAAGCAGCATAAGTACCGAAAGATGAAAGAGGAATTTAACAATCAACTGGAAAGTGAAGGTGCACCAAAGCCTTATAGTGGGAAACTTGTTTTTGAAATTGTAAAGAACATTCATGTTGTATTCGAAAAGGGAAAAAACAAAGGAGAAAAGAGAAAGAGAACTGACCCTTCAACTTACACAACTTTCAAGAAGCAATCAATATTTTTCAAGTACCTCCCATACTGGAAGGATATGGAAATTTGCCACAGCATTGATTTGATGCATGTAACAAAAAATGTTTTTGACAGCATCATTGGAACCTTGTTGGGCATGCCGAGTAAGACAAAAGACGGATTTAAATCACGCAATGATCTAGTAGATCTTCAAATCAGACCGGAACTTCATCCAGTGGATAGTGGCAAAGGGAAGCCTTACCTCCCCCCAGCTAGCTACAACTTGTCAGTTGAGGAGAGAACAAAGATTTGCAAATGTTTGCATGGGGTCAAAGTGCCCACAGGTTTCTCATCCAATATCAGCAGACTAGTCAGGATGAAGGACTTGTCTCTATTTGGCTACAACTCTCATGACTGTCATGTGATGATGACGGTGTTCCTCCCAATTGCGGTAAGAGCCCTCAAAACAGAGCATGTCAAAGTTGTCATCACACGCTTGTGTTACTTTTTCAATGCGGTTTCACAAAAAGTAATAGCTTTAGAAGACTTGGACTATCTAAAGGCATACATCATCGAGACTATGTGCAAGCTTGAAATGTGTTTTCCTCCATCATTTTTTGATATGCAAGTACACCTAATCATACATCTCGTGGATCAGATAAAAATATTAGGGCCACTATATTTACATCATATGTTTCAGTTGGAGCGATACCTGGGAGTATTAAAAGGTTATGTGCGAAATCGCGCTCACCCAGAGGGTTCAATCATGGAGGGATACACTACAGAAGAAGTGATTGAGAGCTGTATAGATTACATCAGTGACGGAACAATGATAGGTGTGCCTGTACCTAAACATGAGGGTAAACTATGTGGGAGAGGGAGAATGGGCAAGAAAACTTTTCGCGTTGAGGATTACAAGCTAGTACATTGTGCTCATGGTAGTGTACTACAACATCTCACGATAGCCGAGCCTTACATAGAGGAACACCTGAATGAGCTTCGTAAAGAAAATCAGAACCGCACAGAGGACTGGATCATGAGGGAGCACAAACATCGTTTCAGCGAATGGTTAATGGACAAAAACATCCCATTCGGAGACTCTTCGGATGAGAAAACAATGAAGAATTTGGCTTCTGGGCCATCGTGTTTTGTGACATCATGGCAAGCATATGACATCAATGGGTACACATTCTACACTAAATCAAAAGACATGAAAAGTGTTGCACAAAATAGCGGTGTTCGTATCGATGCTTTTGACCTACATGGACAGAAGACCACATATTTTGGATTCATAGAGGAAATATGGGAACTTGATTATGGCCCAAGCATGAAAATACCCTTGTTTAAGTGCCAATGGGTACAACATCCCGTGGGGGTGATAGTGGATAACTACGGACTCACACTGGTAGACTTAAAGAAAGTAGGATATAAAGATGACCCGTGGGTTCTCGCCGAATGTGTTGCACAAGTGTTCTATGTACTCGATCCAGCAGATGAGAAGATGCATGTAGTTATTTCTGGAAAGCAAAAAATTGTTGGAGTTGAGAATGTGGGAGACCAAGATGAGGAATACAATAAGTATGAAGAGATGTTCGTCTTTAACGGTCCAGAGAGAATCAAGCGTGTGGAAAAGAAAATTGATAAGAACTTAAAGCCATACATGCGGAAAAATGGTAGTTCATGAAAAATTGTATGAATCAAATTGTATTTGTTATCATGTATGATCGACTATGAATTGTGGTTGCCAATTAATTTAAAATCTCTCTAGTTATCTATGTGTGCTATTATAATTCATTTAAATTGTATTTGCATATTATTGTTAAAAATTAAATATTAATTCATTTAAATTGTATTTGCATATTTCTGTTAAAAATTAAAATTATTTTCATATTTAAATTGTATTTTCATAATTTTACAATCACAGGCGGTTTTGTCTTATGGTCCGCTTGTGAAAAGGATAGAGCATCACAGGCGGTCCTAAACAAAAACCGCTTGTGATACTATTACATCACAGGCGTACTAAACCGCCTGGGACATCACAGGCGGTTTTCTAACCGAACCGCCTGTGATGTAAAAATCCTACCGCTTGTATAGAGCCAAATTGTACTAGTGTTCTTAATATAATACTGGGAGGGCGGTCTTTCCCTCACCGGCTGAGTTTTTTTAATAACAATTCAAGTAAAAGAACCACTCATCTAGTGTTATTAAGATTTAAATCGTAATCAACTTGCATCCCTAATTCCCTATTATATTACAGAGTGTAGTAAGAGGATACACCAGTACCTGACTACAGATGCCAAACAGGAAATGCAGCAGATTATTGGTGTGGACGGCCAGAAGGGGATCCAAGCTCAGCACCGTACCTAGGGCGAATCAATCAAGCTGCGATCGACCGGCACACGGGGCACGTGTGGTGTGCGACGAGCCAACGGTCGATGCACTCGACGTGGTACACATGCATGCAGGCCGCCAGCTGCCGCACCATCTCCCCTTCCTTGACCGCGCCGAGGCACACGGCGCACTCAAGTGCGCTGCCACCATGCTCGCCGTCCTGGGGGGCGTAAGAGAAGGCCCGCAGGGTCGTCTCTGCTGCAGGTAGGGGACGGATCGCCTCCGCATCGATGGCGGAGACCGCCGCGCCGGTCACCCTGTGCCCGGACTCGAGCTCGGGGCCAGGACCGTCCCTTCTCCGGCGACAGCACAGCATGAATACTGTCGTTGCTGTGACCAAGACGATGGCGGCGGAGACGAATAATAGGGACACGGCCAAAGAAATGGCCAGTGTGCGCGGTGGTGAGCTCGGCGGCGGCGGCGACATGATTTTGTATGCTGAACGAGTTAGGGAAGCTACACACCTTAGACACTATACATTGTGATTATGTGCTCAAGAAACTAGTTAGCACGAAGTTTCTTCTCCGTGCAGACAAATGAATCAAAATGGTGTTATCGCCAAGTCAGAAGTGAGATCAACCGTGTTGATTCAACGCGTTACAGTCGTCATGTCTAGCCTAATTAATGCATGACACAGCAGCGCTAATAATGAACTATTGTTTGGCAGACTATTAGCTGATCTTAGTTTTGTTTATTTGTCTTGTCCCTTTCCGATGATATTTCAAGCCGTCATCCAAGGGAGGCCAGGGCAGAGTGGCTAACCTAAGCTAGCATAGGACACAGGTTGCTCACGTTGTCGTGCTCATCTGCTGCTTGGCACGCGTTATATATGTATATGATATATATATGCAGAAGAAGGTAGAAGTTCATGTTTTGTGGAAGTTGCTAATCAGGTGCCTTGGTGCCCAAGAATGTGTGTAATCATGTTGTTCTTAATTTTTTACAGGGTTCACATCAGGTATACGTAAACCATTACTCCGTTATTATATTATTTGCTACTAAACCACTCAAGCAACACCTTAACCATCGCATCCCAACACAATATCTATTAATTACCTCTATCTCTTCAGAAATAATAATGAACATCTTATATCTGCATGCAGAGGGTCCATTATCCCATCCAAACGAAAGAAAAGTTGGTCATGCATTGAAGTAGACTTCCTCATCACTACCGGAATCAGCTTCTTTGCCGTGTGTTCTAAACACACGGCAAAGGCTATTTTACACTCGGCAAAGCCTTTGCCGAGTGTAACACTCGGCAAAGAACGCTCGGCGAACTGTACATCGGCAACAGCTTCTTTGCCGAGTACTTTTTGTCGGGCACTCGGCAAAGACTTTGCCGAGTGCCATTTGGCACTCGGCAAAGAAAAGTCACCGTCACGGCGCCAAGTGACGGTGACGGATCCTTTACCGAGTGCCAACGGCGACACTCGGCAAAGACTGGTCTAGTGGACCCCACAGCCAGTCTCTGTGCCGAGAGCCCTAGTAGGCACTCGGCAAAGGAGGTTTCTTTGCCGAGTGTCTGGTGGACTGGCACTCGGCAAAGAACCCTCCAGTGGGCCCCTTTGCCAGTCCCTTTGCCGAGTGCCTTGGCAACGGCACTCGGCAAAGACATCTTTGTCGGTTCCCAGGTTTCCTTCTTTGCCGAGTGCCATGGTCAGCACTCGGCAAAGATGGCTTTACCGGTTCCCAGGTTTCCTTCTTTGCCGAGTGTCATGGTCATAGCACTCGGCAAAGCGACCTTTGCCGAGTGTTACACTCGGCAAAGTGACCAGGATGTCCCTTTTTTATTTGTTTTTGCTGTTCCATCCAAACAAACAAAAGATATATATCATTCACATCACATTATATATCATTCGCATCACAGAATCAACACATTTATCATCAACACCATATATATCACAAATATCACCACATAAATCAGGTTTCACAGCACATAAGTCTCATTAAGTATCTCACAAGACCAAGTATAACTAACATCACCAACACTCACAAATATAAGTTTGGATCATCACAAAACAGATATAAGTCTGGATCATCACTAACATCACCAAGTATCTCACAAGACCAAGTCTAGCCAAACATCACCAACACTCACAAGACCAAGTCTGGATCATCAACGAGGTGGGCATCTGGACTGGTTCGGCGAAGGGCTGGACGAAGCATGAGGGTTGTTCGACGCCGCCGATTGACCCTGCATAGAGAGTAGATTGTATGTGTGAGAACATATGAATATATATCATGCAGTACTAAAATTTTGATACTCACAGGAGTAGTGAACTCAGCAGGGTCAGTTGCAGGGAACAACGGAGGTGGTGGAGCATGACCCTGTGCGGCGCCAAGGCTCTGCATGTACGCGAACATCTCCGCCATCCTCTTCTCCAGCTCCTCACGTTGCCTCCTCTCATCATCTAGCTGAGTCTGTAATATTTCGCCCTAATGTTACGATAATGCAAAGAGAAGATATATAAAAATTAATGAACGATGAATAGATAAGGAATAACCTGGAGTTGCTGGATACGATGCTGTGAGGTGTCCTGCCGAGGTCGTATGGCTGGGCTCGCGCTCGTGCTCCTTGCTCGCACCTGAGAGAGAGTGGGAGTGGAGGACGAGTCGATTGCCCCGTCGGCAATCCAGTACCGCCCATGCCTCTTGCCTCCTCCGACCCTCATGAGGACATCTCCGTCGATGTCCTCGGTGCTCGGATCGTAATCTGGCCCATGGACCTCCTTGGCCATTGCGGTGTACTCACTGAGTCGGCTGTGGATGGCGGGGTTGGTGTACGCCTCGGGCCCGTCATCCGGGTTGTAGGTGACGTCGGACGTCGCCTTCCCCTTGTGGGCCATGGCATATGCCGAGAACGTGGAGCAAGGCGCGCCACCATGTGCCGCCGACTGCGAGAAAACCAACGATATGGTTAGAAATCATGTCTAATCGAAAGTTATATACCTAAATAAAAAAGAGCGCGTACCCATGCTTCCGCGTATTTGCCCAGGCTGCGGCTGCCTTGATGGTGGGAGGGACCTTGCATCAGCAAACGCCGTTCCCGGCTAGCGTTGTGCGCCTCGTCCCACTCAGACGAGCACCACCTCTGCACCATCTTCTCCCAGCACTCAGGATGCGCGGCGCACCAATGAGGAATCATCTAAAAAAATATAAGTACACCGCATATCAGAAGATAAGAATAAGCATATTTAGTACCAATAATAAAGTTTTGTATTTACCTGCAAGTACTGGTCCGCAGTCAATGACATGGTTCGGGCGTCCTTCTTGTTCACCTTCTCCCCAAGGACGGAGCCGTGGTAAGTGACGATGGCCTGGATGCGCGCCTCGTAGTGCATGTCCACGACGAGCTTCTTACAGCACGTCGTAGACACCACATCCGCCCTGGCCTCGTATCCAGCATCGCACCTGAAGAAATCCTACATACAAAGACGATGTATCCATACATTATTTAAAGAATATGCAACAAATGCGACTTATTAAACAATATAGTGCGAGGAAGACTTACCCACAGCTCTTGCTTGACCCGCTCCGCCTTGTTGTTGAATTGTCTGCCGTCCCGATCTACTGCATCGGGGGCGACGGCGTAGTGGTCGAAGGTGTATGCTGGGCTCGTCACTCCGGCGTACTCGACAAGTCCAGGGAAGTGTTCCCGGCATAGAAGGCCGAGGATGCCATTGGGGTTGCGGCCGTGACCCCCTGCAGTCTCCAAAACCATCCAAGACCTGTCCAAGTGATTAAGATGAAGTATTAGTTTCTATTATTAATTTGAACATATAATATGAAAAAGCAGCAACAACATCTAAAGTTACCTACCTCTCTCCATCGGGTCGTATGAGCGGACGTCTGTCACGAAGTATGGGTCGCTTAGGTAGGCTCGCGGGACCTCGCAGGTAGATACTCCTCGAACCTGAGGAGCCAGAACCTGAGACGTCCTGCTGAGCGGCGTCGTCGTCGTCGTCGTCCTGCTGCGCCGCATCGTCGTCGTCCTGCTGTGCCGCATCGACAGCGGCTTGCTGCTCCACCTGCTGCTGTACGGCGTCGTCCTGCTGCGCCTCCTCCTCCGTCCTACGGGTGCTCCTCCTCCCCCTCCCCCCTCCCCCTCCTCGTCCTCGTCCCACCGCCCACCATCTTTGTCCAACAACCTGCAATTAAGAGTAAACAATTAAGCACAGATAAAAAAATATGTATTTAGAAACATATGCAAAATAAATGAAATATAGCATTACATCGATTAAAAATAATCTTCATATGTGTCCGGGTTAGCCGGATCATAAGTGTCATCATCACTATCAACCATTTCATAGTCAACATCATCTGAAGGCGCAACTTCGTCATTGGCATTGCCTTCAAGTATTTCTAAGTCATTCTCATTTTGCACCTCATCATCCTCGTCATCAACAACCATTTCAATATCTACTTCCATTCCGATCGCTTCGGTTAAGTCTATCTCAAATTGCCCTTCGAGCCCATCTTCTTGGAAGAACTCTCCGTCATATGTGTCCGGGTCTAAGTTATAATCTTCATCGTTTGGAACAGGTAATTTAGCGTGCGGTGATACCTTATACCTTATACCGAGTATAGTCCGGCGTAAATCCATTCTTCCAAATATGTTCTACCATGGCCTTCTTTGGTTTTCTTTTCCGGTTGTCACATTTGCTGCATGGACAAGGGACTAGGCTAGCTCCTTTAGCAGCTTCGCCATATGCCCGTTCCACGAAAGCATCGGTCTTCCTAATCCATTCTGGGGTGACATCATTACGTCGAACGCGGCCCGTGTACATCCACTCACGGTCCTCCATCCTCTAACATATATAACCGAGTATAGTTTAATATAGACATGTAATGCATGTACACTACGTTCCTACCTTCTAATAGGTGAGTATAGGTCCTAATCCCACCCGCGGTTGCGTAGATGGAGTTAGTTTCCATGCTCTACTCCGATCCGAGATAGAATTTCGGCAGCACCTCCCCGCTGTTCTCCGGATACACGTCCTGGCAGGGAGAGTGTACTGTCCGGAGAACAACAGGGAGGTGACGCCGAAACTCTTTCTCGGACCGGAGTAGAGCATGGAAACTAACACCATCTACGCAACCGCGGGCTGTCCAAAAAACGTGGACAATTCGAAACTGATACATTTGTAGATATGCAAAGATCTGCATATCTACACCGTATCACTTTCGAACGGGAGACGCCTAACTGGGTTAGGTGATCTACGACCATGATGCGGATGTAGAGGTTATACCTAGGGTGGCGGTGGAGTCAGGCTGGTGGGGCTGTGGCGGGTCGGTGCAGTGGCGACGGGACGCGGTGCAGGGAGACCCGCAGCGGCTAGGAAGACAAGTATCTTCTCTGTAAAAAAGAAACACAAGTCTGTTAATACAAAAGCCTAGCAACAGAAAATTTCGGCAGCACCTCCCCTGCACGGGGAGGTTTCAAAATCCTGCAAATAAAACTATCAGCACGATGGCTGACATCCACGCATAATTCAACGGCACGATGGCCGGCAATCCACAATACTAAAACTAATCATTTCATATAAATCATACACGTATAACATAAATCAAGTAATCACCTTAGAGGTTTCGGCACGGTCGAGACGACGGGTCGCGGGCGAGGCGCCTGGCGGGCGAGGGCACGGCGGGCGCGACTGCGGCGAGCGCGAGGGCGGGCACGGCGGGCACGGCACGACGAGCGCGGGCCTGGGCGGGGCGAGCGCGGCGTGGGCGTGGGCGCGGCGGCGTGGGCGCGAGCACGGGCAAGCGTGGGCGCGGGAGAGTGTGGGCGCGAGCGCGGGCGAGCGTGGGCGCGGGCGAGCGTGGGCGAGCGTGAGCGCACGCGGCGTGGGCGAGCGAGGGCACGGGCGCGACGGCGTCGCGGCGGCGCGGCGGCGCGGCGGCGAGCGAGGGCACGGGCGCGACGGGCGCGGGCGACCGCGGCTGGCGAGGGCCGGCGAGGGCCGGCGACGGCGAAGGCGGGCGAGGGCCGGCGAGGGCCGGCGAGGGCGGGCGCAGGCGACCGCGGCTGGCGAGGGCCGGCGACGGCGAAGGCGGGCGCGGGCGGCCGCGGCTGGCGAGGGCCGGCGAGGGCGGGCGCGGGCGTCCGGCGAGGGCGCGGCGCGGTGGGGCGGCGAGCCGGCGACGGTGCGGGGCGGCGGCGGTAGCGCAGGGAGGCGGCGGCGGCGCGAGTTAGCGAGAGCAGAGAAAGAAAGGAGGAAGAAGGGTGCGGGCGAAGTATATTCGCCTACTTTGCCGAGTGCCCGTGATCTGGCACTCGGCAAAGTTTTTTTTTAATTTTTAAAATAAACTTTGCCGAGTGCCAGATCGGTGGCACTCGGCAAAGGATCCTTTGCCGAGCGTCTGCCATCTGACACTCGGCAAAGATGAACTTACACATCTTTGCCGAGTGTCAACCTGGGGACAGTCGGCAAAGCATACTTTGCCGAGTGTCAACCATTAGACACTCGGCAAAGTATATTTTTATTTTTTTGATTTTGTCTCTCAAAATTTTTGTGGTATGTTCCTACACTATGTAGACCTACATGTATCATTTGTGGACAATTTTAACAGAGTATTCAATCGTTAGTAGATTTAGTTCGTTTATTTGAAATTCTTCGGAAAATTTAGATTTGAACTGCAGGTCACTCGAAACTTGGAAAACCGTGCATGCAAAAATGATATTCATGTTACTTAGCATAAGTTACGACCGATTCCAGGAGCGGACCGGAAACTTCGAGCAACATGCTCACTAAACATGGCCGTGAACTTGGCATCCACATGTTTAAAAATTGTATAAAACACAAACAAAGTCAGAAAATCATGAAACTTGTCCACGTGTCATGATATCATATGTACAGGCTGTGATAAAAATTTTAGAATGTTTGGAGAAAGTTGTGAGACACTATGTGTAGAAACCTAAGAGGACTACACATGAAATCATAGAGTTTCAATGTGAATCTAGAAGGTTTCTACAGATAGTGTCTCACAACTTTCTCCAAATACTCTAAAATTTTTATCATAGCCTATACATATGATATCATGACACGGGGACAAGTTTCATGATTTTCTGACTTTGTTTGTGTTTTATACAATTTTTAAACATGTGGATGCCAAGTTCACGGCCATGTTTAGTGAGCATGTTGCTCGAAGTTTCCGGTACGCTTCTGAAATCGGTCGTAACTTATGATAAGTAACATGAATATCATTTTTGCATGCACGGTTTTCCAAGTTTCGAGTGACCTGCAGTTCAAATTTGAATTTTCCGAAGAATTTCAAAAAACGAACTAAATCTACTAACGATTGAAAACTATGTTATAATTGTCCACAAATGATACATGTAGGTCTACATAGTGTAGGAACATAACACAAAAAGTTTGGGAGACAAAATCAAAAAAATAAAAATATACTTTGCCGAGTGTCTGGATAAGACACTCGGTAAATCATCCTTTGCCGAGTGCCAGATGCGCGGCACTCGGCAAAGAAGCATCTTTGCCGAGAGCCGACTGTTGGCACTCGGCAAAGACTGACGGCCGTCAGCTTTGGGACGGCCGCTGACGGCCCTTTGCCGAGAGCCCCATTTGCCGAGTGTTTGACACTCGGCAAACATGGATTTGCCGAGTGTGGACCTGTACCGAGTGTCCTACGCTCGGTAAAGACGCTCGTTACCGAGAGCCAAGCTTTGCCGAGTGCGGCTCTCGGCAAAGCCGTCTTTGCCGAGTGCCCGAGAAAAGGCACTCGGCAAAGCGTCCGGCACTCGGCAAAGGCTCTGATTCCGGTAGTGCATGTATGCATGCCAAAGATATACCCTCCTATATATTTGTAGGAGTCAATATATCCAAGGTCATTTGTGACTAGCTAAAAAGCAGACAAATTCCCCTCGCGTTCACAATGTTGGAATTTTTTTTTCTGAAAGGAACGTACGGCACAGGATAGTGCACATTACTATTAAATTACAAGAGTTTGAATAAGGTTTCCTAGGGTGCACCCCAAAGAAGGGCAAGCAAATTTGGCTAAATATTTACAAATTTCTGGATCTCATGAGTTTTGGTTTACATGGTCGGCAGGCAGTGGCAGATTTAGGATATTGTTAGAGTATGCTGAACTAATATTTTCATATACAATTTAAAAATAGATGAAAAATCGGTAGATAACTTTAAACTGCCAATCAATTTGGTACACATCTATAAAATAGCTAGAAACTAGCACAAATTACAATATAAGTGGAGTTTGAACATATTTAATCTAAAACATGCATAAATAAGATTGCACATGTTGGATACTTAATTGTAATCCCCTTAAAGACATCGAAAATGAAGACAACACAAGTTGGATATAAAAACCTTCGTTTTCGAACTGTTAGAACATAAGGACGAAGGTGTTCGATGAGAAACATAGTGAAATAGTATTAGAGTGACTAAGTGGGACTTCATATCTCACTCTTCTCATATATCTTAGCATTTTATTTTATCTCCCTTCGTAAATAAGTATACAAGTATACCTTTGACTCCTGCGCACATAGGATGACACGAAGGCTCTTCATAGGCTAATAAGCGGTACCACTATAACAGCTACAGTCATTTTCGGCGGCCAGAAACCGCCTAAAATAAGGCCTTTGCCGCAGTAAATAAGCTATTTTCGACGGCCTTAGACTTATTTTCGGTGGTTCCTGACCGTCAGAAAAAATCAGTCGAAAATAAGCATATATTTTCGGCAGCCAGTGTCCAGCCACCGAAAATAGCTTATTTTCAGCGGCCACTAGAACAACCGCTGAAAATAACAGTTGACTTTCGGTAGCTGGTGCCTGGCCACCGAAAATTATTAATTTCAGAGAAAAAAATATGAAAAAATGCAGAAAATAACAGAAAATTCATCAACAATATAATCACAATAAAATGACAGAAACATTAAATCCACAATTGCACAATTCACAAATAATCCACAACATAAAGTTGGAGTCCATTACAACATTCGAGTTCACAAATAGTCCATACAACATAAAGTTCACAAATAGTCCATTACATCGCACAATTCGGCACAAAACTCAAACCATCACACATCGGGGTCGTTGGAGTTGTGACCACTACCTCTAGAAGCGAAAAACTCGTTAATGAAGTCGTGTAACGGGTTTGGATTCTAAAGAAAAAAGAAGACATTAATAACGGCAGTGTTTAAATGCATGACCACTATTCAAACAAATTGTCTGTCAAACTAACCTCTCCTGGAGTAGCTCCCTCCCCTGCATAAGCTCCTCTTGGTGCTGGTATCACCGGTGGTGGCGTGTTGTGGCCCATGACCCAGATCCCTACAAAATCAAGTTTAGTAAAGATTTGAAAGGTTGATACAAATGACAAGTCTTAACTAAATTGAAGCACCTGAGGTGGAGGTGGCGGAGCATGTAATCCCCACTGAGGCATCGACGGCTAAAATTGAGGGAAAACAAATGGTTGCTGCTGTGCCTGCTCTGGAAACCAAGACAGTTGCAAATATAATATATTAGTTATAGAACCAATATCGACCGTGTTGAGAATAAATAAGACACTCACGTTCATTGCTTGTTGCGCCTGTGTGTTGTAAGCAGCCATGTACACTGATTGTTGTTGGAGTAATGACATTTGTTGTTGCCGCAGCTCTTCACGAAACTTATCTTGCTGCTCCCTCATAGCCTCCTCCATGCTAGATACAGAGCGCCGACTATGGCTGCTACTACCACAACCCGCCTGCGACGAAGAGCCGCCACGAGAACGCAACTCTGTCGAATCGATAACACCGGTAAACATAGAATATCTTGAAAAACAAGAAAATTAGCTATTCGGTCATAGTTCCAATATTATTGAAAAAAATCACAAGTTCATACCGTCCATGCACCTTTCCTCCAGTAGAATGCACAACTTCAGCGTCGATGGTAGGCGCTTCTCGCCAATCGTAGTCTTCTCCATACTTCCTAACCATCTCCTACCTGTATGTCTCCTGCAATACAATATGAAGGTTCAACACACATGTAATTTATAACTATATGGCAAGAAAACATTAATCCTAACAACAACTAACCATACGCTCAACGGCCGCTTGACTACACAGCTCATCGGAGGTTTCACTGTTTTTCGCTCTATGCCCTCTCCTATAAACATCGATTGGGCTCGGGACAACTCCAGTTTGAGCCTCCTACAAATATATGAGTTTAATCCGGTTTCATTTCTGAGTAAAACAGAATACTACATACTCACCATTTGCTTCGCCAACCGAATGTGTCCATTAGCCCCATACGTATGGTTGACTACGACCTCATCATCGTCCTCGTCCTGCTGATGGCGCTGCCTATGTCGATTCCTGTTAGACTCCTCAATCCACTCGGGCGAAGCCCATATCTCACACAAAGCCTTGTAAGCTTGTGGCCGGTGTTCCATCCATGGAAGAGTTACCTGCATCTAAAGCGTTAGCTCAAAATTACATTCACATCTAAATGAGCTACTAAATTAGATTTTTTACCTCCAGGTACTGGTCTACAGTCAAGTATACATCCGAATATTGTCGAAAGTTGTTGATAGAATGCCCTCGACGCTTCATGTAAGCGTTCACAACCTGTAGACGAGCATTGGAAAAATGCATCCCTGCACACCTGCTTTGCATTTTTCTCTAATACTCGGTCTGCATGCTCTTGAGCCTCAGGTTCCACACGATAGCGTCTCTGTCCAACATCAAAAATAAAATTAGTTTGAAAACAACTAATAAATGTTAGTTTGAAACATTACTCTTACCCAAAAGTCGTGCTTGACGGCGCCTTGAGTTGTTCCATATGTAGCATGTGGAGCTAGTGCGATGTGCGACCAGCTAGTGCAAGGAACCACCACACCTTCCGGGTCAGTGACAATTCCTGGATTATGTAGACGACAGAGGTTACCTAAGACTTGATTAACCTGTCTATGGTGACCTCGGCCGTCGAAAGACATGTCATCCCATTGGCTGCATGACAAAAAACAAGGAAGTCATGTCATATATATAGTGTACAATAAACAAATAAGTAAGAACAAAGTGGCCAAACGTGAGAACCTATCACCAACCGGGATGATCAGTACCCGAGCATCAGATTGTGCAGACACTGACGAAGGTACGACAAAGTGGCCCTTCCGAGTGCCCCTTCGTCGAACGACAGGAGCCTCGATGGTATCGTCATCCGCCTCAGCATCTATGCCCGCGACCTCCTCCTCATGGGCCTGTACCTCCTCCTCCTCATGGGCCTGCTCATCCTATGGACATGAAATAGAGACATGTAAGACACATTTATATTTAAGTGACTGACACATAAGATCAATTACATAAACATTTACATTGGTACTCCGTTGTAGAGCGATAGGTGTATCACGCAGTTTTGGCCGGGCGTGTCTTAGCAATGCCTCCTGTCTGCTCTGGCTAGAAGAACTCCCTTGGAAAAGGGAACGTGCACAAGCGAGTATCCTGCTAGCCGCATTAAGAAACCCCCTAGCAGTGCGCTTTGTTTTCTTACCACTCATCCTGTTCAAATAGAAAAACATTAAAGGTATTAGCTCCATAAAATTAAGTGAATTAATAAAAATCAAATAATACATCACATAAAATTAAATTATGCATTACACATCAAAATTCATCGGAATCACGATCAAGGAGTCTTCTTCGATCCAAAGCTCGCAATGTGGCTTTTTTGTTCCTTGGATTTCATTTTCGTTTCGGTGCAACACACTCATCAACAGTGACATCGTTACGGTCTCCGACTAGTGAGTTCAGTGCAACACCCTCATTGATAGTAAAAATGGTTGGCAATTCTTCTTCTTGATAAACATCATCGGCCTGTTCGTCTTCGAATTGATAACCAGCAGTGCAAGGAATATGTAAATGTTCCCTAGGGTTCACCTTATGAACTACCCACCATGCTTTAAACTTCGAATTTGGGTACGACATATAGTAGACCTGCTCGCACTGGTGTGCAAGGATAAAATTATCATGGCCTCGAAGTCGTTCCTTGTGCTTTACTTCAGTTATGCCATATTGACTTTGTCTAATCCCATTAGTGCTGTCAAACCAATCACATAGAAAGAATACTAATTTCAAAGTTTTGTTCCCTGCAAAATTAAACTCTAGGATGTTTTTGAATGATGCCATAATAATTAGTTTCTCTGCCGAGTGCATCGAGTGCCCTAGTCAGAACTCTAGTGTTACGTGTGGCTGCACGAGGACGAGACTTTTCAAATTGGTCTGAACGAAAATGGAAGCCACTCACATCGTATCGACTAAAGGTTCTGCAAGTTACCATCCCATAAGATAGCTGTCTCAAGCCCTCATGTATGTTAGGAGTCTTTGTGCACTGCAAATAATATACAGTTAAAATGACTACCTCGCGTAAAAGGCTAAATGACATGAAAGTAAGGAATATAAAGAGTTTACATGCTCGCGAAACCAATCAACAAAATTAGGTCTTCCTTGCCTCCCATGTTGTCGCATCGTATCTAGTTGTTTGCTTGTAGGCTGATGGGAATAAGTCCAATTTTCCTCGTCGAACTTACTGTACGACAAATAAGTAATTAAATATGGCTCCTTTGGCAAAGAAATGAAGGGGTAAAATAAAGACTTACATGAAATATGGCTCCATCTCTTCCATATTAGAGTACATGTATAGCAATGCGGACATTCTATCATCCATGCTAAGGTGGTAGAACGTGCCCTTACTAGTACTTGTGCCTCTCCATTGGAAAATGTTGAGATCACTGACAGGAGGTTCCTCATCGACATTGTATCGCATGGTAGCAGCATAGACATTATGTTCCATATCGAGACCTTTGATAATTGTCTTTGAATGGTACATGTCTTTAGGCAACTTATTGGGCTTTTGGAGCACATCTCCTAATAACTTTAAAATGTCATTGTAACAATTGTTCGATAAAAATTACTTGGACTTAAATGGCCATGAGCCGAGTCACAAAAGCGAGTATACTCACATCTGTGTGTTCATGCAACGGCTCTTCAGGGTCTTTTAGTAGTTTGAAAAATCTAGAAACCTCTGGTGTGGCAGGATCCTTGGAGCTTAGGTTTAATTCTGGACATAGCGAATCTAGCATCTCATGCATCGCATCATCGCCAGCCCAATCATTGTTCTCCTCCTCTTCTACATTTCGGTTGGGTACTACCTCACCATGATGTTCCCACACCTCATATCTGGGCATAAATCCAAACTGACAAAGATCTAGGCTAACTCTTTCCTTATTAAGAAATATATTGCTTTCGTGCCGCCTACAAGGACATCTGACAGTGTCGGTTAATGACAAGGAGAATACGTGGTCCACAAAATCTTTGGTCTTGGCTACCCAATCATCAGAATGACGTCCATTCCTACTCCAACCATTGTACATCCATGCACGATCGTCGGCCATGCCTGAGACTGTTAAACCGAACCATATCGTCAAAACATTATTCAACTTCGTCAAGGGTATCAGTCCTACATGTATAGGCAGGGATAGGTTCTAAACCCACATGAACCTAGCAGGACCCAAAAAAATTCGGTAGCATAACCTCGCTGCCACTAAATAATATTACTTATATACAAAACAAACAATGATATAATATTAATCAAATCAAACTAAGTACCACATACACTAATTATGCAACTATTCTACGTACCAATATAATATACTATTAAAGCTAATAATATAATAGTACAACATATTAATATGAAATTAATGCCTAAATACAATATGCCCCTAATCCCTAAATCACATATTCACTAATACATTAATGAAATCAAATTAAACAATAATACTAATCAATAAACAGTAATCAAACAAACACAATAACAAATATATAATAATTTCGGCGGCACCTAAATAACAACCGCCGAAAATAAGGAATAAAATACGCAAAAAATTACCTTCTCTCGATGCGGCGGCTCGACGATGACGGCGGAGGGGCGGCGGCTCGGAGTGATGGGCAGGCCGGCGGGCGAGCAGCGCGGGGACTGATGGCATGCGAGCCGCGCGGGGAGGGCGGCGGTCGACACGCGTAGGGGCGGGCGCGGGCGGCGCGCGCAGGGGCGGGCGCGACGGCGAATCAGGCGAGCACGGGGCGGCGGTGGCGTGTTCGGGTGAGAGAGAGGAGAGAAACAATGGAGAAGAAGGGACTCGACGGTTTTTAAAAACCCTATTTTCGGCGGCTAGGGTTTGGCCGCTAAAAATAGCACCCTATTTTCGGCGGCTGTGTCAGACCGCCGAAAATACCACCTTATTTTCGATGGCCCAACCCCCAGCCACCGAAAATAGTGGGGGCCGCCGAAAATGTTGTACAGTCCTGTTATGTACATAGTGAAGGCTCACCAAAGAGGTACTTTATACAGGACACTGTTCATCTATTTATAGAAAAGATGAACCACCTTAAGGCTTTACACTCATTGTTTACAAATGTTGTAAGGATATTGTTGTCTTTTCCCTTTCGTTACACTCATTGTGCCCTCTTCGTCGTTTTCATCCGAGGCCTCTTTCACGCCTAGGTTGGCTACTTCGACTCACATCTTCGGTGCTTGTGCGTGTAGATGAAGCTTTTCTTCATGTTGCTTCGGCCAAATGCTAGCTTTGTTCTGCATGTACCATACACCAGAAATAACTGAGGGCCGGCTTTGTCCAGCTTTCATTATATACTTGGAACGCATTTGATTATGAAGTACAAGTGTTTTAAGGACCTTGAGCAATGTAGGCCCCAACATCACACTTGTTGTAGATCAATATATAATCACTTTTTATCCTTCAAAAGCTATGGTGCAATTACGTGGAGCATTCTTCAAAACATACTTGTTCACTTCTTCACTATTTGATGCAAGAAATTTCAAAAGCTCAAGGAAGTTCCCTCTATTGCTAGACTCTTCACTTTCATCATGTCCACGAAATGACAATCCTTGATGCAAAAGAATCTTTAAACAAAAAGACGAACGAACGGAACGAAAGTCGGACGGTCACAACTAGCCTATGCCCATCATCCACGTCTGGAACCAAAACAACCTAGGCTTTTTAGTTTTCTTCATATATGGGCTGGTTTGGGCTAAATCTACAGGGTATGTCGTGGCCCACCTGGCATACCTTGTAGATCCACCCCTATCGGTAGGATCTCATGTAGCTGAATGGCGCCAGTGGTGCCACAAAGAGAGGCTTACTCTTTGATTGTTGATAGGAGCACCGACACGCTTCTCTCCATTCGATGAAAAATACAAGAGTTTCATTCATTTCAAAGTTCCCAAACTGTGAGAAGGAGCATAGACTGTACTCCCTTTATAGGCGTCCCAAGAAGGTGGCCAGTTGTGAACCACCAGTCTTTAACTATCTTTGAGATAGCCTAGGATGTTGGCTGCAGCTGCTTGAGAGATATCCAACTTCCAATGCCCCCAGATGCTCCTTGAAGCTCAACATTCAACAATGAGCAAGTGTGTGGTCTCCAGCATGCACCTACACAGGGACAATAGGGGTTGTGCGCCCACCCGCGATTTTGTAGTCTATATGATGTCCATATCGGATTTCTAATGATTAGCCAAGCAAAGAGCTTGCATTTCAAAGGTGCCCAAGGTTTTCAAAATAAGTGCCTTGAAGTTTACGTTAGTGTGTCTTATGAACTATGCTTTGTATGCTATTGATGTTGAGTAGGACAATTTTGGATTTTAACATAAACATATTGTTTGATATATGTCTAGAGATAATTGAATTGTTTCTATGTTATTAAATTCTCATGTTGTATGGTTCACCGGTCTTTTAACGAGCCACAAACGTTGACAGTTCATGAGTAACGTTTATATAATAGTAAGATGTGTGAAACTAGCGACTACCAGACACAACTGCTTTGCCGAGTGCTTCAGGTACTTGGTAAAGCCCATAAAACACTTGGCAAACTCTTTGCCCAGTGTGACTCTCGGCAAAGATGTCTTGGCGAATTGTACATCGGCAGCGGCTTTTGTCGAGTACTTTTTGTCGGGCACTCGGCAAAAACTTTACTGAGTGCCACTTGGTACTCGGCAAACAAAATTCATCGTCACAATGCCATGTGACGGTGATGGATCCTTTGCCGAGTGTCCATCAAGACACTGGGCAAAGGCTCCCTCTTTGCTGAGTGCCTACTGGACTAGCGCTTAGGTTCCAGTGGGCCCCTTTGCTAGTCCTTTTGCTGAGTGCTCTAAGAGGCACTCGGCAAAGGTTCCCACTTTGCCAAGTCCCTTTCTTGAGTGCACTAGGAGGCACTCGCCAAAGGGTGCTTCTTTGCCGAGTGTCAGGGCCACAACACTCGGCAGAGAAACTTTATCAGTTCCTAGGTGTGCCTTCTGAGAGCACCTAGAGGGGGGTGAATCGGTGATTCTGCAATAATTAACCCTAAACAAGACAAACTTAGTTTATAATAAGTGTTAGTAAAAACAAAAACCAAGATACGATGAATAGAGGAGGAGAGAGAGATAATATATTCACTTGATTGTTCCTTTAAGATGTGTATGAAACTTAGGAACAATAACAGAAGTGAAATATGAGAACTTTTTGCACTACAAAACATCCACCCCTTTAGCGATGCATATATGTGTTGCAAAAAGTTCATATATGCGTTGCTAAGGTCTATACCAACACATAATTGTGTTGCCTATACTGTCGTTGCTAGGATCTATAACAACACTTATACATGCATTGGTAAAACCAAGAGTTAAGCGTTGCTATGCTACAACGGATATCCGGGGACAATAGTAACACTTCCATGTGTAGCGAGAAATGAACCAGGTAATAAATATTATTATTACAATAATTTAATTTGAACACATATGTAATAAATGTAGATGAAAATTTATATATTATGCCAAATCCATACACAAACTATAAACAAATATGTTTATTATTTAGAAATAAATTCTTGAATTACAATAGTATCCACATACACTGTTTGTTCCATACAAAATTGTAAGGGGGGGAATATTATCAAAGCCATATTGAAATCTACCACCTTTCCATCCTCCATCTCTAGTGCAACAAACTCTTTACTAATTTGTGTTCAATCGTTCTTAGTCAACAAACTTGCTTCACATTACTGCTTGCTGATAAGAAGACACCAATGCAAAGGATGCATCCAGCTTCTTTATCAATCATGGCAGTTTCAAGATGCAGAGTTTCTATAAGATTGTCTGCCTTCTTTATTTCCTTCAATTCAACCATACATTTCTAGTTGTCGTGCTACCTGAGTAATTATATGTATCCATTCACATAGAACCAAGCTTATAGTAATATATTAATCTTTCAATAGCAAAATTACCTACTGCTAAGCAAACCACACTTTTGAACATCATCATGGCCTAGTTCCTGAATGAAATTTGTTAAGATCGACAAACAACAATATTATTGTATGAGTTTGCTATCCTGCAAGTTAAGGTACTCACCAAAGACCAGGCCCATAGATCATAGGTTAGTTCTTTATTGAACCCCGCAATCTCCTCACATGTAAAGAAAAGACAAATCCTATGAGTAACTTGGCACTATTATATGACATTTTGATGTACATTAATCAGAAATTTAGATTACCACTAAGCCAGTCTTCATTCAAAAATGGGAAATTAAGAAGATGGAAAAAGAACATTGTAGGATACTATTACCTTTAGTAAATTAGTACTTTGATTGGTTTCTTCGAGGCACCTACAAATTCTAATACATAAAGAAACATATACATGTACGTCTATGGTAAATTTGGATAGAAGTAATGCCATTCTCAGACAAAGAATGATTTTTTAGAAAAGGAATTTAACCACTAATTCGAGCATTATGTTTTACCCATGCACAAGTTTGTTTAGTTTGGATAGTGCTTGCTACATCTTGTGGAGATAACTTTTTATGTAAGTTATGGCCTTTACAGATGAAGGTCTACGAAATCTTCTAAATTTAGACCACTAAACGATCTAATTGTTGGATCTGCATCAAACATTTATTTATCAAGTTTTACAGATCTAAGCTACTGAAATGACAATGGCTAGAGAACATTAACATCAATACTCAGCCTGGTTCTAGAAAATGAACAACCCAATATGCAGATTTTAAAAAATGTGAAAAAGGGAAAAATGATAATGAAGTATAGTATTGATTGAAATGCAATGAAAATAATTTGAAGTCATATTATGCGATGCTGCAGGCTAGGAGACAACTAATAAAATCCATGTGCATGCATTATGTGTACTGACACATTATGTTTGTGTGTATGGTTATATACATATGCAAATGTTTACACAACAACATACATGGATAGGTGTTTAATAAAACATGAGTGATGGACTCTACTTTTTTCCGTCCAATTAAGGGGCACTGTGGGAAAAAAACTATTAAGTTGAGTGCCTTGGCAAGGACTATAAAAAAGCAGGGTACATTTTTTGTGGGAAATCGTACCTGATCTGGTAAAAGTTGCAACCTGTACAAAAGATTTTGTGATGCTAGGAACAAATCACATTTGTTGTATCTATGTCCAAGAGGGAATGGAATAACAAGAAAGAAAAGATGTGTATGTACATTAATATGTACGAAGGGACAATATAAATAAATAGAGATCTATAATGGTTAGTATTAATAACCTGGAGAGGATATTAATACTTGTTCTTATAATGACTATTTTCTACAAAGAAATATGAAATTCTAGAAAGATGTAGCCATCTGCAATCGGCACCGATTGCCCCCATGTATCAATATTTCTTGTTTTTCATATCAAAGAAATTATATATGCACTTATGAACTTTTAGTTATACTATATGTCAAATATTTTAGTTAAAATATATAACCAAAGCTATCGTGATAATTTATAAGTTGTATATAATGGTTATTATTTTAAATAATTTTGTTATTATCACTAGTATGTGACTCGTTGAGGAAAAAAATCATGAAAGTTGAAACATGACATGTATATTTATGTCTCATAGAGGCATATATGTATTGATCTACATGATAGCATAATATGTATGTTTACTGTAACCAGATTTTAATATATTAACATTAATAAAAATAGATAATGGGTCGTTTGGGTGACCGGCCATCAGCCTACTAAAGCAGACGTTCCTTTTGAGACAAGAATCAAACCCAGTGTAAACTCCAATGACGGCAAAAGGCTGTTGCTTCTTGTCGGAGTTCACAACTGCAATGTTGTTCCCCCACATGTACCCCTCGCTCTTGGCCTTGGTCGGGTTGTCATACCCGGATTTAAGGGATAAAGCCGGTACGTCTCATATGTGCACCAAAAAAGAACAACACATATAATGACAAAGTGTATAGAGCTAAATATCACAAATATCATAAATATCATTATTACATAGCGGAAGTCTTACAAAAATAAATGATAATAATAAACAAACTAAACGCCTATCCTTGGCGCCATAGAGTTGACTGGGAGACGCCACCTAGATCAACTCGTACTCCTCATTGTACGGCTCCTCCTGGACCACCTGATCTTCTCCTGTGGAGGGGAGGTTTATATATCGTAAGAGTGAGCTCACAAAAGATCATAGCTCAACAAGTTGTAGGGAATAATGTGCATAAACTCACCAAAGGTGGGAGTTCATGTGAAGTGTAAGGCTGATCAACAATAGAGGTTAAAGCTGAGCATTGCTTTTAATAAGTTCGTCAAATTTTATTAGCAGTTACTAAATGTAAGTAAATATCAAATGAGAATAATAATAGATCAGAAATAATAAATCTCAGTGCGATGGAAATGAAAAATTGAATTTAATTCCATAAATTAATCATGCGAGAGCCCTGAGCTGCTCATGATGGCGAGCATAGCTAGTATACCAGTTTTACAATCTACAGAGGTTGTACCCTATACCCACAAGTCATGTATCCCATGTCGCCAAGGTTAGCTAGACCCTTAGACACTACCAAGGTGAATGGCTAGGGATCCACTATGAGGCCTTTACAAAGTTCCACTAGCTTCAGAAAACCCGCTACAGTTTTTAGGAAGAGCAATGCAGGAATCCCCCGTCTAACCGCCATCGCAGCAAAATCAAACCGAGAACCTCCCTACATGCCTACTCCCCTACTGCCCTTGCCCCTTTCGAGTAAGGTAGTCCTCCACTAGCTTTCCTAGTTAGTCAGCCAAGGGCGTCCCATTCCACCCTTATGGTGGCACGTGTTTCTCAAGTTAAGCTCGATGTTCCAATTAACATAGTTGTCTTATCATGAACATAAATAGAACAGTAATAAAGAATAATCATGTGTAATAGTTATTTCAACACCCAAAACCATATATAGCAATAGCAATGACTACCCAAAAATTCAGGGGTAAACAAGGTGAAAAGATAACCAGACTAGGGTGACCTATTGGGTCCCATCAAAATTAAGCCTATGCATGAATAAATGATTATAAAGGACATTATTAGGTAAGTAAAAGTGGTCAAGGGCACAACTTGCCTTCAATGAGCTCCTGCTCAACAACTTCTACCTACTGAACACCGGAATCCTCGGCCACTGGCTCTTCTACTCGCCACAATACAAACAACCATGGTACAAGGGAGAAATTAACGTCACACCAAACATGTATACAAAATACATAATAATAATCTATGCATCGTAACGAGATCATAGGAAAAAGAATCACTAAAGTCTGGAATCAATGTCGATTGGGTCGACGTCTCGCGTTCCCTAAAGTTTGTTAAACAACTTGAGTTTCACCAAATATAAAAGTTGTTTGTAACTAATGGAGGCACATCATATCAAATGGTGGCATTCATCTGACCCATTTTGACAAGGTTTGACATCCATTCTTTGGGTGAAATTGACCCTACGATAGTAGCAACTTTGGACTTAATTATCTCTCAATCTAGTTGGCAAATGGCTGAGAACCCTTAATCAAACTTGTAGTGTATTACGCAGGAAACATATTTGCTACAATGACCAATGTCTGATTCCAAACAGAAACAACCAAAAGCGGCCGCCCAATGTAGGTACTGTAGCACTCGCCACGTGTTCGACGAATTGCTGCAAATGAGAAACGTGGCCGCCGTGCTCTAGAGCTTATCCTCCATAAATGGCAGCCCACCTCTCTCCCTTCTCTCACACGTCATTCTTCTACCTTCAGCCTCCCTCTCGCTCGTTCTTGTTCGGCGCCCTGCTCCTCCTTCCTTAGGCACGCCCTCTTTAGCCGGCGAGCTCTGCCCCGGTGGCCTGTGCCCCTGCTTTCTCCCAGCACCGGTGCAGCCAGCCTGCTCCCTGCGCTGCCTGCCTCCCTTGGCCGAGCTCCTCCCAAGGCGTGCAGATCTCAGCCCCTCGGCGTGCTCCCCAGCCGAACCCCTCCCATCATCTCCTCCCCCGTCCGTGCATGCTCCATGAAGGAAATGAACCTGCAGCTACGTCAAAGTAGAAGAAGCTCCCATGTGCCTATGACATGTGGGCCCAAATCGAGTTATCATGTGCCAAAATTACAGATTTTTGTGTTGTGTTCTAAAATCCATATCTCTAGTTTGGAAGCTCCTAAAATCATAAAACTTGTTTTTGTTGGTTTTCTTATTAAATGCCCTATTAGATCTAGAATATGGTATATTTCAGAAGAAGTTTTCTGCATTGCAAATTAATCTTGAAAAGAGGTTTAGAAAATAAATGAACTTGCTTCTCTCCATAGTTTTAATTTTTTATGTCCAAAAATGATTAGACTTTTGTTAGTTAGATGGTGTCATGCTCTAGTTAAGAATAATATAAAACTTATGTATTGTTTACTGTTTTCTTGGTGTATTAGTTAAATCTTGTTAAATAGGAAAAAGATGATTGATTTGCTTGTTATTTTTGGATCTATAGATCTACTGCTCGAAATGGCTTGAACCTTTTACAGTAGATTCTCTTTGTGATTGTTGGTTACTTGTAAAAATTGCATGATTTATGGTGCATATATCACTGAGTTAGTGATTTAACTTGTTTGATGCATAGTTAGTAGTTTTAATTGGCTTATAAATAATATATGGATGTAAAAATGAAAAATGGTGTTCCACTGTCTTTACATGATGTTGTAGTGGCCTAATAAACTTAATAGGGTCATTTGTTCACAGGAAATAGTTAGTTTTAGATTTTACTTCCTCTCACATGCTTTATTGCATTAACAATTTGTTCTTTTTTAGAAATTAATATATAAAACCTGAGCATGTAAGATTTGTGCATTAGTCATGATTTTTTATCACCTATACCTCATAAAAATCTCAACTCTAAATTAGGTAGTCTCATATAGTGCTAAAATAATACCCATTATATAATTATAAGAGTTAGTGGAAAGTTAGAAGAAAGCAAACACATGTATGTTTCTTGGAATGCTTGAATTATACCTTAATACCAATTAGAGGACAAATGGTGGTGTTATGATAGTTTAGAGCAAAGTATTTGTGGAGCTTCATCGTAATATTGCTTGGTAGCTAAGTTAAGTAGGTTTGTCCATGAACCGAAATTTCTATATGCATGTTCTCTGATTGTGATGACGATTTAGTAAAGCAAATTGTATTCTCTTTAGATGTACTCTATACAAAAGATTTATTTAACTTCGATATCTAGCCCGTCCTAAAAATTCATGAGCTAAGAATTGATGGTTTAGAAGTTATGCTTTTCACCAGTTCAGTAACTGAATATGTCCAATTTCTGAACAAATTTCAGAGATTGCAATGCTTGCTTAAGTTAATTTTAAAATCAGTTTTTGGTGGTCACAAGAAAGTTGTAGACTACTTCCTTATCTTGCTTGTGTTAAAATATGACAGCCATAAGTCTGGTCGTTTAGAAGCTATGCTTTTCACAAGTTCAGTAACCGAATCTGTCCAATTTCGGTACAGATTTCAGAGATCGCATTGTTTGCTTAAGTTCAGTTTAGAATCAGTTCTTGTCAATTATAATAAAGTTGTAGATAATTTCCTTATCTTACTTGTGTTAAATGTTCATGACAATAAACCTGATAGTTTTAGAGTTATGAATTTTATAAGATGATTGTTGTATTCTGTCCACTCTCTGAACAGATTTTGAATATTGTGTTGTTTGCATTGATTAAACTTGGAACCACTTCTTGACGATTATAAAAGTTAGGTAGTTATTTTGCTAAGCTTTCCAAAAAGACTTGGATCACTTTTTCGGTGATCTGAAGATTTAGTTATGGATGTTTAAGGTGTGAAGACTGAATCTATCCAATTCTGGACATCAAAGCCTTCCTAGTGTCTTTTAACATTGATACACTTTAAATCAAGATGAGTTGTTAATAAATGATTTGTAGATAATTTAATTATATTTCCATAAAGTCTAATATCAAATTATTTGGATGCCTGAGTCGTTAGTTATGAATTTTTGAAGTCGCAAGTCTGAATTTGTCCAAATCTGAATAAAACTATCATTTATCACTATTTAACCTTATTAAGTGTCTAATCACCTTGAGATAAAAATACCAAAGTTATAGAGAGTTTAATAAGCTTTCCAAAAAATATTTTTTCACTATTTTTTGGATAAATAACGTGTGAGTTATAACGGAAACAAGGAACTCCTATGCTGTTGTCCCAAACATGTTGAATGTGATTGATTGCTCTACTATGTTGTTGCTGTCTTGAGTCGACTGCTTGTTTGTTTTGGGTTTTGACTGAACATGAGTAATAATAACAATGACTAGTATAATTGGGGTTATGTATAAGTAAGTAGTACACATCTCACTAAGTTAGTGAACTAAATTGGTTAAGGTCTAATAAGTAGCTTAGCATAATCAACAGTTAGCAAGTGCAGTTATATATTAGGGAAACAAAATGAATAATGTCCTGTCTTTGGTTTTTTGCTAATACTACTAAGTAACCAACGTCATTGAAGTAGTATAATATGTAATTGTGATTAAACTATCTCCTCCTGTGTGTTCTCTGGGGTGTATACTTGCAGTAGAATGTTGTGAGTGATTGTCAAACTCGATTAAGTAACTATTCCTTTTTAACTAAGTCTGTCTATGTGTAAGTCATCATAAACTTATGTGTACTTAACTAATTTAATAATAAGTAGCCAATGAACGATTAAAGTGAACATGGTAAATGCTTTCACTCGTGATGTCGTGTTTGTGTTGGTTAAATATAGGAAATATTCGTCGTCTTTCCAGTAATGTTGACTTGTTGTGCCCAATGACATATAAATAACTAGCGCTTGCGTATAGTTGTTGCAGTGTCTTACTAATTAGTGTTTAGTTCGCTACCGTGTATTGGAATATCTTGTGCTACTTTCATCATATTCATACACTAGCTGAATGCCCGTGCGTTGCAACGGGAATATATAATACCAGTATACTACGATAACTTATATACAAAATGTGTGTTATTTCGTTATGAGAAAATGTTTCATAACCAATTTGTGATTCTGGCCATACATAAATTTTGTTATTTATAATCTATCTGTTTCACCACTACATTGCAACCATCAGTATCATGCAGACTTCGATATATGTTATGATTTGCATGGTCTCAACATTGGAGAGCACGTTCCACACATATCGGAAGAAATTTCCTCGTACATCGTTAGTCATCAGACACGTACCACCATACGCTTTTGCTTAAACAAAAAAGCAAGTGTGTGTTTGTGAAGAGAATTAAAGGCAAGTCGGCACAAAAGCTACCCCAACGGTGGCGAGGATGACGAACTGGTCATTGTTGTCGGTCCTCCCCTGCGTCACCTCTGGCGCCAAGATGACGCCACAGTCCTCGATATAGTAGTCGTCGAACGCGCGTGACATACTGAGTACTGATGACTCTTGGCTGGGCTGTAAAACGAAGTGCACCCCGGGCTCATCAGCAAGGTAGTACCCCTGGCCGTTGCACCACCGGATGCGCTACTTCTCTACATACATCGTGTTCGAGGATACTCATACAACGTCAGCAACGACCATCGTCTCAGCGCACAAGAATTCATGGCCAGTCAGTAGCGACTTACGTGGCAGGTTGGGCTTCAGGTGGACGATGAGCTGGACGATGTGATGGCGTCGTCGTCGAATGCGGTGCCCAGAGCAACCCGAGAGTCACCGACGTTGGCGACGACCATGAGGTCCCCCTACTTGATGATGGACAACACGGAGCAGCCGCTCTGCACCATGTCCAAGCGGCAGCTGCGCCGGAGCTTGTCGTACATAGCGGCACATGTGGCCACGTAGGACTGTTTCTAGATGTCGAACTGGCAGTCGCCAAGTTTCTTCTTATCATCGATGAGCAACCCTAACGCGAGTGCCTCCTGCTAATGGTGTTTGTTCAGGATTTTCAAGTAAGAAACATGAATTCATGTTTGGCGTTGGTTTATAAAAATGACTCACAAGTCAGATCCATGGAAAAAATATTACGAAGAATTAATGTCACGCATGCATAAAAGATTTTAAGTTGAAAACATTATTCAAACAAAAAATATTGCATGCAAGGCTCTTCTTTAAATACTACTCCCTTCATCCAAAAATATAATTCAAGAATCTCGGTGATACTTATCTACTACTACGCATTGTGCAAGGGTAGAAGGTGGGCTTGGGGAGAGATGTAGTAGATGTGTTTTCTGTTATAGATGTAGACATAAATACACATGTGGTGTAGTGGTAGGTACCGCTAGCATTTGCTTGAGAGGTCGTGGGTTCGAATCCCTTTGGGGCCATGTGTATTTTTTTTAATTTTAGCTAGGCGTCAGCTATATAGGGGAATGGGAATGGGAATGGGCTTTGCGAGGAGGGGGAATGAGAATGATAGATATAGAATGATGGCAGAACATGGGAATGGACTGTGCGCGGGGAGGAGGGAATCAGAAAGGCAGAACACAAATGGGCAGAATAGAGAATGGCAGAACGCGGAATGGTCGACTACGATTGCAGCCTTAATAAGTAGTAGAGATTACATGGCAGGTTGGGCTTCAGGTGGACGATGAGCTAGACGACGTGATGGCGTCGTCGTCGAATGCGGTGCCCAGAACAACCCGAGAGTCGCCGACGTTGGCGACGACCATGAGGTCCCCCTGCTTGACGATGGACAACGCGGAGCAGCCGCTCTGCACCGCGTCCAAGCGGCGGCTGTGCCGGAGCTTGTCGTACATAGCGGCACATGCGGCCACGTAGGACTGTTTCTAGATGTCGAACTGGCAGTCGCCAAGTTTCTTCTTGTTGTCGATGAGCGACCCTAACGCGAGTGCCTCCTGCTAATGGTGTTTGATCGGGGTTTTCAATTAAGAAACATGAATTCATGTTTGGCGTTGGTTTATAAAAATGACTCACAAGTCAGATCCATGGAAAAAATATTACGAAGAATAAATGTCACGCATGCAAAAAAATTAAGTTGAAAACATTATTCAAACAAAAGAAATTGCATGCAAGGCTCTTCTTTAAATACTACTCCCTTCATCCAAAAATATAATTCAAGAATCTCGGTGATACTTATCTACTACTACGCATTGTGCAAGGGTAGAAGGTGGGCTTGGGGAGAGATGTAGTAGATGTGTTTTCTGTTATAGATGTAGACATAAACACACATGTGGTGTAGTGGTAGGTACCGCTAGCATTTGCTTGAGAGGTCGTGAGTTCGAATCCCTTTGGGGCCATGTGTATTTTTTTAATTTTAGCTAGGCGTCGGCTGTACGGGGGAATGGGAATGGGCTTCGCGGGGAGGGGGAATGAGAATGATAGATATAGAATGGTGGCAGAACATGGTGGAGGGAATCGGAAAGGCAGAACAGGGAATGACAGAACGCGGAATGGCCGACTACTATTGTAGTCTTAATAAGTAGTAGAGATATGCATCCTGCATCTCATTTAGGACCGAGAGATGATGATCGTGCAAGTGATATGGTGCCAACCACATGATGCAGTTAGTGGACGACCCAAAGAAGGATGGACTTAACCAGTGGATGCTCGGCAAGCGAATGTCATCTAGAAAACACTACCAGTGTTGAATTCCAGGCAAGCCCCGGTTTTTTGCATAACCATTATATATGCTATTTTACTGCACTTAATGTTTGTAGGCTTGTACCATGAACTTAAGTGTAGGAGTTGCCTAAAACCCTAGTTGCATAAACTCATGATTCCTTTTTGAGATGGATACTAGTATGCTAGGTCGAGTAGCTGCTTTTCTAATTAGGGATCTCGGTAGAAGTCGAGTGTTTTTTCTAGTACTCGCGCGAGGTCAGGAATTGGTTGTATCCATTTTGATAACGGAATGATGATGGTCTGTGGACATGGATCCATGGGGATGCGCTGTCTACGAGATGAAATTGGAATAAGGATTAACGTGTGGATACCTGTGTCAAGCGTTTGAACGTACTAAACACATGTCGGGAAATATGGTAACCGGTAAGTCTAGTACCTGAGTGAAGCTGGGCACGAACTTTATCCCTCACTTGTGCTGAGACGTGGTCTCCCATTCTAGATATGGTGGGTGCAAGTGCAGCCACTGCACGGCGGCGACCGGGGTCAGTGGGGCGTTGCATGCCAAGGCGGTTTGCCCTCGCCGCGAACAGGGGATCGATGGGGACGGTTGATATGTGTGGGGACGGAGTGCCCCTACATGTCGTGTGTTTAGGTTTACCTTGCAAGGTTAAAACTCGATTAGAATCGTCTGCTTCTCGCAGCTAATGAGACTGCTTGATCCATTATACTTCATTGAGTAATAAGTGGAAATGAGGTCACTTACAAAAGATGTTGGTTGACTAAATTGCTTGATAACATGTATGGATAGTCAGGTGCTTATCTATTCTAAATTATTATTCTAGAACCTGAAAAGCTAAAATTTGATTTTAGACTCAGCTAGTGCTTTTGGCAAAGCAAACCCCCTCAGCCAAACAACTTCATGGTCTAGAGGTAGAGGAATAGACTCCTTACATCGGGTAAGTCTAGCTGAGTATTATTATACTCAGCCTTGCTTGTGGCATAATTTTTGTAGGTACTCCTTAGATGATTGGTTGATGGTGTGACTTGGCCTCCATCTCTGCCATCGGGATAGACGATCGAGTGGGTTGCTGCTCCCGCAGGAGAGGACCAGGAGGAGTAGCGTGGCCAGGCTTCGTCATGTTACTCGGTTTTCTCCGTTAGTTATTTCCGTTGCATTAAAACTATGGTTATTGTTTCTGAAAACTCCGATGATGTAATCACTACTGATACTTCCTTAATTTATCGTATTATGCTTTATTGTATTTCTCTGTGCCTCACCTTCGAGTGAGCTAGTGGTATTCGATCCTTTGTAAGTGGCTTTATCAGACTAGATCCAAGGGACTGACGGGTTATTCTGATTTAAGTGTGTTGCTGCCTCAAAGGCATGACTCACGCACTTAAACTGGAATAATCTGGGTGGTTCGCCACATCAACGATGAACAGTGGGACCACTACATGGAGTTATGGCCTGTCACCGAACATTATACATAAGTGTTCGAGACGGGGCACTTCCCTAACCCGCTGCAGGATGTTCTGCATGCGTTGGGAACCTACGTCTGACCCCAGTATGAGACCAGGCGAGTGTGCGAGCCCCCTCGGGCTTGCTACTACATCACTCGCATTCATATCAGGGTGATGGATGCAAGTGATAGAGGGTTCAGGACTCTGTCAGCTCATGAGTCTCTGACGCCGCTATCCACCTACGCTGCTTCGGTCAGCGATGCTCCTAGGCGAACTCTGTGGTCCCTCAACCACACCTACTGGCAGCAGCTACACAACATGAAGTATAGGCATCTCCCTTCGCATCTTCGGGGAGAAAGCCAGACCAACATTGTTCCAGGTGGAGCTAGAGAAGATCGCCTCAACACCCTAGTTGGTGTGGTCGCAGGTCTTAACACCGACCTGGATAGTGCTACCCTGGACCTCTTTAGGGTACACTCGGAGCTGGAGGATGCACATGCAAGGATTGCAGCCCTAGAAGCTCAACTAGAAGCATCTCCCCCTGAAGTTCAATTCCCTGCCATGGCGTCATCCCCTCCCCGCAAGAGGATCCGGTATGGAGAACCAGGATCCATCACCAGGCTGCTATAGATTTTCATTTATATTGTAATAAGTTAGTTTCACATTAGATGATGAACATCTTATAATACTATGCTTATAATAAAAACAACCATGTGATGGTGTTGTTTGCAATGTTTGATTTGGATTTTTGCTTGAGTTTGTCTTATGGAATGATGGCCATAAGAGCAAAAAAATAATATAAACTTAACCTTAATAATAAGCTATTCCCCCTAGAATCTTCTCTACTCCTCACTTACCGCAGAATTGCACTTCCTAACCAACCAGATGGTGAACACTCGCTCAGGTCCCTGGAATAACAGGAACCAGCGTGATCAGTAGTTACCACCACCGCCACCCAACCCCAACATGGAGCAATTCATCGCAGCGCAGATGCAACTTCTGCAAGGACTCACTGCTTCTGTGCAGTAGATTCAGCAGAATCAGCAAAATCAGCACAACCAACATCAACAGCAGAATGCACCACAAGCTAGATACAAGCACCGGGATTTTATGAGCCATCACTCGCCTGCTTTCTCTCATGAAGTTGACCCCTTGGATACCGATGACTAGCTTAAGGTCATCGGGAAGAAATTGGACATCACCCAGTGCAATGACTGAGAGAATGTATTGTATGCTTCGGGAAGACTTGAAGGTGCCACGTCCGACTGGTGGGATGCCTTCATCGCGGCACATGCTAATGCAGATGCCATAACCTGGCAAGAATTCCAGGTGAACTTCCATGCTGACCATATTCCCTTGGGACACATGAAGCTCAAGAAGGAGTTCCTTTCCCTCACATAAGGGAACATGTCTGTTAGTGAGTACCGTGATCGCTTCACCCAGCTTTCACATTACGCCCCAAAAGAAGTGGACACTGACGAGAAGCGTCAAGAACGTTTCTTGGAAGGCTTGATTGGGCCTTTGAACTATCAGCTGCAGAGCCACAACTTTCCCAACTTTCAGACTTTGCTTAACAAGGCAATTGGCCTTGAAAGCAAAAGGAAAGAGTTGTCGGATCATAAGAGAAAGTTCCAAGGGCAGACCAGCAGGAATACCCGTCAGAAAACTAGAGTGGGAACAACAACTACCAAGTACAACACTCTGGACAACAGGGTCAGAGGAACAACCAATATCAGAACCAACAGAGGAACAACACTCAGACCGGTCAAAGGTCTAGTGGTCAACAACAGAATTGTCAAGGAAGCGTCGTGAACACTCTGGCCAAAAACAACATCACAACTACTCCAGTGCAACCCAATGGCTGTTTCAAGTGTGGTGAACTTGGCCACTATACTAACAACTACCCAAGGTGCAATCAATAGACACCGCAGAAGAACGGCAACCAGAGGACTCACTAGAACACACCTGCTCGTGGATCTACACAAAACAAGACCCCGCAGAACTAGAGTAGGGTAAGAGATAACCACTAGACAGCAGAATCAGTTCCTGAGGATGCCGACGTGGTGTATGGTATGTTTCTTATTAACTCAATACCTGCATCAGTTTTATTTGATTCTGGAGCATCTCACTCCTTCGTAACAAAGTCATTTGTGGAAAACATAATATACCAAAATATCCCTTGAAGAAGAAACTATTAATTCAATCACCGGGAGGTGAGCTTAGAGCCACTCACTCATGCCCTCTGACTAAGTTTGAAATTAGAGGCCTAAGCTTTCTAGTAGAGTTGATAATTTTGAAATCATGTGGAATCGATGTGATACTTGGAATAGACTACTTAACCAAGGATGGTTACATTAACCAGTCCATAAGGACAAAGAATTGAAGTCAATGTCAGTATGCCAGCAACAGCAGAAGCAATGGTAAATCAGTTGGAGGAAAAAAAATCTTTGGAGCACATCAGAATAGTGTGTGAATACCTAGACGTATTTCTAGAAGAATTACCACGTATGCCACCTGATCATGATATAAGTTTTCTATTTAACTATTACCCAGAACTGCACCAATTTAAAAAAGAGCTTACCGAATGGATGTCAAAGTTTTAATTGAATTGAAGAAACAAATAGAAGAATTGCTAGAAAAAGGTTTTATTCGCCCCAGTTTGTCTTCGTGGGGAGCCCCAATTCTATTTGTGAACAAGAAAGATGATTCAAGGAGAATGTGTGTGGACTATAGAAGCTTGAACGAAGTAACAATTAAGAACAATTACCTGTTACCTCAGATTGAAGATCTGTTTGATCAGATGAGAGGAGCTAAAGTATTCTAAAAAATAGATCTAATATCAGGCTATCATCAGTTGAAGATTCGAACCGAAGATATACCTAAAACGGCCTTCACTACAAGATATGCACTATATGAGTTTTTAGTCATGTCTTTTGGACTGACTAATGCACCAGCTTACTTTATGAACTTGATGAATAAAGTATTCATGGAATACCTAGACCAGTTTGTTTTGGTATTCATCGACGACATACTGATATATTCTCAGAATGAAGAAGCACATGAAAATCATCTGAGATTAGTTCTACAGAAGCTTCGTGACAGTCAGTTGTATGCGAAATTTTGGAAGTTTGATTTTTGGCTGAAGGAAGTCGCTTTCCTAGGTCATATTATCACCAATGGAGGAATCAATGTAGACCCCAGTAAAAAAGTGAAATATTAAATTGGAAACGACCCACAAATGTGTCCAAGGTTAGGAGTTTTCTTGGATTAGTAGGATACTACAGAAGATTTATCGAAGACTTCTCCAAAATAGTGAAACCCCTTACTTCACTATTGGAGAAAGGTAAAGAGTTTAAGTGGGATGAAGCATGTTAGAAATGTTTCGAGGAATTAAAGGAAAGGCTAACCACTGCACCAGTGTTAATTATTCCTGATATTCACAAAGGATTTGATGTGTATTGCGATGCACCACACCTAGGACTTGGATGTGTGTCAATGCAAGAAGGAAAAGTAATTGCATATGCCTCAAGGCAGTTACGGAAACATGAAAAGAATTATCCTACACATGATCTAGAATTAGCTGCCGTAGTGCACGCTTTGAAGATTTGGAGGCACTACATGATTGGAAACAAGTGTAAAATCTTCACGGATCACAAAAACTTGAAATATATCTTCACGCAGAAAGAACTCAACCTAAGACAAAGAAGATGGCTTGAGTAAATCAAAGACTATGATTGGAAATACAATATCACCCAGGAAAAGCAAATGTGGTGGCAGATGCTTTGAGCCGTAAAGGTCAAGTGAACAACATCACTACTCATTTGATGTCACAGGAATTGTGCTGGGAAATGGAACAACTCAACCTTGGTATGCTCAATAATATGGAAGCAACAATTATGGAAGTCGAATCTACTTTGGAACAAGAGATTTGTAATGGACATGAATCTGATGAGAAACTCAAGGAAATTAAAACTCTGATTAGTTTGGGTAAAGCCCCAGATTTCACAGAAGATGAACAAGGCACAGTACGGTTTAAACAGAGAATCTGTGTACCAGAAATCAAGCACCTACGCCAACTTATTTTAAGAGAAGCTCATGATTCGGCATTCACCCTAGAAGTACTAAGATGTACCAGGATTTGAAAGAAAATTATTGGTGGTACGGTTTGAAAAGAGATGTGGGTACTCATGTTGCACTATGTGATGTGTGTCAACGAGTTAAAGACGAACACCAAAGACCAGCAAGATTGCTACAACCTCTCATGGTACAGAAATGGAAATGGGAAGAAATCGATATGGATTTCATAATTGGACTACCCCGTACTCGGGATGGCTATGATTCAATATGGGTTATAGTGGACATGTTGACTAAAGTGGCACACTTTATACCTGTGAAGACAACCTACTCAAGAGCCCAATTAGCAGAGTTATACATGTCAAGGATTGTTTGTCTGCATGGAGTATCAAATAAGATCATATCAAATCGAGGAACCCAATTTACCTCACGCTTTTGGAAAAGACTACATGAGTCCATGGATACCATGCTAAACTTTATCTCAGCTTATCATCCACAAATGGATGGGCAAACGGAAAGAACAAACCAAGTGTTGGAGGATATGTTAAGAGCTTGCGCTCTAAAGCATGGTAGAAGCTAGGATAAAAGTTTGCCTTATGCAAAATTCTCATATAACAATAGTTACTAGGCAAGTCTAAAAATGGTACCGTTTGAAGCACTTTATGGATGAAAGTGTAGAACATCGCTTTATTGGAATCAGACCGGAGAAAGCCAAGTATTTGGTCTAGAAATTCTCCAAGAAGCAGAAAAGCAAGTACATATTGTTAGAGAGAATTTGAAAACAGCACAGTCGAGACAGAAAAGCTATGCTGACAATAGAAGAAGAGAGTTGATCTTTGAAGTTGGAGACTTCGTATACCTTAAAGTTTCACCAATGAGAGGAATGAAAAGATTTAAGGTTAAGGGTAAACTATCTCCTCGCTACATTGGTCCATTCAAAATTTTAGAAATAAAAGGTGAAGTAGCATATCAGTTAGAGCTACCCGATAGTTTATCGGATGTGCATCGCGTATTTCATGTGTCACAACTTAAGAAATGCTTAAGAGTACCGGAGGAATAATTACCAATGGAAGAACTCAATGTCAATGAGGATTTGACTTATTCAGAGTACCCTATAAGAATTTTGGAAACATCTCGCAGAATTATTCGGAGTAAAGTTATCAACATGTGTAAAGTGCAGTGGAGTCATCATTCGGAAGATAAGGCCACTTGAGAAAGAGAAGATGAACTTAGAGCAGAATTCCCCTAGTTATTCTCAGAAGTTCTTTAATCTCGAGGACGAGATTCTTTTAAGGGGGTTGGTTTGTAGCACCTCAAAAACCATCAACTAAAGATAATATATTTAGAATATTAGTGGCAATATAGTAAAGAATTTTTTCTTCAAGTGTTTGATTTTATTTACCTTTAGAATAATTTTGTTTTCTCATATTTGATTTATGGTTGTTTTGTAAAATTTATTTTATATTGAAAAACCCAATTAATTAATATAGGAACATGAGTCAAAAAATAATTTGTACATAAGTTTAGTATAATTATTATGATTTTTTTAGAAATATTTAAAAATATATTCATTTATATTTTTAATAGAAAAGAAAATTTAAAAAGGGACAATTCCGAAACCCTAGTCGCATGGCCGTTTCGGCCCATCAGGGCCCAAGCAGCCGCCGCGCCACCCCTTCCTCCCTCCCTCTCTCACTGCAAGAAGGGGCCCACCCGTCAGGCCCCTTCTTCCGCCACCCAGCCGCCCAGCCACCTAGTGCCCACGCCGCACCACACGCACCACCGCGACCCGCCCGGACGCCGACCCTCGCCCTTGCCCGAACCAGCCCGTGTCTCCTCGGCTTCCCCTGCACCCGAAACCGCTGCCACCTCCTCCTCCTCCCTCCCCATTTCCTTCCCATAATGGAGACCACCATTGATGGCCATCAATGGCGTGGTGATGACCGGCTGTTCCTCCCCTCAGCGCCTCTCCCTCTCCCTCCCTATAAAAACCGATCGAAGCCCTACTCCTCTCCATCCCTTGCCTGAGCTCTCTCTCTCCCTCCTCACGCTCTCTTCCTCGCCTGCGCCTCGCCAGAGCCGCCACCGTCCGTGGAGCTCGCCGGACCGTCCATATGCACCGTGCCCTGCCCCGGCCATGCCTGGACCATCTGTCTGCACCGCACCCTCGGCCATGCCCGTCCCCTGCCGCCGAGACCTCCCTTCCCTGCTCCCTGCTCGCCGAGCCCTCCCTGTAAACGAGCAAGAGCTCAACGTAGAAGAAAGTCGTTTTGCGTTTTGGCCCTCCAAATTTCTGAAAATTATTTTTGTATTTTCTGCAGTACAAATGTATATAAAAGAGGTCCAAACATCATACGTGCTACACCCCGAAGTATACGTGTAATTTAGAATCAACCCCAACAGTAGTATTTTGAATATGGACATTACTTTTATAATTTGAAAAAATACATAAGTTATGTTACGATTATTTAATTATGTGATTAAGTACTAGAATCGTTTTCGATTAACTTCTCATTTTAGCATATAAAACAATATTATATTAGTAGATGTTTAAGTATAGTTTTACTAATATAAGAAAATGAAAGAGGTACTAGGCCTCGTATTGTGGGTTAGGTTAAAATATAGATTTTCACTAATCAGGATATAAATATTCGTACATATATCACTTAATCACTTAGAATTAATAAAATACCTATTTATGCCGAAATAATCATGATTATGTTACTAAAGTCCAAAATTAGTAATCGACATTAATTCTTAAAATATTAATGTTAGGTGATTTATAAATAAACATTTTTTAGCCATACCTATAATTTCCATTTAGAAAGGAAAGGATAAAACCCAAAGGACTCTTATTAGTAATAAATAAAATAATTAATAAATATTTTCCATAAAGTTTGTTAAGTCATTTTATCTACATTATAATAGATAAACTAGAGTCGTAGTCACCTTCTCATATATTTTCACCAATGATAACTCAAAGTGGAAAATGTAGTGGATTAATAAAACATTTATGATTTGGACATATTTATGAGTATAGTTGTGTGATATATGAATGTGTATGTAATGGTGAATGATTACCCATGTAATGGTGTATGTTTATTTATTTGGCGTACGTATTCTTTTGTATGTATGATACGCGAATCGATGATTAGAAGTTGACTGTGGGGTAGACGAACCAAACACGTTCAAGGACGACCCATAGGACACATTTGACCAAGGCAAGTGGATTCTCCCTCTGCATTTCTATTTGTATCCAAATAATTCATATAATAATGTTTACTTTTCGGATATTGCATTTGATGGGATTTGCCTAAATAAGGATTTCCTAGAATTACCAACCCTATTCCTTGATTACCCTGGGATAAATGCTATGCTTAGCAATTTTTGCTATTGCTCAACTTGATAAATATGATGTCACTCTTTTAATGATACTATGTTCCGAAAATGAAGTTTTTATTATGATGTTAACCCAATGGTTAAACAAGAACATTTTGTATTAAATGGAACATGGAGTGACCACCCAGGATAACAATGCAACCACGAGTGCTATAATGGCTCTGGCTTTGGTAATTAGCTCTATAGACTCAGTGCTTAGCAACCCTACCTGAAAGATGGGCAAGAGGGGGCGGCAGTGGTTTGGTGGCAGCTCATGTTAACAAGAGGTGGTAGTCTTGGCTAAGTTACCTCACCTAGAGGGCCATCAATACTGATGTGGAAACCTTAGCGGGTGGCTTCGTACTAAGGATATTTTGTGAAAGCCTCATAGTGGATCCCTAGCCATTCACCTAGGCAGTTTTACGGAACCGATCAACCCAGGCTAGATGGGATACACCGCTTGTGGGTAAAGTTGTACCACCTCTGCAGAGTGCAAAACTGATATGTCAGCCGTGCTCATGGTTACGAGGAACCTGGACCCTCACATGATAATTGAACTTAAAGATGGAAAATAAATCGTGATCCGATGATCTACCAGTGGTTTGCTTAAGTGATTTCACTTAAGTGTTTTTGATATAATCTTATGCCTTTGATTAATTGGGATATTTGGGATACACTTACGATTAGTAAATCAGGTGTTGCTAATAAAATATTGACCAACCAAAATGCTTGTCGCTTATCCATAGCCTACCTTGTTAACTTTGCATTATTTCCCCCACTTGCTGAGCCCCGAATATAAGTGAGCTCACCCTTGCTAATATTTTGATCAGAGGGTGATGGCGAAGACTTTGCAGATGACGTTGATGAGTTTTGAGTCTAACGATGCACCAGTCACCATCATGTGGAAGAGTGTCCATGTTTAATTCTGTCGTACTTTGATTATGATACTTGTTAAGATACAATGTTCTGGATGATGTAATAAAGTTACTCTACTCCCTTTTATGCCTTTATTGCATTGTTTTTTGATATATTACACTTGTGACGTCAACATATGTGTGGAAAATGGATCCTGGCCCACATATGCTATGCATTCGGTTTTGTACCTAGAACCGGGTGTGACACCAACGCTTAGGAGTGTCCTGACCATCGTCCTAGTTCCTTTGAGAAAGGAAAGCCCCACCATCTAATTCCTATGATTTACAATAATTGTTTAAGCACTTACCTGCCTATGTTTGTTGCATTAAGTTGTAGGTGTTGTTTGAAAACAATTGCTGCATTTTCCTTGATTTACCATTATTATCCTACTCTTGTTACAAGGTTAAGTTATGTAAGCTTAATTTCTTACGCTAGCTTAGAACAGTAGAAGTCGGGTGATTTCCTGTCACCTACGAGATATAGGTGGATACCTTATGCTTGATTGGGTATTTTCATTGGGAAACATTAGTACTTGTGTGAATGTTAAACCTGAGACCAGGTAGAGTCTTATAGGGATTTTCGGCCATAGTGATCCCACCTGTGTCGATTAAGGACCACAACGTTGTGGTCCCTCGAGTCATGTTCAACGCATGCCTTTCACTTAGCTGGCTGAATAATTTGTTCTAACCCCAAAGCCTTAGTACTATTTCAGCCTAGTTCGACCTTGTGGTGCACTTACTCGCTTGGTTGAGGAGTGACAAGGACTCGGCAAGATGACCCATGGTTTATGGCACGCCCTGACCCTTTGGTAGTCAGGAGGTCCCTGGGTATGGTGGCTCCAATTGCACCCGCAAAGTGCAGCCAGTCTACTACTGGAATATTATAGTCCGTAGCCCACGAAGTACTGTGTGAATGGTTTGGGTTAGGAATACCTCACCAGCTGGTTAGTAAACGATTCAAATCGCCATCGCTCTTGGATAGTGAGCACTTGACTTGAGTTATCTTATCGTAGTAAGAACTATACCATGATAATCATGAGCATGATGGTATTGATGAGTATTGATGATATGAATACATGTAATAAAGAGTTTGGGATTACTCTTGCTTGAAAGACAATCAACACTACAATTTAACATGATTATTCAATTAAGTCATAATACACTTATAGTAAAATAAACATGATCATTTAGCTAATCAGGTGCAATTCAAATCTAGATTGCAGTAGAATAGGTAATATAAAACTTCAAAAAGGTTAATATTAAGTTTGATACCCCTCTAATCTGTAATAAACATATTAAGTCCTTACTCTTTCCAAATAAAGGGCCAACTCCAGATAAAGCTTTACATAATCCTTGATGTCTTTCACTTTATTATTTTCTAGTTTTGGACGGATAAGTCTAGCTGAGTACACTCCAGTACTCAGGGTTCTATTCCCAATGTTGTTGCAGATGGCCAGATGTTCTATGGATACTGTGAGCACTACTTGTACCCTGCTATGGTTGAGGATTAGGCCATGGGCATGGCTTCTCTTTTCTTCTCCCATGCTCTTGGTTAGTTGACAACCCTAACGTTACGCTGTATTTTGAAAACCCCACGTGTGTGGTGGGTGTTATTTAAACAAATGCTTCTGCTAAGACATATCACTATGGTGATGCTACATTGTGACACCCCAGTGTCACCTAGGGCTTTTCTCAGTGCTACATCAAGTACCAGCATTTTATGTAAGCCAAATTGAGCAAGAAGCACCAAATCAACTTAAGAATAAAAGATACTCTAAGTTTGCATCTAAAGAATCATATTCAAAATCAATGAAGTTTTCAAAAAGGGAAAAATGTTGAAACCCTAATACCAACCCTAAAGAAGCCATTTAAGTAGAAATGAAGAAAAGGGATGAAAGACCATGAAAAACGTGAAATCATGGCTTAGGCCAATTATAAGAATTGAAATACACTAAATAAGCTACAATAAAGATTCTAAAAGTTTGGCCAAAATAGTTTGTTAAAAACTCCAAACAAGCCATTCAAGTGGAGGTTTAATGGGGAAATCTGAAATTCAGATTTCTGAATTTTCAGCCCTTTAACCAAAACCGAGCACGTTCACCTTGATCCTTAGCTCTAATCCTAATGCTCCCATTGACAAAAACGTGTCTAACTAACCCCTCTATCACATACTAGAAGATGGCATTGGGACGTGAGCCCTAGACATGACAAAACCAAAGATTTGCCTCAGGCTCGGGCTGGGAGACAGACCAGACTTCAGAGCTCCAAATCTTTGAAACCAATAGGCCAAATCCTATGACCCCCACACAAGATCGGTAGCTTATAGGGAGGAAAAGTGGTTTTGTGCACTGACTAAGGCAAGAGCAGGCTCGGATGAATGACCACACGCGCCAAAACTCGGGCAGAATGAACACGCACACGTGTTCGACCCTAGTCGGCACGCCGGCATTCGCCCAACCCGCGCGCGCGCCCCAGCGTCCGACCAAGTCCGCCGCGTGCCCTCGCCCTCGCCGTGCCTATAAAGCAGCCCAAGGCCTCGGCCGTACCTCCCCACGTGCTCTCAGGCCTTGCCTAAGTCGAAGTTCACCGGACTTCGCCTCGAACACGCCGCGCCACCGCCCGCCACCACTGCCCAAGCCTCGGCCATCGCGGCCAGCCCGCTCCAGTCGCGTACAAGTTGCGCCAGCCTCTCGGGTAGCTTCGCCAGTGAACTGTGAAGCTTTCCAAGCGCTCGGACCAGACAGGACCTCACTGGAAACCCAAGATCATCCTCGTTGGACTTCGGTCGCCCGCGACCGCGCGTAGACCGAGCAATCCGGTGAGCCATTCTCCGATTCCTTGCACACACATCCTCCTTGATCCCTAGTGAAGCTTCCTGACCCATTTAATTGAACTATATCGCCCTGGTTAGGCCAGACTCCTCGCCGCCAATGAGCTCCCCCGCCTGCGCGCGTGGACCGACCTCCTCCGACCACCATCGTCGGCGATCCGCATCTCGACGTGATCGCCAGAGGCTCCTGGACCTCACGCGACCCCTCGCCGGAGCAACCCCGCCGCCGGTAAGCCCCTCCACCCTTTTTCTCCGCCGCGGTCACTGTTCCATTAGGGGAAGGATCGCGGGTTCGATTTCGGGGAACCCTAGGAGGTTTTCTACAGAGCCTTAGACTCATGTGAATAGTGCACCGAGGACCTGTCTGTAATTCATTTAAAATCTTTCGCCAGGGACCCCAGCGCAAACTGTTTTTCCTTTAACCATTTCTAATTAATCTTTTTAAATTCAGCAGAAAACTTAGAAAATTTATATCTTGAGTTATATTCAACCAAATTTGACCAAAACAATTTTGTTGGATTCAAAATATTATGGACTATCAATTAAAAATACTGAACCCTATGTTTTTTGTTTTAAAATTTAGAGTTTGGAATTAATTAAGGAAATTTACCAAACCTTATTAAAATAAAGAAAATATGTTATGCTTCTGTGCTGAACCTAAGAAAATTTGTAGAAGTGTAAACCCTACTTAGACATTGTTTAAAAATAGTGAGCATCCCTGTATTAAAGATTTAAGTAGGGTTATCTATTAAACGCCATTTTTGCCCAAAACTTAGGAAAATCAGAAAGGCATTAGAGAATAATGAACACTGAATGCAATTATTTTTCCTAGCCCACTTAAGTAATAGAGAACCTAAGAAAAATAAAGGGAACCCCAGTCCAGAACAAATTCTAGGAGAAATGTTTTATTAAGCACTAATCAAACTATAAAAACAATTATTAGAATTATGAAAACAATTTCAAAATTTGTTAAGAAAAATTTAGTGGACTTGATAAACACCACAGTCCATCATTTTAAGTAGGGTAAACAAATAGAACTTGATATTGAGCCATATTTCAATTAAATCATGAGCAAACCAAAAAGAGTGCAATAATAGGCAAATAAATTTTTACCAGATTAATAATGAAATTGGCCACCAGAGAAAAATGCAAAACCCAATTAAAAGCTGCAAAATAATACCCATTGCCAATACTTCATGAAAAAGGCCATTTAATCCAAATAATTCCTAACACCCTTCCCTTGAGCAAAAAGTTGCCAAATTTCAGAATGATTACTCTTGCACAAAGAAGAAGATAGGAAAAATTATAAATCTGTTGTTTGATATTTTTCAAATATAGTGGTAGTAGAAAGCACCCCTTTGGCTAGAAATTATAGAAAATCATAGTAAAATAACTAATGAGTATTAGTGGCTAAAAATTTGGACAAGGTCATGTTATAACATCTAGATGCCAGCAAAAATAAGTCTTGGAAAATAACCCTCTATTAAAAGGTAGTTGTAGTTCAAAACACCCCCTCTGCCCTAATATTTGATAATTTTATATAGAGAGAACCCCTCCCTTTTTAAGCCCCACATTTTGAGCCAGAGAATTACACACCAATAAGAAGCCACTGTAATTTTTGCAGAATTTTTGGAAATTTATTAAGCTATCTTGTAGTTGAAACCCAATTTAAAAGTATAAAAGAAATAGAAAGAAAGAGAGGGAAAATAAATCTCACTCTAATGATTCAGCTAGAAATCTTAATAAATTCTCACTAAGACATTAAAAGAAAATCAGTGGAACCCCAAAATAAACTTACCAATTAGCTTAACTAAGTTTGGCCCTAATTTGCTAAATATACCCCAAGAATCTTCAGTAGCAAGATTAAGCCCTATCTTATTAATTTGATCATTCACCGTCAAAGTTTAAATTGCTAAATTACATATCATGCCATGCATATATATTACTCATTGCATTCATTAGATTGCAATCTTGCTGACGGAGAGTACGTGCTCATCCCCAAGCAAGGAGCTGTCCACGAGGAAGACCAGGAGCAAGCTCCCGAGACTGCCATCGAGGATCTCCCCGTAGTCCAAGCAATTGAAGGCAAGCCTCGGTTTTATGCATAACCGTATCTATATATGCTACTTTACTACACTTATTGTTTGTAGGTTTGTAATGTGCACTTAAGTGTAGGAGTTGCTTGAAACCCCTAGTTGCATGAACTTAGGATTCCTTTTTGAGATGGATACTAGTATGCTAGGTGGAGTAGCTGCTATGCTAAATCAGGATCTCGGTAGAAGTCGAGTGATTTTTCTAGCACTCGCGCGAGGTCAGGAATTGATTGTATTCATCTTGATAACGGGATCTATGATGGTCCAAAGACTTGGATCTAGGGAGGATGCCTTTTCCATGAGACGGGAAAAGGAATTAAGGATTAATGTGTGGATACCTGAGTCAAGCGTTTGAACGTACTAAACACATGTCGAGAAATATGGTAACCGGTAAACCTAGTACCTGAGTGAAGTCGGGCATGGCCTTTACCCCTCACGCGACCTGAGACTGGGTCTCCCATGCTAGCTATGGTAGGTACAAGTGCGGTCACTGCACAGCGGTAGCCGGGGTTAGTGGAGCATTGTATGCCAAGGCGGTGAGGCCTAGCCACGAATGGGGAATCGATGGGGACGGTTGACGTGTGTGGGAACGGAGTGCCTTGACATGTCGTGTGTTTAGGTTTACCTTGCAAGGTTAAAACTCGATTCGAATCGTCTGCTTCTAGCAGCTAATGAGACTGCTTGACCCCTTGTACTACATTGAGTAAGAAGTGAAATGAGGTTTACTTGAGACAACTTGTTGATTGTACAAAATGCTTGCTACCATGTCTGCTTAGAAGGAGCAAACTTAGCTAAGGTAATGATGCTAGAAATTGAAAAGCTAAACATTGATTTTAGACTCAGCTAGTGCTTTTTGGCAACCCAAACCTCTCAGCCAAACAACTACATGGTCTAGAGGTAGAGGAGTAGTTTCCTCACACCGGGTAAGTCTAGATGAGTATTAGTATACTCAGCCTTGCTTGTGGCATAATTTTTGTAGGTACACTTTAGGATATGGTTGATGGTGTGACTTGGCATACCACCCCGCCACTGGGTTGGACGGTCGAGTGGGATGCTGCTCCGACAGGAGAGGAGTAGGAGGAGTAGTGGGCTAGGCCTTGCCCATTTCCTCGCTACTGACGATACCGATTATCCGCTGCATCTTATTTTGTGAACTTTTACCAGCTACTTGAAAAACTCTGATTTATGTAATAATTCAGTACTTTAATTTGAGGTTTTTCCTGTTTTATTGTATTTCTTTTGTGACTCACCTTTGAGTGAGTTTGTGGTATTTGATCCTGGTTAAGTGGCTTTATCAGACTAGATCTGAGGGACTGACGGGTTATTCCGATTTAAGTGTGTTACGACCCCTGAGGCGTGACTTAGGCACTTAAGTTGGAATAATTCGAGCGGTTCTTCCACATACATACTATGCTATATTTGGGCCTTCGTGCCACCTCAGTTGTAATAACTCTATTTTACTCTGATCTTCTTTATTTTCTGTGAAATATTGTATCATGTGATTTAGTGAATGCAAAGTTATTATGATCGTGGTTGCGAAGGAAAAGATTGAGATCCTTCGTGATTTAACCAGACCCCTGGGTTTATATGGGCTCAAGTGTGCTAAATCACTATTAGGCTAGTGGTTTTCATACTTGATCTCTTATAAATCTGGTCAAGTCGCCGCAATGTCTTTCTAGGGTAGAGTGCCCATACATCCTTTGCTTGGTCAGCCTTGTCCCTCCACATTGGATCGTCCTCCCGTTCGGCGGGAAAGAGGGTGATGGGATGTGTCAACTTCTCTAATGGGTGGAAACCACAGAAGGTTGTCGGAGCGTGCAAGGATGCAGCCTCCGTAGTGTCGTCGGCTCAGAACCCGATAGTCTCGGAGTCCAACAAACAACAATCTGGCTGTAGTGGATGGTGCTCTAGTGTTAGTCACACCCTGCAATGAGGTACCCTATGCTCCTCGTATAGCTACACAATGTACTGGGAAGGCATGGGGTAGCCATCCTTCCTCAGCACATCCCACAAGGCAGAGGGGAAACCCTCCAGGGTAAAGGAGTCAGTGCTAAAAGGGGTGTCTCCTCCGTCAGTAGGGGTAGGCGAACCCACCTGTGCAAGGCCAGTGTATGTGATGGGGAAACTAGGAGAAAATGAGGCTAAGAGGAATAAGGCTATAAAATCATAAAATTTTGACTTTTCCCATTTTAACTAAGATTTTCTTTTAGTTATGAACCTTATTTACCTACCATGGTTTTGACAAGTTTTAACCAGATTAGGTTAAAATTTTCTTAAACAAAATTTTAATAATATTGCAATGTTATAAACATGCATGGTCGTCCTAGGTGTCCCCTCATCAAGCATAGTGGTGCCACTATAGCATACTTAAATAGAAGTAACATGTGCGGCATATTAAATAGCCACCTAGCTGCCCACCTATTTTCTATGGCTCCACTTCCTAGTTCTATCCTTATCGTTCTAACAATCTAGCCAACAGTTGGTTTCTAAGCAAAATTTATTTTTTGAAAAAATGGTATTCATGACTTATTGACTTCTCTAAAGTGGTAATCGCTTTGATACCAAATGTGGCGGAACCACCCAGATTATTCTAGCTTAAGTGCCCTGGTCCCGACTTAGAGGCGATGACACACTTAAATCGGAATAAACTGTCGGTTTGTCAGATCTAGTCCGATAAAACCACTTACACCAAATCAAATACCACGTGCTCACTCGAAGGTGAGGCACAGAGAAATACAATAATGCATAATACCATAATTTAAGAAGTACCTGTTGTTAATACATCATTGGTGTTTTTGAAACAGTAAACCATAGTTTTTCTCACACAACGAAAATAACTAGCGAAGATAATTGCCACAAGCTACTCCTCCCGGTCCTCTCCCACAGAGGTAGCATTCCACTCAACTGTCCAACCCGGTGGCAGGGTGGAAGATCAAGTCACTCCATCAACCATATCTTGCAGAAAACCTACAAATTTTGGTGCCACAAGAAAGGCTGATTATACTAATACTCTGCTAGACTTACACGGTGTGAGGAGTCTAATCCTCTATCTCTAGATCATGAAGCTGTTTGACTGAGGGTTTGGTTTGGCCCTAGCCGAGTCTAAGTCAATTTTAGCTTTGCAGGTTCTATAATGTTTCCTTAGACTAGGTTAACATCCTTCTAATCACACATGGTAGCATGCATTTATAGCAAACAACACTTATATCTTGAAATCTCATTACACTTCTTACTAGATGCAGCAACTGAGAGCACCTAGGGGGGGGGGGGTAAATAGGTGATCCTGTGAAAATCAAGACTAAACAACACAAACTTGGTTTATAAAATGTTAGTGAAGTCAAAACCAATGTGCTATGAATAGAGAAATAGAGAACTCTTCACTTGATTGTTCCTTTAGAATGTGTATTAAACTTGGGAACAATATCACAAGTGATAAATCAGAACTCTAAGGAAGAAATTAGTCGCAATAGAAAATAGCACAAGTGACACAGCGATTTTAGCCCGTGGTTCGGCCAAGTATAATACTTGCCTACTTTCACGTTGTGGCGTCCCAATGGACAAGGGTTACACTCAACCCCTTTCAAGTGATCCAAAGATCAACTTGAATACCACGGTTTTCTTCCTTATAGCAGATGTTTCCCATTATGAGAAATCTCCACAAGTTGGAGCCTCTCACCCTTACAATATTGATTACAATAAAACCACAAGAGTAAGGGAGGGAATAGAAACACACGCAAGAGCTAGAGTCGCAACAACGACACGCACACAAGTCAAGAAACGAGCACAGAAACACAACGCAGCGAGTTCACAGCTCAACAAGTGCTCAAATCTCAAACACAACGAATCGGATACATGCTTGCGGAGTCTAGGCGTCTTAGGATGTTGCATGGAGGCTTGGTTTCTCCTCCATGCGCCTAGGGGTTCCGTTTATAGCCCCAAGGCAGCTAGGAGCTGTTGGAGCTCCATTTGGTAGACAATTCTTGCCTTCTGTCCGTGGGTGCATTGGACAGTCCGGTGCACCACCGAACATGAATAGTGCACGATCTGCTTACTTATTTGGCGAAGCCGACCATTGCAGCTGAGGTCCCCTTGGCACACCGGACAGTCCGGTGTGGCCTGGTGACCGTTGGCTCTAGCCACGTGTCGCCCGTTGATTGCACGCTGATTTCGCTGCCGACCGTTGGCACGGGCGCTGCTGGCTCACCGGATAGTTCGGTGCACACCAGACAGTCTGGTGAATTTTAGCTGCAGCGTCCCCAGCAATTCTCGAGAGTAGCGAGTTTGACGATGCACCAGCTAGTACAAATTTGGCTCTTTCAGCTAGACTTTTTTTGCTCCTTTGTATTTGATGTAACTGAGTTCCTGGCACATAGACAAGCTTGTTTAACACATAAATCAAATGACTAAGTGTCTAGAACTTACCTTCATACTTGATCCATATGATTTTCTTCATATACCTTTGCTCAACATTATGTTAGTTCTCACATAGTGTGTTGTGCATCTAATCACCAAAATAATATAGAAATGGCCCAAGGGCACATTTCCCTTCCAATCTCCCCCTTTTTGGTGATTTATGCCAACACATTAAAAAAGCAAACCATTTTGAACTAACATAACTAAAAGAGCTCAAAAGAGCAGATTTATGTCAAATTGAAGAGAAATAAGATTTTTCGAGAATTCGGCATATTTGTATCACTTTTGCCACCACTTGGTTTATTTTCACAAAATAAATTATTTTTCCTATCTCTATGTCAAACACACTTGTTTTGGCAAATCAAGAGATCTTTCAAGAATAAATTTTATCAAATGCCAAAAACTCCCCCTTTTTCCCATACTCAAATTTCTCCCCCACAAGAGAACAATTTTTGCAATAAGAGGGTTTTGATCAAACACCACGAATCTAACTCTACAATTTTTGAAATTCACAAGTGGTTGGCTGATCCATTTGCTTTGGCCTTAATTTCTCCCCCTTTGACATGAGGCACCAAAACAGGAGTACTATTTGGCCCCCTAACCCCATTGCCTCACCAAAATGGCAATTAATATCACAAGGCAATGACAACACAAGTAAGAACTTGGGACAAGATACATTGATACTGGAATGCAGTGGAAGCCTTTTCTTTGTCCAAGTTCACCTTTTCCCTTTCAATGCAACTTTGAGACTATATCAAAAGTACTCAATAAACAAGTTAGTCTCAAAGGAGTCAAGTTGTAGCACATCCTCCCCCTAAACATGTGCATCATTTGCATAAGGACGTGTGAGGCCCGAGGAAGACTTGTACAACTTGAGCACCAAAAATAAGCAGTTAACGACATTAGTGCGTAAAGTAATATGATCAAAGGCACAAGACACATGTATGCTATAGATCAATCCAAGTTACATGAATCTAAGACATTAAGCTCATTACGCAATCTACAAAACCTTTTATCATCAACATGGTGAAAATATCGGCTAGCTGGTTCTCGGTGCTAATATGGTAATATCGATATCTCCCCTTTGCTGGTGGTCTCTCAAAAAGTGATGTCGGATGTCTATGTGCTTAGTGCGGCTGTGTTCAACAGGATTATCCGCCAAGCAGATTGCACTCTCATTAGCACATATGAGTGGGACTTTGCTCAGATTGTAGCCAAAGTCCTCGAGGGTTTGCCTCATTCAAAGCAGTTGTACGCAACATTGTCCTGCGGCAACAAACTCGACCTCAGTGGTGGATAGGGAAACAGAAGTTTGTTTCTTAGAGCTCCAAGACACCAGGGACCTTTCCAGAAACTGACAAGTCCATAATGTGCTCTTCCTATCAACCTTGCACCTGGTATAGTCGGAATCTGAGTATCCTATTAAGTGAAAGGTGGACCCTTTTGGGTACTAGATCCCGAAGCAAGGCGTAGAAACTAATTATCTAGGAATTCGCTTAACAGCCACAAGGTGACATTCCTTGGGGTCGGATTGAAATCTAGCACACATGCATACACTTAGCATAATATCTGGTCTACTAGCACAAAGATGAAGTAAAGATCCTATCATAGACCAGTATGTCTTTTGATCAACGGACTTACCTCCTTTGTTGAGGTCCAGATGTCCGTCCGTTTCCATCGGTGTCTTTGCGGGCTTTGCATCCTTAATCCCAAACCTCTTGAGCAAATCTTGAGTATACTTAGTTTGGGAGATGAAGGTCCCTTCCTTGAGTTGCTTCACTTGAAATCCAAGGAAGTAGTTCAACTCACCCATCATAGACATCTAGATTTTTTGCATCATCACCCTGCTAAACTCCTCACAAGACTTTTGATTAATAGAACCAAATATTACGTCATCGACATATATTTGGCATACAAAAAGATCACCATTACAAGTCTTAGTAAAGAGAGTATGATCAGCTTTCCCAACCTTGAAAGCATTAGAAATAAGGAAACCTCTAAGGCATTCATACCATGCTCTTGGGGCTTGCTTAAGTCCATAGAGCGCCTTAGAGAGTCTGTAGACGTAGTCGGGATACCTGTCATCCTCGAAGCCAGGGGGTTGTTCCACATACACTTCCTCCTTGATTGGCCCATTAAGAAAGGTGCTCTTCACGTCCATTTGAAACAACTTAAAAGAATGGTGAGCAGCATAGGCCAATAATATTCGAATTGATTCTAGCCTAGCTACAGGAGCAAAAGTCTCCTCAAAATCCAAACCTGCGACTTGGAAATAACCTTTTGCCACAAGTCGAGCCTTGTTTCTTGTCACCGCACAGTGTTCATCTTGCTTGTTGCGGAACACCCACTAGGTTCCCACAAAATTTTGCTTTGGACGTGGCACCAGGCTCCAAACATCATTTCTCTTAAAGTTGTTGAGCTCTTCCTGCATGGCCAATGCCCAGTCTGGACCCTGCAAGGCTTCTTCTACCCTGAAAGGCTCAATAGAAGAAACAAACGAGTAGTGCTCACAAAAATTAGCTAAACATGAGCGAGTGGTTACTCCCTTGCTGATATCACCCAGAATCGGATCCACTGGATGATTTCTTTGAATTGTCGCCTGGACTTGAGTTGGAGGAGCTTGTGGTGCTTCTTCCTCCATATAGCGTTCTTCATGTGTTCCCATTGATCCAGCCTTTCATCTTGAGGTACCTGTTCCTCATCTTGAGTGGGAGGATGCACCAATGTAGAGGAAGAAGGTTGATCTTTCTCTTGTTGTTCTTGTGGTCGCACATCACCTATTGCCATTGTTCTTATTACGACCGTCGGAACCTCATACTCATCTACATCATCAAGATCAACTTTCTCTCTTGGAGAGCCATTAGTCTCATCAAATACAATGTCGCTAGAGACTTCAACTAATCCTGATGATTTGTTGAAGACTCGATACGCCTTTGTATTTGAGTCATACCCTAGCAAAAACCCTTCTACAGCTTTGGGAGGAAATTTTGAATGTCTACCTTTCTTTACCAAGATGTAGCATTTGCTCCCAAATACACGAAGGTAAGAAATGTCGGGTTTGTTACCTGTCAGGAGTTCGTATGATGTCTTCTTGAGGTAGGCGCACCTAGCCCAGGAGCCAACTAGGCCGGCGGCGGCCCCGGATGGTCTGGCCACGAGAGCACGCGACGGTAACCTGCGGCGATGGTGGCGCGGCGCCTCCGGCCATGGCGCGGCGCGAACAAGGGATGGGACTGGATTAGCTAAGCAAGGGGAAGGTGATGGCAGTCCCAAGGCAAGCAACTAGCGACTAGGGATGGTGATTTGATGCAACACAGAAGCTTTGGTTGACATCCATGGCGCCATTGTGCTGGAATAGAGGGAGGGAGCCAAGGCGAGCACGGTGGTGCAGAGAGGAGTGTGGGGGAGCTCAGGGGGCACGTGGCATCCCTTTAAAAGCGAGGCACGGGCAGGTATTGGCCGGTTGGGGCGGCTACCTGGCATTGGCTGAGTTGGCTTCATTAGGGACGAAATATTGAACACGTGGCAGACGTGTCCTGAGAGCTTTTCAAACGGGCAAAACTGGTTCTAGATGTGCTCGATCGGCCAAGACCACTATAGATGATGTCTTCCTTGTCCTAAACTCTACATATCTTATACAGAGATTGAGGTGGTTGAGGCTTTGGTGAGAGAGTTATAGACCCACAAAAATAGGTTTGTCAGTGCCTTGGAAATCAATGAAAATTGAGTGTCAAAGCATGTCAAACAGGATAGATGGACGCCATCTTTTAACATTGTGTGCCTTTATTAGTTATTAACATCTTTTATATTTGGGGAAACTCGGGTTGTTTAACAAAAATTTGGGAACGCGAGATGACAACCAGATCAACATCAATTTCGGACTTAGAAAAGTTTTAACTTTTGAAAATAGATTTTTAATCCAACTTGAGGACACTGTTTGAGGCACTTAGAGATTGAATCAAGGCTTGGCTTAATTATGACATTTGTTGTATATCACCTGTTGTACAAATTTTATTAAAGGTCTAACCTCATATCTTGTTTGGAAACTGAATTTCCACATTTGTCAATGTTGTATCGTTATAACGCTTCAAATTAGATTTTTTGGGCAATCGAAGTATTTTCTCGACTTTTGCTTGACATGGACCCTCAATAACTTTTGTTATAGAGTTCATGTAGATTTATTTGAGCAAGATGGCTAGGTTTGCTTGAATTCCAAAAATTGTATTTGTCCAAACGAGTAGTTTCAAGCAAGCATAGGATTTATCTTTTCATGTGAGTATTTGGTTCAATCTTCGAGAAATCTTTAGAATACACTTGATAGATACAAATGAATAATGACATAGAGATAACAAGTCGATTTTAATAAGAATTATCTAGAGGTTGACACAACAGAGATTCCGCTGGAGAATGCGGTTTCCGATTAAATATTTGGACATAGACCAAATATCAAGAAATCGGATTCAGATACAGATTGGATTACATCTGTCGAGAGTTCGAATAAATGATCTTAAGATGAGATTGGCAAGACGAGATTGACGTTCAAATATACATTCATTTCAAGAATTAAAAGTTTTAAGAGGCTCAAGATTTGGGCATTTCTCGAGATCGAATAACTCTGAATTCAGTGAAAGTACCATGAACAACTTTGATAAACGGAGATAGACGTGATCGAGAAATCAAAATTTTCCACTGACGATCTGAGCTTAGGACAAATCTCATTTCATGACACGAGATAAACACTAGGGTTGTCACATTCACACTAGACTGTCCGACGCTCCACGCGAACCGTCTAGTGAATTTTACCCAGCGGGCCAAGCCGAGCTCGAGAGCGGCCACTTCGGCCATACAGACACCGGACTGTCCGGTGCACACTGAACTTCCCTGTGGGTGGCACCAGACCGTCTAGTGCTGCCCAAACTAGCCCATCTTCTTTCTTTCCATTCCAGCTTTCATTGTTTTCTTTTGGCTTGACTTCAGATAATTCCCAGCACTAAGACAAACATGATTAGTACCTAAAACAATTGACTAAGTACTAGAAACATACCTTTATCACTTTGGACCATACAGGTTTGCAGTATGCCCACATTCAAGCCTAAAGGAGTTGTTTCTTATATCTCTCAATTTTCTTTATCAACACATGTGCTCATGCTCATATGAGGAGTGTTAGTTCATAGTGTGTTGAGCATTTAATCACCAAAACAACTAGAAACGGCCTAAGGGCACATTTCCATTTCAATATCCCCTTTTTGGTGATTTATGCCAACACACCAAAAAGCAACTTAACAACCAAATAGAACCAACTTTTGCAAATTGAAGTCACATCAAACATCGATAGAAAAAGTATATGATTTTGGCATATTTGAATCATTTTTCCACCACTTGGTTTATTTTCACAAAACAAATTCATTTTGTTACTTCTAAGTCAAAAACACTTCAATTTTGCAAATCAAGACATTTTCAAGACTAGTTTTGATCAAAAGCTAAGAGCTCCCCCTTTTCTCATAATAAAGATTTCTCCCCCATAAGAGAATAGTTTTGCAATCAGAGGGCTCCTCTTGCTGGTAAGACAGTTTTGGTCAAAAGCCAAGTTCAAAACACAATAATTTTTGAAATTCACAAGTGGCGGTTGATCAAGTTGATTTGGCCTTTATTTCTCTCCCTTTGGCATTAACACCAAAATGGAGAAACTAGTGGCCTGAAACCTCATTGACCCACCAAAAAATTGTGAATTAAGAGCAAGAAGGCAATGAACACCAAGGGCAACATGAACAAGGTACATTCATACCATTATGTAGTGGATGTTGTTTCCGTTGTTCAAGTCCACCATTTCTCTTTCAATTCACCTTTGAGACTACATCAAAATTACTTAAAGAAACACATTAGTCTCAACGGGTCAAATTGTAGCATATCCTCCCCCTAAACATATGCATCATTGCACTAGTACTTGTGAGGTCCGGGGATGATGTTTTAACTTGATCACCAAAATACACAATTAAGCTCAAAATAACATGATCAAAAACATAGAAAGACATATATGTTATAGATCAATCGAAATTCTGCGTATCTAAGACATTTATCTCACTACGCAGCTTACAAAACCATTCTCATCTAATGGCTTGGTGAATATATCGGCTAGCTGGTGATCGGTGCTAATATGGCAAACATCGATATCTCCCCTTTGCTGGTGATCTCTCATAATGTGATGCCGGATGTCTATGTGCTTAGTGCGGTTATGTTCAACGGGAATATTCGTCAAGCAGATTTCACCAAAACAGAATCTGAGCGCTGACTTGTTTCAAGGATTCTCGTTGACTCCAGATGAAGTTTAAGGTGGGACTAGTTGGTTAGAAAATCTTCTTATCTCTCCAACCATATCAAGTCCGTCGCAATTGGAGTTTGGATGCGTCCTAGACATCCATTTTAGTGCAGACTGGTCCTAAAACCTGAGATGGAATCGCAGCTGAGTCAGACTTGATCTCCTCCCTGTTGTGGATGCCCTTGATGCTCCTCCTTGACACCTTGGCATTTCCCAAGTCCTTGATGGTCCTCTCCATAGTTCCTAATCATTAAAACATCCATGGCACCAACGTAAGCTCTAAAACACAATTGACTAGGTTAGAACAAAGCTGGAGATTCAGCTTTCGTGCACGTGCTCATGATGTCGGTCCATGTATTTTTTTGTATGGGAATGATGTCCTCATAATCCTCCTCCACTTGAATTGGAGTCATCCTCGACTCAAGCGGTGGCCATAGGGGTGGCCGAGCAACCCTAGGAGGTAGGTACAAGGCCTTAAGGCCCAGAAATAGGCACCACTGATTTCTTGCAGATTCTGGACATCATCTTGCTATGACGATTCTGATCAGCTCCAACCGTTTATTGATGTGAAATCAGATGGGTTGAAAATATTATCTCCTTAGCTTTCCAACAGTATCTAGAACGTCGAAAACGGAGACCGTATGTAGCCTGGGAGTCCGTTTTCGTGAGACCCACTCCTGCAGTCCGAACTAGATTCACGAATAAACTAGACTTCAACTCCCCTTGAGCTTGGGACTCTATGATTGATTAGGCCTTGACCATATAGTTGACATCCATGTACTCATGATTCTCCTCTTCTTGGTTTTGAGTCGCCCTCGACTCAAAGTTGTTGGTGCCTGCAAAAGGTGTTGATGTTGTGCTTGATGTCATCCAACCTTGCTCCCCTTCTTGAAGTTGACCCTATTGTTGTAAAGCATACAAAGAAGGACAAGTGGAACTTGACATGATTTGGTTAGCTTTAACACAGCCCTCTAATTAATCATATTGTTTCATGACAAAAGAAGATTTCATATTTGAATAAATATATACTTGATGTACCATATATTCTCCTTTCCAATTATATCTTCCAATAACATGATATGTATGTTTAAATAACCATGACAAATCAACACTAAAAGAAAGATTCTTCTCTAAATTATTTAGATTACATAAAACATCAAGTTCAATATAGCCCAAAGTATTTAAAGAAGATAACAAGTTTAGCTCATCATGCACACTAGTTATAGGATTAAATGTTCTAGTTTTGCAATAATTAATAGGATTAGAAGCAACAACATCAAGTTTGTTCTTCAGTTGTTGTTGAATTAATGTGGGACTGACCCATATTAATATTCAATAATAGTCAATGCTTAAGGCCCACTTTAATGCTACGGTGAACTAGTACTTTAGTACCATACAGGAAGTTCAAGGGACAATTCAATCAACTTAAATAGGTGGACCATTGGTGCATCTATTCAGAAGCTGAGAAAAGGATGAAGGTCTACCACATGCGCGAGCGCCGCCGGCCGAGGCTGAGGCCATAGCCGTGGCCGTGCTAGATCGGACCTTGGTCTGAATATTCCTTCCTAACGGTTGTGCATTTTTCATAGAGTGATGACCGTCCATTACTGTTGTACGTTACTGGTTGTTTCCTGTGTTATGGCTAGTAACGAACGAGCTGTAATGGTTGTTAGCTAGTAACGGATGTCACTGATGGCGACAATTTCTGGCTGACTGTAATGGTAGCTCTAATGACGATCGTTACTATCTGTTGGACTCCCTCTGCACGTGTATATATACAGAGGAGGTGAGGCTGCTTCTAGTGACGACAGCACGTACGAACATCGAACAGTCTCAGATGTGTTGCACACATCCATTCTCGTCCCACCTTCTGCAAGCATAGAGAGTGTGGGAGAGCAGGCCTCCGAAATCGCTGTCCGTAGAGCAACACTTGCACGGGTGTGTGGGCGATCAGGATTTTGGGGAGCATACTCTCGACTAGTTGCTCCGTACACTCGACCAACACTGATCCAGTTCTTTGTCATCAGTGCTGTTCGTGGGACTTCACTGCGTACATCTGCCTGCATCGACTGCGTACGACTACACCGAACATACACACGAGATGTCTCGTGTGAATGGAGCCACTGATGCCTTGAGCATCAGTCCCTCCGTAGGGTACACTCTTATGTGAGTAGTGATACACATATGCACATACATGTCGTCACATACGCCACTGTGATTTTCTGGATTAAATTAAAACTAAAAGTGCCTATTTTTCTAACAATCCAAAAACTTGATATTAGGAAATTTTCTGTAAATGGTTTTGCTACTATGTTAAAACCAAGTAAACCTTTTGATGGGTCATTTTACAAGAGGTGGCGTAGTAAGGTGATACTGTAGTTGACTACAATGCACTGCTATCACACCGCACATGGGAAACCTAAACAGTTCACTCCTGAAGAGGAAAGAATGTTCGATGTTGTCGATAACCTATTTCAAGGTGCCGTGATTGGCGCTCTTGCCAAAAAGTATGTTGATTCTTATCTAACGTGCACATCTGCAAAAGAGTTATGGGATGCATTAGATGAGAAGTTCGGTGTTTCTGATGTTGGTAGCGAGTTGTACATCATGGAGCAGCTGTTTGAGATCAAGATGGTTGAGAACCGTCCTGTAGTCGAATAGGCTCATGAAATACAGGCACTGGCTAAGGAACTCAAACAGTTCCCATGTGTCTTGCCTGACAAGTTCGTGGCTAGCGGTATTATCGCTAAGCTGCCACCTTCTTGGACGGATTTTGCTACCACTCTAAAATATAAGAGACAAGAGTTTAGCGTGGCTGAGCTTATTGGTTCTCTTGATGTTGAGGAGAGGGCGAGAGCAAAAGAAACTCGAGGAAAAGGAGTTAAGACTTCTAGTGCCAATTTGGTACAAAAGAAGAACTCCAATGCGTCACATAATGATAAAAGGAAGTACAAGCAACATAATGCCACAAAGCCCAAGCAGACAGCCTCGTTCAAAAAGAAGAACAAAGGAGCTGGTTGCTTTGTTTTAGGTAGTACAGATCACGGGACAAGCGCTTGTCCAGACCGCAAATTCAAGCAAGAGAAAAAACCAGCTCAAGAGAAGAAAACAACAAAATGGTTGTTAGCGAGACCGTAGAAGAAACATCGGGGTATGGTAATCTTTTACCTACTGTTCTTTCAGTGTGTCAATCCTCTGAGTGGTGGGCTGACACTGGTGGTAACATTGATATGTTTGCTAATATTCCTTTGTTTTCTTCTTATCAGTGCAAAGGGGCTGGAGCCATGTTGATAGTGAACAGATCACATGCGCATGTTCTTGGTGTTGGTACAGTCATTCTGAAGTTTACTTTGGGAAAGACAGTGCTATTGAAGAACGTGCAACATGTCCCCTCCATCAAAAATAATCTTGTTAGTGGCTCCTTGCGTTGTCGAGATGGCTATAAACTTGTGTTTGAGTCCAATAAATGTATACTGTCAGAGTATGAGACATTTGTTGGAAAAGGCTATGACAATGGAGGCTTGTTCCGCTTATCTTTGCATGATGTGTGTAATAAGTCTACGAACAATGTTATTTCGAACGAGTCATCTATTTGGCATTTATGACTTTGACACATCAATTTTGGTTGTCTCGCGGTTAGCAAATTGAAATTTAATCTAGAAATTTGATTTAGTCAAAGGCTCTAAGTGCCAGGTGTGCATGCAATCTGAGCAACCTCGCAAGCCTCATAAGGCTACAGAGGCGAGGAACTTTGCACCACTAGACTTAATACATTCCGATTTATTTGAGATGAACGGAATATTGACTACGGGAGGCAAACAATATTTTATTACCTTTATCGATGATTCTACTAGATTTTGTTATGTGTATCTCTTAAAGTCAAAAGATGAAGCTTTGCATTATTTTAAGACCTTCAAAGATGAAGTGGAAAATCAACACGAGAGAAAAATTAAACGGTTAAGGTCTCATCATGGTGGAGAATACTTTTTAGTTGATTTTTCTGATTTTTGTGGGGAGCACGATATTATTCATGAGAAGACACCGCCATACTCACCACAATCCAATGGGGTTGCTGAGAGAAAGAAACGTACTCTAACTGATTTGGTTAACACCATGTTAGAGACTTTGGGACTATCTAAGGAATGGTGAGGTGAGGCGATCTTGACAGTGTGTCATGTCCTGAATAAATTTCCCACAAAGAACAAAGAAATCACACCATTCGAGAAATGGGAAAAGAGGAAATTAAATATATCCTATTTGCACACCTACGGTTGTTTGGCTAAAGTGAATGTGCCAATTAACAAGAAGCGCAAATTAGGACCGAAAAATGTTGTTTGTGTTTTCCTTGGGTATGCTTTCCACATCATTGGATATAGGTTCTTAATTATAAACTCTAGAGTATTGGACATATTGGTTGGTACTATTATGGAGTCTAGAGAGGTTACGTTTTTTGAGGACGAATTTCCAATGAAAGCTACACATGATACGTCTAATGATGAACTATCGATACCCTATGAGCATTTTATTCCTATAGAACACACTGAGGAATCCCATATACATAATCTTGTGCAAGATTACAATGTATCAACTCGAAAGAGTAAGAGATCAAGGATTGCAAAGTCTTTTGGTGATGATTACATTGTATATTTTGTGGACGACACACCAAGTACCATTGAAGAGGCATATTCCTCTCCTGATGCTGACTTTACGAGGAGGTCTACAACGAGGAGTACGAGCTTATCTTGGTGGTGTCTCCGAGTCAGCTTGATGGTGCCAATGAATAATTATCTAGTTCGCTTTATTGTTATCATTTATTTTTGTAAGACCCTTCCGCTATGTAATAATGATTGTGACATTTATCTCTATACGCTTGGTCATTATATGTGTTGTTCTTCTTTGGCGCACATATGAGACACACCTAGCTTTATCCCATAAATCCGGGTGTGACAAAAGTGGTATCAGAGGAAATGTTGATAGTAGGACGAAACCTAGATAGAACTGGACAAAACCCTTGTCTATTTACCTTACTCTGATTCTTTCTATACTTATCTTGATCGTGTCTCACCTTTGGTTGTTCTACTCTGACTATTCTTATCTTCTCCACTCTAGAAAGACATGGCAGATTTCACACCTTGGAATCCTACATCTAAGACCCCCTAAAGAGATAGGAGACCTAAGACAAAAATATGTATTTTCTCTATCTAAAGTGTTTGGATGTTTGTTCTGATGATAAATGCTTGATTTGCTTCTTTGATTGACTGAAATTGTATAGTAGGGTATTCTAGCATGTACCACCATAAGATAATGTATTAGTATTAGTAGGTGGCACACTAATCTACTGAGCTATTAAAACCCAAAAGATCGTGTCTTGTAATTACTCGTCTTATCTGCACTTCTATTTTACCATATGTTTCTAACCCAGATGGTCAATACCAGGAAGGGAGGCGGTATCGATCTACCTGCCAACAACCATCGCAGGAGGATTGTAACCAACCACAACCAGAGATGAATCCTCCACCGAACCCTGCACCGGCTGGGACAGATCCAGTAGCTGTCGCTTAGATGTAGCTGCTGCAATAGATGGCAAAACTATGACGGAAATGCAAGCTCAAATGCGGCAAGAACGTTAGGAAATGCGCTAGGAGCGGTAGGAAATGCGGCAGGAGATGAGACAAGAATGACTGGAATGGCAGCAACAACCACCACTACCTCCATCACCACCACCAGCTCCACCCCAGGACAAGCACCATAAATTCATGAGTCACAAGCCACCCACATTCTCCATCTCTCTAGACCCTCCACATGTTGTTGATTGGCTGAAATCAGTGGAGAAGATGCTTAATATTGCTCAATGCACTGATCGGGAGAAGGTGCTCTATGCGTCAAGTCGTCTCACTGGCCCGCTGCTGATTGGTGGGACTCCTACTTTGCTGCCCATGCTGCTGCCAACACTATTACCTGGGCAGAATTTCCTACACAATTCAGAAACTACCATATTCCAGCTAGCCTGATGAAAATAAAGAAAAAAGAATTCTTATCACTCAAGCAAGGCAATATGACAGTGAGTGAGTACCGTGATAAATTCATTTAACTGTCAAGGTATGCTCCAGAAGAGGTGGCTGATGATGAAAGGAAGCAGGAGTAGTTCAGGGAGGGACTCATTGGGCCACTCCAGTATCAGCTGGTATCTCACACCTTCCCATCTTTCCAGAGGCTTCTGGACAAGGCTATAGCCGTTGAACACAAACGTGTTTAGCTGGGCGAGATGAAGAGGAAGGCTATCGCCAAGGGACAGGGGAGCACTAGCATTCGTCCTCGCTTTGTTCCACCCCAGGGTACACCAGCTTGTCCTAGAGGAGGGCAACAGTCCTACCAACGACCTGCTCAGTATAAACCACAGGCGAGTCCATAGACTCCGCATACTCGTTATGCTACCCCCACTGGCACCTCGGTGAGACCTGTGGCCAAGGTACAACCACAATCACCACTTGCTTCAAGTGTGGTGAGGTTGGGCAATACACCAATGCTTGTCCGAAGAGGAACCCGAACACACTCGCTCGAAGTAATATTCAGGGCAAGCAACAGACTCTGGCTACTAGCAAGGGTTTCAATATTGCTAGAGTCAACCAAGTCAGTGCTGATGCTACTGTTGATGGTGCTGATATTGCTATCGGTACGTTCTATATTAATTCAATTCATGCAACTATATTATTTGATTATGAAGCTACGCATTCATTCATTTCTACTCGCTATGTCAACACAAATGAGTTACCACTCCAAAATATGTAAAAACCCATGATAGTAATAACCCCTAAAGGGCCTATTGAAGCAAATTATATGACCAATAGATTAACACTGATAATCATGGGGAGGGAATTCTTGTCTATGCCGTTAGTATTAGAAGAGAGTAGTATAGATCTGATTCTTGGTATGTCATGGTTAAGGAAAGCAAAGACAGTTATACATTGTGCTAGGGGAACCATAGAACTCACCAGTCCAAAAGGAGAAAAATTTGAAGTCATGATTACTATAACCCCCTCCACCAGACCCGCCATATATCAAGTAGATGGTAAATTTTTGGGCAGAAACATCTGTGTGGTTAGAGAGTTCCCAGATGTCTTTCCAGAGGAGTTACCTGGGATGCCACCAGATAGGGAAGTTGAGTTTGTTATTGATCTCTTACCTGGAACCGCTCCTATTTCTAAAAGGCCATACATGATGTTAGTAGAAGAATTAAAAGAACTTAACAAACAACTGATAGAGTTACAAGAGGCAGGGTACATTTGTCCGAGTTCCTCAATTTGGGGAGCACCGGTCCTATTCGTACAGAAGAAGGATGGTTCACAAAGGATGTGTGTTGATTATAGATCACTTAATGATGTCACAATTAAGATTAAGTATCCTTTACATCGTATCGAAGACTTGTTTGATCAAATGAGAGGTGCTAGGGTATTCTCTAAGAGATCTCAGATCGGGTTATCATCAAATGAAGATTAGGCCTTCTGATATTCCCAAGACGCCTTTCTCTACCTGATATGGTTTATATCTGTTCATGGTCATGTCGTTTGGCTTAACTAATGCACCAGCCTACTTCATGAATCTGATGAACAAGGTGTTCATGGAGTATCTTGATATGTTCATCATGGTATTCATCGACGACATCCTGATTTATATAGTGATCATGAGGAACATCTGCGATTGGTACTACATAAGTTAACGGATAATCAACTCTATGCCAAGTATAGCAAGTGTGAGTTCGGGCTTGATGAAGTACTATTTCTTGGACATGTTGTCTCTAACAAAGGAATACTAGTGGATCCGGCTAAAGGGAGAGAGATAGTGGGATGGAAGATACCAAGCTCAGTCACTGAAATCTAGAGTTTTTTTTGGGACTCGCGGGTTATTACTGGCGTTTTATTGAGGGATTCTCCAAGATAGTGAAGCCTATGACCTCACTACTAGAAAAAGGAAGGGAGTTTAAGTGGACTGGTGAATGTCAAGAGAGTTTCAATCAACTGAAGTTTAGATTGATGTCACCCCCAATGTTGGTTATACCAGATCTGCAGAAGGGATTTGATATATTGTGATGCGTGCCGCTAGGGATTGGGATGTGTTCTTATGCAAGAAGGACACGTCATCGCCTACGTGTCTCGCTAGTTGCGGAAACAAGAGTTGAACTACCCTACTCATGACTTAGAACTGGCAGTCGTAGTGCATGCTCTCAAGATTTGGAGGCATTATATAATGGGGACTACATGCCAAGTCTATACTGATCATAAGTGCTTAATGTATATCTTTACTCAGAAAGATCTCAACCTTAGGCAACACTATTGGTTGGAGCTCATCAAAGATTATGACTTGGAAATCCACTATCATACGGGCAAGGCGAATCTAGTGGCGGATGCCTTGGGTCGGAAGGAGCATGTTCATGCAACTATTGTCGCCCAGTTACCCGATGAGTTAGTAGAAGACTTTGAGAAGCTCAATCTGGGAATAGTTGCTCAGACAGAGGTTGTTACCATAGGGGTGGAACCTGCCTTAGAACAAGAAATACATAAAGGTCAAGTTGGTGATGCCAAGATTCAAGAGATTAAAGATCATATGGCAGAGGTTTAGACTTCACGGAGGATGATCAAGGCATAATCCGGTTCAAGAACAGGATATGTGATCCTGAGATTGATAGTCTTCATGAAACCATATTGAAGGAAGCTCATGATTCATCCTATTCCATCCATCCTGGTAGTACCAAAATGTACCAGGATCTGAAGCAGAAGTATTGGTGGAATGGTCTAAAGAGAGATGTTGCTTCACATGTAGCATTGTGTGATGTTTGGAAGAGGGTGAAAGCTGAATATCAGAGACCTGCCAGTTTGCTACACCAGCTTAAGATACTTGAATGGAAGTGGGAAGAAATTGGTATGGACTTCATGTGGGTCTACCCTATACATCTACTGGGTATGACTCCATTTGGGTTATTGTGGACAGACTAACTAAGGTTGCCTACTTTATCCCAGTGAAGACCACATGTTCGGGTGCCAGGCTAGCAGAGTTGTACATGGCACGGATAGTTTGTCTACATGGAGTGTCTAAGAAGATCATGTCAGACCGTGGATCCCAGTCCACTTCTCGGTTTTGGCAGAAGTTGCATGAGTGCTTGGACACAAAGTTGAATTTCAGCTCGGCCTACCATCCTCAAGCTGATGGGCAGACCGAGAGAACCAACCAAGTACTAGAAGAAATGTTAAGAGCTTGTGCTCTTAAACATGGTGGCAGTTGGGATAAGAGTTTACCCTATGCAAACTTCTCTTACAATAATAGTTATCAGGCCAGTTTGAAGATGACTCCGTTTGAGGCTTTAAATGGCAGAAAATGCAGGACTCCTCTATATTGGGATCAAACCGGTGAAAGGCAGTTCTTTGCGCCAGAAATTATACAAGAGGCAGAATAACAAGTCTGGTTGATACGGAGAACTTGAGAACTGCGCAGTCAAGATAGAAAAGCTATGTAGATACCCAAAGAAGGCAGTTAGATTTCAAGGAGAGTGATCACGTGTATCTAAAGGTGTCACCGATCTGGGATATGAGGAGGTTTAAAGTTAATGGGAAGTTGTCCCCTCGCTTTATTCGACCCTTTAAGATCCTAAAGCGAGTGGGGGAAGTTGCCTACCAACTGGAACTACCAGACCATCTTGCGGATGTACATGATGTCTTCCATGTATCCCAGCTGAAGAAGTGCCTAAGGGTACCATAAGAGCAACTACCTATAAAGGATCTTAGTGTTCAGGATGATCTGACTTATATTCAGTATCCTATCAAGATCCTTGATACTTTGACTCGTGTCACGAGGAGTAAAGTGATCAAAATGTGCAAAGTGCAATGGAGTCATCATAGTGAAGATGAAGCTACTTGGGAGAGAGAAGAAGAACTACGAGTAGAATTTCCCCACCTCTTCCCTAGTTTCTCTTAATGTCGAGGTCGAGATACCTTTTAAGGGGGGTAGGATTTGTAATACCCAACTTGTGGATAATAAAGGGAGAAGAATTAACCTTCTTATATGTGTGACTCCTTGCTCATGAGAACATAGGGATAATCATATTTGGAATGAATAAATCAGTTAAAGATACATAAATAATCTATGCGTCATGTTGGAGTTTATTTGGTTGTGCATTTAATAATAATAATAATCATAGTAATAAACTATAATAAATAAATAAAGCTTTTGAATTTGGAATTTAGAGAAAAAGAAGGAATAATACTATACTAAACAATACAAATTCATATATAAATAAATAAATCTTTTCACATTTGAGTTGTGTATTTTATCTGAGTAAGAATTTGGCAACAAATATTTGAATTTGAAATCCAAAATAAAGAGAAAAGAAAACAGAAAAGGAAAAGAAAAAGAAAAGAAAACTCGCGTGTGGGCCGAATTCCAATAGGTCGGCCCAACTAGCGATTTCCCTCACGCTAGCCACTTGTCCCGCACGCGCGTATCACCTCCGTCATCGTCGGGTGGACCCCGCCGTCAGCCGCTTGGCAATGGGCGCACTCTGCACCCGGTCTGACTCCGCCAGGTTGGGCCCCCTCACCATTGTAGATCTTCCCAAGCTAGAATCTTGCGGCAATAACCGCCTTGCCGAATTCCTCGCTAGGTTCGTGCCCCGCGCCAACTATAATGTGCGGGACATACCTGCCGAACGGGTCTTCTCCCCTTACGCGCTGAAACCACACCGCCAGTGTCGCCATAACCGAGGGCCGAGATCCACCGTCGCCACATCTCACACCCTCGCCGACCGAGAGCCTTGGGGACAGCCGGGGTGATTCCCCTGGGTGCTAGAGTTGTGCGCGTGACCTCTACGGGCAAGGGCATGACTCGAGGCTTCACCAATTGCTCGCCGTCGACATCGCACCACCGCGGTTCCGCCTAACACCGCGGCTAGTATCACCCAAGCGATAATCCTTGGTATGGAGCATTCAATTAAATTCACCTTCTTCCCCTCTTCCTTACGGTTTAGGGTACGCTCTGGTTGGGGCAGTAGAATGTCGGGGGACCGTATTCCGGCGATGGCGTCACCGCTTCGGCCGTCGGCACCGCCGTGTCGGTGTACCGGTTGGATCAAGGCGCCTAGGTCGTTGATCGTGGGGTGGATGGCTTAGATCTTTCCTAGCACATTGATTCAGCGTGGATGCGGGTGCGTCGTCCGATCTCGATCGATGGATGAGAATCAACGTAGGATATTCTGATCTGGCGCATTAATTGTTAATCCGACAGCTGATCTTGCGTACCGATTCGTGGAGGTCGCGATCTCACGTGGGCCGTCGGATCTGATCTGAAGGCGGTGAGCATCCCATACCGGTTCGGCCTGGATAATTCGTTAAAGAGTCCCTGAATTTTCACCAAATCAACATGTAGTCCATCGCGGGCGTATCCTGAGTCTTAGGACTTTTTGCGTAGTAGCCCCTGGTCTTTGACATAATTGTGCGCGCAGTACAGAGAAATAGAAAACCAGATAGATTCATTTAGAAAATGCTTTTAGTGTAAAAATAATTGCAGGAACTTGATTAATTCATAGAAAATTCATTTTTACTACATTTTAAACCATTCCATTTGCAATAATTTTGTTTTAATATTATTTATCACCTGGTAACTGTATTTCATCATAATACATAGATTAAAATTAACCCCTTAATATATTTTGTACCAAATACATAAAACCTTTGGAAAATCATAACTTGAAATCTGTAACTCTGAATTTAGTTATTGTTGTTCCTACGATCTCGTTTCGATGCGTAGAATATTATCATGCATTATGTTCCTCTATTTGGTGTGATGATTAATTTTCCCTTGTACCATGTTTGTTTGTATTGTGGCGAGTAGATAAGCAAGTGATTGAGGATCCGAGTGTTCAGAAGGTGGAAGTTGCTGAGCAGGAGCTCGTTGAAGGCAAGTTGTGCCCTTGACCACTTTTATTTACCTAATAATGTTCTCTATAATCATTTTGGCATACATAGACTTAATTTTGATGGGACCCAATAGGTCACCCTAGTTTGGTCATCTTTACACCTTGTTTACCCCTGAACTTTTGGGTAGTCTTTGCTATTGCTATATATGGTTTTGGGTGTTGAGGTAACTATTACATATGGTCATTCTTTATTATTATTGTTCTATTTCTATTCATGATAAGACTATTATGTTAATTGGAACATGGAGCTCAACTTGAGAAACACGTGCCACCACAAGGGTGGAATGGGATGCCCTTGGTTGACTAATTAGGAAAGCTAGTGGAGGTCTACCTTACAGGAAAGGGGCAAGGGCAGTAGGGGAGTTGGCATGTAGGGAGGTTCTCGGGTTGATTTTGCTGCAATGGCGGTTAGACGTGGGATCCCTACATTGCGCTCCCTAGAAACTGTAGCGGGTTTTCTAAAGCTAGTGGAACTTTGTAAAGGCCTCGTAGTGTTACCTTGCCTCGCTTCCTTGGTAGAGGTGTATGGGGCCCGTACAACCCTATGGCAGATGGGTAACATGACTTGGGGTACATGGTACAACCTCTGCAGAGTGTAAAACTGGTATACTTGTCATGCTCGCGGTCATGAGTAGCTCAGGACTCTTGCATGATTAATTTATGGAATTAAATTCATTTTGTCATTTGCATCGCATTGTGGTTTATTATTAATTTTGATCTATTATTACTCTGGTTTGGTATCTACTTACATTTAGTAACTGCTAATAAAACTTGACCAACTTATTAAAAGCAATGTTCAACTTTAACCATTATTTGTTGATCAGCCTTTCACTTCACATGAACTCCCACCTTTGGTGAGTTTATGAACATTATTCCCCACAACTTGTTGAGCTATGATCTTTTGTGAGCTCACCCTTGCGATATATACATCCACCCATAGGAGAAGAACAGGTGGTCCAGGAGGAGCCCTACAACGAGGAGTATGAGCTTATCTAGGTGGCGTCTCGCAGTCAACTTAATGGCACCAAGGAATAATATTTAGTTCACTTTATTGTTATCATTTATTTTTGTAAGACTTCTGCTATGTAATAATGATATTTGTGACATTTATATCTATACAATTTGTCATTATATGTGATGTTCTTCTTTGGCGCACATATGAGACGCACCCGACTTTATCCCTTAAATCCGGGTGTGACAATCGCATTGTGGTTTTATTATTAATTTTGATATATTATTACTCTGGTTTGGTATATACTAACATTTAGTAATTGTTACTAAAATTTGACCAACTTATTAAAAGCAACACTCAGCTTTAACCATTATTTGTTGATCAACCTTACACTTCACGTGAACTCCCACCTTAGGTGAGTTCATGCACATTATTCTCCACAACTTGTTGACCTATGATCTTTTGTGAGCTCACCATTGCGATATATAACCCCCCCACAGGTGAAGAGCAGGTAGCCTAGGAGGAGGTCTACAACGAGGAGTACGAGCTTATCTTGGTGGCGTCTCCCAGTCAGCTTGAGGGCGCCAAGGAATAATTATTTAGTTCGCTTTATTGTTATCATTTATTTTTGTAAGACTCTTCCACTATGTAATAATTATTATGACATTTATCTCTATATGCTTGGTCATTATATGTGTTGTTCTTCTTTGGCGTACATATGAGACGCACCCGAATTTTTCCCTTAAATCCGGGTGTGACAGAATCTATGATTGATTAGGCCTTGACTAGATAGTTGACGTCCATGTACTCATCATTCTCCCCTTCGAAGTTTTGAGTTGTCCTTTACTCAAAGTTGTAGGTCTTGACATCATCAACCTTGCTCCCCTTATTGAAATTAACCCAGTTGTTGCAAAACATACAAAGAAGGACAAGTGGATCTGGACGTGATATGGTTAGCTTTAACACAACCCTCTAGTTGATCATATTGTTTCATGACAAAAGGGAAATCAATATTTGAACAAATATATACTTGATGTACCATATATTCTCCTTTCCAATTATATCTTCCAATAAAATGATATGTATGTTTAGATATTCATGGCAAATATGAATTATTCAAATTACATAGAACATCAAATTTAATGTAACCCAAAGTATTTGAAGAAGTCAACAATTTTAGCTCATCATTCACACTAGTTATGGGATTGAAAATTCTAATTTCAGCACAATTAATAGCATAGGAAGCAACAATATGAAGTTTGTTCTCTAGTTGTGGCATATAAGTAATAGAAGAATCATCGCTCAACTCTTTGTTATCACAAGAATCAATAGTAAAATCATCATGTAACAAAGGTAACTCATATTTATTTGAAGGCATGACATCATAAGAACAAACAAATTGTTCTCTCTTAGGCGCTTTCAAATGAGTGCATGTTTTTGTTTGTCATGCAAATTGTTCCACCAAACTAATGCATGATTCATAAAGTACTAGCCACATATTTAATTTTTCTCCTATCACATATACGACGTCGTGCGAAAATCTTATCTATTGATTCTTCCCATTCAGTATACTCATTTGCAATATTTTCATCAAAAGAAGAGAAAGATGGATATATAGAACCTAAGGGAGACAAATCATAATCAATGGTGTGAATCTCAAAAGCTTTAGTCAATTTGTGCATCATATCCTTCAATTCCATATGGAGACACACTCACCATCAGTACGCTTAGGCCCTTATCCTATTCTGTTTGGGTGTTTGCTCCTATCATTGTTAGTACAAAACAGAAACATAAGCAACAACAATCAGTATAAACCCTACAACTACTCTCAGGAGTGGTGGTGGAACACAAGTTATGAAGCGTCTTACCCCACTCTTACAAGGTTCTTACTAGCATTGCAGGTGGAAAATGGTGGCTAGTGTGATAACACTTAGTTCATGGGTGTGATTGCAAAGGAGTACCTCTTCTGCTTGAGAGAAAGGTGGATCTTTGGAAAGGTTCACTAAATATATATCTATGGCACACAAGTAAGTAATAGATAGCAATGTTGAATAAGTATCCAAAGTACACATCCTAGCTACTATCCTAGAGAATGTATTAACACAATAGGAGGAAGACACAAAGGATGTAACAAGGATCTAGGTACAACAAGGGAACAAGTTGGAAGAAAAAACAATCACAGAGGTGTACATATCAATGGTGTTTTTGCTTATGCACACTCTTTTTCTATTTTTTTCTCTGATTTTTTTTCTTTTTTTTTTCTTTGTTTTATGCATTTTTTTGCACTTGCCCTTTTATTTTCTCTTTTTCTCACAAAAGTGACGCAAAAACAAGATATAACACAAGAGTATCAAAAAATTCTCATATGTCTATTACAGATTTTCTTCTCGAACTTCAACATACTTTTTGACAAATTTAGAGACCTCAAACGTATAAACTCACAACACAAAAGTTGTTGGCTACCTTTTTATCTTTGTTTTAGGTATATGAAACACCTATTTTGGATAACGAAAGTGGGACATACCCCGAAATACAAACTGGTCCGAAATTTCAGGATCACAAACAAATTTACTTCCACTGTAGATAACTCTTTGATACTGATGTTTTAAGGAAATCTTGTAAATAAGAAAGTTGTAGATAATTTGCTAAGCTTTCCAGAAAGTACGGGAATAGTTAATGCCATGCGAGATTTATGCTCAAAAAACCGAACTGGACAGAAACTAATCAGATAAAGACGAGATGATGAGACAAAATAGGATTGGTTTTGTAGATGATATTGGTTTAGTAGATGAAATTTGTTATGGAGATTAATTTTATGGGATGGAAGTGGATGGAGAGGATCAAACTGAACCAAAACAAATCTAAACAAGCAACCAATCTCAACCTAGGACATGAACTTAGAACTACAGACTCTGAAACTAAATTGTACAAAGGCTAAGGTGATGGTTGTAAGTCAAGATACACTAATGTTTTTTTGAGGTTGACTTTCTTGTGGGTTATGAGACAAAACAAAACGAAAATAAAGGTAGGATTATACCACACGAGCAACCTAAATCTTGATACTAATTGATAGAAGGCAAGGCCTGAACTTCTGTGAGGTAGGATAACTTGATCAGGTGGAGATCTCGACGTTGATAATCCAAGGCTTCGAGCAAACAGATCCTCGCAATCACTATAGCACTGCTCCATTTGTTATCACATGTGACACACATGTGACCATGCCACATAGGCTTATCCCCGCAAGAGCAATCAATAACACAAGCAAGAACAGGAAGAACGCAACCAAAATTGCATTTATTAAGAGGTGGGGTCTCACAAACCGATGAACAACTACATTGTTCGATGAAAGAATGAATCTAAGAAAAACTCAAATACTAATGTGGTGGTGTCTACTGATAAATTAGAGGTTAGAGGCGTGCAAAACCCCTAGAGGTACCCCTAATAGGCCCCAACACGATACACGATCCAACAGCCCAACATATGGTGTCGCAACACCAAAATAGAATCTAAACGCTGACTTGTTACGACGATTCCTGTTGACTCCTGATGAACATTAAGTTAGTGCTAGTTGGGTTGGAAATCTTATATCCTTAGCTTTATATCCATATAAATTCCAACCTAATCAGAGTTCGGATGCATCTTGGGAGTCTATTTTAGTGGAGACTGGTCTAGGACTCCAAAGTGGAGTCGAAGTTGAGTCGGACTTGGCTCCCTCTTGTCTTGAATTTCCTAGCTCCTCCTCCTTGACATCTTGGCCTTTCCCATGTCCTTGATGGTCATCTTCATGGTTCTTAATCATTAAAACATCCATGGCACCAAGCGTAAGGTCTAAAACACAATTGACTAGGTTAGAACAAACCTGGAGATTCAACTGTCATGCACGTGCTTGTGTTATCAGTCCATGTGTTGTATGTATGGGAGTGATAGCCTCATCAATTTCCAATCGGTGGTCCAATGTGCACCAAATATGTTGGGTGCCCACTGCTTCCCAAAGTCCATTTTTAGCCTCTCTGTATGACATATCCATTATTCCATCTCATCTGCCATCAGATATGTCCAATGTATCCTAAGTTGTTTCGAGTTGTTTCTTCGGTTTTCCTTGATTGGAGTTGGCTTGTCTCATGTCTTAGACTTTATTAAGACTTCGAAAAATGATCATTAACTCCTTTAATGTCCTTTTAAGTCCATTACTTGATATGTTGATCTTTTGAATCACTTGTATATTTTTTCCAATTTATGCTTCATCCTTTGAACCGCATAAATCAACACTTAGCAAAAATGCTAGTTCAAATACTTATATTGGTTATTAATGGCCAAAATCAATATTAAAATTCCAAATATACATTTTCCTTACACCTACGTGTCTGGTGTACCCTTTCTTAGTAGACCTTTCTTTTAATTTAATGCAACTTTTATCTAGTGTTTTATTTAGTGCCTCCACGACACGTTCGATGGTGTTGAGCAACTTATTTTTCTTCTTTGCTTCGTATGCCTTTGCCCGAGCTTCGTCCATATTGTGTCCTAGACTCTCGTAGTTTCTTGTAGGTCTTTAATGAGTCTTCTAATATATTTCTCGATGTGTTGATTATATCCATCGCCACTTTGCCTCCATCCAAGTCCATGTTTCATCCTTGAACTATATCTTTAAACACTAGAAAATGATGTTAGTACAAATGGTTAGGTTACCTATCAAATATCAAAACTCTACTATCAAATGGGCAACAATCCAATTTCAATACACTAGAGGCATTGCACTATGATTGTCTCCTCACAACAATTAATGGGACATATGTTGTGGCATATTTATTAAGTGTATTCATATAATGGTAAATACTTGTACTACCATTAGAACAAATACGGATAATGTATATACCATCCTTCGTAGTTACATAGCTGATGAGTTATACAATGTTGCTATTTGGTGTTTTTCTATGTTTTGAGATTCACACAAACCTCATCTAAAGATAGGAGGGCATATATTGACAACTAGAAGTGGGCAAGGCTTAGAAAAGACATCATGAAAATGTTTCTAGCATCAAAACCATTGGATAGAATACTTGAAACATTGCATTTGTAGTCCAGGAGAAAAAAAATAAAAAGGTCGGTGATAATCCTGCCAAACCGGTTGCCAAGTTTCCCAACCGGCAAGGTCGATTCTTGTGTGAGGTAACTCGATCACCTGCCCTCGGCCCAACAAAACCGACCTAACCGAGTTGGGACCTAGTGAGGCATATTTTCCTATTGTAGTCGTTTGGTCTGGCTACTCGTCTCCGACAAAATCGACGTGGTTGGTCTGGGTCTCGACTCCGATTTGCCTCCTAGTTTTGAACCGTTTTTTTTGAAAATCTCTTGTGGATCTATTTTTAGCTGAGAACCTTGAGGATTCGATGTGGACTTATTTTTACTAGCATAAGACCACCCCGGTCCCATTCATATAAACAAGAGAATCATCATGGTCCACCGAGGGATCCAACATCTATTTGTCTTTTTTGTATCTACTAGGTAAATACCCGTGCGTTGCAATGGGAAAAAATAGTACAACAATAACATATGTATGGCCTTAGAATTTTTTATGTTCTTGATCCTATTGCGCTCTATACTTTCTTACTGGGTTCATCTGTAAAGTCAAAATTATAGATCAAAATTAGGCGAAATGGTCAGCTAAATGGAAAATTTCTTTTCCTAGTAAACTGTATATTTGCATAAGATAAGATGACAATGCATTATTGCAAGCTACTCTGTCTCTCAGGGTCCATTCATCCTACCAAGAATTTAGTGTGAAGGTACCTAAAGGGATTTTTTGAATAACTATGTACATAATACATAAGCATAGGCTAATACTTCAAAAATGAACTTATAAAATCTGATTTTGTGAAGGGGCCCTATGGGACCCGAAGCTCAGCCGTTTTATCAATGAACTATGACCGTGAAGCTAGCTTGTATGAGAAGTAACTTGAGAGTGGTATATGAAAGGATCACACAATGAATTACCGGATATAGTAGTAGGCATTACACATGATGATGTTGTCAAAGATATGTAGAAAAGTCAATGAGAATCACAACAAATTGGTACCATAGAATTGCATTATTCATGTTCATCAACATGAGTATATAGAAATATGAAGCTCTTTAGTTAAGATTTTAGCTTGTAGATAAGTAAGCTAGAAATAATTGTAAAGCTCTGCACTACGTCCCAATAGCTAAACACTACACCACCCCCACACTTGTATGCTCTATTATTCGTTGCTTAATACTTCTCTATAGGATTTTTGTCTTTGCATGTCCCTGTTGGTTTCTTCTCTGCATGGTTTGTCTTGTTGCTCACGACACGGTTGTGGTATCCATCTTGTGATCGTCCTCTCATGAACAATCATCTGATCCAAACAATCCTAGGATCCTAGCTCGTAGCTCTTGGTGCTGATGGTAAGAAGTAACATCTTGGCCACACTTGAAGAGTCCCAAAGCGCACAGAATAGTTCAAACCAGACCTTCATGCGGGCACACCTGGTGCTGAATGCTTTCCCTTCTGGAGCCACAACCTCCACGAACTACGAGTGCACAAGTGTCGGACGATGACATTGAGCAACAGTCTGCCCCGTACTACAGTCCCGACCTTACAACCAGTTCTTCATGAATTTATCTGAGTCGGAGGCCAAGAGATCCCACAGCTCCGTCGCACCCATCCGCGCCTTGTTCTGACTCAACCGCGAGGCACTTCAGAGCATGGAGTTCTTTCTCCTTTTCTTCAGATCCTAAATACCAACATTAAAAATGTAAGAATGTAAGATATATGGAGCCATCAACATATAGATAAATCAGATAAATATCAAAACCAACTTGGCAAGTTGGCATAGATACAATACAATGACTAACATGCATGAGCTCACTCATCATGAAGGGTGCATGTACCAAGTTAGAGAAGGAAGCTCAGATAACTCTTTCTTTATTACTCAATGGGAAAAGAGTTCTCAGAACTATGATTTGGTTCAATTGGTGCAGTGATCCAGATAAAAATAGATTATACCTTTGATGACTCGAGAGGAATGTCCACATTGTAGAAATATGTTGGTTCATGTGATAGAGAGGTGAGAGATGAGAATTGGTAGCAAGTCGAACACTTCCCACCACCCTTCCTGATAATCTGTGCATGGATCGACTGGTGTTCTACGCGAGCAAAAAAAGTTCTAGTGAGCACACATGACCTTAGAATTGCTTCTACACATGGCACACAAAAAGTTCTAGTGAACACACATGATGTATTACATATGGCTATGGCAGCAACATCAGAATTACCAAAGAACAAAAAATCATAAGCTGAATCTAGGTACAAGGGATATGGTATTATTGTAAGTAATCCTCTTACTCAAGCATAGAGCACAGTGAGACATCAAAATAGAATGCAATATCATATGAACTGAGTCTAAAAAACTCGACCTGCACGGGTAAGACCGCCCCCACGATATTATATTAAGAAAAAGACCTTCTCACGTAGGTCGAGAAAATACCTGAACCTCTACCCCACCCATACACAGCGTCACTGTAGCCCATGTGAGAATGACCGTGACCAGGGCCGAGGGAGTCGAACCAAGGACCTAAGGAGTACTACTCAGACCACCTAACCAACTCAGCTAGAGGCCCTTTCGCAATTGAACTGAGTCTGATCTAATAGAAATAAAGTCAATTTCATTTTCTTCATTTTTCCCTAATGGCAGACTTTTATATTCTTTGAGCACTTGGTATGGAATTTAGTCCGAAACTTTGGGTATCAAAATAACATGTTAGAAAAAAAGGAGAACATGAGTGATGAGTCTGGTGACTTGATACAAGTGGATCATGGATCATTTAAGATCAAAGACAGGAAAAACATAGGAGGAATAATAGGTTCTTGATGGGACAAGCGCAAGGATTACATTCAGACAAATGAAATGCACCTTGAGTGTCCTCCCCATCTCCAAGCTCATTAAAAGTTAAATCAAGATCCACCTGAATTTTTACAAAATGAACAAACATAAATCCTTAATTCAATGCCCTCTTCTTAAGCCTGCGCAGTGACTAAATGTAAAGCCTTAATTCATTTTTTTATTCTTAAACTTGTCCAGTCTAGCACTAATCCATTTTTTATTCTTAAACTTGTCCAGCCTAACACTAAAGAGTGTATCTTTCATACCTGCTTCTTCTTTTTCTTCTTTATTCTAGTGAAGTTAATTTCATTGGGTTCTACGACTACCAGTGTTTGTCTTCTCTCCAAGCCTATCCACTTCATCAGAAGGTTTTTGGATGACAATTTTCTTCGTTTTCTTCTTGTAGGTCGGATCAAAAGGGGCAAGCTGTAGAGGAAGAAAAAATATAGACATATACACATGTAGCAGAACAGAACCTCAAATCCAACTCACAACTCGCAAGCTTAACTCTAGTTGGAATTGCATCCAACTGAACAACATTGGAATTAACAGAAACACTATCAGCGTAATGAATAGTGTTGAGGCATGCGGTGAGGAAGCCGACGATGGTGAACATGCGGTGAGGATTCTTATGTCCTCTCCTGTCCACTGAGCATGCGGTGAGGAAGCCGACGATGGTGAACATGAAGTCCATGCCACCAAAATCGTTCAGATGGGAACTGGAGGTCGTGCACTCCTCCTTGCAGCAAACAAGGCGGAAGTTAGGAGCAGATTAGAGCTGGGGAGAGAGGGGAGCAGCAATGGGTTCGAAGGTGCGGGGTTAGGGTTGAGGCAAAGGAGGTCAAGAGGAGGGTGGCATGTCCAGGAGGTAGAGGTAAGCGAGGGAACGCCGTCACGTAGGGCGCGCTCGTCGCACAGGACGTGGTTTGAGGGAAGTAGGGAACCGGTCGAATGAGGATTTGGACCTTGCATCCTTATCCAGGCAGGCGAGTGTGGACGACGACTGGCGCAGAGGTTGTTTGCGGAGCGACAACGTCGGGTAGGACGCATGGCGCGGCTTGTGCGGGGAGGTGGCTCTCGCGACGAGGGAGGACGGAGGTGGGGGCGGTCTACATTACCATCTTAATAGATAGTAGAGATCTATTACACTTTTTATCCTATTTTTAATATCTTATTGTTCATTTTATCTCTTCATAAGATCTAGCGGTCTTCTAGCCACTACACGACGGTTGAGTTTTAGCAACCTTTATTAGGTACCAACTATTGATGGCTCAAAGTTATGAACTGAAGGTTGGTCGCTAAATACGTTTGTAGCCACGATATGTTGGTCAATAAAAGTCTAGAAATTTAATGATTTACGGTGGGTCGCTACAGAGGCAGGTAGACTTCTGACAGTTGGTTGCTAAAAAATTAGGCACATATGTTTAGCTTAAAATATGGTCTTTTATGACGTTTTCTTCATGACAATAGCTTAAAACATCATTTGATAGCACAAAAAATGTGACATGAACATTATATTATGTGTGAAAATAAAAAAAAATATAATGCAAAAGAGTTTGCGAAAGGAGAATAAATGTAGAGTAGTTAATAAATCATTGTTAATTAATTTTATGTATTGCTCGTGATTCATATTTTCTTTGAATTATAGACGTATAGAAATTGGACAAATGTAGAGTAGTTAATAAATCATTGTAACCAATGGGTAGACGTATAGAAGTTGGACAAATGCTAGTCCCACCTGTCAGCCTCCAATCCTTGCGACTGTTTGGATAGAGATGCAATGAATACTATTGATATTATCTTTACTCTCATGTTTTGTAAGACTAGTCGGTTGTTCGTGCGTTGCGACGGCTCACAATAATACTCATGTAAACTATTCACTAAAAAAATCTCTGGAGAAGGACACGACGAAGACATGGGCATCTGGAGGCGACATAAGTAGTATACAGCTAGATACATATAGGGAGAGAGCACGCAAGTAGAGAAAGAAGCCCAGCCGAAGCAGCTCCAAACCGAGAGGCACCTGCACCATGCGTCAGTCCGAGAAGGACGAGAGAATGCGAGTGCCTTCCCAGACCTGGACCCACCGAGGAGACACAACACCACCATCAACTCCATAGCATATGCCGACTGCTGCCACGCTATGGGTCTTGGTTGTCCAATATCTCAGACCTGGACTCCTCATTGCCAAGATAACCTAAGTGTGGCAAGCGCCACCGTGTCCTCCTCGGCGGCACACACGAAGAAAGGCTAGGAGCAAGGCCGACTCGCCCCGTACCCGCATTGACGAGCCTTGGTCGGCTCGTGGCTACAACCATGGGCGGGGCAGTAGGTTGGGGAGGAAGAAGAGGGCGAAGGCCGGGAAGACGAACGGGATGTCCGACGACGGCGAAAACGATGGTACGCGTATGCTGTGAAGCGTCCTCATGGACGTGCAATAGCCAATGTGTGGGTCAGTGTCGAGTTTGGTGTCGGATGAATACGGGGAGTAGGCGCCTACTCCCACACCCTGTGCCGAGAATGGGGTGGCGTGGAGGCGGAGACTTGAGGGGAGAGATAAAAGAAGTAGGATGGCGACCGAGATGGCGGCAACTGAGGCGAGGACCATCATTATCGTGCAGACGTATAGATGGCCAAATGGGCCGTGTCTGGTGGGCCGACCCGAGGCACGACCCATTTAATAGTGCCTAGGCTAGCCCCGACACGAGCGTCGTGTCGTACTTGGGCCGTAGCCTCGCCTCGTAGTGCTGGTCCGGCCTGTCATGATTATATTTTTTATTTTACAAAAAAAACCTATATACATATGTACAATTTATATTCAATATTAAAAACACATGAGCATGATGCTCTACTAATTAGAAGGGTTGACCTAGTGTTCCCCACCCTTCTTTGTATCAGGGCGTGGGTTCGAACCCTACCTCTTGCACCGTTTTTAACATTTTACGCTGATTTAACCAAATGGTCCGAGGGACTAACGGGCCAGCATGGCACAGTCATCAGGTCGGCGTGCCGTACCTAGGCCAGAGCTGTGGCCCGCAGGCATCGGGTCCATGCCGGGTTGCCGTTTGGCCATATATATGCAGAGGTGTGTTTTGGGTCGTGAAGGTTGGTTGCGCGGAGGGGACGAGCGTGCAACAGGTTAAGTTGAAATAGATATTAGGGGTTATTTGTAAAAAGATGACACGGGACGACCGTTAAAACTAGTGCTTTGATATAGTATAGATGTTATATTTATTTTTATCTTTTTCCAATATCTTTTCAATACATACAGAAATCATAAAAAACATGCTAGCAAATACAAAAAAGTTGACCACATTGGGCTTGTTCATGAATACATAACAACAATGTGGTTGTGTTTTTTAGTTTTTGATGAGCATGTTCGCTAGAGCAAAAAGCTAAATCTTTGAAGAGATGCAAGGTGTAAACTCACCAAGATCTACTGGGCACTTTGCTTGAAGCATTCATTCTTTAGTAAATGATTTTGTAAATTGTTTGCAAACATGTGCAAAACACACTAGATGTAGCTTTTTTGTGAAAAACATGTGCAAAGTCCATTGTTTTTTTGTTTACGTGACATGTGGATCATTCATAGTGGAATACTAATTAATTGTGTACGTTATGTGATTATGTGTATAAAAAATTATGATTTATGGTGCTTTTATGTATATATCTATCTAGTGGATCTGTCATTATTGAATGTTAATTAACTATTTATTATTGGTAATAACAACTTTCAATACAACAACTTTCTGTTTGTTGCTATATATACCAAATAGCAACTCAATGTTGGTTGCTAAATAAACAATATCAGCAACTGACGGTGTGTCGCTAAAAAGATATCGGTCGCTAAAGTCTTTAGCAACAACACTTACATCGACCATCTTTATAGGTCGCTAAAGGTCTTTAGCGACCAACAGTAGGTCGCTGAAGGCGCTTTAGTGAACCAACGTATAGTGAGCTAGCGTTACTGATACTATGTTAATCTCATACATATATCTTCTTGACGAATCTTCTCAGCAGGTGTTCCTATGTTATTGCAGCGAAGGACGCACTATGAATAAGCCTAACTGATCCCTAGATGGGTCTTGTTGTTGACATAGTAGGCATGGTTAGGGTGTGTTTGATGATGAGTGGAGAAGAATCGAGTGTCTCTATTCCTATTTTTTAAATTTTGGTTTCGAACAAAAGAGGAGCGGCTCCTAAAGTCTCCATATAGAAATTTAGCATAAATAGTTGGAATAATCCCGCTCCAAAAAAACGACCGGATGCGGGTGTTCTCCCATACGCGAGCGCTCTCCTCCCCTCTACACTCATATGGCTCTCTAACCAAACAAAAAATGGAGCGACTCCGCTCTATTCTACTCTTCAACCAAATAAAATATGGAGTGACTCTATTTTGTTTGCCAAACACAGAATAGAACGGCTCTATTCTGTTTGCCAAACAGAGAATAGAGTGACTCTATTCTGTTTGCCAAATAAAATATGGAGTGACTCTATTCTATTTTCAAAAAACTAGAATGGAGTCTCTCCATTGTCACACCCGGTTTTAGAAGGCAAACCGAATGCGAACCATGTACGTGCAAGGATCAGCAATTCACGTACACAATAGTTACATAATCGGACATCATCACACAGTGCTCAAATAATAACATAAAAGAGAGTAATAGTTGATTACATCATGATGTCCGAAACATCCACATAGTCATTAACAATTATCAAAGTGTGGAAATGAAACGTAGATAAACATGGCTTTCGCAGGCAGCCGACTGGGGGTTTGCCACTAACCCATGCCTAGAACTCATCGAACTCTTAGAACACCTGGAAGTCCTCCTCCACGACTTCATCTTCTCCTGAGTAGTGGCTGCAACGTGGACAACCTGGGGGTTGGTGTGTAAGGCAAGGGTGAGTACACATCAACATACTCAGCAATTGTCCCGTTTGGCTGTAGTGGACTAGCTTTATGTGGGGTTAAAGTCAAGCAGTTGCTTTTAGTTGGTCATGTTATTATTACTATTAGAGAACCATGTTTTAGCATTGTTGGGGGCCTTCGTCCTCCGAAGGTCCTCAAAAACGTAAGTTAATGTGATATCCTGGCCCCTGGGATGGGATATCCTGGCCCAAGGCTTAATAGAATTAATAGAGTATTCATACCAACAAGGTGCATCTTCTTTTTCGGAAGCCTATCTCGAAAGAACCTCCAAGTTAAGCGTGCTTGGCTTGGAGCAATTTGGGATGGGTGACCGACTGGGAAGTTTTCTCGGGTGTGCATGAGTGAGGACAAAGTGTGCACAAAAGACTCGTGTTGGTCTGTGGGGATGATATATGATCCTAGAGAGCTGCCAGGAGTAAGTATCGCCAGTCCAGGGATTGGACGGGGTGTTACAAGTGGTATCAGAGCCGACCCTCACGGTTTCACGGGCGTGTGTGGGCTAGGGGGTTCAGGTATATGGCGCATGGCGCATGTGGGCCCGGAGTGGTCACATGGCATGGCATATGATGACACTAGACATACAGACGTGGCCAAGAGGGGAGGTTCCTGGATTGGGGTTGACCGACGAGGACGTCGGTCTTCTAAGGGGGGTGGATTGTGATATCCTGGCCCCTGGGATGGGATATCCTGGCCCAAGGCTTAATAGAATTAATAGAGTATTCATACCAACAAGGTGCATCTTCTTTTTCGGAAGCCTATCTCGAAAGAACCTCCAAGTTAAGCGTGCTTGGCTTGGAGCAATTTGGGATGGGTGACCGACTGGGAAGTTTTCTCGGGTGTGCATGAGTGAGGACAAAGTGTGCACAAAAGACTCGTGTTGGTCTGTGGGGACGATATATGATCCTAGAGAGCTGCCAGGAGTAAGTATCGCCAGTCCAGGGATTGGACGGGGTGTTACAGTTAACAACATCTTCCAAGTATGGCTTATGGACAAGTACCTTCGGACTCAAGATAAAAGCATACACGACGGGAGGAGCATGGTCATGACGAAGGTTGCCGCTGCTCCGAAGCTATGCTCAAGGGAGCTTCGGCTCAATCGCAGAAAAAGGAACCGACTTAAAAGGGAAAGGGATGTTTCGTCCTCTTAGATCTATCTACAAGTCAATAATAAATGTAAAGGGCATGACTGTAATTTCTCACAGGCTGTGTCCTGTGCCTATAAATAGATGAACAGTACCCCCGTACTGTTCACGCTGAGTTGGACCTGCTTTCGCGTCACGCTTGTACCCTTTTACCTTCTGACAAGCCGAAGGTACTTTTGTAATTCAATATTGTTCTTGTTTTTTCATGATTATATAATAAGAATGTGTCGGTGTTTCGGACCCAGGGGACCCTCAACCGAGCCGACCAGTGAATTTATCGCTGCGTGCCCCTGCCCAGATGGGTTGGCGCAAGATGGAACACAAGGGGGAATGCGGCTTGTATTATCTCGCACCGGGGGTGCTCGTAGTAGGGGTTACAAGCGTCGTGAGAGAGAGAGAGTCTCACGGCAGTCGTCTTCTCCTGCCTCCCTTTTCCCTCCTTCTTCCCTTTTTCCTCTTGCGAAAGGCCCTAGACCTCCCCTTTTATAGATGTAAGGAGAGTGTCCAGATGTACAATGGGGGTGTAGCTATGTGCTACGTGGCTAGCGGAGAGGTGCCTGAGCCCTGTGTACATGTTAACATGGCCGTCGGAGAGGCGCTTGAGCTGTCGGCGTGGCACGGATCCTGCTAACGTTTCCTTGCTTCCGTAGTGGGCTGAGAGCCACCGACGTCATGGACGCACGCGGGGAACCATCATTACCTGTTACCGGGGTAAGCTAGATAGGACGCCGGTCTTGTTCCTTCGTAGCCTGAGCTAGCTAGGAGTAGGGTAATGATGTATCCCCTGCGACACGGTCGGTCCGAGCCCAAGGTCGGGCGAGGCGGAGACTCTTCCCGAGGCCGAGGCCGGGGTCGGGCGAGGACGTGACTCCTCCCAAGGGCGAGGCTGAGACCGAGGCCGGGGGTCGGGCGAGGCAGAGCTCCCTGTCGCGCCCGAGGCTGAACTTCGACTGTTGTCAGTCTTACCCTGGTGGTTGGCACAGCAGTCAGAGCGGGGTGAGCGGCGTTGTTTTCCTGTCAGATCGGTCAGTGAAATGGCGAAGTGACTGCGGTCACTTCGACCTTGCCGACTGAGGCGCGCGTGTCAGGATAAGGTGTCAGGCGATCCCTGCATTAAATGTGCATGCGATACGGTCGGTTGGTGAGGCGATTTGGCCAAGGTTGCTTCACAATGAAGCCTGCCCGAGCTGGGCTTCGGGTGAGCCGAGGGTGCGCCCACTGCCTGAGGAGGCCCTCGGGCGAGGCGTGAATTCGTCTGGGACTACGGTTCCTGCCCGAGGCTGGGCTCGGGCAAGGTCGCGTCCCTTGGGTAGACGAAGCCTTGACTTAAACTACGCCCATCAGCTTTTATAGTTTGTTCTGCGGGTGTCTACCAGCTGTGTTTAGGAGTGTTGGGGGTACCCCTAATTACGGTACCCGACAGTAGCCCCCGAGCCTCGAAGGGAGTGTTGGTACTCGCTTGGAGGCTTTGCCGCATTTTTTGTGAGGGGACCGGCCTTTCTCGGTTATACTTTGTTCCGGTGGGTCCGCGCGAGCGCACCTGCCAGGTGTAGCCCCCGAGGCCTCGGAGAAGTGGTTTGACTCCTCTGAGGTCTTAATGCTTTTTGTGATGCCTCGGCCGGCCTTGTTGTTCCCTCATGCGGCCTAGCCGCGACCCGGGTGCATGGTCAGGCGCCGAGTTTTTAAGCTGGTTCGTTGACACTGTCAACGGCTTGGCCGTAGCCTAGTGCGAGAGCAGCCCCTGAGCCTCTGCACGGAGCGAGAGGACGATCAAGGACCGTCTTGACTTTTGTTATACGTCCCTTCGTCGCCTTTCCACAAGTAGGAAGGGGGGGAAGCGCCATGTTGCCCTCGGAGGGTGCCGAACATGGTGTTTCCAGTGAGTTGCTAACGGGTGATCCGAGTGGACTCCTGAGCCCCGTTCGATAAGGGTTGGCTAGTGGCCCAGAGGCACGCTCCAAAAGTACCTGCAGGTGATTTGCCGGACCCGGACCCATTCGATATGGTCCGAGGGCTCGATGCCTCCTTCCGGTGGGATTCCGTTACGAAATCGCTCCTGCTGGTCTCAGAAATGTCCTTGGGTACCTCGGGAGCGTAGCCCGAGCCTCGGCCATGTAACGGACGTACCCAGAGTCATCCCTCACTCTACGTGCTCTGGGGCGGCTGTCGAACCCTTCCGAGGGGCCAGCCTTCGAACCCCTGATCATTAAAGGGCTCGGAGCCCGAGTGCTCTGGGGCGGCTGTCGAAACCTTCCGAGGGGCCAGCCTTCGAACCCCTGATCAGTAATGGGATTGGAGCCCAAGTGCTCTGGGCGGCTGTCGAACCCTTCCGAGGGGCCAGCCTTCGAACCCCTGATCAGTAGGAGGGCTCGGGGCCCATTTCCTTCGTTGGGAAGGGTCCTTTTTCGAAATACCCCCTTTCGCAGTCTCTGTGGCAAGAGAGAGAGAGAAAGAGAGGGAAACAAAAATGACGTGAATTTAAATAAGGCGGCGCACCTTTTTTGACGTGGTCATCATGGCGAAGGCGAACCGACGCCCGCTTCTCCTGTCGGAGGTGCCGCTTGCCCTGTCAAGGAGTTAATGCGACGGGACGGGCGATTCGCGGGGCGTCTGTTGTGCGTGTGCAAGCCATTCGAGGAATGGAACACGGGTGCATCGTCTTTGTGCCGTGGGAGAGGGCTCTCCTGCCGCTTCAGGACGGGACGCGAGCCTGCAGGCGATTTGACTGCTGCTTCCGCCTGTCTGCTACTGTAATTACTGCCGGTCCGCTTTTGGCCATATCGACCGTCGTGCCTCTCCCCGCGGCTGACTGACCCGTGATCATTGCGCTCCATTGGCACTGTTGGGTCACGCACAGGGCTGCCTCGAGTTGCGGCTCTGGTTCCGCAGTCGAGAAGACGCGACATTGGCGCGAGTGGCGGTGCGGTTTCCTTGCACGCAGTGACCGTTGCGCCGGTTACATGACGTGTAGGCCCAGGCCTCCATGCTGGTCCACCGGATGCGACGGAGCCGAAAGGGTGCACAACCGCGGTGCGGTTGCATGCTTCCTACGTGGCGATCCACCCTTTCGACTGCTGGTTTTGGCGAGGATGGGGGAATGCTTATAAACGCGGGGCGGTTACATGCTTCGTGTGCGGCGATTTTGCTTTTTCCGTTTCTGGTCAGCCCGCATGACGTGTGGGACCCAGCCCCCGCGCTGGAGGGTGAGAACCCTGGAGCAAGTCGGTGGAGACTTTGCCCGTGACGCTTGGGGATGCGAGTGGGGAGAGCCGCCTTTAAAAAGGGGTCGATCCCCCGGGCAGTAGACATGCCTCCGCACTCCCCTCATGCATTGCGCCCTTCCACCTTCCGAGCCCCCAGATGGGGTGCACCTGTGTTGCCTTCTTTTTGCTGTTGTTGGAGGAGTGCGACCTCGTGGGAGTTGGCGTTCTTCAGACATCGCTCGGCTTCAAGGATTTTCATCATGCAGCCCGGCTGCAGTCTCTCACCAATGGTCATCCGTAGGGATGATCACCAGCTTTGTGGTGGGGAGAAGCAAGCCGGGCTGTGGCCTCTGCCCCGCCCTCAGCTTCAAAGATGTTCATCATCCGGGCTGGGGAGGAGGGCGCACCGAGTTGGGGCCTGCCTCCGCGTGGGCCGGTGACCCGCTTCTTCCTCCGGTATTCGGGGGAGAAGGGCATCCTCCAGCTCTGCGGGGGAGGCGTCCTCTAGCCATGCGGGGGAAGGCGAAATGCTGCTGCCTGGACAGGGTGCAGCTATCCGTCTTTCACCCGGGCGATGGTCGCCGGCTGCACCGGGGGGTCGCACAACACGTCGTACGTCGCGAGGGCGGTACTCGTGTTCCGGGACGGTCCCGTTCTCGTTCTTGTGGCGAGAGCGGGAGTGAGGACCTGCCGGTGCGCTTTGGGGCGACCGTCGCTCGCTGGTGCGGTGTTGGTGGGCAGGTGGCCGCTGTCGTCGGTGCTGAGGTGGTGGTCACCATAGGTGAGGCTGCCTCTACCGAAGCGGTTGCTTCTGCCGACGAGACCGTCAGTGTCGCCTGCGCTCCGGACCTCCGGCTCTTTGGCTTTAATGGCTGGTTCTCGTCCCCCGTGAGGGGACGTGAACGAGGGCCTTTCAACAGCAGCGTTTGCCCTGTGGCCATCGCTGCAGCTATCTTGCCGCCCGAGACGGAGGTCATTGCTGCGCTGTTGGTGCAGTGGTCATCGGCGAGCCACCTGGAGTTTGTTGTCTCGCAGGCCCTCTGGTGTGGAGGTTGTTCATTCCTGCGGGAATGAACCCGGAGTCCCGTTTGTAATGGTACCCTCTTGAGGGCAAGATGTAATAGCTTTAGGTACTATGACATCTGCAGTAGGTCGGGAAAACCGCCGAGGGCGCTGCCGACGTTTAAGTCTAGGTACCATTGTTACCCCAAGTATGGGTGTTTGTTCTTTGTGGCTGCTGAGGCCTGAACATTTGGGTTTTTGAGCGTTAAGCCATGTTTCTTCCTCATTTCGAGCACTAGGACTTGCCTGTCGGCTAGCGGAACCACTTAACCGAGCATGAGTTGCCTTGCGCGGAAGGTGACGAGTGAGGTATCCGTATCCCGGAGGCGTAGGAGTTCCTCGGCTCGATCGGCCTTGCCGCTCAAGGCCTCTCTCGCTCAGTTTTAGGACCTTCGGCCGCTCTGCGATGAGCTGAAGCCGGAGGCAGCGGTGTCGGCGCAAACAGAGGCGGTGTCAGCTCGAATAGAGGCTTCGTCGGCCCAGGAGCAGGTGGCTTCCCAGGCCGAGGAGGTACAGCAGCGGCGGCTGGAGCTTGGCCAGGTCATCCGCGAGCGGGACCAACCCCGGAGTCACGCTACCGAGGCCGTGAGCCGGCCTAAGGTCCTCGGGGGATAGCTGGCTGAGGCTACAGAGCGGCCAGCCGAGGCGTTCGCTCGGGCCGAGACCCTTGCGGAGAGCCTGGCCGTGAGGGCCCAAGCGCGGTGCTGGCGTCCTCCTTCGAGGTGGAGATCCTTCCGCCCGTGTCGCTGTCTGAGGCCGGGCCAGATTCTGCCGAGGGTGGAAATGACGCCGAGGGCGCTGCTCCTCCCCCTGCCGATGTCTGAACCTGTAGGAACAGTTTGTCTGAATCATGCGTATGTTTTTCGCGGCCGCTGAGGCCTAAACATTTTTATTGTCGTATTATAAAGCTGCATTTTCTTTCCTCTCGTTTCAAGCATTAGGACTTGTTCGTCGGTAACAGAATCGCTTATCCGAGCGAGAGTTACTTTTCGCGGAAGGTGATGAGTGAGGTATCCGTATCCCGGAGGCGTAGGAGTCCCTCGGCTTGGTCGGCCTTGCCGCTTACGTGCTCTCTCATTCGGTTGTAGAATTCTGTTATCGATATAGTCGAGAAGACACGAAAGTCATTTTCTACCCGAGCATTAGGACTTGTTCGGTAGCAGAATCGCTTATCCGAGCGTGAGTTACTTTTCGCGGAAGGTGATGAGTGAGGTATCCGTATCCCGGAGGCGTAGGAGTCCCTCGGCTCGGTCGGCCTTGCCGCTTACATGTACTCTCGTCGTTTTTAGGACCCTGCTATCGATATAGTCGAAAGCACGAAATTCGTTTTGGTAGAAAACTTTTCCGAGGAAAATTTTGATGTAGAGGGGGTTCCCCCCTTCTAGCCCCCGAGGGAGGGTCGGGCTTTGCCGAGGCAAGGCTGATCCTTCCTTGACGGTTAGACTTTATTTGTGTATGTAAAGAAAACGAGGTATATGAACAACTTAAAACATTTTAAGGGTAGAAGCGACGTAGCTGTTGGATGTTCCAAGCGTTGCTGTAGACCTCGCCTTGATCGTTGGCCAGCTTGTATGTTCCGGGCTTCAAAATCTTGGCGATGATGAACGGCCCTTCCCAGAGAGGAGTAAGCTTGTGGCGCCCTCGGGCGTCTTGTCGCAGCCGAAGTACCAAGTCTCCCATCTGGAAGCCTCGGGGCCGAACCCTTCGGGCGTGGTAGCGTCGCAGAGACTACTGATACCGTGCCGAGTGTAGTAAGGCCACGTCCCGAGCCTCTTCCAGCAGGTCCAATGAGTCTTCTCGGCTGGTCTGGTTGCTTCAGTCGTCGTACGCCTTTGTCCTCGGGGAACCGTATTCTAAGTCCGTGGGTAGGACGGCCTCGGCCCCATAGACTAGAAAGAACGACGAGAAACACGTGGATCGGCTCGGTGTCGTCCTCAGACTCCAGACCACCGAGGGTAGCTCTTTCATCCATTGCTTGCCAAACTTGTTGAGGTCGTTGTAGATCCTCGGTTTTAGTCCCTGCAAAATCATACCGTTGGCACGCTCCACCTGCCCATTCGTCATGGGGTGAGCTACGGCGGCCCAGTCCACATGGATGTGATGGTCCTCGCAGAAGTCCAAGAACTTCTTCCCAGTGAACTGCGTGCCATTGTCGGTGATGATGGAGTTCGGGACCCCAAAGCGATGGGTGATGTTTGTGAAGAACGCCACCGCCTGCTCGGACCTGATGCTAGTTAAGGGTCAGACCTCAATCCACTTGGAGAATTTGTCGATGGTGACAAGCAGGTGCGAGAAGCCCCTGGGTGCCTTCTGCAAGGGACCGATGAGGTCTAGACCCCACACGGCAAACGGTCAGGTGATGGGTATTGTCTTTAGGGCCTGAGCGGGCAGGTGCGTCTGTCTCGCGTAGAATTGACACCCTTGGCAGGAGCGTACAATCCTAGTGGCGTCGGCCACCGCGGTCGGCCAGTAGAAACCTTGTCAGAAGGCGTTCCCCACGAGGGCTCGAGGTGCTGCATGGTGATCGCAAGCCATCGAGTGTATCTCTTGCAACAGCCCTTGTCCTTCGGCGACGGATATGCATCATTGGAGAATGCCTGAGGGGCTGCGGTGGTAGAGCTCCTTTTCATCACCCAGTAGAACGAACGACTTGGCGCACCGAGCCAGTAGCCGAGCTTCGACCTTGTCTAGGGGTAGCTCTCCTCGGAGGAGATATTCTAGGTACAGGGTCTGCCAGTTTGGGTTTGGCGTGACCCCATTCCGCTCTCCCTCGATGCGCATGGCTTCACCCTCGGCGACCGAGGGTACCTCGGGCTGGGCCGAGGTCTCATCGGGCTCGGGCGCATTGTCGAGTTTGACGGATGGTTGATGTATGTCCCTGCAGAAGACGTTCGGGGGAACCATCGTCCGCCCCGAGGCTATTTTAGCCAGCTCATTCGCAGTCTCGTTGTATCGTCGAGCAACATGGTTGAGTTCTAGCCCGTGGAACTTATCCTCCAGGCGCCGAACTTCGTCGCAATAGGCCTCCATTTTTCGATCGCGGCAGTGGGAGTTCTTCATGACTTGGTCGATGACGAGCTGCGAGTCGCCCCGAGCATTGAGGCGCCGAACCCCTAGCACGACGGCGATGCACAGCCCGTTAACCAAAGTCTTGTACTCGGCCACGTTGTTTGATGCCGGGAAATGGAGGCGAATCATGTAGTGCACATGTTTCCCAAGGGGTGAGATGAAGAGCAAGCCAGCACCTGCTCCTGTTTTCATCAGTGACCCATCAAAGTACATGGTCCAAAGTTCGGCTTGGATTGGAGCTGTCGGCAATTGGGTGTCGACCCATTCAGCCAGGAAGTCCGCCAAGGCTTGAGATTTTATGGCCTTCCGAGGAGCGAATGAAATTGTCTCGCCCATGAGTTCCACTACCCACTTTGCTATCCTACCCGAGGCCTCTCGGTACTGGATGATCTCCCCTAGGGGGAAGGATGACACCACAGTCACCGGATGAGACTCGAAGTAGTGTCGCAATTTTCGCCACGTCAGAATTACTACGAATAGTAGCTTCTGGATTTGTGGGTAGCAGATCTTGGTCTCGGATAGCACCTCGCTGATGAAGTAGACCAGCCTCTAGACGAGCAGTGCATGCCCTTCTTCTCGTCTCTCGACTACGATCGCGGCGCTGACCACATGAGTGGTTGCGGCTACGTAGATCAAGAGGGCTTCTCCCGCAGCGGGGGGCACCAAGATGGGCGCATTAGTAAGGAGCGCCTTTAAGTTTCGGAGGGCTTCCTCGGCCTCGGGGGTCCAAGTGAAGCGCTCGGCATTCCTTAAGAGGCGGTACAAGGGTAATCCTTTCTCGCCGAGGCGTGAGATGAAGCGGCTCAGAGCCGCAAGGCATCCCATGACCCATTGTACTCCTTTCAAATCTTTGATAGGCACCATGTTGGTGATGGCCGCGATTTCCTCCGGGTTGGCCTCTATGCCCCGCTTGGAGACGATGAACCCTAGGAGCATGCCTCGGGGGACTCCGAAGACACACTTCTCGGGATTGAGTTTCACACCTTTCGCTCTCAGACACTTGAATGTTGTCTCAAGGTCAGAGAGGAGGTCAGAGGCTTTCCTGGTCTTGACAACGATGTCATCGATGTAAGCTTCGACCGTTCTGCCGATGTGCTCCCCGAACACGTGGTTCACACACCTTTGGTATGTTGCACTTGCATTCCTCAAGCCAAATGGCATAGTAGTATAACAATACATGCCAAAAGGTGTGATGAAAGAAGTCGCGAGCTGGTCGGACTCTTTCATCTTGATTTGGTGATAACCTGAATAGGCGTCGAGGAATGACAGGGTTTCACACCCAGCAGTGGAGTCCACAATTTGATCGATGCGAGGCAGAGGGTAGGGAACCTTCGGACATGCTTTGTTTAGACCAGTGTAGTCTACGCACATCCTCCATTTCCCACCTTTTTTCTTTACAAGCACAGGGTTAGCTAACCATTCGGGATGGAATACCTCTTTGATGAATCCTGCGGCCATCAGCTTGTGGACCTCCTCGCCTATGGCCCTGCGCTTTTCTCCATCAAAACGGCGCAGGTGCTGCTTCATGGGTCGGGCGCCGGCTCGGATATCCAACGAGTGCTCGGCGACATCCCTCGGTATGCCTGGCATGTCTGAGGGACTCCACGCAAAGATTTCGGCATTTGCGCGGAGAAAGTCGACGAGCACTACTTCCTATTTGGGGTCGAGCTCGGAGCCGATCCTGACTTGCTTGCAGGCGTCGTTGCTGGGGTCAAGGGGGATGGACTTAACCGCCTCGGCCAGTTCGAAGTTGCCGGCGTGGCGCTTCGCATCAAGCACCTCCTTGGAGAGGCACTCTAGGTCGGCGATGAGGGCCTCGGACTCGGCGAGGGCCTCAGCGTACTCCACGCACTCCACGTCACATTCGTACACGTGTCGGTACGTGGATCAGACGGTGATGACCCCGTTAGGGCCTGACATCTTGAGCTTGAGGTACGTGTAGTTGGGGACGGCCATGAACTTGGCGTAGCACGGTCTCCCCAGCACCGCGTGGTAGGTCCCTCGGAACCCGACCACCTCGAACGTGAGGGTTTCCCTGCGGAAGTTGGAGGGTGTTCCGAAGCAGATAGGCAAATCAAGTTGCCCAAGGGGCAGGACGCGCTTACCGGGGACGATCCCGTGGAAGGGTGCTGCACCAGCCCGGATTGTGGACAGATCTATCCCCAAGAGCCCCAGGGTCTCGGCGTAGATGATGTTGAGGCTGCTGCCTCCGTTCATGAGGACCTTGGTGAGCCTAGCATTGCCGATGACAGGGTCGACAACGAGCGGGTACCTTCCTGGGCTCGGAATGCAGTCGGGGTGGTCGCCTTGGTCGAAGGTGATGGGCTTGTCGGACCAGTCTAGGTAGACTGGCGCCGCCACCTTCACCGAGCAGACCTCCCAGCGCTCCTGCTTACATTCGCCACTTGCCCACCGTAGATCATGAAGTAGCCGTGGACCTCCGGGAACTCCTCTTCCTTGTCGCCCTCCTTCTTGTTGCTTTGGTCCTTGCCACCTTCCACCGGGGGCCCGGCCTTATGGAACTAGCGCCGGAGCATGACGCATTCTTCAAGGGTGTGCTTGACGGGACCCTTTTGATCGATGGACGGTGGTGAAGTCGTGTCGGGACGGAATGCACCGTCATCTCATGTACGAGGCTAACGCCCAGCAAGTCCTTCGCGAGTGTGCTGGCGTCATCAGTCCGCTTCGGGTTGGCATGTTGCGGGGAAATGACATCCGTCGTTGTCTCAGGTGCGAGGACAACGCCCGACATGTCCCCCGCTGGGGTGCCGGCATCGTTGACTCGCTCGACAGCCGACGAGGTGCCGCCTCCTGCCTGGCCACGGTTGCCCCGTCTCCTCCTCCTGCGGCGAGGACGGTGGCGGGGCAAACCCGGATGCTGCTCTTCCGCCACGGGGGGAAGACGTCGTCGAGTTCGCCACCGTCGGGCGAGCTGACGACCGTTGTTGTTGCTGTCGCGCTGCGGGGGGAGGAGTACCATGTCATAGCTGCCGTCGAGGGACATGAACTCGAGACTCCCGAAGCGGAGCACCGTCCCGAGCTGAAGAGGTTGCTGAAGACTACCCATCTGGAACTCAATGGAAGGTGTTCGTTAACACGCAGCATGCCCCTACCTGGCGCGCCAACTGTCGGCGTTTCGGACCCAGGGGACCCTCAACCGAGCCGACAAGTGAATTTATCGTTGCGTGCCCCTGCCCAGATGGGTTGGCGCAAGATGGAACACAAGGGGGAATGCGGCTTGTATTATCTCGCACCGGGGGTGCTTGTAGTAGGGGTTACAAGCGTCGTGAGAGAGAGAGAGAGTATCGCGGTAGTCGTCTTCTCCCGCCTCCCTTTTCCCTCCTTCTTTCCTTTTTCCTCCTGCGAAAGGCCCTGGACCTCCCCTTTTATAGATGTAAGGAGAGTGTCCAGATGTACAATGGGGGTGTAGCTATGTGCTACGTGACTAGCGGAGAGGTGCCTGAGCCCTGTGTACATGGTAACGTGGCCGTCGGAGAGGCGCTTGAGCCTTGTAGAAGCACAGCTATCGGCGTGGCACGGATCCTGCTGATGTTTCCTTGCTTCCGTAGGGGGCTGAGAGCCACCGATGTCATGGACGCACGTGGGGAACCATCATTACTTGTTACCGGGGTAAGCTAGATAGGACGCCGGTCTTGTTCCTTCAAAGCCTGAGCTAGCTAGGAGTAGGGTAATGATGTATCCCCTACGGCACGGTCGGTCCGAGCCCAAGGTCGGGCGAGGTGGAGACTCTTCTCGAGGCCGAGGCCAGGGTCGAGCGAGGACGTGACTCCTCCCGAGGTCGAGGCTGAGACCGAGGCCGGGGGTCGGGTGAGGCAGAGCTCCCTGTCGCACCTGAGGCTGAACTTCTGCTGTTGTCAGTCTTACCCCGGTGGTTGGCAAAGCAGTCGGAGCAGGGTGAGTGGCGCTGTTTTCCTGTCAGATCGGTCAGTGAAAGGGCGAAGTGACTGCGGTCAATTCGACCTTGTCGACTGAGGCGCGCGTGTCAGGATAAGGTGTCAGGCGATCCCCGCATTAAATGTGCATGCGATACGGTCGGTTGGTGAGGCGATTTGGCCAAGGTTGCTTCACAACCTTGGCCGAGCTGGGCTTAGGGCGAGACGAGGGTGCGCCCACTGCCTGAGGAGGCCCTCGGGTGAGGTCGCGTGTGGCGGAACCGTCCGAATTTTTCCAACTTAAGTGCCAAAGTCCCGCCTTAGAGGCTAGACCACACTTAAATGGGAATAACCCATCAATCCCTCGGATCTAGTCCGACAAGGCCACTGAAAGGATCAAGTACCACAGTCTCACTCGATGGTGAGTCACAGAGCAAATACAATAAAGCACAAAACCATACATTAAAGAGTATTAAACTTATTACATCATCATTGTTCGAAGTGCAGCGGACTAAAACTAATAGTAAATAAACAGAGAGATGGGGAAGCCTGTCCCATCACTCCTCGTGCTCCTCCTCAGCCGAGGCAGGGTCCCACTCGACAGTCCAACCCGGTGGCAAGATGGACGGCCAAGTCACTCCAGCAACCATGTCCTCCAGAGAACCTGTAAAATTATGCCACAAGCAAGGCTGAGTATATTAATACTCAGCTAGACTTACCCGGTGTGAGGAGTCTACTCCTCTACCTCTAGACATGTAGCTGTTTTGCTGAGGGGTTTGGTTGCCAAAAGCACTAGCTAAGTTTATAAATCAAGTTTTAGCTTTGCCAAGTTTTAGTGTGACTCTCTTAAGACTAAATGTATACCTATCTAATCACACATGGTATCAAACATTTAGCAATCAACAACTTTTGCCAAGTCATCTCATTTCCACTTGTTACTCAATGTAGCAGCATGGATCAAGCAGTCTCATTAGCTGCGAGAAGCAGACGATTCGAATCGAGTTTTTTAAAACCTTGCAAGGTAAACCTAAACGCACGACGTGGCGAGGCACTCCATCCCCACACACATCAACCGTCCCCATCGATTCCCTGGCAACAGATCAGGGCTCACCACCTTGGCGTACAATGCCTCACTAACCCCGACTGCCGTCGTGCAGTTACCACACTTGTACCCACCATAACCGGAATGGGAGACCACGTCTCAGGTCGCGTGAGGGGTAAAGTTTGCGGGCAGGTTCACTCAGGTATTAGGCTTACCGATTTACCATATTTCTCGGCATGTGGTTAGTACGTTCAAACGCTTGACACACGGTACCACACCTTAATCCTTATTCCAATTCCCGTCTCGTAGACAACGTATCCCCATGGATCGTTGTCCACAGACCACCATCATTATGATATCAAAATGGATACAACCAATTCCTGACCTCGCGCGAGTGCTAGAAAAATCACTCGACTTCTACCGAGATCCCTATTTAGCAAAGCAGCTACTCGACCTAGCATACTAGTATCCATCTCAACAAGGATTCCTGAGTTCATGCAACTAGGGTTTCAATCAACTCCTACACTTAAGTGCACAATACAAACCTACAAACATTAAGTGTAGTAAAATATCATATAGAACAGGTTATGCATAAAACCGGGGCTTGCCTTCCAAAGCTGGGGCAGGCAGATCCTCTGGGGCAGGCTCTGGTGCTGGATCCGGGGCTACCTCTTGAGTAACTCCTTGCTCTGGCACGAGGATGTATTCTCCGTCGGCGAGGTTGCAATCTATCGAATGCAATGAATAAGAATATGTATGTCATGATTATGCAGGATTTAGTAATCATTATGCTAAGTGAAAGAAAACTAAGTTAGTTAGTAACTTAGGGTTTCCTGGTTATACGTGGCTCTTAGTGGTTTATGCTTATCAACTTTAGGTTTGGGTTTTGCCTAGGGATAAGCATAGTGGATTGAAACTTGGATTTCCCTTAGATGTTTTAGTAGGCATTTAAGGGGTTTTGCTGGTTGGGTTATGATGACATTAATCTCCATTATTAATTTCCCTTTTTCATTTTCTATTTATGAATTCTAGTGTGGGTTTGAACTACATCAGTGGTTTAACTTTTCCCAAAAATTCTATAAAAATTACAGTGGGTTACTTTTTGTCACTGCAGGATGTCCTCTAAATTTGAGGTCCAGAATAATTTAAAATATGCCCTGGACAAAAATAACAAAAGTTGGGGCAAAGGGGTCACTTTGCACTACAACTCTTAACTAGGGGTGGGTTCTGTCCTAAGGGTCATTTTTGCTGGTATCTAAAAGTAATAACATGCTTCTGTGCCAAAAATCACAGAAGGATATTTGGTCGTTATTTAGTTGTGATTTTCTAAAGTTTAATGTTAAAAAGGCACTTACTACTATCTTGTTATTTGAAAAATGTCAAACAACAGATTTCATATTTTTCCTATGTTCTTAATAACAAAACATTAGTTATCCCGAGGTTTGCGGTGTTTTCTTTTTGGGGTTATTTTTCTAGAGTTTTTCTAAGTTCTCCTTGTTTTCGTAAAATAAAAGGTATCTCATTTATTTTGTACTAAACAAGGGTATAATAAATTTTTCTAGTGAACTATACTGAATAAGTAAACAAACAAAAATGTGGGTGCTCCCTGGTTCTTTATTTAAACCACCTTTAACATTTTCTCTAACTTTAGGCTAAAAATGATTTAAATGGTAAACTCTACCTTAACTTGGTGTATAGAGGGGTTTATTATTTTTGAACATGTTAGGAAGTGATTAAGTACTTCTCTAAATTTTCTTAACCCTAGTCAAATAGTGTAGCTATTTTTCCTTATTTCTTTTAGCTTTTGACCAGTTAATCATTTAAATCAAAACTTTAAAGTTCTCTCTAACACTTAGGGGTTTTATATTTTTCCTAGTTTACATTATTTAGGATCAGGCAAAATTTGTTTGACTCGATTTGGGTAAACCAAACTGAAGTTATGATTTTTTCAAGTTCTGTTTGGATTTAAATCAGAATATTTTAAAAGGTTTCCTGGAAAACTACTTTGCATCGAAGACCCTGGATTCTTTCTAAATCAATCCATTCATTTCTACCCCTGCGCTACTATTCCCCTGAGTCACTGACAGAGCACAAAACCCCTGGCCTTTCCTTCTTCTTCCCCGAGGTCCCTCCCCGTATGTAAACAGTAACCGCGTAAAGGAAAAGGGCGGCGCGGCTTACCGGCAGCGAGAGAGGTCCGGCGAGGGGTGGGGTTGGCTTTGGAAGGTCCTGGCGGTCACAGCGAGGTATGGCTCGACGACGGTGGTGGCCGGAATGGGCCGGTCCACGTGCGCAGGCGGGTGAACTCGTCGGCGGCGGGTGCTCCGGCTTAACCACGGCGATCTAGTTCGATTAAACGGCACGATGAGCTCCACAGGATGACGTAGAGGCTATGTGCGCAAGGAATCAAAAAATGGTGCAGAGGTTTACCCGGTCTACGTTCACCGGCGATCGAGTGAAGTCCGGCGACCGTGGACCGGCTTCTCCGGCGAGGCAAAGTCCGATTCCTTGCTCGGGGAGCTTCACCGAGGCATGCATGGTCTCTTTCGAGGGTCGGGCGTGGCTGGGAAGGGTTCTGCAGGCCGGTCTACGGTGGCGGGGGATCGGGTGGCCACGGGCACGCCGTTTGCAGGGAAAACGCCGGTGGTCTCTGGCTACGGTGAGGTCGAGCGTGCGCGGAGGAGTACGGTCGACATCTAGGAGGCTTTATAGGCACGGGCGCGAGCAGGGGACACGGGCATGACTCGGCGAGGCGCGGGGCGCACGGGGTCGGGCGCTGGGCGTGCTCTGGCGCGCTTAGAGCGCGTCGAACACGTGGAAGTGTTCTTCTGCCCTTGTTCCACAGCTCACCGAGATCGCAAGCGTGCGAATCTTGGCAAAAATCCGGCGCAGGACTCCTCCTAGCACCTAGGGCTGTCTCTTGTATGTGAGTCCCCATGGCAGATATGCCCTAGGTAGGGAGATTTGTGGACGCCAAATCTAGCTTGTCCCTCTGTCCACCTCACGACAAAAACCATGCCAAATCTTATCAAATGTCTTGGGCTCAGTTTCAAACATTTCCAGTGGGTGCCTTAGGTGGTATGGCACATTTTTGGTATACAACTCAAGTGGTTTTGGTGCCATTTACTAAGTGAACACGGTGGATCTTTAGATTAGGTTCAAAACTTGACTTAGAAGAATTAGAGAGCTCTAGTGCTCTCTCTCCACTTAAGGAATGGATTTGAGGTTTTGAAGGGGTCTTTTTGTAATGTTTCCTCTCTACATTTTGTAGATTATAATGTTACTTAAACTTTGGCTAAGGGTTAACTCATGATTTGCACATTTTGCTTTACCTTCCCCCCCTTAAACCAGGGTTTTGGGAGTTAAGGGCTCAAGAGGGGTCTAGGGTTTAATCTTCTCTTGCCCAAGGTGATAATTGCATAAATTCTTGGGTAATGCTTTTGGTCATTAACATTCTTGGTTAATACATGGTTCCCAAGGTTTTATGCTCTTCTCCTCAAGTCTCTTCCACATGTGATCACAATCATTAGTGCATAAATGTGCCATGGCCATGGTAACACCTAGGGTGTTACAACCCTCCCCCCTTAAAGGAATCTTGTCCCGAGATTTTAGGTAGAGTCCTCTGGAGGGGTGCCATGAAGGCGTGTTGGTGCGTTGCTCCTTCTTTTATCCAAGTTTCTCTAGTTAACTGCTCTTCGAATGTCATTCTCTTTGCGACTTCAGAAGGAAGTCCTTTTTGAGTCATTTTCAAAACTTACACTACCTTTAACATCTAAGTTTTCCTTATATTTAGATTCAAAGGGCAGGTGGGGGTGGGGTTTTTGGGTTACGTACCGACTCCTTTGGGCAGAAAGTCGAGGAAACGAGAGCGTAGAAAATCCTCAGTCTCCCATGTAGCTTCCTCTACTGAATGGTGACTCCACTGAACCTTATACATTCTGATCAACCTTGCCCACGTTGATCTTTCTTTCTGATCCAATACCTTGACGGGGTGCTCTTGATAAGACAAGTCTGGTTCGATCTCAATTTCTGGTCCAGGTAGCACTTCGGCGGGTAAGCGGACGCATTTCCGTAGTTGGGATACATGGAACACATCATGAATAGCTGACATGTGAGGTGGCAACTTCAATTGATATGCTACAGGTCCACAAGTTTCCTTGATCTCGTAGGGTCCAATGTAGCGAGGAGCTAACTTGCCCTTGATTCCAAATCTCTGGACACCTTTGGTGGGTGACACCTTAAGATAAACATGATCTCCCATTTCAAACTGTAGAGGCTTCCTTCTCTTGTCATGATAGCTCTTTTGCCTGGCCTAGGCAACTTCTAGGTTATTTTTAATAACTCTGACCTTTTCCTCTGCTTCAAGTACCAAGTCTGGTCCAAATATTTCCCTTTCTCCTGCTTGAGACCAATTTAGCGGGGTCCTACACCTTCTCCCATATAAGGCTTCAAAAGGTGCCATCTTCAAACTGGATTGGTAGCTGTTATTATAGGAGAATTCTGCCAATGAAAGACACTTGTCCCAATCCTTTCCATAGTGTAGCACACATGCCCTCAACATGTCTTCCAAAATCTGATTTACCCTTTCTGTCTGGCCATCTGTTTGAGGATGGTATGCTGAGCTTCTTATTACCTGGGTCCCAAGTGATTCCTGTAATTGCTCCCAAAATCGTGCCACGAATGGTGCTCCTCTGTTCGATACTATAGTCCTTGGTATTCCATGCAAGCGAACTATCTGGTCAATGTAGATTTCTGCATACTTCTTCGTCCTGTGGCTGGTGTGTACCGGCAAGAAATGAGCTGTCTTGGTCAATCTGTCCACAATGACCCAAATGGAATCATGGTGCCGGGAGGTATTGGGCAATCCCACGATAAAATCCATGCAAATGTCCTCCCATTTCCAAGATGGTATGGGAAGGGGTTGCAAAGGGCCTGCTACCTTCAAATGACTGGCCTTGATTCTCTGGCAGGTGTCACATTCGGATATATACTTGGCTATTTCCCTCTTCATTCTGGTCCACCAGTATAAGGATCTGAGATCATGATACATCTTATTGCTACCCGGGTGTATGGAGAATTTTGAAAGGTGAGCTTCATCCAATATCTTCTTTCTGAGCTCAGGGTTCTTGGGAACAACCAATCGATCTCCAAACCATAGGATTCCTTTGATGTCCTGACGGAAGCATTTGTATTTTTCTGCTTTCTGCTTGATCATTTCCTTAATGACCTGAACACCCTTGTCTTCAATCTGTGCCCTGACTATTTGCTCTTGTAACGTGGGCTCCAGCGAGATATAATTTAAAGCACCCGAGGAAACAACTTCTAGGTTTAGTTTGCACAACTCATCACATAGGGTGGTGATTCTTCCATCCATGTTCATACAATTGCACTAGGCCTTCCTGCTTAAGGCATCTGCCACAACATTGGCCTTGCCAGGATGGTAATGCACCTCCAAATCATAGTCCTTGATTAGCTCTAACCATCTCCTCTGGCTCATATTAAGATCCGCTTGAGTGAAAATGTATTTGAGGCTCTTATGGTCAGTGTAAATGTTACAGTGAGCTCCCATCAGGTAATGTCTCCATATCTTGAGAGCATGAACCACAGCTGCTAATTCCAGATGATGTGTGGGGTAGTTCTGCTCATGGGGTCTAAGCGCTCGGGAGGCATAAGCAATTACTTTGTTGTCTTGCATTAAGACACATCCCAAACCAGTATTAGAAGCATCACAATAAACCTCAAAGGGCTTGGTGTTATCAGGTTGAGCTAGCACTGGTGCTGTTGTCAAATGTTGCCTTAGCGTATGAAAGGCATCCTCACACTTCTGGCTCCAATCATACTTGACTCCCTTCTTCAATAGTTCAGTCATAGGTTTGGCAATTCTGGAGAAATCCGGAATGAATCATCGATAATACCCTGCCAATCCCAGAAAACTCCGAATCTGTCTCACTGTGGTAGGAGGTTTCCAATCCATTACTTGTTGTACCTTCTTAGGATCAACTGATACCCCATCCTGAGAAATTGTGTGACCCAAAAATTTAATTTCCCTCAGCCAGAAATCACATTTGGACAATTTGGCATACAACTGATGGTCACGCAGTCTCTGAAGTACAATATGCAAATGTTTAGTGTGCTCGGCTTCATTCTTGGAATAGACCAGAATATCATCAATGAAAACCACCACGAATTTGTCCAGCTCTGGCATGAATACTGAGTTCATCAGGTACATGAAATAAGCCGGGGCATTGGTCAGCCCAAAAGACATCACCAAAAATTCATAGAGCCCATATCTGGTAGAGAAAGCCGTCTTCGGAATATCACTGGCACGGATCTTGATTTGATGGTAGCCCGAGCGAAGGTCTATCTTGGAGAACACTTTGGCTCCCACCAACTGATCAAACAACACATCAATGCGGGGCAGTGGGTATTTGTTCTTGATGGTCACCGCATTGAGAGGGCGGTAATCAACACACATTCTCAAACTCTCATCCTTTTTCTTCACAAATAAAGCCGGACATCCCCATGATGAAGTACTTGGGTGAATGAACCCCTTGTCCAACAACTCTTGCAGTTGCTTTTTCAATTCTGCCAATTCCGCTGGAGGCATCCTATAAGGCCTCTTGGATATAGGAGTAGTCCCGGGTTGCAATTCAATGGCGAACTCTATGTCTCTGTCGGGTGGCATCCCTGGTAATTCATCCGGAAAAACATCTGGGTAGTCACTGACCACTGGGATTCTCTCAACCGGGGACTCTATCATAACGAAGGCACAAGAACGGGTACAACCCTGGTCGGGCAAATATAATGTGGTTTCACCACAAGTCTGTGAGTGCACCTCAATGGCCCTAGCTGCAATATCAATTACTGCCCGATGTCTTGTTAACCAGTCAGTTCCCAATATGATATCCACGCTATCCAACCCCAATATGAGGAGGGTGGTTTTAATTATCAAACTACCATACTTTATAGGCACATGTCTGTTGATTTGATAGGTGGCAACCCTGCCTCCTGGTGTTGAAATTGTAATACCCCCATTGGTGTGGTGAAAAGGTAGCTGACATTTGGCACTAAATTTTGCACTGATAAAACTATGTGATGCACCAGAATCAAAAAGAATAATTGCAGGATAATTCAAAACTGAAAAGATACCAGCCATAACGGGTGCTCCCTCTGGAATATCAGCCATGGTGGTGAAGTTCAGCCTGCCTTGCCTCACTTGCACCTTCTGCCTCTTGCCTTGGTTCTGGTTGGCATTCTGTCCCTGCTTCTGCTGGTTTCTGGGACAATTCTTGGCATAATGCCCAGTGTTACCACAGGTGAAACACTTGTTGTCATTGGCCTGGCGGTACTGCTGCTGCTGTTGATTGCTCCTCTGTACTGGAAACTGGGTGTGGTTGGGTGCCTGCTGCTGCTGCTGTGGTCGGATCTCCCAATGTCCTTGCTGCTGTTGGGGTCCTCTGTTCTGAGTGTCGGACACGATCCTGAAGCACTGTGGCTGAGCTGAAGGTCCTGCCACAGGGGTCTTCCTCTTCTTCTCTGCCTGACGAGCTGTGATACAGTCTTCCTGCGAAATGGCCACGTTGACTAACTCATTATAGCTGTTGGCCCTGACTGTGTTGAGACGGTCACGGAGCTTAGGGCCAGTTTGGCATGGCTCCAGAGCAAAACTCCAAGGAGGAGCTGGCCAGAGCATGCCAAACACCCTAACTCCAGAGTTGTAAACTCTATGGAGTTTTTGGAGCTGCAGTACAATTTTTTGGAGTACCTCTTTTGCTGCTCTGAAAACTCCAAAAAAGCAATCTAGTCATGGAGTTTTGAGTTATTTACCCGCCATTGCCACTGGTTATGAGAAACAATCTAAACTCTGGAGCAGAGCTGCTCCACCCAGAGTTTTAGAGTAGAGCTGCTCTGGGGTGGAGCAGAGCCATGCCAAACACACCCTTAGTGTTGAGCCCCCTCCTGAACCTGTCCCTCTTCTTCTCATCGGTGTCTGCATGATATCCGACATACTGGCACAGGTCATTAAAGGCCTAAGCATACTGTAACACTATCCGGTTTCCTTGAGTGAGTGCCAGAAACTCATTGAGCTTGCGGTCCATAATGCCTACGGGTATATGGTGCCCCCTGAAAGCTGCCTTGAACTCTCTCCATTCCACTTCATGGTCAGCTGGCTGCATAGCAAGAAAGTGGTCCCACCATGTCCACGCGGGTCCACGAAGCTGCTGGGTGGCGAACCTGACCTTAGTCACCTCTGAGCAAACTCCATGGAGTAGCGGGAATTTGGATTCCACTACTCTCAGCCAAACATCAGCATCAAGCGGGTCCTCTGCCCTGGTGAACAACGGTGGCTGGGTACTGAGGAACTCCTGATAAGTGGCTGTTGCGGGGTGACGCTGATGATCACCACCACCATAGTGCTGAGGTGGTGGCTGACGCTGAGCTAGCTGTCTCAAGATCTCGTTCTGCTGAGCCATCAGCTCCTGTAGAGTAGGAGGCGGTGGCGGTGGTGGAGGAACGCACTCATTCTGACCACGACGCGCTCTTCCTGCCATCTGAAAAATCATGTATATTCTCAATACAACATTTCTGAGGTTCAAGGTTCAATCGTGGTGAAAGAGTCAAAAGGGTAAACCAATATATATTTTGCTTAATTATAAAAGATTCCACATGGCCTAAACTTTTTCTTCTTAAATTAAGACTGACAGCATTCATCAACCATGCTTCCAAAAGAGTTTATCACGATTACATCAATAACTCAAAAGACTCAACTCTATCTAGCCTAGTACCCCAAGGGTGCAAAAGCTAAGCTAGCTTCGAGGAGTCCTACCATCACAGACTTCTAACTCTATCCTTGCGACCTAGTGAGCAAACGAGGCAACGCTCGACTCGGGGGAAGGTGGTCTCCCTGAGCCAGCAGTGTCCAAACTGGAGGCAGGCTCCTCTCCTCCCTCGATGTCGACATCCTCGTTGGCCTCCATGTCCTGGATCTCCTGGTGGTGCATATCCAAGTGCTGGTTAGCCTCTGCAAGCTGCTGCTGGGTGTTGTTCAACTGATCCTCGAGAACCTCGATGGTGTTCTCCCTGGTTCCCACTAACTCCTCAAGCTCTTGGATCTCATTTGGCAGTTGCTCCACTTGTAAGTCTTTTTCCACCATCTCAGTGGACAAGTCAACCACAAGTTCCTCTCTGTTATCCAAAGTGATCTTGGTTGCCTCCAACAATGCCATTAGATGGGACATTGCCTCTCCACGCATCACTTGCAGACGATACAGGGCATTCATGCACCGCACCGTCAAGTGAGCAGTCTGACCTAGGTAGATAGCCCAGATATCCTTGGCATGCTCCACTCGGTCCTTCCACATTGGGTCGTCCTCCTTCTCCGCGGGGAACAAGCCAATGGGGTGAGTGGACAGTTCCAAGGGGTGGAATCCGTAGAAGGTGGTTAGTCCGTGAAGAGCAATTGCCTCCATAGTGTCCTCAGCCCGGTATCCAAAAGACTCAGAGTCCAGCGAACGCCAGCCTGGCTGTAGGGGATGAGGCTCCAGGGTCATCCTTACCCTATAGCGGGGCACTCAGTGCTTCTCGAACAACTGCACCTCGTACTGGGGAGGCGTCATGTAACCAGCTCCCTGAAGTACCTCCCACAAAATACGGGGAAAACCCTCTCGTGCCAGCGCGTCAGTGTGGGACTGTGCATTCCCTTCGTCCGAGGATCCGTGAGAAGTCATCTGTGTACGGTTAAGCGTAAGTAAAAGAAAAAGAATTATAAAAAGAAAAGGGATCGCAACTCAGCCTCTCTATAACTACGACAATGGTACTGGTGTTATCATTTTGTATTAAAGTTCTTACCCAATTACCCATTAGTTTAATTAAGGATGCATGCATGCTCGTCCTGAACGACCTCACATCAACGTAGAGGGAATAGGGAGAAACTCCCATCCCTTATAGTAGCCTGTAGGGCTTACTCAATCAGCCACCTAGCTACCCCTCTATCATCCTAAGGCTTCACGTCCTAAGTCTATCCTAATCGTCTTACGATCTATCCAACATTTGTTTCTACCAAGTTTTACTTTGGAAAAGAATGGTATTTATAGTTTATTGATTCCTCTATGGTGGTACGAGCTCCGATACCAGCTGTGTCGGAACCGTCCGAATTATTCCAACTTAAGTGCCTAAGTCCCGCCTTAGAGGCTAGACCACACTTAAATGGGAATAACCCGTCAATCCCTCGGATCTAGTCCGACAAGGCCACTGACAGGATCAAGTACCACAGTCTCACTCGATGGTGAGTCACAGAGCAAATACAATAAAGCATAAAACCATACATTAAAGAGTATTAAACTTATTACATCATCATCAGAGTTTTAACAAAAGTAGGCATCATTGTTCGAAGTGCAGCGGAATAAAACTAAAGTAAATAAACAGAGAGATGGGGAAGCCTATCCCATCACTCCTCATGCTCCTCCTCAGCCGAGGCAGGGTCCCACTCGACAGTCCAACCCGGTGGCAAGATGGACGGCCAAGTCACTCCAGCAACCATGTCCTCCAGAGAACCTGTAAAATTATGCCACAAGCAAGGCTGAGTATACTAATACTCAGCTAGACTTACCCGGTGTGAGGAGTCTACTCCTCTACCTCTAGACATGCAGTTGTTTGGCTGAGGGGTTTGGTTGCTAAAAGCACTAGTTGAGTTTATAAATCAAGTTTTAGCTTTGTCAAGTTTTAGTGTGACTCTCTTAAGACTAAATGTATACATATCTAATCACACATGGTATCAAACATTTAGCAATCAACAACTTTTTCCAAGTCATCTCATTTCCACTTGTTACTCAATGTAGCAGCATGGATCAAGTAGTCTCATTAGCTGCGAGAAGCAGACGATTCGAATCGAGTTTTTTAAAACCTTGAAAGGTAAACCTAAACACACGACGTGGCGAGGCACTCCGTCCCCACACACATCAACCGTCCCCATCGATTCCCTAACAACAGATCAGGGCTCACCGCCTTGGCGTACAATGCCTCACTGACCCCGACTGCCGTCGTGCAGTGACCTCACTTGTACCCACCATAACCAGAATGGGAGACCACGTCTTAGGTCGCGTGAGGGGTAAAGTCTGCGGGCAGGTTCACTCAGGTACTAGGCTTACCGATTTACCATATTTCTCGGCATGTGGTTAGTACATTCAAACGCTTGACACACGGTACCACACCTTAATCCTTATTCCAATTCCTGTCTCGTAGACAACGTATCCCCATGGACCATTGTCCACAGACCACCATCATTATGATATCAAAATGGATACAACCAATTCCTGACCTCGCGCGAGTGCTAGAAAAATCACTCGACTTCTACCGAGATCCCTATTAAGCAAAGCAGCTACTCGACCTAGCATACTAGTATCCATCTCAACAAGGATTCCTGAGTTCATGCAACTAGGGTTTCAATCAACTCCTACACTTAAGTACACAATACAAACCTACAAACATTAAGTGTAGTAAAATATCATATAGAATAGGTTATGCATAAAACCGGGGCTTGCCTTCCAAAGCTGGGGCAGGCAGATCCTCTAGGGCAGGCTCTGGTGCTGGATCCGGGGCTACCTCCTGAGTAACTCCTTGCTCTGGCACGAGGATGTATTCTCCGTCGGCGAGGTTGCAATCTATCGAATGCAATGAATAAGAATATGTATGCCATGATTATGCAGGATTTAGTAATCATTATGCTAAGTGAAAGAAAACTAAGTTACTTAGTAACTTAGGGTTTCCTGGTTATACGTGGCTCTTAGTGGTTTATGCTTATCAACTTTAGGTTTGGGTTTTGCCTAGGGATAAGCATAGTGGATTGAAACTTGGATTTCCCTTAGATGTTTTAGTAGGCATTTAAGGGGTTTTGCTGGTTGGGTTATGATGACATTAATCTCCATTATTAATTTCCCTTTTTCATTTTCTATTTATGAATTCTAGTGTCGGTTTGAACTACATCAGTGGTTTAACTTTTCCCAAAAATTCTATAAAAATTACAGTGGGTTACTATTTGTCACTGCAGGCTGTCCTATAAATTTGAGGTCCAGAATAATTTAAAATATGCCCTGGACAAAAATAACAAAAGTTGGGGCAAACGGGTCACTTTGCACTACAACTCTGAACTAGGGGTGGGTTCTCTCCTAAGGGTCATTTTTGCTGGTATCTAAAAGAAATAACATGCTTCTGTGCCAAAAATCACAGAAGGATATTTGGTGGTTATTTAGTTGTGATTTTCTAAAGTTTAATGTTAATAAGGCACTTACTACTATCTTGTTATTTAAAAAATGTCAAACAACAAATTTCATATTTTTCCTATGTTCTTAATAACAAAACATTAGTTATCCCGAGGTTTGGGGTGTTTTCTCCTTGGGGTTATTTTTCTAGAGTTTTTCTAAGTTCTCCTTGTTTTCCTAAAATAAAAGGTATCTCATTTATTTTGTACTAAGGGTGTGTTTGGCATGACTCTGCTCCACCCCAGAGCAGCTCTACTCCAAAACTCTGGGTGGAGCAGCTCTGCTCCAGAGTTTAGATTGTTTCTCATAACCGGTGGCAGTGACGGGTAAATAACTCCAAACTCCATGACTAGGTTGCTTTTTTTGGAGTTTTCGGAGCACCAAAAGAGGTACTCCAAAAAATTGTACTGCAGCTCCAAAAACTCCATAGATTTTACAACTCTGGAGTTAGGGTGTTTGGCATGCTCTGGCCAGCTTCCCTTAGAGTTTTGCTCTGGAGCCATGCCAAACAGGCCCTAAACAAGGGTATAATAAATTTTTCTAGTGAACTATACTGAATAAGTAAACTAAAAAAATGTGGGTGCTCCCTGGTTCTTTATTTAAACCACCTTTAACATTTTTTCTAACTTTAGGCTAAAAATGATTTAAATGGTAAACTCTACCTTAACTTGGTGTATAGAGGGGTTTATTATTTTTGAACATGTTAGGAAGTGATTAAGTACTTCTCTAAATTTTCTTAACCCTAGTAAAATAGTGTAGCTATTTTTCCTTATTTCTTTTAGCTTTTGACTAGTTAATCATTTAAATCAAAACTTTAAAGTTCTCTGTAACACTTAGGGGTTTTATATTTTTCCTAAGTAGTTTACATTATTTAGGATCTGGCAAAATTTGTTTGACTTGATTTGGGTAAACCAAAATGAAGTTATGAATTTTTCAAGTTCTGTTTGGATTTAAATCAGAATATTTTAAAAGGTTTCCTCGAAAACTACTTTGCACCGAAGACCCTGGATTCTTTCTAAATCAATCCATTCAATTCTACCCCTGCGCTACTATTCCCCTGAGTCACTGACAGCGCACAAAACCCCCTGGCCTTTCCTTCTTCTTCCCCGAGGTCCCTCCCCGTATGTAAACAGTAACCGCGGAAAGGAAAAGGGCGGCGCGGCTTACCGGAGGCGAGAGAGGTCCGGCGAGGGGCGGGGTTGGCTTCGAGAGGTACTGGTGGTCACAGCGAGGTACGGCTCGACGGTGGTGGTGGCCGGAATCGGCCGGTCCACGTGCGCAGGCGGGTGAACTCGTCGGCGGCGGGTGCTCCGGCTTAACCACGGCGATCTAGTTCGATTAAACGGCACGATGAGCTCCACGGGATGACGTAGAGGCTATGTGCGCAAGGAATCGAAAAATGTTGCAGACGTTTACCCGGTCTACGTTCACCGGCGATCGGGTGAAGTCCGGCAACCGTGGACTGGCTTCTCCGGTGAGGCAAAGTCTGATTCGTTGCTCGAGGAGCTTCATCGAGGCATGCACAGTCTCTTCCGAGGGTCGGGCGTGGCTGGGAAGGGTTCTGCAGGCCGGTCTACGGTGGAAGGGATCGGGTGGCCGCGGGCACGCCGTTTGCAGGGCAAACGCCTGTGGTCTCTGTCTCCGGTGAGGTCAAGCATGCGCGGAGGAGTACGGTCGACGTCTAGGAGGCTTTATAGGCGTGGGCGCGAGCAGGGGACACGGGCACGGCTCGGCGCGGCGTGGGGCGCACGGGGTCGGGCGCTGGGCGTGCTCTGGCGCGCTCAGAGCGCGTCGAACACGTGGAAGTGTTCTTCTGCCCTTGTTCCACAGCTCGTCGAGATCGCAAGCGTGCGAATCTTGGCAAAAATCCAGTGCAGGCCTCCTTCTAGCATCTAGGGCTGTCTCTTGTATGTGAGTCCCCATGGCAGATATGCCCTAGGTAGGGAGATTTGCGGACGCCAAATCTGGCTTGTCCCTCTGTCCACCTCGCGACAAAAACCATGACAAATCTTGTCAAACGTCTTGGGCTCAGTTTCAAACTTTTCCAGTGGGTGCCTTAGGTGGTATGGCACATTTTTGGTATACAACTCAAGTGGTTTTGGTGCCATTTACTAAGTGAACACGGTGGATCTTTAGATTAGGTTCAAAACTTGACTTAGAAGAATTAGAGAGCTCTAGTGCTCTCTCTCCACTTAAGGAATGGATTTGGGGTTTTGAAGGGGTCTTTTTGTAATGTTTCCTCTCTGCATTTTGTAGATTATAATGTTACTTAAACTTTGGCTAAGTGTTAACTCATGATTTGCACATTTTGCTTTACCTTCCCCCCCCCCTTAAACCAGGGTTTTGGGAGTTAAGGGCTCAAGAGGGGTCTAGGGTTTAATCTTCTCTTGCCCAAGGTGATAATTGCAAAAATGCTTGGGTAATGCTTTTGGTCATTAACATTCTTGGTTAATACATGGTTCCCAAGGTTTTATGCCCTTCTCCTCAAGTCTCTTCCACATGTGATCACAGTCATTAGTGCATAAATGTGCCATGGCCATGGTAACACCTGGGGTGTTACATCGTGTCCCTTGGATAGACGAAGCCTTGACTTAAACCGCTCCCATCAGCTTTTATAGTTTGTTCTGCTGGTGTCTACCAGCTGTGTTTAGGAGTGTTGGGGGTACCCCTAATTACGGTACCCGATAGAATGAATCAACAATGTCATATGATCATTTATGTTGTTTCTTTTACGCCATATGTTTCTTCTTCTATTTTATCGTATACTGCAATAATGAAGGTATGTCCTTCATGACCTTCATCTGAAGATCACTATATCCTAAGGGAAATAATGCTTTGATGGACGAAGGGCATTAACATTTAACAATTTGTGTTGCCTTGTTCTTAACCCATAGCACTTGAGAACAAGTCCCCAACATTGGAGCCCACCTCCGGTGAACCCTTTTTCGACCACCTTCGGCAAGCACTGACCTTTGTCATGCCGCCGAAGAAAGCTTCAGCGCCAGGGGCTGCCACACTACAACCACTGGACCCAAATCAGGAGACCCTTTCTCTCCAGAGGCCCGAAGCCAGAAGAGGAAGGCCACTAGTCCAACACTCCAGGAAGAAGAGTTGGATCAAGAAATCAGAAACATGGAGATAATCCATCAGCAAGTACACCATCTTGCTCAAGACGAACAAGACGAATTGACGAAGCCACTGAAGAAGTACACCATCTTGCTCAAGACGAACAAGATCGAAGGCCCCAACACAGGGAGCTTCATCAAGAAGGCTTGTTCAACGAGGATGGATGGTAGATGATTTTAATCATGATACCTTTACCTTTGATGATGCTTCTCCCTTGGCAGCAGAACTGCAGGCTATCCCATGGCCCCCATCATACAAGCCACCTCAGCTCCCCATGTATGATGGTCATTTAGATCCAAAGCAATTTTTGATGAGTTATGAAGCAACTATATCTTCATATGGAGGCAATGCAGCCGTCATGGCCAAGTCCTTCGTCATGGCAGTTCGGAATGTGGCTCAAACATGGTATTCTTTTCTCTTCGGCCAGGGACTATTACTTCATGGCAGAAACTCAAGGATATGCTAGTGACAAGCTTCCAAGGCTTTCAAACGAAGCCAGTCATAGCTCAGGCCCTGTTTCAATGCACGCAAGACCATGAGGAGTGTATGTCCGAAGGTTCTTGTGTCTAAGAGCACAAGCCCCTACAGTGCCCAATGAAATTGTCATTGAGGCCATGATTAAGGGGCTTTGTCCAGGACCTACTGCCTAGTACTTCACTACAAAGCCTCCAGAGACTCTGGAGAAGCTGCTTCAAAAAATGGATGAGTACATCAGGGCTCACAATGACTTCCGCCAAAGAAGGGAGGAAGCTTACAGGTTCTCTGAGATGACCAGGGGCTTCGGAGGAAGAATTCACCCTAGGCATGTCAGGTCAATTCACAGCTCCACTCAGAGTGATGACAGAGGAAGTCAGCTTCAGAGGCCACAGTATACTTCACAATCTTCGGGGCAACGACAAAGCTCTTTTCGGCCGCCAGCTCCAAGAGGCAGAGGTGCCAGGGGCTTCGGAGGAAGATATGGTGACCAGCCCAGGAAGATCTACTACCTATTTTGTGGTGAAGACAAGGGCCATACTACAAGAATGTGCCAAATCACCATCCAAAAAGCAGAAGGAGATCGCAGAAGCCGAAGCTCAGCAAAGTCAACGGAAGCAGGTCCTGCACACTGCTTCGTATCACTCACCCTACACACCGAAATATGTGGGTAATCATCCCACAGCTTCTGTTGCTTCGGCTAGTCAGCCACAGGCTTCTTGGCCACCGCTTCCACCTCCGCCGCCACTACAACCTGCCAATTCACGACGTCAGCAGCCAAAAGGGAGCCATTAGACTCATCAGCAGCGAGATCTCAGGGAGGAATCCGAAGCTCGCACAGTCAACAGTACTATGCCAGAATCAAAACACATCTATTGAGAGATATCCTACCTCTGAAGCATTTTTACATTCATTGTCATTTTCTTTTTAATAAGGAACAACCAATGTAAATCTAGTCTTCTTGTCATTTTTAATTTCTTGTAATAGCTTCGTTCTTGTCATAGTGAAATATCTTTCCCACAGATTCACGAAAGCTCAAAAACCGCTGAAGCTCAAAAGTCGTTCCTAAGGGAATGCAGAGCTAAAAATTGCATTGCAAGTTTTACCGAAGCTACAAAAAGTCGTTCCTAAGGAGCGCAGCGTAAGTTCGCCGAAGCTACAAAAAGTCGTTCCTAAGGAGCGCAGCGTAAGTTCGCCGAAGCTACAAAAAGTCGTTCCCAAGGGAGCGTAGTGTAAGTTTTCTGCTCAAAAGTCGTTCCAAAGGGGATGCAGAGCCAAATACCGCCGAAATATAAGGCGAAGCGCGAAAAGTCAACGCGAATACCGCTGAAATAGAAGGCGAAGAAGTTCAAAAGACGTTCCTAAGGGGATGCATAACTTACAGCGAAAAATAAGCGGTGAAGCCGAAAAATAAACGGCAAAGAGATTTTGATAGTTCCTAAGGGGACGCAGAGATTGTGTTTCAGCGTGGGTATGTGTCTTCGGCAATAGCATCATTCTTTGCATCATATCATCGCATCATATCGCATATCATCACATCATACATCATATCACATCAATGACACCAATTGGAAACGAAGCCGATCTTCGGAGAATGCTTTACAAAAAATGAAAAGATGCCAAGGCACAAAGCAAGTAGAGAATTATAGCTTCATCAGTTCTGATGTGGAAAAAGAGATATGTTGTTTACGAAGCTTTGATGTTTTTACAAAGTGTGGATGATTCTTACGAGGCATAAAAACTCTTCTTTACGAAGCATGAAAAGAAGGGAAGGTGTTTTTTCGCCGAAGGCTCAAAAACGGTATGTACATAAAGTTTCATGCATCGCAAAGAACTCAATTACAAACAATTTACATATTACATTGAAAAATATAAGCATCAAACATTACAAATTTAGTTCACCAAATATTACATTAATATCCTAGAAATGTTTTTACAATAATTGCTATTCTTCCTTCAAAACTTTCTCTGCAACTTCGTTAAGCAGCTTGGTAACAACTTCATCGACAATAGCTTCGGCCATATTAATAATTTATATCGTTTTCTTTGTTTCTGGGTCGGCCAGTGGGTCGAATGGCTCTGGGGGAGGAGATAGTTCAGCTGTGGTAGAAGACATCAATTAGTTCAAAGTCACGAAAATAAACAACAAAGCTAAAACCATTAAGTAATACCTATCCGTCTTTCGAGTTCCACAGCTTTCTCAGCTTCTTTCGTTGCTTCTCAAGCGTCATGAATATCTTTTTTGCTCTTCTTCATTATTTCATGAGCCATCCCTTGGCCGCCATTTTCCTAGATATCAGTGAAAAATTTTCTGCCTATTAAACTCGTTGTTGGGGTATGCTTCGTAGCCGAAGATCCTAAAAAGAACACCTTTGAAAGGTCTTCTCAGAAGCAAGCGCCGAATCTATTATCTATAAAGCTTCGGCACAAAGACAGATCTCAAGATGAAGGGTCGAACCGACTTAAAGATGAATTGACCTAAAGACCCATGATGTTTTGTGTCATTATTATAGTCGATTGTAAAGGACATAAATGTAATTTTGCGCAGGTTGCATCCTGTGCCTATAAATAGGTGAACAGTATCCCGGCACTGTTCACTCGATCCTGTAATCACTGGCACGTTACGCTTGAATTATTACTTTCCGCCAAGGCGAAGGTATAAATGTGTCTAAATAATATGTTTTAATACTTATATACTCATATAATAAAACATGTGAATATATTTCATACTTTATATTTCATTTCTCATTGTTTGTTGTTTTACAAATATGATCACGACGGTAAAATCTTCGTGATATTTTACTCATGACCTTCGTCCGAAGCTCATTAAATCCTTGGGGAGATAATGCTTCAGCGGATGAAGGGCATTTATACTTAACATCTTTGTGTTGCCTTGTTCTTAATTCATAGCATTTGAGAACAAGTCCCCGACATTGGCGCCCACCTCCGGTGAACTCACTTCCACTTTCTGAGCTGATGGCTTCGTTCAAAGCTGGAGTTGCTTCGGCTCCAAAGCTTGTACTCCCGATAACAGGCGGTTCATGCTCAGAGCCGGCTAACAAGAAGCAGAAGAAGGAGGCACAGAGAAGGGTACAACATGTAGGGGTGGAAGGACCCTTCATCAAGTCAACATGGTCGAACATCCCGATTACCTTCTCCCAAGAGGATCTTCAGCTCAAGGATTACCCTCACAATGATGCTATAGTTATCTCTTGTGTTATCAAAGGATTTCTGGTCCACAATGTTTTGGTTGACACAGGCTGTGCAGCGGATATTATATTTGCTAAGGCCTTCAGACAGATGCATGAGCCCGAAGATAAGATCCATGACGCCACACATCCCCTTTGTGGCTTCGGAGGAAGGCAGATTGTAGCACTTGGCAAGATCACGATGCCAATGACCTTTGGATTTATCAACAACACATGTCATAATTTTTTATGTTTTGTCACAGAAGACCTTTAATTACGCACCTTCTGTGACGCTTATAATACCATCAGAACGTCATAGAAGGTCAATATTCTTGTAGTGACAAGGACTGAACAAGTTGTGTTTGATATTGTTGACATGGAGTACCCTTACAACGCAATCATTGGTCGTGGTACTCTCAATGCTTTTGAAGCAATTATTCATCCAGCATATCTTTGCATGAAGATACCTTCGGATCAAGGGCCTATTGCTATTCATGGAAGTCAGGAAACTGCCAGAAAGGCCGAAGGAAACTGGACAGATTCAAAAGCAATCCATAACATAGATGCAGCTGAAGCTTGTGAGCAATACAAGTACAGAAGGGAGAAAGCTGCCTCGGCCGATCAGCCGAAGCCCATGCTCTTATGTGACGATATAGCAGAGCAGAAGGTGCTATTGGGATCATTGTCTAAGGAACAGGAGAAAACCCTGATAAGGTTTCTGTTCAACAACAAAGATGTCTTTGCATGGTCAGCTAATGATCTCTGTGGAGTCAACAGGGATGTTATTGAACACTCGCTCAATGTTGATCCATCCTTCAGACCCAGAAAGCAGAGGCTTCGGAATATGTCTGATGATAAGGCCAAAGGTGCTCGGAATGAAGTGAAAAGACTCCTCAGCGCCGAAGTCATCAGAGAAGTGAAATATCCAGAATGGCTAGCCAACACTGTTATGGTAAAGAAAGCCAATGGTAAATGGAGAATGTGCATTGATTTTACTGATCTCAACAAGGCTTGTCTGAAGGATGAATTTCCATTACCAAGGATAGATTCTCTGGTAGACGCAGCAGCTTCGACAGAGCTAATGAGTTTACTAGATTGTTATTCAGGCTACCATCAAATTTGGATGAAGAAAGAAGACGAGCCAAAAACCAGTTTCATCACCCCCAGTGGTACATATTGTTACCTTCGGATGCCTGAGGGGCTCAAGAATGCTGGAGGAAGCTTCAGCAGAATGACAGCAAAGGTCCTTCATTCTCAGATAGGCAGAAATGTGTTAACATATGTTGATGATATCATAGTAAAAAGCACGAAGCAAGAAAATCACATTGCTGATCTACAGGAAACATTCGCTAATTTTAGGCAGGCTGGTCTGAAGCTGAATCCGGAAAATGTGTTTTTGGGGTAAAGAAGGGGAAATTCCTTGGTTGTCTGGTTTCAACAAAAGGGATCGAAGCTAATCCAAATAAAATCGAAGCTATCCTTCAGATGGAGCCGCCAAGCACAATGAAAGGGGCTCAACGGCTAACAGGAAGACTTGCATCTTTGAATCGATTTATATCCAGATCAGCAGAGAGAAATTTACCATTTTTTGAGGTGCTGAAGTCAGCCGAAGTTTTTCAATGGGGATCAGCTCAGCAAAAAGCCTTCGAAGAACTGAAACAATATTTGATAGATTTAACAACTTTAACTCCACCAGCGCTAGGGGCTCCTGTGCTGTTATATGTGGCAGCTTCGCACTCTGCAGTAAGTGCGGCGCTTGTTCAGGAGAAGTTTGAAGGGCAATTAAAAAAGCAGGCTCCAATATACTTTGTTTCCGAAGTTCTCAGTTTATCAAAGAAAAATTATACAGAATTGGAGAAGGTGTTGTATGCTGTTTTAATGGCCTCCAGGAAGCTTCGACATTATTTTCAAGCGTACCATATAATTGTTCCTTCATCACAGCCTTTGAAGGATATTATGAGAAACAGAGAAGCTACTGGAAGGATTGGAAAGTGGGCTGCGGAACTCAATGAGTTCTGCATTGATTATGTGCATAGATCTTCGATTCAGTCCCAGGCTTTAGCAGATTTCATCGCTGACTGGACGCCAGGGGCTCAGGAAGAAGAAGCAAGTAAAGATGTCGAAGCTTGGACAGTATTCTGCGATGGTTCTTGGGGAACCTTCGGGGCAGGTGCAGCTGCCGTTTTAATTGCACCTTCCAAAGTCAGAACATGCTACGCAGTGAAACTTGATTTTAGTTGTACAAATAATATTGCTGAATACGAAGCTTTGCTTTTGGGTCTTCGGAAGTTGAAAGCAATGGGGATAAGAAGGGCGGTCCTCAAAACTAATTCCCAAGTTATTTCTGGCCATGTTGACAAAAGTTGCAAAGCAAGAGATCCGAAGCTTGAAAAATATTTGGATACAGTTCGAAGACTTGAAGCCTCCTTCGAAGGGTTTTCTGCCAAGAATATTCCACGAGGAGAAAATGAACACGCTGATCTACTAGCCAAGTCAGCGGCACAGGGGCTGCCATTACCTTCGGAAGTTCTCTTTGAAACAATAAAAGCACCTTCAGTTGACCTTCTTGAAAGAGCAGTGCTCAATATATCTCCTGTTTATAGCGAAGATTGGAGAACTGAGATCATGTCTTTTCTCCAGGGCAATTTCTTTTCAGATGACGAAGCTTATCAAAAGAGAATAGCGGCAAGAGCCCGTCCATATGTAATAATAGAAGGGGAGTTATACAAGCATGGAGTCTGTTCTCCATTACTCAAATGTTTATCCAGAACTGAAGGTATAGAGCTGATGAAAGAAATACATGCAGGCCTGTGTGGATCTCACATCGGATCTAGGCCTTTGTTGGGTAAAGTTTTTCGTCAAGGATTCTATTGGCCGAAGGCAGCTTCGGATGCAGCAGAATTAGTCCAAAAATGCAAAGGTTGTCAAAAATGTGCAAGAGATCAAAAACAACCTTCGTTCGAACTCAATTAATACGGCCCACTTGGCCATTGCAAAGATGGGGCCTTGATTTGCTCGGCCCACTTCCACCAGCACAAGGGAATTTAAGATATGTTGTAGTGGCAGTGGAATATTTTTCTAAATGGATTGAGGCGAAGCCTTTAGCCACAATAACTTCGGTCACTGTTCAAAAGTTTTTCTAGCAAAATATTGTGTGTCGCTTCGGTGTACCGAAGGCCATTACCGTGGACAATGGAATGCAGTTTGATGCCGAAGCTTTCAGAGAGTTTTGTGAACAAATTGGCACGAAGATCCATTTTGCATCAGTTCAGCATCCAGAGTCAAATGGACTTGTCGAAAGAGCTAATGACATTATAATGACAGGAATAATGAAGTTAATCTTCAACCAGCCCAGGGGGAAGTGGCCGGACGAATTAATCAACGTGGTGTAGAGCCACAACACAACAATATCAAGGTCAATAGGTTTTACACCATTCAAATTGCTGTTTGGTGACGAAGCAATAACCCCAGAAGAAGCTAAAGCGGGATCAATAAGAACAGTGGCTTCGGCAGAGGACGAAGCTGACTATTCTGTGGCAAAAGATGGTATAGAAGGGATCAGGCTTCAGGCTGTGGAGAATATCAATAAATATCAAGCCGAAACAATAAAATGGCGTGACAGAAAGGTTCGGTTAAAAATATTAAGCCAGGACACTTGGTACTTCGGAGGGTTGCCAACCCAGACAGAGTAGGCAAGCTACAGTTGAAATGGGAAGGGCCTTTCCTGGTAGTATCTTCGTCAAGACCCGGTTCCTACAGGCTGAAAGATATGGACGGCAGCGACATTCCTAGATCTTGAAATGTGGATGAGCTCCGGTGGTATTATGTGTAACCTGATGTAATCTTTTTTATTCTTTCTTATGGCACCCTTTTCCTTTCCAAAGGGGGAGAAAGGTTTTTAATGGGGCCATAGCATGTAATTTCTCTTTTTCTTATATCAGCTCTACAAGAGCAGTATCCCCCGAAGATGTAAATGTAAAAACTGGGCATGCACCATCGAGTGCAACGAGAAAAAGAAAAAATAGGGAGAAGCTCGAAAGACGTCCCTAAGGGGATGCAGAGCACGACGAAGCTACAAAAAGCCGTTCCTAAGGGAGCGCAGCGTAAGTTTTCTGCTCAAAAGTCGTTCCTAAGGGAATGCAGAGCTTACAGCGAAAAGTCAATGCTGATTCCGCTGAAATAAAAGGCGAAGCACGAAAAGTCAACGCGAATACCGCCGAAATAAAAGGCGAAGAAGCTCCTAAGGGAGGCTTACAGCGAAAAGTCAGCGCTGATACACCGAAAAATAAGCGGTGAAGCCGAAAAATAAATGGCAAAGATTTGTTATTCCTAAGGGAATAAGAGTGGTGATTATGGTTTTGTATGTGTCTTTGAACATTCATTTGCACGATACATTTCATCATACATTTGCATTCATAAACATTCACTTAGACATACATAGGATCATCATCATCATCACATACAAACTTGCTTCGGCTTTGAAAGATAAGGCTTCGGAAAAAAGGGAAAAAGAGGCAATTTTATGCTTCGCTGTGTACGCAAAGAAGGGAAGGTGTTTTTCGTCTTCGGCTCAAAAAGTATTAATTTCGTCCACACCAAAGCATTTCATACATTGACGGAAAGGTAAGATTATATTACAAGGTATGGATAAAATCCACAAAGTGAAGTTTAATTACATCATATACAAGTTATCACAGGAGTTTTTGAGCTATTTCTACAGGCTATTCGAGCTTCGACAGCATCCATGGAGCTTCGACTTTTTTTACTCTGCAGCTTCAGCTTCGGCTTGGTCAACCTGTATGTAAGTATTATAAGCTAAATTAAAAATTCAAAGGAAAAGGTAAGCATAAGGTATAATATTGTTACTAGCTTAAGGTGGCTTCGAGCTTCGTCACCAGCTTTGCTGCGTCCACCCTTAGTCCATACTAATTTTACAAATCTATTTGCAATACTTTGGGCCAGGCTGGGAATGTTATCTAAGTCTGCTGGTGACAGGCTGAAGTTGGGTCTATTAACAATATTGTCGTGTTCACAGCCAGACTTCGAAAAGGCAACAGTTGTGCCTCGAGAAGCTGCCAGGGCACAGAAGTCGCCATGTCCAGCTATAACCTCGCCAAGATCATTAATTTCACCTTCAATATGCTCGAAGGCACCAGGCAGGTCTTCAGCCAAAGGAGTGAACTTTTCGCTACTGGCTCCAACAAAATGGAATACCTGTTTCAACTGTTGAATGCATCAATTGCTGAACTCCAAGCACTTATTCTGAAGATTTGTCAAGGATTCTTTCAGCTCTGAACTTTTCTGAACTTCGGCTTCAAGCTTTGCATCAAGTTTCAGCTTTTCTTGTTCAAAATTTTCTGATTGGGAAAGAAGCTTCGAATTTAATTCCGTTATTTTGGCTTTAGCATCCGCTAATAAGCCTTCGGCTGTTTGAAGCTCAAAGCCTTTCTTTTCGATGTCAGCTGATTGCTCCTTTATCTTGTTTTCTAAGTTCTCAATTATAACTTCGTGCCTTTTATCCTCTAAGTCCTGCTGCATTTTTAAGGCCTTGCTCAAAAGCATACTCTATGGACAGATAACCTTCGTTAGAAAATATTTATGTTATTAAAAATAGTAAAGGTTAGGTACAAGATATTTACCTTAAAATTGGAATAGAACAAGCTGCCGACAATGTGTTGTCGTCGGTAGCAGCTGATGTCTGCTTCGAGCTTCAGGAAGTCGATACTCTTTGATAGAGTGCCAATGACCTTCGCGTCAGTCTGATCTCGTATGCAGCCTAATTTTTCGTCATCAATGCCACCGAAGAGAAGCGCCCCCGGCCGGTACCCGCAAGATATAGCATATTCTTTTAGTTCCTCTTTTTCAGCTTCTGTCAGCTCTTGGCCAACTAAGTTTTGGAAGTCAAAAGTTTCATCTTCCGAAGTATCTTCAGTCATTTCTTCTTTCTCGGGTTTTGCGGCCGTGATCTCTTCGGTGGCTGCGGCAGCTTCTTCTGCGGCCATGTTTAGCAGCATTTTATCTATATCAGCAGCTATGCTCTCTAAATTAATATCTTCAGTTTTGGTATCTTCGGCTCTGGCCTCTTCTGTGGCAGCCTCCGAAGGTACATCTTCAGTAGCTGTTGTGCTTTCAATAGCCGGCACCTTCGGAGCTGAAGCCCTTGGTGGTGTTGCTTCAATCACTTCTGTCACAGTAACAATCCTTTGCTTCTTTGGCCTAGGTGCCTTTGTTTTTGTGGGCTCCTTTTCCTTATGAAAAAGCTTCGTCAAATGTAGCCCCAATGGACTTAGTTTGACAGGCAAAGTTTTAGTCATTACCTTTAGGATTTCCTCTATTTCAGTAGCAGAAGATGTCGCAGAAGTCTTCTCTTTCTCATCAATTGATTTTTGCTTTGGAGTCGAGGCCTTTCTTTTTTCGAAGCAACTGCTTTCGCCTCAGATTCTTGTTTCTTCTTCTTTGATTGATCTTCGTCGTCTTTATTCAAAGCACTAGCCACTCTTTTTCTTTTTTGCCCTTCGGCACCCTTGTCCAGTCGCTCATAGTCAGGATATTCAAAGCCTATAGCATCCATCACTCGGTTTAGCCTTCGTTTCGGACGGGTGCCGAAGGCCGCTGTCATCAATTGATCTTCTTTTTTAGAATAATTTCCAAGAATTTCGTTGCACATTACTTTGATTGTATCCAGCCATTCTTGGCAGGGTACTTTGTAATGTCTCTTGAACTTGTAGTGGTAGGGCAGCCGGATAAGTTCTCCCTCCTTCTTCTTTCCTTCAAGCTTCGGCATGTCCCACTCTTTCATAGTTGGAAATATTTTGAAAGCCAAAAATTCCTGCACTAAGTCCCTAGTGCCAATGTGCTCTGCGATAATCCTGAATTCAGCCAGTGCAGTTTGGGTTGCACCCTCTGGTGTCATATTACATTGGGGTCTGGTCTCTCCGAAGATCAGCTCTAGCGGGCTCTGGACCAGCTTCTCCTTATCATCGTCAACTTTGACGTAGAACCATTCTGATTTCTAGCCTGCCGACCACTTGCTTCGGTAGCTGATCACGGGAAATTTTGTAGTCTTCCGGTAAGCAAAATTGTAACAGCCGAAGTTTTCATGTAATCCATCTTTTCTGGCCTTGGTTTGGTAATGCAGCTCGTGCACCCGGCAGAAACCTTCGGCAAACGGTTCCACCCCTTGGCTTCGGAGAGCCCAAATGTAAACACTAAGCCTAACGATAGCGTTAGGAGTTAGCTGATGAAAATGGATCCCAAACTTCTTTAGCACATCGGCAATCATCCTATTTAAAGGGAATCTCAAACCAGCTTTGAAGAAACTCTTAAAAACTACTATTTCATTTTTTTCCTGGCTTCGGAGTAGTTTCTTCACCAAAGTGAATCAGCTCTTTCTTTTCTTTGTTGAAATAGCCCAATTTCAGCATCTTAGGAAGGTCACCTTCGGAGACTGTGGATTTTCCAAAATCCAGGTGGCTGGGTTTGCTCGGCACCGCGCTGCTATAATCATCTTCAGAATCGGTCTCTTCAACATCAGCTCGCTCTGCTTCAGCAGCAGGGATGTCCTCCGGTGTTACCAACCTAGAGCGCTTCGTTGCTTTCGAAATAGGAACAGTCTCAGTAGCTTCGGTCTCATCTCCCTCACGATCGACCCTAGCAGTAGAGCGAACTCTGGCCATTTGATTATGACTTACTTGAATTTTTTGGTGTTGACTTTTCTGTTTTTTCCAAAGCTCTTACTCTTGTGCCGAAGCAGAATCACAAGCGAAGTTTCGTCTAAGCACGATGATTAAGCTTCAGCTATGACTAAAAATTTGGCAGCAAAACACTGCAATAGCAATGAATGTTGTGGTAACTTCACACCTACCCGTCTGTTTATATAGTGCCGCAGGTGGGAAGGTGAATCGACAAGGTCTCCAGCACCGAACAAACAGTCACCCGCACTCACTGAACGGTGGGCCACAGGGTCCGAGAAGGTGAATCGCTGGCACGCGCGTAATTGGTGCAAGATGGGGCGCGCGCGATGATTATTTTAATCGTTTCTCGCCAACGAGCTCAGGGAAGGTGTTTTATGGATCTTCGGCGTCCCGAAGCCTAGAAGACTTTTTCACGGATCAAGCTCGTTACGAAAAACGATCTAGCACCGCGAAGGGGCTACTGTTGGGGGTATGCTTCGTAGCCGAAGATCCTAAAAAGAACACCTTCGAAAGGTCTTCTCAGAAGCAAGCGCTGAAGCTATTATCTATAAAGCTTCGGCACAAAGACAGATCTCAAGATGAAGGGTCGAACCGACTTAAAGATGAATTGACTTAAAGACCCATGATGTTTTGTGTCATTATTATAGTCGATTGTAAAGGACATAAGTGTAATTTTGTGCAGGTTGCATCCTGTGCTATAAATAGGTGAACAGTATCCCGGCACTGTTCACGCGATCCTGTAATCACTGGCACGTTACGCTTGAATTATTACTTTCCGCCAAGGCGAAGGTATAAATGTGTCTAAATAATATGTCTTAATACTTATATACTCATATAATAAAACATGTGAATATATTTAATACTTTATATTTCATTTCTCATTGTTTGTTGTTTTACAAATATGATCACGAAGGTGAAATCTTCGTGAGATTTTACTCATGACCTTCGTCCAAAGCTCATTAAATCCTTGGGGAGATAATGCTTCAGCGGACGAAGGACATTTATACTTAACATCTTTGTGTTGCCTTGTTCTTAATTCATAGCATTTGAGAATAAGTCCCCAACACTCGCTTCGGCCGAGGGGTCCTTTGTGTCGTTAACAGAGAAGGTAGCTTCGGCCTGGGCCAAGGTTTTAACATGACTGCAACCTGCCTTCTCCAAAACGGCTGCAACTCTCCTCGCACCAGAGAATGCACAGACGTCCCCACGGTCACTCAAAATTTCCTCAAAAGCTTCGGCTTCACCAATGATCCACTCGATGACGCCCTTAGGGTCGCCCCATATGAAGTTGTCTTCGTTTGAGTAGGCGCCCACGTTGGCGAAGCTAGTCTTTATCTTTTTCACACATTCCACAGATTTTTCAAAACACCTTTCTTTGGATGCGCGAAGCTCTGCAACTGTTTTTCAAAATAATTTTTCTAGTATTCGCTGGCATCTCGATCAGCTTCGGCAACAGCGCATTTTAATTTGGCCTTAGCTAATTGTTTCCGAAGATCTTCAATTTCACTCTTTTGGGCATCAGCTTGAACTTTGGGACTAGCTTCGTCTTCTTTTATCTTGTTTACCAATGAAATTAATATTTTATCCTTTTCAAGGCCTTCGTTCCTTAGTTCAATCACCTCTAAGCGAAGGTTGTTCAGAGCCATTGTGCACCCTTCATCTTCGATATTTTTCTGTGCCCTAAGGGCATTGCTAAGGATCAAGCCCTGCAAGAGGAGTATAGTATTAAGTATAAGCAAATGAAATAATTCGTTTTTAAATACAAAAATTGATTTTCACACCTTTATACTATTATATGCCAAACTGTCAGCCAATTCATCCTTCGACAGTACTGAGAGCCCATCTTCTAACGTTGGGAATCTGAAGCTTCTACCCATCTCCAGGCAAACAGATATCTCTTTGCTATCCGGGAGACAATACAAGAAATCTTCTTCTCCGCTGTCGTTGAACACTAATGCCCCCTTCGGATATTTCAGCTTCTGGGCATAGTGTTGAGCTTCTCGTTCTTCTTCTTTAGAGAGTCTTTTTCCCGAAGCATGACGGATGATATATTTGATACTCTCTTTTAAAGCTTTGGGAGCAGGAGCGGCAACTTTTTCAGGCAAAGTCTGTTCTATAGCCTCTTCCTCTGCTACCTTCTCTTCAATTTCTGAGGGTTTTTTCTCAGCAGGCTCTGAAGGCCCAGCTTCGGCACTAGCCTGGCTCACTGCAGCTTCAACATCGGCCGGTTTTGTTTCAGCTTCGGTTTGCATTTTCGAAGCCTCAGCAATTTTCCCTGAAGGAGTAGAGCTTGAAGCCTTTACTGATTCTAGCACATCTACTACATTTGCCATCCTTCTTCTTTTGGGAGTTGCCACAAGACCTTTTTGTATCTTCGGCACTGTTATTTCCGCCGAAGGGCTTAAAATTTCTAACATTTTTGTTCCTTCAGTTTTTGGCTCTTCAGCCTTATCTTTACCAGTCTTTGACTCAGCTTGCTCGGCTGAGGGTGCCTTCGGCATGGTAGCCGGTTCTTCAGCCTTCTACGTAGGAGGAATGGGCTCCTTTGGTTCAGCAGCTGAAGAAGTATCCCCGCCAAGCTCAGGTACCACAGCCGGCTCAATATAACGTGGCCGGTGGGTAAGGACTTTCAGTTTTTTGCTCTTTGGCGCAGGCTCGTCGGGGGCAGCCGAAGCATCAATTTTGGCCGAAGCAGCAGCCTTCCTCTTCTTTCCCCGTCCTCGCAGCGGGTAGCAGTAGTCGATGTAAACAAAACCAATGGCATCAAAAACTCTGTTTAATCTCTTTTTTCCCCGGCCCCCGAAGGATGTGGATAAGGCATTATCTTCCGCTTTGGAATACGTCCCAAGCAGTTCATCACTTGTAGCTTCGATACATTTCGGCCAGTCATCATTCGGTTCATAAAATTTATCTCCGTATCTGAAGGTGTATTACAATCGAACCAGCTCACCTTCGCCAGACTTGGTGACAGTCTCATTCGGCATTTCCCAGTTCTCTACAAGCGGCCACACTCTGAAAGCTATATGCTCCTGGATTAAATCTCTTGTACCAATGAAAAAGCAAACAGTACCGAAAGCCTTTTGGCATGCTTTGGCAGCTTCATCAATCTCAACCTTTGGCCTTCGAAGGCCAAAGCGGGACCAAATGGGGCGCATAATAACTTCTTTAATATCCTCCCTTGCCTTCAAGTCATTCTTCACGTAAAACCATTCCTCCATCCATGCTCCAGGCCACCTTTTTCTGTATGTTGGCACCGGATAGCTTGCGTTGGGGTGGGCAGTAAATCCATAACAGCCAAAGTTATTGTGATATTGTTCCTTGCCCATGGCCTTCGTCTCATATGCAAGTTCATGCATACTGCAGAAACATTTCACGCTTGGCTCCACTCCATGGCTTCTCACAGCCCAGACAAAAATTCCCATTCTAATAATAGCTTCGGGGGTTATCTGATGAAGGAATATCTGATAAATTTTCAACACTTCGACCACAAACCTGCTCAATGGAAACTGAAGCCCAACTTTGAAGAAGCTTCGGTAAATCACAACCTCGTCTTCCTTAGGGGCAGGGACGGTGTTGTCTCCACTAGCTCTCACAATAGACATATCCCGAAAGTATCTTCCTCTCATACTCTCAAGCTGATTTTGTTTGATGGTTGATTTTCCGAAAATCGAGTGACTTGGCCTCCACGGCCGGTCCTCAGAATCTTCACCCCCACTTTCAGCATCGTAACTATCACTGTCACCAGTATCTTCAGACAGGCCCTCCAATATCTCTTTTGTAATCTTCTCTGTATTTGATTTTGCCATCGATCCTAAAAACCTAGCTATATAAGGATCTGCAGCCTTTTTCTGCTCAAAGAGCTTCTCCTCTTCGGTTAGCTTCGTCTCAGCAGCAACTTTCTTGTCTTGAGACATCTTTTCTTCAGAAATGCCGAAAATGTGTCCTTCAAATCGAAGCTTAGAAAGCTTGAGAAACTAAGAAAGCATTGGTGAGCAAGAGCTATAAAATTGAGCAAACAAAGCAAGTGGCACAAACAACGTACCAAATGTGGTTAGGGTGAGTTCTTATTTATATGCTCGGCGCATCCCGAGTTGGAGGGTCCCGTCTGTCATTGACTGTTGCTATTCTAGCAAAGGGAAGGTGTTTTTTCGGACCTTCGTCTTAAGGCCTTTGTCCATGTTGCAGTCTAAATTCGTTAGCTTGAACAAATTAATACTGCGAGGGGCTACTGTTGGGGGCCTTCGTCCTCCGAAGGTCCTCAAAAACGTAATTTAACAACATCTTCCAAGTATGGCTTATGGATAGGTACCTTCGGACTCAGGATAAAAGCATACACGACGGGAGGAGCATGGTCATGACGAAGGTTGCCGCTGCTCTGAAGCTACGCTCAAGGGAGCTTCGGCTCAATCGCAGAAAAAGGAACCGACTTAAAGGGGAAAGGGTTGTTTAGTCCTCATAGATCTATCTACAAGTCAATAATAAATGTAAAGGGCATGACTGTAATTTCTCACAGGCTGTGTCTTATGCCTATAAATAGATGAACAGTACCTCCGTACTGTTCACGCTGAGTTGGACTTGCTTTTGCGTCATGCTTGTACCGTTTTACCTTCTGACAAGCCGAAGGTACTTTTGTAATTCAATATTGTTCTTGTTTTTTCATGATTACATAATAAGAATGAATCAACAATGTTATATGATCATTTATGTTGTTTCTTATATGCCATATGTTTTTTCTTCTATTTTATCGTATACTGCAATAATGAAGGTATGTCCTTCATGACCTTCGTCTAAAGATCATTATATCCTAAGGGAAATAATGCTTTGATGGACGAAGGGCATTAACATTTAGCAATTTGTGTTGCCTTGTTCTTAACCCATAACACTTGAGAACAAGTCCCCAACAAGCATTAACCCAAGTTGTTAACCCAAAAGTACCCTTTCCAAACGAGAAGAATACTGGAAACCATAACCATAATCATAATCACAATAGAAACCAGTATTATCCTCATCCTCATCTGTAAGCCAAACATCTCTAATCAATGTGTCTCTAATCAATGGAGCTCCCTTGGCCGCTCATAACCGCGAGCACGGCTGATATATCAGTTTCATAACACTCTGCAGAGGTTGCGCACTTTACCCACAAGCCGTGATTCCCTTTTGCCTCGAGCCGATCAAACCCTTAAACACTACCAAGGTTCTTAGGCAGGGTTTCTGTTAGGGGCCTTCCTCTTCCGAAGGTCCTCGAAAATTTAACTAACATGTTTTCCAATATAACATACTGCCTCAGGAAGCTTCGACTTTGAGAGGAAGATGTGCATGGTATGAAAGGCACGGTCTGGACGAAGGATGAACCAGCTCCGAAGCTGTGGTTGGAGAAGCTTCGACTTAGCACAAGGATGGTGGTGGAGGATGAAACCGACCTAAAGGGGAAAAGACTGCTTAGTCCTCGATAGCTTGCCTTTTGGCTAAGAGTAAATGTTAGGGACATGAATGTAATTTTGTCCAGGCTACGTCCTGTGCCTATAAATAGATAAACAGTAACATCATGCTGTTCACGCTGACTTGTAAACACTCTCGCGTCATTCCCGCTTTTCATCTTCTATCAAGCCGAAGGTACAAATGTAATATAAATGTTATTGATGCCTATTCATGCTTATAAAATAAGAATATGAATAGTCCAATGAATTGAAATGATTATTCATATTCTCTTTGTGTTTTACATGTCTCTGTTTACATTCTTGCTTATTGAAATGAAGAAGGTATGTCCTTCATGACCATCGTCTGAAGATCATTATATCCTAAGGGAGATAATGCTTCGAAGGACGAAGGTCTCTAATCTTTAACAATTGTGTTGCTTTGTTCTTGGTATATAGCATCCGAGAACATGGGCCAACATTGGTGCCCACCTCCGGTGAACTCATTCGACCACCTTCGACAAGCATCGACCTTCGTCATGCCGTCAAAGAAGACAGCAGGGCGAGGGGCTGCACTGCAGCCACTAGACGTTAATCAGGAGACGCTACGCGAAGCTAGGAGCCAGAAGAGGAAGGCTACCAGCCCAACACCTCAGGAGGAGGAACTGGACCAAGAAATCAGGGACCTCGAAGCTATCCATCAACAGGTTCAAAAGAAGAGAGAAAATGCTTCGATTCGCCGATCTCTAGAGGAAGATTGATGAGGCCGCCAAAGAAATGTGTCACCTCACCCAAGATGACCAAGACCGAAGGCCTCAGCACAGAGAGCTTCGTCAAGAGAATTCATACAACGATGATGAATGGTATGGTGATTTTCATCATGGCAATTTTGCTTTCGATGATGCTTCTCCTTTGGCACCGGAATTGCAGGCTACCCCATGGCCCCCATCATACAAGCCACCTCAGCTTCCTATGTATGATGGGCACTCAGACCCAAAACAGTTCCTGATGAGCTACGAAGCAACCATATCTTCATATGGGGCAATATTGCAGTCATGGCGAAATCCTTCGTCATGGCAGTCAAAAGCGTAGCACAAACTTGGTACTCTTCTCTCCGGCCAGGGACAATCACATCATGGTAGAAGCTCAAGGATATGTTAATCACTAGCTTCTAAGGCTTTCAGATGAAGCCAGTCACTGCTCAGGCTTTGTTTCAGTGCACGCAAGACCATGAGGAGTACCTTCAGGCATATGTCCGAAGGTTCCTGCGTCTAAGAGCACAAGCGCCTACAGTGCCTAATGAAATTGTCATTGAGGCCATGATCAAGGGGCTTCGGCCAGGACCTACAGCTCAATATTTTGCTAGGAAGCCCCCACAAACACTAGAGAAGCTCCTTCAGAAGATGGATGAGTACATCTAGGCCGATAATGATTTCTGACAAAGAAGGGAGGAAGCATACAGGTTTTCCGAGATGGCCAGAGGATTTGGAGGAAGACTTCACCCCAGGCACGTCAGGTCAATCCATAATGCTAGCCCAAGTGATGATAGATGAAGCCAACCCCAACCCCAACGGCAACAACACATCTCCCAATCATCAGGGCCACAACAAAGCTCCTTTAGGCCACCAGCTCTAAGAGGCAGAGGGGGAAGAAGCTTCGAAGGAAGATACAGAGATCAGCCCAGAAGACTGTTTTGTTTGTTCTACGGCAAAGATAAAGGCCACACCACAAGAACGTGCCAAGTCATGATTCAAAAGCAGAAAGAGATTGCTGAAGCTGAAGCACGACAGAATCAACCGAAGCAAGTCCTACATACTGCTTCATGCTATTCTCCCTATGTCCCATAGTACGTAGGTAATCAACAGCCTACGGCCTCTATCGCTTCGGCAAGCCACTAAAGCTTCCTCGGCCCAGCTTCCACCACCACCACCGCTAGCACCTACTTTGGCCAGAAGCCAGAAGCCAGAAGGGCACCAACATGCTCAACAGTAGCGCAATTTTCGGGAGAAGTCCGAAGCTCGTATAGTCAATAGCACTGTGCCTGAATCCAAGCACATCTACTGAAGAATATCCTACCTCTGGTGCATCTTTATCTTTTTTGTCGTTTTATTTTTCTTGTATGAATGACAATTCACGAAGGATTGAATTATGGTTTCATGTAATAATATTGTACTCATATCGTCGAGTGGAATGTTTCCTCTTAACAAGACTCCGAAGCTACAAAAGTCGTTCCTAAGGGAGCAAAGAGTAAGTTCCGAAGCTACCAAAGTCATTCCTAAGGGGACACAGAGTAAGTTCCGAAGCTCAAAAGTCGTTCCTAAGGGGGCACAGAGTAAGTTCCGAAGCTCAAAAGTCGTTCCTAAGGGAATGCAGAGCCAAAATACCACTAAAATAGAAGGTGAAGAAGCTCCAAAGTCGTCCCTAAGGGGATGCAGAGCTTAAATGCCACCGAAATAGAAGGTGAAGAAGCTCCAAAGTCGTTCCTAAGGGGATGCAGAGCTTAAATGCCACCGAAATAAAAGGTGAAGAGACTCCAAAGTCGTTCCTAAGGGGATGCAGAGTCTGGGTGTGTTTCCATGTGGATATGTGTCTTCGGCATAAACATCATACTGCATCATATCATCGCATCATCCCGCATAGCATTACATCATACATCATGTCGCATCATCAACAAGAATCGAGCACGAAGCAAACCTTCGGCAGTTACATGATGAATGAAAGTGTGCCGGAGCATGAAACAAACTTTTGGCAATTACAATCTTATTAGGAAAATTTTTGTTATCATGTAACAGCTTTGTTGTAGAAGGGCTTTGTTCTTTACGAAGCATGAAAAGAAGGAAAGGTGTTTTTTCGCCAAAGGCTCAAATATGGTATGTACGCAAATTTCATGCATCGCAAATAAATATTTTACATTAAAATACACATAGATATACAATGTTTATCTTGAATGCATATTACATCACACAAATGTTGAATTTTTTAGCTACGCAGAAATCTAGTCTTCCTTCAAAAAAATTTCGGCAGCTTCGTTCAGAAGTTTGTTGATAGCTTCGTCAACAGCTTCTTCAGCAATTCTTATAGTCTCCAGTGCCGCCTTCATTGCTGGATCAGCTTCGGGATCATAGGGCTCACGTGGCGGAGAAAGTTCAGCTACAGTAAAAGTGATAAGTTGTTAGTCTGAAGCCAGGAAAAAATACTAAAGCTTTGAAACAGTTAAAATACCTATGCTCCTTGAGCGCTCGGCAGCCTCTTCGGCTCGCTTGGCTTCTCCTCGAGCTTCATGATTTTCTTTCTCATTCCTCTTTATAGCTTCGGCGGCCAATTCTCGCCTACCCTCCATCCAAACTTTGGAGTAAAATTTTCTGCCCATCAGAGTAGCTTCAGCCAAAGGATCCTTCGTGTTATCCACAGTAAAGATAGCCTCTGTTTGGGTTGCAGCTTTAACGTGTTCGCAGCCAGATTTTTCCAAAATGGCTGCAACCCCTCTGGCACCAGCAAAGGCGCAGAAATCACCATGATCACTAAGGATTTCTTCAAAAGCTTCGACTTCTTCACCAATCCATTCGATGATTCCTTCGGGATCGCCTCTAATAATCTTTTGCTCGGATGAGTAAGCACCCACCTTGGCAAAAATGTCTTTTAGTTTCTTGGTGCAATCCAAGGATTTTTTCGTAACATATTTCCTTTGATTCCCAAAGCTCATCTACATTCTTCTGCAACCTTGCGCTAGTCCACTCGCTTATTTCCTGCTTCGCCTTAGCCACTTTGAAATCTTCATTCTTCTCAGCAAGTTTTTTCTTTAAATTTTCAATTTCGGCTCTATGAGTTTCGGACTGTGCGGCAAGATTGGCTTCACTAGCTTTGACTCTATCCACCAAGGAAAGAAGAATTTTGTCCTTCTCTACAGCTTCATTCCTCAACCTGATAACCTCCGACCGAAGGTTACCAAGGGCTATCTGGCAACTTTCATCCTTAGCATTTTTCTGTGCTCTCAAAGCGTTGCTCAGAATTAAGCCTTGTAGAAACAAGGGAGAAAAAGGATCCGCACAAGAATAAAAGGCACAAAAAACAATCTGCTTATAAGTCCACAACTTCCGTACCTTGAGACTATTGTATGCAAGACTGTCTGCAAGGTCATCCTTTGACATAGCAGAAAAGACAACTTCAAGCTTCGGAAATCCCATGTTCTTTGCCATCTCCTGGCAAACAGTTGTTTCCTTGTTGTCCGGGAGACAGTATAGGAAATCATCTTCGTCGGTGCCATTGTACACCAAGGCCCCCTTCGGATACTTCAGTTCTCGGGCGTAGTGTTTGGCTTCCGCAATTTCTTCTTTGGTCAACCTTTTACCTGAAGCATGTCGAATAATAAAGTCAAGATCTTTAGAAGGTGCTTCCGGAGTAGTAGATTTAGCTTTCTCAGGCGCGTCTTTTTTCTCTAGAGCCAAACCAATGTCTGAAGATCCTTGTTCAGTTCTTCGCTTAGTGCCAGCAGGCTCTGCTTCAGTGGGCACTGAGGGGCCCAGCTTCGGTTTCAACGCGAGCTGTAGCAACTTTGGTAGTCTCCTTTGCAGGTGCAGGAGTTGATGCCCTTGTCGACTCCATGACAGAGTCCAGCACGCTTGCCATCCTCCTCCTCTTGGGAGTTATTGCAGGAGTTTTTGATACCTTCGGCAATTCTGGCTCCGGTGGCGAACTCAAGATATTTGGTAGCCCTGCCGTTTTCTCTCGCGCTGGTCCTTCGGCTGCCTTTCCTTTGGCTTCGGCAGCATGTTTCGGCGCTTCGGGCGATTCGGTTGCAGGAACTTTTTGCACCCCAGCCAACTCTTCATTAGAGCGGGCAGGAGCAGGCCGCCCTGGCTTAACAATGGAAGTTGTCCCTCTTCGCCAAGCTTCGGCACCATGGCCGTTTCAATATAACTAGGCCGGTGCGTTAAAACCTTAATCTTTTTGCCCTTCGCGCAACAGAGATGGCAAAAGTGGCAGTTTTCCTTTTCTTTCCCTACTTTCACGAGGGATGTATAGTCCGGGTACACGAAGCCGATAACGTCGAAAACTCTGTTCAACCTTTTCTTGCCTCGTCCTCCGAAGGCTAAGGTCATGGCATCATCTTCGTCTCTCGTGTATGCCCCAAGCAACTCATCGCTAGTCGCCTCAACACAGATCAGCCAGTCATCACTTGGCTAGTCAAACTGATCTCTATATCTGAAGGTGTATTTCAAATAAACCAAACCACCTTGACTGGACCCAGTAGCAGTCTCCTTCGGCATCTCCCAGTCATTCACAAGAGACCACACTCTGTAGGCTATGTGCTCCTGAACTAGGTCTCTTGTGCCAATAAAGGAGCAAACATTATTGAAAGCCTTCTAGCATGCTTCGATATCGTTCCCAAGCGCAGTAGCCGGCCTTCTGATGCCGAAGCGAGACCAGATAGTGCGTTGGATAATCCCCTTTATGTCTTCCCTTTCAATCAGATTATTCTTTACATAAAACCATTCCTCCATCTAGGCCCCTGGCCACCTTTTTCGAAATGTTGGAACTGGATAACTTACATTAGAACGAGGAACGAAGCCATAGCAACCAAAATTATTGTGATATTGCTCCTTACCAGTGGCCTTCGTCTCATACAATAGCTCGTGCATGTTACAGCAGCACTTTGCGCTTGGCTCTAGCCCTTGGCTCCTCATGGCCCAAACAAAAATACCCATCCTGATTATAGCTTCGGGAGTAATCTGATGAAGAAAGATTTCAAAAGTCTTTAATACTTCAACCAGAAATTTGCTCAGTGGAAACCGAAGTCCTTCCTTCATGAAGCTCCTGTAAACAACAACTTCATCCTCCTTGTCCCCCCTAGCCCTCAAAATAGACATATCACAAAAATATCTTCCCTTCATAGCATCAATCTGACTCTGTTTGATGGACGACTTTCCAAAGATAGTATGACTTGGCCGCTAGGGCCGATCTTCGGCATTTTCGTTCCCACTTTCCACATCAAAGTTCTCGCTATCATCAGAATCCGCAGACAACCCAGCTAATATTTCATTCGTAATCTTTTTCGTGTTTGTCTTTTCCATAGCCTCGTAAAACCCAGCTAGAGCAGGGTCCACAGCCTTCTTCTCCTTAGACATCTTCTTCTCTTCAGACATCTAACGAGCACTTGTGTAAATGACGAAGCTCACAAATAAATCGAAATCTGACAGCAAGAAATTTCAAGCTTGAAAAAATAGCACAAGCAATTGACATGGCGCAACAAATGTTGTCGCTGCGGGTTCCTATTTATATGCCTAGTGCATTGCAACTTGGCGGGCCCTACATGTCATTGACTTTCGCTGTTCTAGCAAAGGGAAGATATTTTATCAGACCTTCGGCTAAAGGCCTTCGTTCGCGTCACAGTCTGAATTTGTTAGATGCAAAAAACAAATTAATACTGCGAGGGGCTACTGTTGGGGGCCTTCCTCTTCCGAAGGTCCTCAAAAACTTAACTAACATGTTTTACAGTATAACATACTGCCTCAGAAAGCTTCGGCTTTGAGAGGAAGATGTGCATGGTATGAAAGGCGCGGTCTAGAGGAAGGATGAACCAGCTCCGAAGATGTGGTTAGAGAAGCTTTGGCTCAGCACAAGGACGGTGGTGGAGGATGAAACCGACCTAAAGGGGAAAAGACTTCTTAGTCCTCGACAGCTTGCCTTTTGGCTAACAGTATATGTGAGGGACATGAATGTAATTTTGTCTAGGCTGCGTCCTGTGTCTATAAATAGATGAACAGTAACACTTTACTGTTCATGCTGACTTGTAAACACTCTCGCGTCATTTCCGCTTTTCACCTTCTATCAAGCGGAAGGTACAAATGAAATATAAACGTTATTGATGCCTATTCATGCTTATAAAATAAGAATATGAATAGTCCAATGATTTGAAATGATTATTCATATTCTCTTTGTGTTTCATATGTCTCTGTTTACATTTTTGCTTACTGAAATGATGAAGGTATGTCCTTCATGACCTTCGTGTGAAGATCATTATATCCTAAGAGAGATAATGCTTCGAAGGACGAAGGTCTCTAATCGTTAACAATTGTGTTGCTTTGTTCTTGGTATGTAGCATCCGAGAACAAGGGCCAACAGTTTTACTATGTAGCCTTTACAAAGATTCTCTGAGGTTGTAGCCGCCCGTTAGGTTTCCTAAATGTACCGCACTCCTCCCCATTGGGCAATCCACCCTCAGCAGAGCGAGCCGCATACACCGAGCCCCATTGACGGCACGACGGCGAAGCGAACTACACCCTAGTTCCTCGAATTATTCAGCTAAGGGCGTCTCATACCACCCTCATGGTTGCACTATTTTTCTGGGTGGTCATCCAACAAACCACTGAGAGGCACTCGAAAACCCGCTCGAGTCCCCTTAAATGTTACAATATCATCATCATAATCAAAAGGGAAAACAACGTATCAGAAATAATCTCATCATGTTCATTGATTAGTGTGGAGGAATAGCATAGAGCTAAACCGAAATAACCCAACCCACATAGGTAAACAAGGGCATGATAAACAAAAGCTAGTCAATCCTTAGGTATAAATTGTGTAAATGCGGGGAGTGAATTATAAAATGAGTAGGACATAGATGGGTCAAGGGACACTTGCCTTCACCAACCAGCTGCTGCTCAGGGTCTTCACCTGCAACTCCTTCGGACTCCGCCAACTGACTGTTATCTATACGAGTTCAAACATACATTCCACAAATTTAATACAAAAAGAATAGTACACCACACAGTAGAATATAACAAATAAGCAGACGCTTGGCGCAGGGTTCGCACCTACGACTAAGCGAGAAAGAAAAAACAACGGTCGAGGCTATGGTCGAAAAGAGATTATGTTAAGCAACTACGGATTAAAGCACTTGTGAAAACATACCCATATTAATTTAACAATCGCGTTATGCATAAAATAAAGTTACGCTACGCGTTCAATTATTATAAACAATTCAAGGTAAATTTAAGAGGATTGTCGGCGGCGAAACGCACGACGGCACACGTGAACTAAACCGAAAATTGGGACAAGTTGTCGTGCGACGAAGCGCGCGACAGCACGCGCAAACTAAGCTAAAAAATAAAATAAGTGTCACGCGGAGAAGCGTGCGACGCAACACTTAGACAAAACCGAAATTAAACGAATCGTCGTGCAACGAAGCGCGCTACGAAATACCTGAATTAAATATGAAAATGACGTAAAGCGTCGCGCGACGAAGCGCTCGACGGCATACATCACTTAAACTAAATTTAAAACAAAACGTCGCGCGACTAAATGTGCGACGTCACACATTAAATAATCTAAAATTAAAATGAATCGTCGTGCGGCGAAGCGCGCGACGCAACACATTAATAATCTGGATTTTAACTAAATCGTCACGAGACATAGCACGTTAATTAAACTAAATTTAAAATTAATCAAACTGAAATTTAAATGTCGCGCGCTAGGTCTGCGTGCGCGGGAATGCGCTGCGCGCCGGGGACCAGACCGGCGCCGCGCCGGGGCGCGCGCAGGTGTAACACCCCTGCTGTTACTGAAAACTAAAACTTTGCATGACATCATATGCATTGGCATCTTTGTATTGAACACACTTAGAATGCATTCACTAGGACCAAGACAAATTCTAAATGAAATGTGGTAATGGATAGAGAGTGGAAAACCTAGTTTGAAAACTCAAGTTTTGGTCCCAAAGGTGAAATTTGTGATCTGGCAATATTTTGCCAAAAGTCAAAATATTAAAGTTATAGGGTTTTCCAAACCAAGCAATTTCCATGTGTAGAGATTTACAAGTTTCATAGGAAGAAGTGGAGAAAAACTTAAAACTAAGTTTTGACTTAGGGTTTGGAATTCTGGAATTCGTATTAGTTAGCTCTCTTTAGGCCTCTGTAACTTTCGATCTGTAGACAGTTTGAAAACGGTCGTTGTAGCAGAGTTGTAGAGCTGCACCAGGTGCTCAAACTTTATTAAGTCACATAACCCTAGGTCCATATGGAACTGGCAGAAAAAGGAGCCTAAGGATGCAATGTTCAGACTTCAGAGCAAATTTCAGCCCTGATGATTTTTGAGTCTGAAATAGATTTGGGGTACTCCTTAAGGGCTGATCCATATAGTTCTGGGCTATGAGTGTTGTACCAAAGTGGAAGCCTATACTTTTATGTACAAGTTTGATTAAGGGTAATGCCACTAAAACCAGTTGGACCTGACAGTAACAGTAGTCCAAAGATTCAATGTGCTAAATCTTATTTCAGCACACAGACATTGTGTGTTTGGCTCAACTTTGGAGCTCTCTAGTGCTTGATCCTTGGAGTATTAAACCATACCATTTAAAGAAAAGTTGAAGAACATATATTAGTGTGCAAGTTTGTTTAAGGGAGGCTGGCTTGGTGCTACACAAATATCACAGAAAAGGGTGCCTAAAGATGGGCTGTCAGGTTCTTGGAGTTTCCAGATAATGAATAGTGAACAGATTTGAGTTTCAGTATTTGGCTCTACTTTGGAGCTGTGTGGTGCCTTTTCTAGGCAATTTTGAGCTGAGATCCTTATAACAAAAATGGAGGTTATCTATAAATGAACAAATGTATTTAAGGGTGAGGGACTTGATCTTATACAAAACCTGGAGAAACATTGGTTCCAAGATCAGCTGTCAGGTTGGCTGTAATTGAATTATGTTCAGTCACTGAAAACTGAATTTGCAGTGCATGATGCCCGGTTTCGAGCATTTTTGTGACAATTTCATGAGGTTTTGGTCCAAAAGTTTTATAGCAAGATGGAAGATAATTTGAAGGTGAAACAGTTTCATGTTGAGAGTTGGGCTTGCTACTGAGTAAAATGTGAAGAAAAAGGTGTTGAAATTTTCTATGTCAGGTTGGGGGTGAGCTGTTTCAGTTAGCTGAAACTGGGTGTTTCAGTCTTTTTGCTCTACTTTGGTACACCATAACTCTTGTTCTGAGTATTTTGAACCATGGGTTGCTATAGCAAGTTAGTAGATCTATGGTTGGGGAATAACTCTTGTGAATTAAGATGGATCTGTTGCTATTGGTAATTGAGAGAAAAAGGGGTCCCAATTTGGTCCTGCATTCAAGTTCGACTAGTTCAGCTAGGATAAAAAAAATATCAGCAGACAGGATCCCAATCTACTACACCCTTCCAGGAAACTCTAGAAAAAAATGGATGAGAATAACTCTATCCTGAACAAAATGGCGTGAAGGCAACAGAGGCAGAATTGAGCATATCATAAATGGTGACTCAACTACTCATGTGTTTTGCTGTCAGCACAGGATTAAGCCTCCACTCTTTACCTCTCTGTATATTGGTCCTGTGTGGAGTGGGGAAGTGAAGCCACGTGCCTACACTCATGTAACTGATGGTACCTCGAGGTCCCTCCTCATCCTGATTTCTTTGAACCTAGCTAGTGCATACACTTTGTCCCATTTGCTTAAGAGCCAGGCTCAGGAGCCTTCGCTGCCCCCCCCCCCCCCCCCCCCCCCCCCCCCCCCCCCCCCCTTAGTTCAGTTCAGTTCACCGTGGGTTGTAGTGGCTCACGTCTTCATGTCTGTGTTAGCGCTCCCCTAGCCGCACCGGGTGTTTGCCCAAGTCCTTCGCACAGCGATTCCCTGCGTTTGGTGATCACGCCGCCGACGTCTCACCCCATCAAGGTCAGGCTAACACGGTATAATTTTGTGCCCTGGGTTTAGTATTCCAATGCTTACGCTTGATGGTGAAGCCCACCGAATTGCCCGTTTGATCTCTAACATTCTGGTTGGTCCAGAACACCGGCTTGCCGTCGTGGATCGACGCCGTGAACCACCCCCAACGTTGACCGATCCGCTTACGACTTCTCCAAGCAAACTTTGATGAGCATCGTGTGCTCGGTGAGCCACTGATGCTCCCCATACTCTTCGTTTAAGTTCTACCATGTCCTAGGTTCTAGTCGTGGCTCGCCGGACTTTTGTGTTCACCGGTGTCACGGTGAACATAGCTCTTAAGGTCTCCGTAGCCGTTTCTACCCTGAGTGAGTTCGCCTTGGTCCGGGGCATGCGGGGGTGCCTCGATTTTCGCTGGGGACGGCCCCTTTGGCTAGTTGGATTTCGGCTCGCCGACACTCTAGCGCGGCGGTGTCGTGGACCCGCCGTGGTAAAAGAAACGAAGACCGAGGGGTTAAACGCGTGGGACTTTGACTCACTGCAATAGTAGAATAGGCTCGGTGAAATTAATTTGGGCAGTAGGGACTTGGCCGCAAAAAGGATAGGCGCGGGCGAGAATGGCTGATGTGGGGCCGTGCTCTGGCAAACCCGTGGGCCGAGCGTATGGTTTCGGGCCAGTACCATTGGTGGTTTTCCTTTTTCTTTTGAGTAGCAGGTTGCAAAATTCATTATAAATTATAGGAAACTGCAAAAAATTACTAAACTAATTTTGTAGAGCCCACGAAATTATGTAGTTTATATTAAAATTATTCTTAGGGTTTTTGCCATAATAAGTAAATTCTTAGTTATTTTAAAGTACGCTTGAGAAGCTTGAAAGAATTTTAGAAATAAAACCATAGGTCCAAAAATCATAGAAAATTTTGAGAAATTTATATACCTTTAGAATAACTCCTGGTCAAAGTTTGAGCATGTTTGGAATTTATTTAATTAGAAAACCAGAAACTAACTATGTATGAGTATTTAAAACACACTAATCTTTAATACTAATTTAGGGTTGGATCAAACTTGAGTCACACATAATGTCAAACACCAATATTGGCAAGCTTTGGAGTATATGTTCTCTGATACTTTGAAGTAGATTTAGTTGGACCACTTTAAGCCATCATTAGATAACCTAAAACTATAAGTATAATAACTATATGTTTACTTAAGAATAATTGAGCATTCCACCTTTCCCTTGTGAGATTGTGCATATCATATCATTACATGAGCATGTATTTCTAGTTGACTTGTAGAGCACCTAGAAGAAGAATTTGAAGTGGAAGTGGAAGAGGAGCCTGTTCCTCCACCTGAAACTTCTCCAACTGAGGTTATCGCCGAAGGTCCTCCAGAAGGTGCCCCATTTGGATTTGCTGCTAACTGCAATATCCTTATAGAAGAGCCCGACTCTCCTCCTCACAAAGGCAAGCCCCGGTGCATTTACCACCTACTTGCTGTTTTAAAACTTTTATCACTTATATGCTGCATTAGGTGGTAGGAATTTAATGATTAACCCTTTGCTGCATAACTTCCTTGAATTATTGATTATCATCCTTGATACCTGATTTGAAAAGCTAGACGTGGTTAGTATGCTTATAGACTAGGAACAAAAATGTTTTGATCTATGAATCTTGTTTTTACAAAGAAAAATGAACTAGAATGATGAAGGTATCAAAGGCCTTGATGACTTCATCATTTTAGAAGGGTACCTCTAACAGGTACCAGGTTTTCATAAATAATTTAATGTGAGACCAGACATTGAGCAGGAAAGGTCGTACTGTCTATGTCGATTAAGGACCATTCCGATTGTTGGCCTGTTGATCTAGGACCCTTTAACTGGCCACATGCCTCATCATTGGTAAGCTTAGCCTCGGTTGGACCAATACTAGAAAGGTTGGCCCGCAATGGGAGTGGAGAGATGGCGAGAGTATCGTGTATCCACCTGGCAAGAGGCTGGATGGTGGGGTACTGAGCTATCGGTTGGCGGGGACCTATTCTGGTCTTGAGAAACCCATGGCCGAGTTGACATATGCAAGGGTTAAGTGCTACATATGTCGTGTGGTTGGAGATCCCCAGCTGGGTATTAATCGATTCGCATCGCCAAACTTCTCGGATATGAAGACTAGATCTTCGACCCTCAGCGTAGTTAACAAGTGAAACAAAAGATGCTAAAATGAAGCTAGTATAGGACAAGTGAATGCTCTAGATTAGGCAAATCTAGATGCAGAAAATGAACTTAACTTGTGAAGTAAAAGTTTGGCTTAAGGACCCACTACTAGTAAGCTTTTCTGCAAAACTAAGTCTTTGAAATTTGGTAAGCTTTACCTTGATTCCCAACAACTAGCATATCCTTGAGGGTCTTTTCTTTAGTCGGGTCAGTCTTGCTGAGTAATTCCATACTTAGGGTTTTATTCCCATTGTTGTTGCCGGAGAAGCTATCAACACGTTTGAGTTTTGTTAAACTCATAATAGCGACTTTTACTTATGTGCATTATGTGTGTACTGTGGGAAGATGGTTTCTTCCCAGTTGATGTAATAAGTTAGCACTTTAACTTTACCTCGGGCATGTAATAATAAATACTATTCGGTTTGTATACTTAAAAGTTACTTAATGTCTATTACCTTATTGCAAAGTCTTCCTCTCAACTCCTGTGTTTAAAGTTTATGTTCATGTATGATTATTGTAATAATTGCAACTTTGGGTGAATGGTCCTTGGAATTGAACGAGTTCATCGAAACTCGGCACCCCGAGTAAGTTATCTGATCCACTTACATATCTATCCAAGGCCTTGATGGCAAGGATTGGTGTACATGGGCCCGATAACTTGGTTGGGCTGTGAAAGTAGGGGCCACCGGGGAGGTGCCACGTAGGGGGCCGCCGGGGAGGGTGTGGTGTCGTGGGGGAGATGGGCCGCGCAGGGGCCATAGGGAAGGGGCCGCATGGGGGCCACCGGGGGAGGGCATGGGGCCGCGGGGGAGAGGGGCCACTGGGGGCGCTGCCGGGGGAGGGCGCGAGGCTACCGGGGAAGGGCATGGGGCCACGGGGGAGAGGGGCTACCGTGGGCGCCGTCGGGTGAGGGTGCAAGGCCGTGGGGGAGAGGGGCGCGTGCCCAGGGAAGAGGGAAGGGGAGGGAGGGAGAGATGAGAGGGGAGGGGAGCTCACCTTGGGATTCAACAATCGGCGATAACCGTCCACCGGATCACACCTAGGGCAAGGAGGTGGGAGAGAGGTGGAAGAGAGGGAGAGGGAGTTGCTGCGCGGGAAACACAAAATGAGATAGAGAGTGAAGGGGGCGCGCGCATGTGGGGTGTGGGGCGCCAGGGGCGCGCGGCCAGGGTCCGGGCCGGGCTGGGCTGGGTCGGGTTGCGGGCCAGGCCGGAAACCCACTACACGCATGACCACTAATCGGAATCCAATTGCGAATCAAAACCCAAAACGAGGCGAGACGGACGCGCGATTAAACACAGCATCAGACAAATAAATATGCTTCGGCATGATGCAACACCCATCTCAACTTAGGTTTTTGTTTACACATGATATGGACACCAGTCGCTATACTACTTTGAAAATTGGAAGAAGGAGCAAAACATGAAGAGAAAAGAGAGTAACGCCGAAATTTGGTGAGTATCGAAGAAGAAAAATTTTACCCCTCAAATTCAGGGCATTACAAACCTATCCCCCTTAAAAGAATCCCGCCCTCGAGATTCAAGGTTGGCCAGCAAAGAGTTCAGGATACTTGGCCATCAGATCATCTTCACGCTCCCAAGTTGCTTCTTCCTCAGAGTCGTGACCCCATCTGACTTTGCACATTCTGATAGTGTTCCTCCTGGTGACCCTGTCTGCAGTCTCAAGAATATGCGTTGGCTTCTCTATGTAGGTCAAGTCTTCTTAGACTTCCAGACCTTCCACTGGCAACTACTCTTATGGCACACGCAGACACTTCTTCAACTGAGACACAAGAAAGACATCATGCACTACTGACAAATCTTCTTGCAAACTGAGCTGATAGGCCACTTCTCCACGCTTCGCGAGAATCTGATACGGACCAACATATCGGGGTGCTAGCTTGCCTTTGACTCCGAATCTTCTGACTCCTCTGATAGGTGATACCTTCAGGTAGACAAAACTCAGCTCTCTCCTTCTCGTGTCTGCATAACTTTGCTGCCTTGATTATGCTATCTTCAGGTTCTCCCGAACCATCTTGATGTTCTCTTCAGCTTCGAGCAAAATGTCTGGCCTGAACACTTGCTTTTCTCAAGGCTGATCCCAATGCAACGGAGTTCTACAACTCCTTCCATAAATCGCCTGAAATGGTGACATCTTCAAGCTGGCGTGGTAACTGTTGTTATAGGAGAATTCTACATAAGGTAACCTCTTGTCCCATCCGGACTGATCTTGCAGCGCACAGGCTCTCAACATATCTTCGAGGACTTGATTAGTTCTTTCAGTCTGACTGTCTGTCTGCGGATGATAAGCTGAACTAAAATTCAAATGCGTACACAAAGCTTCATGCAACTGCTGCCAGAAATGAGAGGTGAACAGCGTTCCTCTATCTGACACTATCTTCTTTGGCAGACCATGAAGACAAACGATCCGGGACATGTACAGCTCTGGCAATATTGCAGTGATGTAGCTAGTCTTGACAGGTATGAAGTGGGCTGACTTGGTCAAGCGGTCCACCTCTACCCAAATGGAATCGTAGTCGGCTCGAGTGCGAGGCAATCCGACTATGAAGTCCATCCCGATTTCATCCCATTTACACTGAGGAATTCGCAACAGCTGCAACAACCCGGCTGGCTTCTGATGCTCCGCCTTGATCCTCCGACAACTATCACACATAGCCATGTGCTCAGCGATTACCCTTTTCATTCCATACCACTTGAATTTCTTCTTCAGATCCTGATACATCTTCTCACTTCTAAGGTGTATGGAATAAGTTGTCTCATGAGGTTCCTTGAGTATCAACTCCCGAATAGACTGGACATTGGGAACGCACAAGCGGTCCTTGAACCATACCACACCTTCTGCATCTTACCAAAAATCTTTGCCTCTTCCTTCTAGAATCAGTTGCCGGATTTCATTGATCTTCTCATCATTCTTCTGTGCTTCTTTGATCTCCCGCTTTAAGGTGGGTTCTAACTCAACTGTTACTCCTTCCATGTTATTTAGAAATCCGAGGCTCAACCTGTCAAATTCTTTGGCCAACTCATAAGGCATGGGGTGAGCGACCACCATATTGACATGACTTTTCCTGCTTAAAGCATCTGCTACCACGTTCGCTTTGCCTAGATGGTAGTGAATTTCGAATTCAAAATCTTTGATCAACTCTAACCATCTTCTTTGTCTCATATTCAGCTCCGACTGGGTGAATATGTACTTCAGACTCTTGTGGTCTGTATACACATCACACTTCTGCCCGTACAAATAATGTCTCCATGTCTTTAGTGCATCAACCACTGCTGCCAACTATAGGTCATGGATTGGATAATTCTTCTCATGAACCTTTAGCTGTCGGGATGAGTAAGCCACAACTCTTCCCTCTTGCATCAACACACATTCCAAGCCAGTGTAGCAAGCGTCGCAATACATCGAGAAGGGCTTGTACATATCAGGCAAGACTAAGACAGGCGCCGTAGTCAACTTCTCTTTCAGCGCTTCAAAGGCCTCTTGGCACTTCTGGGTCCACTTGAACTCCACTTTGTTTGCTAGCAAAGCTGTCATCGGTTTCGCAATCTTTGAAAATCCTTCAATGAATTGCCGATAGTATCCAGCCATTCCAATGAAGCTCTTGATTCCTCGAGCATCTGTTGGCGCTTTCCAGTTCAGAATGTCTGCCACTTTCTTTGGATCCATGACCAATCCATCTTTGTTTATTATGTGACCCAAGAACAATACTTCATCAATCCAGAACTCGCACTTGCTCAACTTTGCATACAACTGGTGCTCTCGCAATCTCTGCAATACCATCTTCAAATGATCCACATGCTCCTCCTCACTTTGAGAATATATGAGAATGTCATCAATGAACACCACCACAAATTTGTCCAGATAATCCATGAATAAACTATTCATCAAATTCATGAAGAAGGCCGGTGCATTCGTCAGGACATAAGACATAACGGTGAACTCATACAACCCATACTTGGTAATAAATGTCGTCTTCGGGATGTCCAAAGGTTCCTGAGCTGGTGATAACCTGACCTCATGTAGCACCTAAAGTCTCATTTTGAAAATTAGTAAAAAAATAAAAATAAAATAAAATAGAATAATAATAAATAAACTCTCCAAGGTTTCTGTTGCTAGAAAATCCTCTAGTAAAAAATTTTCTTACATTTGGGACAACACCACATAACATAATTATGTTCCTAATAAAGATCTAAAATAATCTCCATATAAATTTGTTACCTCTTTGTTAAAACATATTTATAATTATTCACTAAAGAATAGTACAAACTAGAGATTATATTTTTAAAATACCTATTCTCTATTTAAGTGTGTATGAGTTTTATATTTGAAAGCACTTGTCTAAATAGGGAAATTAATTGATTAATTAATAAAATATTGTTGCATTCATATTTGAGTTTTGACTTTATATTTATTTTGAATTTTAAACCTAAAATCTGAGTTGAATTTGGAATTCAAAATAGAAAACAAAAATAAATAAATAAATAAATAAATAAAGAAAAACCTTTACTTGGACTAAATCTCTCTCTTCTCGGCCCATCCCACTCCTTCCTCCGCGTGCGCCATTCTGCCGCGGCCCACCACCCTATTTGCCCCGCTCAGCCCATATTCCCACTACCTCGCATGAGCGCGACCCGCGTGTTTGACACCCTCTATGGCATGTGGGCCATCGGTGCCAGCAACTCCCACGCGTCTGACCGCATCGTCCATCCGCCGCTGGCATGTGTGCCCTCTGGGCTGACAGGTCTTCTTCTCCGTGAGGTTCGGATCAAGCTGTTGCAACCACTACCATCGTAATCTGGGGAGCACGCCCTCCTGCTCGGACTTAGTCTAGAGTATAAATACGTGTCCTCCCCAACACCATGGCTGTGGATCTCGCTTTCCGGCGAACGGCATCAACCCTTCGTCCTCCTTCCTCTAGCCGTGTGACCCGCGGACGGGCCACTAGTTTTCGCCAAGGTCGCAAGCGCCGGTGTCCTTGCAATTCATACTCTCCGGCAGCGCGCCCAAGTCCTATCGCCGCTCCCCTCGCTCGGCCTCGCCTCGTCCTCGACCCAGGCGCGTCCGCCGTCGAGCTTTGGGGGAGGGAATTTGTGAGCCTGCGTTGGAATACGCCTGCCCCAGTTCCCAACCCTTGGAAGACCACCTGCGATGCTCCATTGCGGTGCTCGGATGGTGCTCACGGCTTCGCACTGAGTCATCTGTGGCTTGGGAGCACGTGATTTCTCGTCGTGGTTAAGTCGCCGCCTCGGGACTGCTCTTCTCCCTGGGCCGCGTCGCGCATGATCTGGTTTCTGGTAAGTAGTTATCCACACCATTCGCCTTGCACTGAGCAACGTGTAGCATCTGTCCGAACTAGAAGAGGGCGCCGGAGCATGTAGAAGGGGGGTCTTTCCATGGTGCCATCGCGGTTGAGCCCGTGCGCCGCCGTGCCCAGTTGGCTGGGGTTGGGAGAAGCGTTGGTAGCCGTTGATCCTAGACCGACGGTGGCGATCATATCCCGCATACCCTTTCACTTGGATGAGTATTGACCATTCGATCTTGATGTGTGTACAAGATTAGAAAACCGTGTACGGTGTACCGCTTCGTAGATAAAATCCTAGCCGTGGATTGTAGATCTGAGGGCTTGGTCGAGTCGTTGATGTGGAACTCCCTCATCCATGGATCTCGTATCCACGGAACCCGAGAGTGTACCTATACATTAAGTTGTATGGTTTAATCTGTGCCGTAGGATTAGATCTGAGTGGCCCTGATTTCAGGATACCCCTTCGGCCAGTAATCTTTATAAAGAGACCCTGTAGAATCAAGAAATCAACCCGTCGTCCTATGCCGTTTGAAAACCAATACAGATAGGCCCTATTTTATGCGAAATATACCCTAGTCTTCTGGAAAATTGTGAGTGCAGTCCAGAATCATAGGAAAATTCAGAAATTCAATTAGAAAATGATATTTTAGTGTTAAAATAATTCCAGGAAATTATTTAATTCATAGAAAATCTGTTCTAGCCCAAATTAATTCACTCTAATTCCTATAATTTTGTAATATTATTGTTTATCATCTAGTACCACTGTTTTGACATGAAAACCACTTTAAAATTTATTTCCTAATTAATCTTATATCAAATACATAAAATCGTAGGAAATTCATAACTCCTCCGTTTTAACTTCGATTTGATTTGCGTTAGTCTCGACAAGTATTTACTACGCAGTAACAACATTTATTATACCATGTCTCATTCTTTTATAATTAGATCTTTATTTAACTTATGTTGGTTAGTCTCGTTAAACTACTTATCATTATAATCTACTAGAATATAATCTCTGGTCAATTTATAACTTAGATTAAAGTTGAGATAATTATTTATAGAATAACCTCTTATATGGTTTATATTAACCAATTTATAATATAGTTTAATATTTTAATCACGCAGATCTTCTATAAAATCATAACTCTTTAACCACGACTCCGATTTTAGTAGTTCTCAATCCTATGACCTCGTAGCAACACATAGAATATTCTTATTCAGTTTGTACTTATGTTTGGTGTGATGTTAATTTTGTCTATACCATGTCTGTTTATATTGCTACGACTAGCAGTGCGGTCACGAGGATCTGAAGAATCACCCTGGTAACTGGAATCTAAAGTGCCAGGCAAGTTGTGTCCTTGATCCACTTTTGTTACCCAATAATATTCTTTATTATCATTATTCAATGCATAGGTTTAATTTTGATGGGACCCAATAGGTCACCCTAGTCTTTTTATCCTTTTTACCTTGTTACCCCTGAATCACATGGGTAGTTTTTGCTATTGCTTTATATGGTTTTGGGATTATTATTTCATTATATCCATGTTCCAATTATTTTGTTATTCTATTTATGTTCATGTCAAGATCATTAATGTTAATTGGAACATGGAGCTTAACTTGAGAAACACGTGCCACCACAAGGATGGAATGGGACGCCCTTGGATGACTAATTAGGAAAGCTAGTGGAAGACTACCTTACCCGAAAGGGGCAAGGGCAATAGGGGAGTTGCATGCAAGGAGGTTCTCGGGTTGATTTTGCTGCGATGGCGGACAGACGAGGGATTCTTGCAAGTGCTCTTCCCATAAACTGTAGCGGGTTTTCGGAAGCTAGTGGAACTTTGTAAAGGCCTCCTAGTGGATCCCTAGCCATTCACCTCGGTAGTGTCTAAGGGTCTAGCTAACCCTGGCGACATGGGATACACGACTTGTGGGTACAGGGTACAAACTCTGCAGAGTGTAAAACTGGTATACTAGCCGAGCTCACGGTCATGAGCAGCTTAGGACTCTCGCATGATTAATTTATGGAACTTAAATTCAATTTGTCATATGCATTGCATGGGATTATTTATTAATTTTGTTCTATTAATATTTTTTATGGTTTGGTATTTACTTATATTTAGTAACTGCTAATAAAACTTGACCAACTTATTAAAAGCAATGCTCAACTTTAACCTCTATTGTTGATCAGCCTTACACATCACATGAACTCCCACCTTTGGTGAGTTCATGCCACATTATTCCCCACAACTTGTTGAGCGATGAACATGTGTGAGCTCACCCTTGTTGTCTCACACCCCCCCCACAGGAGAAGAACAGGTGGTTCAAGAGGAGCCACACAACAAGGAGTTCGATTCGATCTAGGTGCGTCTCCCAGTTGACTTTCTGGCGCCAAGGATGATTTTTAGTTTGATCTATATTTATCTTTTATTTTGTAAGACTTTCGCTATGTAATAAGTACTCTGATTATATTGTGACATTTATCTCTATAAACTCTGTTATTATATATGTTGTCTTCTTTGGCGCATGTATGAGATACACCCGGCTTTGTTCCTTAAAGCCCAGCCGTTACACCTCAGATCTTTCTTGGAAAGCACGCTGGCTCCTCTCATCTGGTCGAACAGATCTTCTATTCTGGGCAAGGGGTACTTGTTCTTGATTGTGACTTCATTCAGAGCTCGGTAATCAATGCACATCCTCCTAGTGCCATCCTTCTTCTCCACGAATAGGACAGGGGCGGCCCAAGGTGAGGTACTTGGTCTGATGTAACCTTTCTCTGACAGCTCATCTATTTGCTTCTTGAACTGAACCAACTCTGGTCCAGATACCCTGTATCCTCTTTTAGAAATGGGGGTGGTTCCAGGAAGAAGGTCTTTGGCAAACTCAACTTTTCGCTCAGGTGGCATACCTGGTAAATCTTTCGGGAACACGTCCAGAAACTCTGATACAACCTTGATAGTCTCGAGTGGATCTGCATCCGTGCTTTCAATAGCCATCTGGTGACAACCTCCTTTCCTTGGCTCGGGTGAGACTAACTCAGTCACCACTTCTTCTCCTAGTGGGGACACCAACTTAATTGTCCTCTTATCACAGCTAATAACTGTCTGGTACTCATCTAGCCAATTCATTCCTAGGATGACATCTATTACCTGAGTACCCATTACTATGAAGTTAGCGGAAAACTCTATCCCCCTTATTTCCACACTTACATTCAAGCAAACACTATCGGCTCGAACTTTGCCACCGGTTGAATCAATTTGAATGGGGGTTGACATGGTAGTTATTGGAAGATTATGCACTTCTACCCATGATGCAGTAATGAATGAATGTGTTGCTCCAGTATTAATTAACACTTCTGCAATATGGGATTCTACTGGAAACATACCTACTATCATGCTTGGTGTTTCCGGACTACTTCAGCCTCCAAATGGTTCAATCTCCCATGGTTGTAACGTGTCTAGGCGTGATTGCCTCCTCCTGGCTGAGACACATTCTGCTTTGCCGGGGCACTAGGGCCTGACTGCTGCTGAGCTACCTTCTTCGGACAATGCATCACCCAATGGTCTTGCTCTCCACAATGGAAACATGCTCGGCCTCCTCCTTGCACTTGGGCTACTTGACTACTCTGGTTGGTTGCTGGGACAGGAAGGCGAGGTGCCTGTGGATTCTGCCTCTGGAACTGACTTCCTCCTGACTGACTGTTCTGGCAATTCTGCTGCTGATGCTGAGGGTACTACCTCTGAAACTGCTATTGAGGCGGGCGCTGATTCTGCTTGAACTGCTGAGGTAGGTTGCCTGAGAAACGGGGGTGATTGCTGCTCCCAGGCTGAGGTCCACCAATCTTGCGCTTGCGATCCTCCATCTTCTTGCGCTTCTTCTCTATCATAATTGCTCTGTCGATCAGGTGTTGAAATATGGGGAAGGTATGCTTCATCAGCTGATAATGCAGGGGATCGACTAAGCCTCTCAAGAAACAATACTGCCTCTTGGCATCTGTGTTGACATCTTCAGAAGCATAGCGGGACAGCTGCAGAAACCTGTATCGGTACTTACTGACTAACGTGGGCCCTTGCTTGAGCGCCAAAAATTCCTCTTTCTTCACCATCATCAGACCTTCTGGAACATGATACTGATGGAAATTATCTCTGAATTCCTCTCAAGTGATGATATCGGGGTTGGCGTGGGTGGCGAGGTAGGACTCCCACCAGGACTGAGCTGCTCCCCTCAACAGAAGGGGACCATACAAAACCTTCTCTCTGTCATCACACTGAGCGGTGTGCAACTCCTGCTCCACGGTACACAGCCAATCTTCAACATCCATGGGGTTAGCAGAGTGAGCGAACACTGGGGGATGACCTCTCATGAATTCAGCACGCTTGTCTCTGGGCATTTGAAGCATTTGCACTTGCATCTGAGGTTTAGGTGGGGTTGTTGCTGCTGCATGGCGGCTAGAGTCTGACCAATAGCTTAGACTGCCTGAGTCTGCATCAAAAACATCTGCTCTATTGTCATCGGGGGCGGCGGTGGCAACTGCTGTTGAGGTGCCTCATCTTGTGGTGCTTGCTGCTCCTGCTGAGCACGCCTTCCTCCTGTGCGCCTATTGTCTGACATCTGCAGATTGCAATCACACATTAGAACTGATCTAGAAAATCTTGCAACATAAGAAAAGAGTATAAAATCCTTCCACAATACTGAACAGGTAAGCATCTTCACTGACTCCCAACATAGGCAAACACAGCTTCTCAGATAAAGAGGAAAGTAGAATAAAAGGCTTCCCAACTAGATAACTAATTTTATTAACATTAACAAGTAAACCAAAGTGCAGGGGGTACCCACACTCTGGCGACAGTCATTACAAATATCCAAATCCATCATAGTTCATCATGACAAACATAAAAACACAGGATGAGCAAACTACCCTATCTAACTAATACTAATTGAGAACAAGACTAAGACTAAGACTTCTATTTTAAACATTAATTACAAGATCCAACACTGATGATCTAGGGTCCTAAATTTATCGTGGTCCTGCAGTCGGGGTTGCCATAGACATCGTGTCCACGCCGAGGTGAGCGGTACAGGTGCTGAGTCCCGACGGGGGTGGGGGAGCCATCCGCTAGGTGACGGTGCTCCGCGCGCTCAGCCCACAACTGGGCGATCTCAGCACGAGCCCTACTCAGCTCATCTAAAGCGTGGTCCAACTCCATGTTTAGCACAGCAGCTAGGTTGATTGTGCTGCTCAACCTAGGATTGTCCTCTCCAACAGGTGAGACAATCACGCCTCCTGTGCTGCCATGTGGACGGCGGGGTAATATCTCATGTCGAGACCATTGGCTACCCCACCGAACACTGAGCAGTAGTGCGAAAGCGCACACCGTGCGACATCCGAAAGGGAAATAGGCTTACACCTTTTCCTAAATGATTTTGGTGGTTGAATTGCCCAACACAAATAATTGGACTAACTAGTTTGCTCTAGATTATAAGTTTTACAGGTGCCAAAAGTTCAACACAAACCAATAAAAAGTCCAAGAAAGGGTTCAAATAAAAAGAGCAAAAGAAAACTAAAGGCTGCCCTGGTCTGGCGCACCGGACAGCGTCCGGTGCACCAGGGAGATCAACTCCAAACTTGCCACCTTCGGGTTTCTGGGAATGCCTCTCCACTATAATTCACCGGACTGTCCGGTGTAGCACCGGACTGTCCGGTGTGTCAGCGGAGTAATGGCTAACAGCGCCAACGATCGTCTGCAAAAGTGTACAGTGAAGCTACAGTGCGTGGACTACGTGCGCACAAGTCAGAGCAAGCGCAGATGGCGCACCGTACAGTGAACAGTGCATGTCCGGTGCGCCACCGGACTGTCCGGTGGCCCCGTTGTCAGAAGCTCCAATGGTCGGAACCCAACGGCCTAGTGACGTGATTGGCGCACCGGACAGTGTCCGGTGGCGCACCGGACTGTCCGGTGCGCCATACGACAGAAGCCCTCACCAACGGCCATTTTGGTGGTTGGGGCTATAAATACCCCCTAACCACCACACTTCAATGCATCCAAGTTTTCAGCCATCAAACCTCATACAACAGCTCTAGACTTCATTCCAAGACACAAACAAAGAGATCAAATCCTCTCCCAAGTCTGAAATCACTCCAAACAAATTAGTGATTAGAGAGAGAGACTTTTGTGTTCTTTTGAGCTCTTGCGCTTGTATTGCTTTTCTTTTTCCTCTATTCTTGTTTCCAACTCACTTGTAATCAAAGCAAGAGACACCAAGTTGTGGTGGTCCTTCTAGTGGACTAAGTGTCCCATTTGATTGAAGAGAAAGGCTCACTCGGTCTAAGTGACCGTTTGAGAGAGGGAAAGTGTTGAAAGAGACCCGGTCTTTGTGACCACCTCAACGGGGAGTAGGTTTGCAAGAACCGAACCTCGGTAAAACAAATCACAGTGTTCATCCGCTTTATTTCTTTGTTGATTTGTTTTCCCTCTCTTTTGGACTCGAATTTAATTCTAACGCTAACCCCGGCTTGTAGTGTGTGCTTAAGTTTGTAAATTTCAGATTCTGCCTATTCACCCCCCTCTAGGCAACTTTCAATTGGTATCGGAGCATGGTACTTCATTAAGAGCCTAACCGCTCGAAGTGATGTCGGGAGCTCACGCTAAGCAGGAAATGGTGACCGGCGAGAAGCCTGCCACAAGCCACGGGAAGGCTCCATCGGGGGAGTCCGGCAACAAGAAGAGGGAGGAGTCACCTCCCCGCGTCAAGTCGCACCGGAGTGGCGACAAGAAGAAGAAAATGAAGAAAGTGGTCTACTACAAGACCGATTCTTCGTCGCCCTCCACCTCCGGCTCCGACACGCCTTCCGTCACTTCTAAGCGCCATGAGCACAAGAAGTTTAGTAAGATCCCCTTATGCTATCCTCGTATTTCCAAACGCACCCCTTTACTTTCCGTCCCATTAGGCAAACCACCGGTTTTTGATGGTGAAGATTATTGCATGTGGAGTGATAAAATGAGGCACCATCTAACCTCACTCCATGCTAGTATTTGGGACATTGTTGAGTTTGGTGCGCAGGAACCATCCGTTGGGGATGAAGGCTATGACTCGGACGATGTAGCCCAAATCCGGCATTTCAACTCCCAAGCCACTACTATACTCCTCGCCTCTCTAAGTCCAGAGGAGTATAATAAGGTGCAAGGGTTGAAGAGTGCCAAGGAGATTTGGGACGTGCTCTAGACCGCGCACGAAGGAGACGAGGTGACCAAGATCACCAAGAGGGAAACGATCGAGGGGGAGCTCGGTCGCTTCATGCTTCATCAAGGGGAGGAGCCACAAACAATGTACAACTGGCTCAAGACCTTGGTGAACCAAGTGCGCAACCTCGGGAGCACAAAGTGGGATGACCATGAAATGGTCAAGGTTATTCTTAGATCACTCGTTTTTCTTAACCCCACTCAAGTTCAATTAATTCGTGGTGATCCAAGATATAAACTAATGTCTCCCGAGGAAGTGATACGAAAATTTGTGAGCTTTGAATTGATGATCAAAGGCTCCAAGAAAATCATCGAGCAAGGCGCCACCTCTACATCCGAGGTGCAGCGTCACCTTCAAAGCGATGGAGGAGAAGAAGAAAGAGTCTACATCAAGTAGGCTCCCCATCAACGCCTCCAAGCTCAACAATGAGAAAATGGCTTTAATCATCAAAAGCTTTCGCCAAATCCTCAAGCAAAGGAAGGGAAAAGATTACAAGCCCCGTTCCAAAAAGGTTTGCTACAAGTGTGGTAAGCCCGGTCATTTCATTGCTAAATGTCCATTATCTAGTGATAGTGACAGGGGCGACGACAAGAAGGGAAAGAGAAGAGAAAAGAAAAGGTACTACAAGAAGAAGGGAGGCGATGCCCATGTTTGCCGGGAGTGGGACTCCGACGAGAGCTCCACCGACTCCTCCTCCGACGAGGACGCCGCAAACATCGCCGTCAGCAAGGGTCTTCTCTTCCCCAACGTCGGCCACAAGTGCCTCATGGCAAAAGACGGCAAGAAGAAGAAGGTAAAATCTAGATCCTCCACTAAGTATGCAACTTCTAGTGATGAGGATAATTCTAGTGATGATGAGGATAACTTGCTCACACTTTTTGCCAACTTAAACATGCAACAAAAAGAAAAATTGAATGAATTGATTAGTGCTATTCATGAGAAGGATGAACTCTTGGATAGCCAAGAGGACTTCCTAATTAAAGAAAATAAGAAGCATGTTAAGGTCAAAAATGCTTATGCTCAGGAAGTAGAAAAATGTGAAAAATTAACTAGTGAGCAAGGCACTTGCCATGATATTATTTCCAACCTTAGAGATGAGAATGCTAAATTAGTTGCTAAGGTTGAGAAGTTAGATGTTTGTGATGATTCAATTGTTAATCTTAGAAATGATAATGCTAGTTTAATTGCTAAGATTGATAAGTTGAATGCATCTCTCTCTAGCCTTAAAATTGAGAATGAAAAATTAATTGCTAAGGCTAAAGATTTAAATGTTTGCAATGTTTCTATTTCCAATCTTAGAGATGAGAATGCTATTTTACATGCTAAGATTGTTGAATTAAATACTTGCAAACCCTCTACATCTACCGTTGAGCATGTTACCATTTGCACTAGAAGTAGAGACATTAATGTTGATGCTATTCATGATCACGTAGCTTTAATTAAGAAACAAAATGATCACATAGCTCAACTTAGTGCCAAAATTAATGAGCATGACTTAGAAAATGAGAAATTTAAATTTGCTAGAAGCATGCTCTATAGTGGGAGACGCCCTGAGATTAAGGATGGCATTGGCTTCCAAAAGGGAGACAATGTCAAGCTTAATGCCCCCAAGAGATTGTCCATCTTTGTTAAGGGCAAAGCTCCCATGGCTCAGGATAACGAGGGTTACATTTTATACCTTGCCGGTTATTTCGAGCACAAGATTAGGAGAATTCATTCTAGGAAGTCTCACTCTGGCTCTCATCATGCTTTTATGTATAAGAGTGAGGCATCTAGTTCTAGGCAATCCACTCATGTTAAATTGCCTAAGAAGAAAACTCCAATTGAATCAAATGAACCCAATATTTCATTTAAGACTTTTGATGCATCATATGTGCTCACTAACAAATCAGGCAAAGTAGTTGCCAAATATGTTGGGGGCAAACACAAGGGGTCAAAGACTTGTGTTTGGGTACCCAAGGTGCTTGTTTCTAATGTCAAAGGACCCAAGACCGTTTGGGTACCTAAGAACAAGGCCTAAATTTGTTTTGTAGGTTTATGCATCCGGGGGCTCAAGTTGGATCATTGATAGCAGGTGCACAAACCATATGACAGGGGAGAAAAGGATGTTCTCCTCCTATGAGAAAAACCATGATCCACAACGAGCTATCACATTCGGGGATGGAAATCAAGGTTTGGTCAAAGGACTTGGTAAAATTGCTATATCTCCTGACCATTCTATTTCCAATGTTTTTCTTGTAGATTCTTTAGATTACAATTTGCTTTCTGTTTCTCAATTATGCAAAATGGGTTACAACTGTCTTTTTACGGATATAGGTGTTACTGTCTTTAGAAGAAGTGATGATGCAGTAGCATTTAAGGGAGTGTTAGAGGGTCAGCTATACTTAGTTGATTTTAATAGAGCTGAACTCAACACTTGCTTAATTGCTAAGACTAACATGGTTTGGCTCTGGCATCGCCGACTAGCCCACATTGGGATGAAGAATCTTCACAAGCTTCTAAAGGGAGAGCACATTTTGGGACTAACAAATGTTCATTTTGAGAAAGACAGGGTTTGTAGCGCATGTCAATCAGGGAAGCAAGTTGGTGTTCATCATCCACACAAGAACATCATGATGACCGACAGGCCGCTTCAGCTGCTCCACATGGATCTATTCGGCCCAATAGCTTACATAAGCATCGGTGGGAGTAAGTACTGTCTTGTAATTGTGGATGATTATTCTTGCTTCACTTGGGTGTTCTTTTTGCAGGAAAAATCACAAACCCAAGAGACCTTAAAGGGATTCTTGAGACGGGCTCAAAATGAGTTCGGCTTAAGGATCAAAAAGATTAGAAGCGACAACGGAACGGAGTTCAAGAACTCACAAATAGAAGGCTTTCTTGAGGACAAGGGCATCAAGCATGAGTTCTCTTCTCCCTACACGCCACAACAAAATGGTGTAGTGGAGAGGAAGAATAGAACTCTACTTGACATGGCGAGGACCATGCTTGATGAGTACAAGACTTCGGACCGGTTTTGGGCCAAAGCAATCAACACCTCTTGCTACGCCATCAACCGCCTCTACCTTCACCGAATCCTCAAGAAGACATCATACGAACTCCTAACCGGTAAAAAGCCCAATGTTTCATATTTTAGAGTCTTTGGTAGCAAATGTTTTATTCTTGTTAAAAGAGGTAGAAAATCTAAATTTGCTCCTAAGGCTGTAGAAGGCTTTTTACTTGGTTATGATTCAAACACAAGGGCATATATAGTCTTTAACAAGTCCACTGGACTAGTTGAAGTTTCTTGTGACATTGTGTTTGATGAGACTAACGACTCTCAAGTAGAGCAAGTTGATCTTGATGAGCTAGATGATGAAGAGGCTCCGTGCATCGCACTAAGGAACATGTCCATTGGGGATGTGTGTCCTAAGGAATCCGAAGAGCCTCAACAAGCACAAGATCAACCATCATCTTCAAATCAAGCATCTCCACCAACACAAGATGAGGACCAAGCTTAAGAAGATGAAAATGAAGATCAAGAAGATGAGCCACCTCAAGAGGAGAACAATGATCAAGGGGGAGATGCCAATGATCAAGACAAGGAAGATGATGATGGTCCAAGATCGCCTCACCCAAGAGTCCACCAAGCAATACAACGAGATCACCCCATGAACACCATCCTCGGTGATATTCAAAAGGGGGTAACCACTTGATCTCGTGTTGCTCATTTTTGTGAACATTACTCCTTTGTGTCTTTTATTGAGCCATACAGGGTGGAAGACGCATTAAGGGATTCGGATTGGGTGTTGGCGATGCAAGAGGAACTCAACAACTTCACGAGGAATGAGGTATGGCATCTTGTTCCACATCCTAACCAAAATGTTGTAGGAACCAAGTGGGTCTTCCGCAACAAACAAGATGAGCATGGTGTGGTGACAAGGAACAAAGCCCGACTTGTGGCCAAGGGATATTCACAAGTGGAAGGTTTGGATTTCGGTGAAACCTATGCACCCGTAGCTATGCTTGAGTCAATTCGTATATTACTTGCATATGCTACTTACCATGGCTTCAAGCTTTACCAAATGGATGTAAAGAGTGCCTTCCTCAATGGACCAATCAAGGAGGAGGTCTATGTTGAGCAATCTCCCGGCTTTGAAGATAGTGAGTATCCTAACCATGTCTATAAACTCTCTAAGGCGCTTTATGGGCTCAAGCAAGCCCCAAGAGCATGGTATGAATGCCTAAGAGATTTTCTTATCGTTAATGGCTTCAAAGTTGGAAAAGCTGATCCTACTCTCTTTACTAAAACAATTGATAATGATTTGTTTGTGTGCCAAATTTATGTTGATGATATTATATTTGGGTCTACTAACAAATCTACTTGTGAAAAGTTTAGTAGGATAATGGTACAAAAATTCGAGATGTCTATGATGGGGGAGTTGAAGTATTTTCTAGGATTTCAAGTCAAGCAACTCCAAGAGGGCACCTTCATCAGCCAAACGAAGTACATTCAAGACATACTCATCAAATTTGGAATGAAGGATGCCAAGCCCATCAAGACACCCATGGGAACCAATGGGCATCTCGACCTCGACACGGGAGGTAAATCCGTAGATCAAAAGGTATATCGATCGATGATAGGTTCTTTACTCTATTTATGTGCATCTCGACCGGATATTATGCTTTCCGTATGCATGTGTGCAAGATTCCAAGCCGATCCTAAGGAAGTTCACCTTAGGGCCATAAAACGAATCTTGAGATATTTAGTTTATACTCCTAAGTTTGGCCTTTGGCACCCCAGGGGATCCACATTTGATTTAATTGGTTATTCAGATGCTGATTGGGCAGGGTGTAAGATTGATAGAAAGAGCACATCAGGGACTTTCCAGTTCTTGGGAAGATCTCTGGTGTCTTGGGCTTCTAAGAAACAAAATTTTGTAGCTCTTTCTACCGCCGAAGCCGAGTATATTGCTGCAGGCCATTGTTGCGCACAATTGCTTTGGATGAGGCAAACCCTTAGGGACTATGGTTACAAATTAACCAAAGTCCCTCTTCTATTTGATAATGAGAGTGCAATCCGCATGGCGGATAATCCCGTTGAGCACAGCCGCACTAAGCACTTAGCCATTCGGTATCACTTTTTGAGGGATCACCAACAAAGGGGGGATATCGAGATTGCATATGTTAGCACCAAAGAACAATTAGCCGATATCTTTACCAAACCACTAGATGAGAAAACTTTTACCAAACTTAGGCATGAGCTAAACATTCTTGATTCTAGGAATTTTGATTGATACTTTGCACACATAGCTCATTTACATACCTTTGATCATCTCTTTCATGTGCTATGACTAATGTGTTTTTCAAGTGTATTCCATGCTAAGTCATCGATTGAAAGGGAAATGGAGTCTTCGACGAAGACAAGGCTTCCACTCCACTCCATCGAATTATTCATCCTTCATCGTCGCTCGACACTGTTCTTCATGTTGGTATAATCTTCACTCATACATTATTTACCAAAGGGGGAGATAGTAGTTAAAGGGCTTATATTTCACTCACAAAGTATCTGTTTTTGGCGATTCATGCCAAAGGGGGAGAAAGTATTAGCCCAAAGCAAAAGGACCGCACCACCACCAATTTCAAAAATTATGTTCGTTCACTTTGTATTAAAAGAAGTTTTTTCAATTGGTATCTTATTTTTTGATATAATTTCAAATTGGTATGATCCCTTCAAAATTAATATCTAAAACCCACTTGAACACTAAGAGGAGAATTTCATTAAGGGGGAGTTTTGTTTAAGTCAAAGGAAAAGCATTTGAAACAGGGGGAGAAAATTTCAAATCTTGAAAATGCTTCTCAAAATCTTATTCATTTACCTTTGACTATTTGCAAAAAGACTTTGAAAAGAATTTCCAAAAGAATTTGCAAAAACAAAACAAGTGGTGCAAGTGTGGTCCAAAATGTTAAAAATAAAGAAAGCATCCATGCATATCTTATGAAATGTATATTCGTTTAGTTCCAAGTAACCTTTGTACTTACATTATGCAAACTAGATCAATCCTGCACTCATATATTTGCTTTGGTTTGTGTTGGCATCAATCACCAAAAAGGGGGAGATTGAAAGGGAAATAGGCTTACACCTTTTCCTAAATGATTTTGGTGGTTGAATTGCCCAACACAAATAATTGGACTAACTAGTTTGCTCTAGATTATAAGTTTTACAGGTGCCAAAAGTTCAACACAAACGAATAAAAAGTCCAAGAAAGGGTTCAAATAAAAAGAGCAAAAGACAACTGAAGGCTGCCCTGGTCTGGCGCACCGGACTGTCTGGTGTGCCACCGGACAGTGTCCGGTGCACCAGGGAGATCAACTCCGAACTTGCCACCTTCGGGTTTCTGGGAATGCCTCTCCACTATAATTCACCGGACTGTCCGGTGTAGCACCGGACTGTCCGGTGTGCCAGCGGAGTAACGGCTAACAGCACCAACGGTCGTCTGCAAAAGTGTACAGTGAAGCTACAGTGCGCGGACTGCGCGCGCAGAAGTCAGAGCAGGTGCAGAAAGCGCATCAGACAGTGAACAGTGTCTGTCCGGTGCACCACCGGACTGTCCGGTGGCCCCGTTGTCAGAAGCTCCAACAGTCGGAACCCAAGGGCCTAGTGACGTGGTTGGCGCACCGGATTGTCCGGTGCGCCATACGACAGAAGCCCTCACTAACGACCATTTTGGTGGTTGGGGCTATAAATACCCCCAACCACCACACTTCAATGCATCCAAGTTTTCAGCCATCAAACCTCATACAAGAGCTCTAGACTTCATTCCAAGACACAAACAAAGAGATCAAATCCTCTCCCAAGTCCAAAATCACTCCAAACAAATTAGTGACTAGAGAGAGAGACTTTTGTGTTCTTTTGAACTCTTGCGCTTGGATTGCTTTTCTTCTTCCTCTATTCTTGTTTCCAACTCACTTGTAATCAAAGAAAGAGACACCAAGTTGTGGTGGTCCTTGTAGTGGACTAAGTGTCCCATTTGATTGAAGAGAAAGGCTCACTCGGTCTAAGTGACCGTTTGAGAGAGGGAAAGGGTTGAAAGAGATACGGTCTTTGTGACCACCTCAACGGGGAGTAGGTTTGTAAGAACCGAACCTCGGTAAAACAAATCACCGTGTTCATCCGCTTTATTTCTTTGTTGATTTGTTTTCCCTCTCTTTCGGACTCGAATTTAATTCTAACGCTAACCCCGGCTTGTAGTGTGTGCTTAAGTTTGTAAATTTCAGATTCCGCCTATTCACCCCCCTCTAGGCAACTTTCAATATCTTGTATGGCTGCCTCATCTGAGTCCCGCTTAGAGATAGAATAATGCTCCGAGCAGACCTCCGCACCCCGGAGACTATCCTACGGACGACGAACCAAACAAGTTGCCTCTCAGCGGTCCGGGTAAGACCCACAACTGTGCTGGAAGACAACACAGCGATACTCGATGGACCAAGTGTGCCGGTCGAGTGCTTGGCGTAGCAAGGTGTCGAGCGCATCGTGGAAGTGATACCCGAGAGTGGCATCACGAGTGATGGGTCGAGCAACCCATCCCTCCGGCTCATACTCCTCTGAAAGGTTGGTGTTGTGGCTCGAGCTACTGTCGTCACCTCCATCGTCGAGGTCTCCTCCAACAGCTACTCCAGCGGCCGGGACGCCCAATGGTGGTGCAGGGGGCGCCTCCAGCGGGGGCACAGGAGAGTTGCGCCTCACAGACTCTACCTCCTGTTGAGGCGAGGATGAAGAGCCCTGCTCCTCCAACTCCTGTCGCCGACGCTCTTGCTCCTCATGCAGGCAGTGGTGCAGCATCTCCAAATGGCTAGACTGACCAGCCACCAGACGGTGAAGCGGGCGCTCCGCGAGACGAGAAGGCAAGAAAGGAATGGCTAACTTTCGTGTTGTGTGTCTAAGACGAGCCATCTACAAATGACACCGTAAGCATAAGCGTGAGAACAGAACTAGTATGACCAGCAAGTAGACCATAAAAAATTAGGAAATAGAATAAAACAAGATTTTCAACAAGGTATAATATATATAATAAAACATAGAATTGGTCTATATGACCAACTTTTGAAGGGACACCAAGGTCAAGTGAGAATAGGGGTCTATAGTCCTTAGAACGACCAGTCTACTCAAGGTTAGCGGGCCTACAGTCAGCACGACTTTGATACCACTTATGTCACACCCGGTTTTAACAGTTACATAATCGTACATCATCACACAGTGCTCAAATAATAACATAAAAGAGAGTAATAGTTGATTACATCATGATGTTCGAGACATCCACATAGTCATTAACAATTATCAATGTGCGGAAATGAAACGTAGATAAACATGGCCTTCACAGGCAGCCGACTAGGGGTTTGCTGCTAACCCACGCCTAGAACTCATTGAACTCTTGGAACTCCTAGAAGTCCTCCTCCACGACTTCATTTTCTCCTGAGCAGTGGTTGCAACGTGGACAACCTGGGGGTTGGTGTGGAAACCAAGGGTGAGTACACATCAACATACTCATCAATTGTCCCGTTTGGCTGTACTGGACTAGCTTTATGCGGGGTTAAAGTCAAGCAGTTGCTTTTAGTTGGTCAGGTTATTATTACTAGTAGAGAGCCAGGTTTTAGCATTAACCCAAGTTGTTAACCCAAAAGTACCCTTTCCAAACGGAAAGAATACCAGAAACCATAACCATAATCATAATCATAATAGAAACCAGTATTATCCTCATCCTCATCTGTAAGCCAAACATCTCTGATCAATGTGTCTATAATCAATGGAGCTCCCTTGGCTGCTCATAACCGCGAGCACGGCTGATATATCAGTTTCATAACGCTCTACAAAGGTTGCGCACTTTACCCACAAGTCGTGATTCCCTTTTGCCTCGGGCCGATCAAACCCTTAAACACTACCAAGGTGAATAGGCAGGGTTTCACTACGTAGCCTTTACAAAGATTCCCTGAGGCTGTAGCCGCCCGTTAAGTTTCCTAAATGTAACACACTCCTCCCCAAGGGGCAATCCACCCTTAGCAGAGCGAGCCGCATACACCGAGCCCCATTGACGGCACGACGGCGAAGCGAACTACACCCCAGTTCCTCTAATTATTCAGCTAAGGGCGTCCCATACCACCCTCATGGTTGCACTGTTTTCCCAGGTGGTCATCCAACGAACCAATCCTTACGGAGAGGCACTCGAGAAACCGCTCGAGTCCCCTTAAATGTCACAATATCATAGTCATAATCAAAAGGGAAAACATCGTATTATAAATAATCTCATCATGTTCATTGATTAGTGTGGAGCAATAACATAGAGCTAAACCGAAATAACCTAACCCACATAGGTAAACAAGGGCATGATAAACAAAATCTAGTCAATCCTTAGGTATAAATTGTGTAAATACGGGGAGTGAATTATAAAATGAGTAGCACATAGATGGATCAAGGGACACTTGCCTTCACCAACCAGCTGCTGCTTAGGGTCTTCACCTGCAACTCCTTCGGACTCCGCCAACTGACCGTTATCTATACGAGTTCAAACATACATTCCACAAATTTAATACAAAAAGAACAGTACACCATGCAGTAGATTATAACAAATAAGCAGACGCTTGGCACAGGGTTCGCACCTACGACTAAGCGATTATGTTAAGCAGCTATGGATTAAAGCACTTGTCTAAACATAACCATATTAATTTAACAATCGCGCTATGCATAAAATAAAGTTACGCTACGCGTTTAATTATTATAAACAATTCAAGGTAAATTTAAAAGGATTGTCGCGCGGTGAAACGCACGATGGCACACGCAAACTAAACCGAAAATTGGGACATGTTGTCGCGCGACGAAGCGCGTGACAGCACGCGCAAACTAAGCTGAAAATAAAGTAAGTCGTCGCGTGGCGAAGCGCGCGATGCAACACTTAGAATAAATCGAAATTAATTGAATTGTCGCGCGACGAAGCCCACAACGAAATACCTGAATTAAATATGAAAATGATGTAAAGCGTCGCGCGACGAAGCGCACGACGGCATACGTCACTTAAATTGAATTTAAAACAAAACGTCGCACGACTAAATGCGCGACGTCACACATTAAATAATCTAAAATTAAAATGAATCGTCGTGCGACGAAGCGCGGGACACAGCACACTAATAAATCTGAATTTTAACTAAATCGTCGTGCGACGAAGCGCGCAACGCGGCACATTAATTAAACTAAATTTAAAATTAATCAAACTAAAATTTAAACGTGGGAATGTGCTGCACATTATGACCTAGCACGCGGGAACGCGTTGCGCGTGCCGATGGCCAGACCGGGGCCGTGCTGGGAGGGCCGTGCATGGGCCGCCGGGGAGGGGCCGCGCATGGGGCCGCCAGGGAGGGCGTGGGCCGCAGGGGAGAGGCCACGCAGGGGCCGCTAGAGAGGGGGCCGCGCGAGGGCCGCCAGTGAGGGGCCACCGGGGGAGGGCGCGATGCCGTCGGGGAAGGGCGTGGGGCCGTGGGGGAGAGGGGCTGGGGGTGCCACCGGGGGAGGGAGCGGGGCCGCCGGGGGCGCCACCGGGGGAGGGCGCGAGGATGCCGGGGAAGGGGCGCGCAGGGGTGCCGCCTGGGGAGGGCGCGGGGCCGCCCGGGGCGCCGCCGGGGGAGGGCGCAAGGCCGCGGGGGAGAGGGGCACGCATAGGGAAGAGGGAAGGGGAGGGAGGGAGAGAGGAGAGGGGAGCTCACCTTGGGATCCAACAATCGGCGATAACCGTCCACCGGATCACACTAGGGCAAGGAGGTGGGAGAGAGGTGGAAGAGAGGGAGAGGGAGTTGCTGCGCGGGAAACAAAAAATGAGGGGTGTGGGGCGCCAGGGGCGCGCAGCTAGGGGTCGGGCCGGGCTAGGCTGGGTTGGGTCGCAAGCCGGGCCGGACCGCGGGCCGGGCCGGAAACCCACTACACGCACGACCACTAATCGGAATCCAATTGCGAATCAAAACCCGAAACGAGGCGAGACGGAAGCACGATTAAACACAACATCAGACAAATAAATATGCTTCGACATGATGCAACACCCATGTCAACTTAGGTTTTTGTTTACACGTGATACGGACACCAGTCGCTATACTGCTTTGAAAATTGGAAGAAGGAGCGAAACGGGAAGAGAAAAGAGACTAACGTCTGAATTTGGTGAGTATCGAAGAAGAAAAATTTTACCCCTCAAAAAACGACCGGATGCGGGTGCTCTCCCGTACGCGAGCGCTCTGTTCCCTCTACACTCATATGGCTCTCTAACCCAACAAAAAATAGAGCGACTCCGCTCTATTCTACACTCATATGCGAGGTTGCCATATTTTATTAGGGTTACACATTTTATATGCCCACTAAGGTGCGAGACTATCACTGAGTTGTGCAAGATGGAATAATTTACTCGCAGAAAAGAGTTAGCAAGCCGAACGTATGAAATTAATAATTGCATATAATATACATTTGCACCGGTATTAATTACTTGAGGTCGCAAGCTAAAAATATAAACAATAATGCATGTCCAGGAATATCCGAAGTTCCCAACCAATGGTACTGTCTGTGTTTGTCAACCCTCCCAATACGACCCCGGCACAACAAACCTAGCTCTAAGAACATGGAGACACGCAACCCAAAGAAATCAGCTGCTAGTTCGTAGCAACAACAACAGGCGTATCTCAGGAAGCATGGATCGGGAATCCGATCCCGTGCCGTGTGGACGGGAAGGTGGCGAAGAGCAGCGTGCCGACGAGCCCTCCGGCAAGCGGCACGGCAGTCAGCACCTGCCGAGTGTCGTAGGACATGACAGGGTTGAAGCACGCCCCGACATTCCCGTCGAACATGGCCACGGACATGAACACGATGACCGACAAGAACGCGTGGAAGAAGTCGATGAACTTGATCCGTTTCTCGGCGGCCTCCACTGGCGGCGGCGCCGGCGTGCCGTCGATGACCCACAGCCCGCGGCGAGTGGCCACCGCGTACCGCACGGTCCCCTTGGCGTCATGGAAGCTGTCGGTGAAGCAGAGGAAGAAGCACGCCGCGGCGCAGAGCCCCACAAGCCAGGACGTCATGACGCGGTTCACGTCGTCGCATTTGCCACCGTTGGTGAACACCGGCGACAGCACCTCGAACGCGAGCACCGCGCCGGTGGGGAGGTGCTTGGCCAGCTCGGCGGTGCTCCGGAACGCCTGCGCCATTGCTCGCTCCAGCTGCGTTGTCTCGTCGTCGGTACCCCCACCGTCTCCCAGCCCCTCCTCCTGGCTGTGGCCGTTCGGCTCAGCCAGGAGTGGCTGGGTCTCCGGCGCAGCGTCGGAGATGCCAGCAACGACGGAGCCTGTACCAGAAGAAGCCGGCACGGAAGCTGCGGGAGCCGATGCAACGACGGCGTGCGTCGGCATGGGCTTCTGGGACTCGAGATCAACTTGGTTCTTGGACGCCATCGTGGGGACGAATAACCAAGATGGATTGGATCCTTGTGGAGAGAGTATATAAGTTCTTTGGTGGATGATGTGTTATGGAAAGAGTAGGTTTGTGGAACGCATGTATGCTGTGTTGTGTTTACGCGCAAGCAAGAGAAGACTTGCAAGCAACCCGTCAATGGCTTCCATTCTTATCATGGACCTCAGGCCTCTGGCTTAGAACATTGGCATTGGGTAGACGGCGAATGCAAGACAGATGAACGATAAGCAATTGCAACGTTGCAATCATTGCGGACCGAGAGTTTGTGGTCTGTGAATGCACGCATTGGGTGCTTATGTATAATTTTTTTGGGCACATATAAAATTGCCACGGAATATAGAAAGAGGTGTTATTTTCTTCTGTGCTAGTGGGAGGAACCATCCGAACGTTATAATTTTCTGATTACAAAAATCAAATAGTTTGAACGTGTCCACCAGCTGGTGGGTTTAGACTTGGTAAAATTGACCGTCTGATTCGGTTTCTATCGCAAACTTTGGGTACCAACATACATATGGCAGGTCTTGTTCGGACTGAATCCGCTTTATTCCTCTGACCAAAAGCAAACACCAGAAATATAATGGGCGATCTTGACTTCCTGTGGCCTAAGCAACCAATTTGAGTCAGAATTTCCATTCACTCTTTCTAATTTATTTGCACAGGATTAGCTCCACTTGGGCCATATATCGTTGTGCGCCGGCGGCTGGTCGTTCCCGTCTTCCCAGTTGAATGTACTATCTACACGTGATTAATCTAGTTTGTGATTCTATATTTTGAATTATTAAACAACTACTACTTCCGTCATCGAATATTTATCGTCGGTTAGTTTATTTTTAAACTAAAACACGACAAACAAAAAAGAATAGAGGGACCATGATCTATACAAACCAAATTAATTATGGTTTATAGATAGAGACCAAATCCATTATGGACATTTTTGTCTATTCATATCTCACAAATAGAAATACACGGCCTTTTTATACGAGGTAAAACGCTTCTTATCTTTGATAATTTTCTACTTGGTATCGAAGCCACCTCTCTACAACAACACATCTAGATCCATCCTACCAACACCATAAGCTACCATATCTTCTCTTGTTGGCTTCATCATCACCAAGAACCTCTCCAGATTCGATTATCCTCTATGGAGGGCACAAGTCTTGCTTGCGCTCAATGGTGTGCAGCTCATCGGCTTTATTGACGAGACTAATGTTGCCTTGTCGCAGAGATCGTCATCAAGGTCGGTGATAAAGAAGTCAAATAGGCTAATCCAAACTACTCACCGAGCAGCAAGTCCTTAACTTCCTTATGACCTCCATTTCACAAGAGATTCTAATACAAGTTGTCTCCATGGAATGCCAAGCAAGGTTTGGCGCATCCTAGAGTAGATATACACGACCAAATCGCATCTTAGAGTAGATATACACAACCAAATCACATGCACGTGCAATGAATACATGCATAGCGCCTACAAAAACTCAAAAAGGTAATTAGTCAATTCATTAATACATGAGCAAGATGAGATCTGCTGCAGATAATATGGCCTCTGCTACCAAAGCAATCAAAGATGATGAACTAATGTTATAAACCCTAGCGACATTAGATGGTGATTTAATCCCATATGACTATCATAGCCGCACAAATTGGACTAATATCAATTGGCAAATTATTCTTGCAATTGTTCAGATTTGAGAGCCACATGGATCTCTTGCAAGGTAGAGCACAATGCTCTGCCAATGTTGCCTGTCATGGTCATGGCGGAACTAGGACTAGTTCATGTGGTCTTGATGTATCATACAGACATTTTAGCGGCACACACGGCCATGGACTTTTGCTAGGAAGATATAGAATACCTAGTGGGAGGGGTTACTTCAACCACACCAACGACAGACCCCCTACCAGGTATGCGTAGGGGTGGTAATAGATCATGATCCAAATATTTTTTAAAATTTGCTGGAACCCTATAAATATTTTAGTTCCAAAATGAATAGAAATAGAGCTCGATCGTAATCCGATCTGATCCTTAAATTTTATAGTGTAAAATTTAGAGCTCATTGTCACCCCTAGGTACGTGGGTAGATAGAATACTATGCCCTCAACTATTAGTACAAGTTTGATGAAAGCTACACATCAAATAACAATAAGAGTGCATTAGTAGCTACGCAATGCAAGCGTACATAATCGACACTAGTTCTACAAATCATATAACTGTGAGCATTGGAATCTTATGTGCCAACGATGCTGGTATGAACATCATTCATATTGGCCTTGCCATGATTAATGGTGTCGTTTGGTTCACAAAATATAACGTAAATGATAACAGTAATGGTTCACACTCGATTACCAGCGCTAACAAGTTTGAATAGACTGATATCAATTCCTAGTATGGTTTCCGATTACGGTTGAATTTAAACAAACATGTTTTAACGTTATATGTTACCCATTACATTACAAATATATGAATCTGTAAGGAAAATGGACCCCAGCCCCTTTGCCTAAGTGATTTTGGTGTTTGATGATCAACATAACCTTGTGGACTAATATTTCACAACTGTTTGTGTGTTGTAGTTCACATGATGCGAAGTGGATTGGACCGAGGTTCTGAGGATGCAACACCTCAAAGAATACATTATAATGTTGGAGAAATAGGCATTTGCAGTTTTAAATTAATCCAGAAAATCACAGTGATGTATGTGACAATATGTATCACTACTCACATAAGCAGTATACAACAGTAAAATATGCACAAATACAAAGAACAGATTGTACCCTGCGGAGGGACTGATGCTCAAGGTATCAGTGGCTCCATTCACATGAGACATCTTGTGTGTATGTTCAATGTAGTCATATGCAGTCGATGGAGGCAGATGTACGCAGTGCAGTCCCTCAAACGACACACGCGACGAGGAACTTGATCAGCGTTGGTCAGGCAGACGAAGCGAGCAGTCGTGAGTACGCTCCCCAAAAACCTGATCGCCCGCACACCCGTGCAAACAAAGGATGTATTTGAGGCAAAACTTGCAAAGTGTCAAAGAAGGGGGAGTAGTCAATGATGAAATATATGAGGCATTATCCTCGAACATGGATGGAAAATAGTAGGCTTTTAAGGGTAAGTTCAAAGTAAGCATGAAGGTAAGGGTATAGATATTACAAGGTTTTTTTAAAGGCATCAACGGACAATGAAGTAGGAGAGGAGGTAAATAGGCATAAGAACAAAGGATAGAAGTACCATAAAGGATGGAGTTAAGACTGGACCTGCAAATGGAAAATGAGAGGGTACGTCCAAGGGCCATATAGGTAAATTGCCAGTCTCAAATTGTGGTTGAAGAGAGGGGATTTTTAAAGAGTAGGAATAAAGATGAGTATCAAGGCAAGATCGATGGACAACAAGGTGAGGATGATAGCAAATAAAAACACAGCAAGGGATGGAATTAACACAAAACTTGTAAGGCGACAAGAAGTGAAAAGAAACCAAGGGAGAGATAGGTAACTTGCAATTCTCAAACTGGGTTGAAAGAAAGGGGAGGCTTTTAAAGGACAAGTTCAAGGTAAGCATTTAGATAGAAGACATAAATATCGCAAGGGTCAAAAGCGATAACAGACAAGGGTATAAGAGAAAAGATGAAGGCATAGAAGAGCCAGCGGTATGAGTACAACAAAGAATGGAGTTGCGCCCAAGCTTACACGCTGTTGGTCCGTGTTCTCGAATGCTTTACATCAAGAACAAAGCAACATAATTGTTAATGATTAAAGACCTTCGTCCTTCTAAACATTATCTCCTTTTGGATATAATGATCTTCAGACGAAGGTCATGAAGGATGTACCTTCATCATCTCGGTAAATAAGTAAATATAAATGAAGAAACATGAAACACAGAAGAAGAATGTAAATAATGACAATATAGCAATACATTATTTACATTTTTATTTCATTTCATAAACATGAATAGATGTTCACAATATTTATATTTCATTGATACCTTCGGCTCGATAGAAGGTGAGAATGTGAGAGTGACGCGGGAGCGATTACAATACAGCGTGAACAGTATGGTGTTACTGTTCATCTATTTATAGGCACGGGACGCAGCCCGGACAAAGTTACATTTATGTCCCTAACTTTTACTCCTAACAATAAGGCAAGCTATCAAGGGTTAAGTAGTCTTTTCTCCTTTAGGTCGGTTCCATCTTCCACCTTCGTCGTTGTGCTAAGCCGAAGCTTCTTCAACCACAGCTTCGGCGCTCGTTCATCCTGCTCCCGGGTTGTATCTTCATATCACGCATGCTTTCATCCCAAAGTCAAAGACTCCTATATCAGTCTATGTTACACTAAAAAACATATTAGTCACGTATTTGAGGACCTTCGGAAGAGAAAGGCCCCCAACAGTGGCCCCTCGCAGTATCAATTTGTTTTTGTATTAAACAAATTCAGACTACGACGTGAACGAAGGCCTTTAGTCGAAGGTCCGAAAAAACACCTTCCCTTCGCTAGAATAGCGAAAGTGAATGACATGTATGTGCCATCTCAACCGCTTGTGCTATTTTTCAAGCTTGAATTTTCTTGTTGTGCCAGATTTTGATTGATTTGTCAGTTTCAGCATTTGCACAAGTGCTTACTAGATGGCTGAAGAGAAGAAGGTTGTTGACCCTGCACTAGCTGGGTTTTACGAGGCTATGGAGAAGACAACAGAGAAGATCACCAATGAAATGCTAGCTAGGTTGTCTGAAGATTCTAGCGATAGCGAAAGCTTTGATTTGGAAAGTGGGAATAAAGACGCCAAAGATCGGCCCTGGCGGCCGAGTCATACCATCTTCGGAAAGTCATCCATCAATCAAAGTCAGATTGATGCTATGAAAGGGAGATATTTTCGTGATATTTCCATTGTGAGAGCTGGAGGGGACAGCGCCGCCCCTGTGCCCGAAGTAGACGAAGTTGTTGTTTACAGGAGCTTCATGAAGGAAGGGCTTTAGTTTCCATTGAGTAAATTTCTAGTTGAAGTGCTAAATACCTTTGAGATTTTTCTTCATCAGATTACCCCCGAAGCTATCATCAGGATGGGGATTTTTATTTGGGCGGTGAGGAGCCAAGGACTAGAGTCGAGTGCAAAATGCTTCTGCAACATGCACGAGCTGTCCTATGAGACGAATGCTACTGGCAAGGAGTAGTATCATAATAATTTTGGTTCTTATGGTTTTGTGCCTCGCTCTGATGTGAGCTATCCAGTTCTGATGTTTCGGAAGAGGTGGCTAGGAGCTTGGATGGAAGAATGGTTTTATGTAAAGAATAACTTAGTTGAAAGGTGTCGGCGTTTCGACCCCGGGGGGTACCTGGGCCGACGAGTAAATTGTCGCTGCGTGCCCCAGCCCAAATGGGTCGGCGCGAGACAGAACACAAAGAGGGGAAAACCGCGGCTTCGTGTTGTCCTGCGCCCAGGGTGGATGCGCTTGTAGTAGGGGGGTTACAAGCGTTCGCGAGGGAGAGGGAGAGAGCCTGTCCGCCAGCTCGTCCTCCCGCGCGGCCACCTTTTCGTACGAGGGCCCTGGACCTTCCTTTTATAGATGTAAGGAGAGGGTCCAGGTGTACAATGGGGGGTGTAGCAATGTGCTAACGTGTCCGGCAGGGAGGAGCCAGAGCCCTATGTACACGCCAACGTGGCTGTCGGAGAGGTGCTAGAGCCCTGTGCATGTGATGTCGTGGCCGTCGGAGGAGCGCTTGAGCCCTATAGAAGCACAGCTGTCGGGGCTGTCGGGACCTTGCTGACGTCTCCTTGCTTCCATAGGGGGCTGAGAACCGCCATCGTCATGGGAGCACGCGGGGTGCCATCATTACTTGTTTACCGGGGCGAGCCAGATGGGACGCCAGTCTTGTTCCCCGTAGCCTGAGCTAGCTAGGGGTAGGGTAATGATGTACCCCCTTGTAGCGTGGTAGGTCCGAGCCCAAGGTCGGGCGAGGCGGAGATTCCTCCAAGGTCGAGGTTGAGGCCGAGCCCTGGGTCGGGCGAGGCGGAGATCGTCTTTCGAGGTCGAGGTTGAGGCCGAGCCCTGGGGTCGGGCAAGGCGGAGACCGTCTTCCGAGGTCGAGGTTGAGGCCGAGCCCTGGGGTCGGGCGAGGCGGAGACCGTCTTCCGAGGTCGAGGTTGAGGCCGAGCACTGGGGTCGGGCGAGGCGGAGACCATCTTCCGAGGTCGAGGTTGAGGCTGAGCCCTAGGGTCGGGCGAGGCGGAGCTTCCTATGGCGCCTGAGGCTAGACTCGGCTGCTGTCAGCCTCACCCTGGCGGGTGGCACAGCAGCCGGAGCAGGGCAGGCGTCACTGTTTTCTTGTTAGGTCAGTAAGTGGAGGGGCGAAATGACTGCAGTCACTTCGGCCCTGCCAACTGTGAAACGCGCTTCAGGATAAGGTGTCAGGCGATCCTTGCATTGAATGCTCCTGCGATATGGTCGGTTGGCAAGGCGATCTAGCCAAGGTTGCTTCACTGCGAAGTCTCAGAGGAGTGATTTGACTCCTCCGAGGTCTCAGAGGAGTGATTTGACTCCTCCGAGGTATTAATGCCTTTCGTGGTGCCTCGGCCGGTCTGGTTGTTCCCTCATGCGATCTGATCGTAGCCCGGGTGCATGGTCAGGTTCCGAGTTCTCGGGCTAGTATGTTGACGCTGTCAACGGTTTGGCCGGAGCCGGGTTTGCCAGAGCAGCCCCCGAGCCTCTGCAAAGAGCGAGAGGACGGTCAAGGACTGACTCGACTTTTATCATACGCCCCTTCATTGCCTTTCCGCAAGAAGGAGGGGGGGGGGGGGGAAAGCGCCATGTTGCCCTCGGAGGACGCCGAACATGGTGTCTCCAGTGAGTTGCTAACGGGTGATCCGAGTGGTTGCCCGTGCCCCGTTCGATAAGGGTTGGTTGGTGGCCCAGAGGCGCGCTCCAAAAGTACCTGCAGGTGATTTGCCGGACCCGGTCCCGTTTGATAGGGTCTGAGGGCTCGATGCCTCCCTATGATGGGATTCTGTTACAGAATCGCTCCTGCTGGTCTCGGAAATGTCCTAGGGTACCTCGGGAGCGTAGCCCGAGCCTCAGCCATGTATCGGACGTACCCAGAGTCATCCCTCGCTCTGCGTGTTCTGGGGCGGCTGTCGAACCCTTCGGGGGGCCAGCCTTCGAACCCCTGATCAGTAGTGGGCGTGGAGCCCGAGTGCTCTGAGGCGGCTGTCGAACCCTTCCAAGGGGCCAGCCTTCGAACCTCTGATCAGTAGTGGGCGCGGAGCCCGAGTGCTCTGAGGCAGCTGTCGAACCCTTCCTAGGGGCCAGCCTTCGAACCTCTGATCAGTAGTGGGCGCGGAGCCCGAGTGCTCTAGGGAGGCTGTCGAACCCTTTCGAGGGGCCAGCCTCCGAACCCCTGATCAGTAGGAGGGCTCGGGGTCCTCTTCCTTCGTGGAGAAGGATCCCTTTCGGAGTATCCCCTTTCCCGGTCCCTGTAGCAAGAGAGAGAAAGGGGAAAAGGAAAAGGATACGAAATTAAACGATGTGGCGCACCTTTTTTTGACACGGTCATCATGGCGGAGGTGAAGCGTCGCCCGCTTCGCCTGCCAAAGGTGTTGCCTGCCCTGCCGCGGAGTTAATGCGACGGGACGGGTGGTTCGCGGGGCAACCGTGGTGCGTGCGCGAGTCGTTCGAGGGACGGAACACGGGCGCGTTGTCTTCACTCCGTGGGAGAGGGCTCCCCTGCTGCTCCAGGAGGGGACGTGAGCCTACAGACGATTTAACTGCTGCTTCCGTCTGCCTGCTGCTGCCATTACTGCCGGCCCACTTTTGGCCATATCGACCGTCACACCTTCTCCCGCGGCTGACTGACCCGTGATCGATGCGCTTGGTTGGCACTGTAGGGCCATGCGCGGGGTTGCCTCGAGTCGTGGTACTGGTTCCGCAGTCGAGAAGGCGTGGTATTGGCGCAAGTGGCGGTGCAGTTTTTCGCACGTAGCAACCGGCGCGTCGGATACATGACGTGTGGGCCTGGGCCTCCACGCTGGATGCGTCGAAGTTGTAAGGGTGCGTCTCCGTGGTGCAGTTGCATGCCGCCTGCATGGCGGTCCGCCCTTTCACCCGCTGGTTTAGGCGAATGTGGAGGAGTGCTTGTAACCGCGGGGCGGTTACACGCTCCACGCGCGGCGGTTTGGCTTCTTCTGTCCTGGGCCAGCTCGCATGACGCGTGGGACCCAGCCCCCATGTCGTAGGGGGAGGACCCTGAAGCGCATTGGTGAAGACTTAGTCCGCGACGCCTGAGGACGCGAGTGGGGAGAGTCGCCTTTAAAAAGGGATCGACCTCCTGGGTGGTTGCCACGCCTTCGCACTCCCCTCATGCATTGCGCCCTTCCACCTTTCGAGCCCCCGGATGGGGAGCGCCCGCGTTGCTTTCGTCTTGCTGTTGTTGGGGGAGCGCAACTTCGTGGAGGTTGGCACCTTTCAGCCATTGCTCGGCTTCAAGGATTTTCATCAAGCAGCCCGACTGCATTCCCTCACCAATGGTCACGCAGGATGGTGACCACCGGTTCGATGGTGGGGAGAAGCAAGCCGGGCTGCGGCCTTTGCTTCGCCCTTAGCTTCAAGGATCTTCATCATCCTTGCTGGGGCAGGGAGCGAGGCGAGGCGGGGCCTGCTTTCGCGTGGGCTGGCGTCCCGCTTCTTCCTCAGACATCTGGGGGTGGAAACCATCCTCCAGCTCTGCGGAGGAAGCGTCCTCCAGCCATGCCGGGGAAGGCGAACTGCTGCTGCCCAGCCAGGGTGTAGCATTCCGTCCTCTGTCCGGGCGATGGTGGCCAGCCGCACCGGGGGGTCTCACAACACGTCGTACGCCGCGAGGGCGGTACTCGTGTTCTGGGACGGTCCCATTCTCGTTTTCGTGGCGAGGACAGGAGTGAGGACCTGCTGGTGCATTTTGGGGCGGCCGGCGCTCGCGGTGCGGTGGTCGTGGGCAGGTGGACACCGCCGTCGGTGCTGAGGTGGTGGCAGCCGGAGAAGGTTTCTCCGCAGACGAGATCGTCGGCGCCACCTGCGCTTCGGGCCTCCGGCTCTTTGGCTTTAATAGTTGGTCCTCGTCCCCCGCGAGGGTACACGAACGAGAGCCTTCCAGCGGTAGCGTTCGCCCCTAGACCATCGCTGCTGATACAGAGGTCGCCGGCGAGCCACCCGGAGCTTGTCATCCCGCAGGCCCTCCGATGTGGAGGTTGTTCATACCCGCAGGAGTGGAACCTGAGTTCCGTTTGTAATGGCACCTTGAGTGCCGGTGTCTGTTCATTGTGGCTGTCGAGGCCTGAACATCCGGGTATTTTAGTGTAATACCGGGTTTCTTCTTCATTTTGAGCACATGGACTCGCCTGTCGGCTTAGCTGAACCGCTTAACCAAGTGTGAGTTGCCCTGTGTAGAAGGTGACGAGTGAGGTATCCGTATCCCAGAGGCGTAGGAGTCCCTCGGCTCGGTCGGCCTTGCCACCCAAGGCTTCTCTTTCTCAGTTAAAGAAACCCTCGGCTGCTCTACGATGAGCCGGAGCCGGAGGCAGCGGTGTCAGCGTGGACAGAGGCGGAGTCAGCTCGAGAAGAAGCTTCGTCGGCCCAGGAGCAGGTGACTTCCCAGGCCAAGGGGGCGTAGCAGCGGAGGCTGGAACCTGGCCAGGTCGTCCACTAGCGGGACCAACCTGGAGTCGGGCTACCGAGGCCATGAGCCAGGCTGATGTCCTCGGGGGACAGCTGGTGATGAGTGAGGTATCCGTATCCCGGAGGCGTAGGAGTCCCTCGGCTCGGTCAGCCTCGCCACTTACGTGTACTCTTACTCGTCCGCAGGATTCTGTTATCGATATAGTCGAGAAGGCACGAAAAATCGTTTCGGTAGAAAAGTTTTCGAGCATTAAGACTTGTTCGGTCAGCAGAATCGCTTATCCGAGCGTGAGTTACTTATCGCAGAAGGTGATGAGTGAGGTATCCGTATCCCGGAGGCATAGGAGTCCCTTGGCTCGGTCGGCCTTGCCACTTACGTGAACTCCGTCATTTTTAGGATCCCACTATCGAAGTAGTCAAAAAGCGCGAAAGATGTTCTGGCAGAAAGACTTTTTCTGAGGAAAATTTTGACGCAGAGGGGGTTCCCCCCTTCTAGCCCCCGAGGGAGGGTCAGGTTTTGCCGAGGCAAGGCTGACCCTTCCTTGAAGGTTAGACTCTATTTGTGTATGTAAAGAGAACAAGGTATATGAATGACTTGAAAACATCTTAAGGGTAAAAGCGACGTAGCTGTCGGATGTTCCAAGCGTTGCTGTAGACCTAGCCTTGACTGTTGGCCAGCTTGTATGTTCTGGGCTTCAAAATCTTGGCGATGATGAACGGCCCTTCCCAGGGAGGAGTGAGCTTGTGGCGCCCTTGGGCGTCTTGTCGTAGCCGAAGTACCAAGTCCCCCACCTGGAGGTCTCGGGACCAAACCCCTCGGGCGTGGTAGCGTCGCAGAGACTGCTGATACCGTGCCGAGTGTAGTAAGGCCATGTCCCAAGCCTCTTCCAGTTGGTCCAGTGAGTCCTCTCGACTGGTCTAGTTGCTTCGCTCGTCGTACGCCCTTGTCCTCGGGGAACCGTATTCTAAGTCTGTGGGCAAGATAGCCTCGACCCCATAGACTAGAAAAAACGGCGTGAAGCTCGTGGCTCGGCTTGGCGTTGTCCTCAGACTCCAGACCACCGAGGGGAGTTCCTTCATCCATCGCCTGCCGAACTTGTTGAGGTCGTTGTAGATCCTCGTCTTATGTCCTTGCAGAATCATGTCGTTGGCACGCTCTACCTGCCCATTTGTCATGGGGTGAGCTACGGCGGCCCAGTCCACCCGGATGTGGTGGTCCTTGCAGAAGTCCAGGAACCACCTGCCAGTGAATTGGGTGCCGTTGTTGGTGATGATGGAGTTCGGGACCCCAAAGCGATGGATGATGTTGGTGAAGAACGCCACCGCCTGTTCGGACCTGATGCTGTTTAGCGATCGGACCTCGATCCACTTGGAGAATTTGTCGATAGCGACTAGCAGGTGCGTGAAGCCCTCGGGCGCCTTCTGCAAGGGATCGACGAGGTCCAGACCCCACACAACAAACGACCAGGTGATGGGTATTGTTTGCAGGGCCTGAGCGGGCAGGTGTGTCTGCCTTGCGTAGAATTGACACCCTTGACAGGTGCGTACAATCCTAGTGGCGTCGGCCACCGCGGTTGGCCAGTAGAAACCTTGTCGGAAGGCGTTTCGAACGAGGGCTCGTGGTGCTGCGTGATGACCGCAAGCCCCCGAGTGTATTTCTTGCAATAGCTCCTAACCTTCAGTGATGGATATGCATCGCTGGAGGATGCCTGAGGGGCTACGGTGGTAGAGCTCCTTCTCGTCACCCAGCAAGACGAACGACTTGGCGCGCCGCGCCAGTCACCGAGCTTCGGCTCTATCGAGGGGTAGCTCTCCTCGATGGAGATATTGCAGGTACGGGGTCTGCCAGTTTCGATTAGGCGTGACCCCATTCCGCTCTTCCTCGACGCGTAGTGCCTCGCCCTTGGCGGCCGAGGGTGCCTCGGGCTAGGCCGAGGCCTCCTCAGGCTCGGGCGTGTCGTCGGTCTTAACGGAGGGTTGATGTAGGTCTTGGGAGAAGACGTCCGGGGGAACCGTTGTTCGTCCCGAGGTTATCTTAGCCAACTCGTCTGCAGTCTCGTTGTAGCGTCGGGCGACGCGGTTGGGCTCGAGCCCGTAGAACTTGTCTTCTAGGCGCCGAACCTCGTCGCAGTAGGCCTCCATCTTCGGGTCGCGGTAGTGGGAGTTCTTCATGACCTGTTCGATGACAAGATGCGAGTCGCCACGAGCATCGAGGCGCCGAACCCCTAGCTCGATGGCGATGCGCAACCCGTTAACCAGAGCCTCGTACTCGGCCACGTTGTTTGACGCCGGGAAATGGAGGCGCAGCACGTAGCGGAGGTGCTTCCCGAGGGGTGAGATGAAGAGCAGGCCTGCACCCGCTCCTGTTTTCATCAGCGACCCGTCGAAATACATGGTCCAGAGTTCCGGTTGGATCGGAGCTGCTAGAAGTTGGGTGTCGATCCATTCAGCCACAAAGTCCGCCAAGACTTGGGACTTGATGGCCTTCCGAGGAGCGAACGAGATTGTCTCGCCCATGATCCCAACCGCCCACTTTGCAATCCTACCCGAGGCATCTCGGCACTGGATGATCTCCCCTAGGGGGAAGGATGACACCAGTCACAGGATGAGACTCGAAGTAGTGTCGCAACTTTCGCTGCGTCAGAATTACCGCGTATAGTAGCTTCTGAATTTGCGGGTAGCGGATTTTGGTCTCGGACAGTACTTCACTGATGAAGTAGACCGGCCTCTGGACGAGCAGTGCATGCCCTTCTTCTCTTCTCTCGACCACGATCGCGGCGCTGACCAATTGAGTGGTTGCGGCTACGTAGATCAAGAGGGCTTCTCCGGCAGCGGGGGGCACCAAGATGGGCATGCTTGTAAGGAGCGCCTTTAAGTTCCCGAGGGCTTCCTCAGCCTCGGGGGTCCAAGTGAAGCGCTTGGTCTTCCTTAAGAAGCGGTACAGGGGTAGGCCTCTTTCGCCGAGGCGCGAGATGAAGCGGCTCACAGCCGCAAGGCATCCCATGACCCTCTGTACTCCTTTCAAGTCCTTGATAGGCCCCATGTTGGTGATGGCCGCGATTTTCTCCGAGTTGGCCTCGATGCCCCGCTCGGAGACGATGAACCCCAGGAGCATGCCTCGGGGGACTCTGAAGACACACTTCTCAGGATTGAGTTTCACGCCTTTCGCCTTGAGACACTTGAATGTCGTTTCAAGGTCAGAGAGGAGGTCGGAGGCTTTCCTCGTCTTGACTACGATGTCATCGACGTAAGCCTCGACCGTTTGGCCAATGTGCTCTCCGAACACGTGGTTCATGCACCTTTGGTATGTCGCGCCTGCATTCCTCAAACCAAATGGCATAGTAATATAGCAGTACATGCCAAAAGGTGTGATGAAAGAAGTCACGAGCTGGTCGGAGTCTTTCATCCTGATTTGGTGATACCCTGAGTAGGCATCGAGGAATGACAGGGTTTCACACCCAGCAGTGGAATCCACGATTTGATCGATGCGAGGCAGAGGGTAGGGAACCTTCGGACATGCTTTGTTTCGACCACTGTAGTCTACACACATCCTCCATTTCCCACCTTTCTTTTTTAGAAGCACAGGGTTGGCTAGCCATTCGGGATGGAATACCTCTTTGATGAACCCTGCAGCCATCAGCTTGTGGATCTCCTCGCCTATGGCTCTGCGCTTTTCTTCGTCGAATCGGCGCAGAGGCTGCTTCACGGGTCGGGCTCTAGCTCGGATATCCAACGAGTGCTCGGCGACATCCCTCGGTATGCCAGGCATGTCCGAGGGACTCCACGCAAAAAACTTCGGCGTTCGCGCGGAGAAAGTCGGCGAGCAATGCTTCCTATTTGGGGTCGAGCTCGGAGCCGATCTGGACTTGCTTGGAGGCGTCGTTGCTGGGGTCGAGAGGGACGGACTTAACCGCCTCTGCTGGTTCGAAGTTGCCGGCGTGGCGCTTCGCATCTGGCACCTCCTTGGAGAGGCACTCTAGGTCAGAGATGAGGGCCTGGGACTCGGCGAGGGCCTCAGCGTACTCCACGCACTCCATGTCGCATTCGTAGGCGTGTCGGTACGTGGATCCGACGGTGATGACCGCGTTGGGGCCCAGCATCTTGAGCTTGATGTAGGTGTAGTTGGGGACGGCCATGAACTTGGCGTAGCATGGTCTCCCCAGCACTGCATGGTAGGTTCCTCGGAACCCGACCACCTCGAACGTGAGGTTTTCCTTTTGGAAGTTGGAGGGAGTCCCGAAGCAGATGGGCAGATCGAGTTGCCCAAGGGGTTGGACGCGCTTCCCGGGGATGATCCCATGAAAGGGCGCCGCACCGGCCCGGATCGTGGACAGATCGATCTGCAAGAGCCCGAGGGTCTTGGCGTAGATGATGTTGAGGCTGCTGCCTCCGTCCATGAGGACCTTGGTGAGCCTGACGTTGCCGATGACGGGATCGACAACGAGCGGGTACTTTCCTGGGCTTGGCACGTGGTCGGGGTGGTCGCCTTGGTCGTAGGTGATGGGCTTGTCGGACCAGTCTAGGTAGACTGGCGCCGCCACCTTCACCGAGCAGACCTTCCGGCACTCCTGCTTGCGGCGCCGAGCCGAGGCATTCGCCACTTGCCCTACGTAGATCATGAAGCAGTCGTGGACCTCGGGGAACTCCTCTACTTTGTTGCCCTCCTTCTTGTCGTTGTTATGGCCTTTGCCACCTTCCGCCGGGGGCCCGGCCTTATGGAAGTAGCGTCGAAGCATGACGCATTCCTCAAGGGTGTGCTTGACGGGACCCTGATGATAGGGGCACGACTCCTTGAGCATCTTGTCGAACAGGTTGGCCCCTCCGGGAGGCTTCCGAGGGTTCCTGTGCTCGGTGGCAGCGACAAGATCTGCGTCGGTGGCGTCGCGTTTCACTTGCGACTTCTTCTTAGCCTTCTTCTTTGTGCCGCGCTGAGCGGACGCCTCGGGGACATCTTCCTGCTGGCGTCCCTGAGGCTGCTTGTCCTTCCAGAAGATGGCCTCGACCGCCTCCTGACCAGAGGCGAACTTGGTGGTGATGTCCATCAGCTCGCTCGCCCTGGTGGGAGTCTTGCGACCCATCTTGCTCACCAGGTCGCGGCATGTGGTGCCAGCGAGGAACGCGCCGATGACATCTGAGTCGGTGATGTTGGGCATCTCGGTGCGCTGCTTCGAAAATCACCGGAAGTATTCCCGCAGGGATTCTCCTGGCTGCTGGCAGCAGCTTCGGAGATCCCAAGAGTTCCCAGGGCGCACATATGTGCCCTGGAAGTTTCCAGCGAAGGCTTTGACTAGGTCGTCCCAGTTGGAGATCTGCGCAGGAGGCAGATGCTCCAGCCAGGCCCGGGCGGCGTCGGAGAGGAACAGGGGGAGGTTGTGGATGATGAGGTTGTCATCGTCCGTTCCACCCAGCTGGCAGGCCAGCCGGTAGTCCGCGAGCCACAGTTCCGGCCTTGTTTCCCCCGAGTACTTAGTGATGGTAGTCGGGGCTTAGAACCGGGTTAGGAACGGCGCCCGTCGTATGGCCCGGCTGAAAGCTTGCGGACCAGGAGGTTCGGGCGAGGGACTCCAATCCTCCTCGCTGTCGTAGCGTCCCCCATGCCTGGGGTGGTAGCCTCGGTGCACCTTCTCGTTGAGGTGGGCTCGACGGTCGCGGCGGTGGTGCTCGTTGCCGAGGCGAACCGGGGCTGCAGGTGTTGCGTCTCGCGTGCGCCCTGTGTGGACCGAGGCTTCTCGCATGAATCGGGAAGTCACGGCGTGATGCTCTGTGGGGTACCCTTGCCTTCGGGAGTTAGAGCTTTCGGCCCGTCGGACCACGACATCCTCCAGGAGGTTCTTGAGTTCTCCCTGGATACGCCGCCCCTCGGTGGCGGATGGCTCCGGCCTCGCTCGGAGTAGTATTGCTGCTGCAGCCAGGTTCTGGCCGACCCCACTGGAAGCCGGGGGAGGCCTTGCCCTAGCATCGTCAGCTATGCGGTGCTGGACGTCCTGGGCCGGATGACGCGCTTCTCCTGCTAGTGCTCGGCCTGCCCACTCCTGCCCAATGTTCTGCTGGAGCTGCACAAGTTGTCCTGCTTCCTTGTCAAGCTTGGCCTGCATCTCGTGGATTTGCTCGAGCTGTGTGTCCTGACCCCCCGCAGGGACTAGGACCACAGCTAGCTCCCGAAGGATGTCAACGCGAGGCGCAGGTCTAGGGGGATCGTCGTCCTCCGGCATACCAAGGTGGTTGCCTTCGTCGTGACCCCCTAGATCGACATGGAAACATTCGCGACTTGGGCCACAGCCTTCGTTGTTAAGGCTGTGGTCATTATCGGAGCAATCGGAGAGGCAGTAGTCACATGCGGTCATGAAGTCTCGCATGGCGCTCGGATTACCGAGCCCGGAGAAATCCCAACCAGAGTCGAGCTCATCGTCTTCCTCGGAGCCCGGGGCCCGTAGGTCGAGATGGTTGTCAGTCGGTCCTAGGTTGACCACATATGGTACCCCGAAAGGTTAGGATATGCCTTTATGAAAGCGTCCACCAAAGCGGGGTCGCTTGGTGGGTTGAAGCTGAATCTAAAAGGCACAGGGTGGAAAACGGACGAAACCTCTTGATCGACGGGTGGTGACGAAGTCGCGTCGAGGACGGACTGCACCATTATCTCTGGTACGAGGCTAACGCCCAGCAAGACCTTTGCGAGCGTGCTGGCGTCATCCATCTACTTGGGGTTGGCGTGTTGCGGGGAAACGACGCTCGTCTTCGTCTCAGATGCGAGGTCAACGCCCGACGTGTCCCCCGCTGGGGCGCCGATGTCGTCGACTCGCTCGACAGCCAACAAGGTGCCGCCTCCTGCTTGGCCATGGTTGCCCCGCCTCCTCCTCCTGCGACGGGGAAGGTGACGGGACAGACCCGAATGCTGCTCTTCCGCCATGGGGGGAAGACGTCGTCGATTCCGCCGCCGCCGGGCGGGCTGACGGCCGCCATTGTCGCTGTCTCGTGGCGGAGGAAGGAGTACCATGTCGTAGCTGCCGTCGAGGGACATGAACTCGAGACTCCTGAAACAGAGCAGCGTCCCGGCTAGAGAGGTTGCTGGAGACTACCCATCTGGAGCTTGACGGGAAGTTGTTCGTCAACACACAGCAGGCCCCTACCTGGCGTGCCAACTGTCGGCGTTTCGACCCCGGGGGGTCCCTGGACCGACAAGTAAATTGTCGTTGCGTGCCCCAGCCCAGATGGGTCGGCGCGAGACAGAACACAAAGAGGGGAAAACCACAGCTTCGTGTTGTCCTGCGCCCAGGGTGGATGCGCTTGCAGTAGGGGGTTACAAGCGTTCGCGAGGGAGAGGGAGAGAGCCTGTCCGCCAGCCCGTCCTCCCGCACGGCCACCTTTTCGTACGAGGGCCCTAGACCTTCCTTTTATAGATGTAAGGAGAGGGTCCAGGTGTACAATGGGGGGTGTAGCAATGTGCTAACGTGTCCGGCAGGGAGGAGCCAGAGCCCTATGTACATGCCAACGTGGCTGTCGGAGAGGTGCTAGAGCCCTGTGCATGTGATGTCGTGGCCATCGGAGGAGCGCTTGAGCCCTGTAGAAGCACAGCTGTCGGGGCTGTTAGGACCTTGCTGACGTCTCCTTGCTTCCGTAGGGGGCTGAGAACCACCGTCGTCATGGGAGCACGCGGGTGCCATCATTACTTGTTTACCGAGGCGAGCCAAATGGGACGCTGGTCTTGTTCCCTGTAGCCTGAGCTAGCTAGGGGTAGGGTAATGATGTACCCCCCTGTAGCGTGGTCGGTCCGAGCCCAAGGTCAAGCGAGTCGGAGATTCCTCTGAGGTCAAGGTTGAGGCCAAGCCCTGGGGTCGGGCGAGGCGGAGATCGTCTTCCGAGGTCGAGGTTGAGGTTGAGCCCTAGGGTCGGGCGAGGCGGAGACCGTCTTCCGAGGCCGAGATTGAGGCCGAGCCCTGGGGTCGGGCGAGGCGGAGACCGTCTTCCGAGGTCGAGGTTGAGGCCGAGCCCTAGGGTCGGGCGAGGCGGAGACCGTCTTCCGAGGTCGAGGTTGAGGCCGAGCCCTTGGGTCGGGCGAGGCGGAGCTTCCTATGGCGCCTGAGGCTGGATTCGGCTGCTATCAGCCTCTCCCTGGCGGGTGGCACAGCAGTCGGAGCAGGGCAGGCGATGATGTTTTCTTGTCAGGTCAGTCAGTGGAGGGGCGAAATGACTGCGGTCACTTCGGCCCTGCTGACTGAGGAACGCGCGTCAGGATAAGGTGTCAAGCGATCCTTGCATTGAATGCTCCTGCGATACGGTCGGTTGGCGAGGCGATCTGGCCAAGGTTGCTTCACTGTGAAGCTTGCCCGAGCTGGGCCTCGGGCGAGTCGAAGGTGCGCCTATTGCTTGAGGAGGCCCTCGGGCAAGGCGTGAATCCGCCTGGGTCTACTGTTCCTGCCCGAGGCTAGGCTCGGGCGAGGCAAGATCGTGTCCCTTGAGTGGACGGAGCCTTGACCTGAATTGTGCCCATCAGGCTTTTGCAGCTTGTGCTGATGGTGATTACCAGCCGAGTTTAGGAGTCTTGGGGGTACCCCTAATTATGGTCCCCGACAAAAGGGAAGATACAAAGGGGATTGTTGGAACTTGCTCTCGGTCGCAAGGGGGGCCAACAAGGGTGAACAGTGACGTTAATAGGGTTTACGCGCTAGATGGCAAAAGCTCTGTTAATCTGGCCTCTCACGGGCACTGTGCGGGGGTATTTATAGGTATCTGAGCGCCCAGCACCTTGTGTTAAGGACGCATGTGCCCTCAGCCACCTAGGTTATCCCCAGAATATTCCCATAAAGCAGGGTTACAGACTGTAATTACAGGAATGCCTTTACAAATTAGGCCCGTAACACGCGGCGGCCACGCAGGGCCCGTTACAATGGGCCGGATCACACGTGGGCCTCTGAGCTGGACGAGGCCGCACGGTGGGATGACGCCATCGCAGGCCTTCGTCTGGTGCCGAATAAAGCGAAGGGTGTCCCTGCCCGTTTTGTCTCCGTCGGACCGGTGACTGCAGCGAAGACTTTGAGCGAAGTGTGGCGTCTTTGCCTTCGCCCCAACATTTGCCCTCCGAGGGACCAGTTCGACAAAGTCACCTGGTGCCGAAGACGTCGCTAGATGGCGGAGACGCTGCCCTCGCTCAAAGTGGTTCCGCGGGGGTTTTTGACATGACCGTTGATTGACACCGTACTGTTGGATTGCGGGTTTCCCGAAGCGCCGCGCCCTGTTGGATTGCGGGTTTCCCGAAGAGCCGCGCCCTGTCTATAAAAGGGGGCGGGGGTCGGCGCTTTTTGAACTTCACTTTCCGCGCTCCGTGAAAACCCTAGCCGCCTTTTCCACCGTCTTGCTGCTCGTCTGCCCGCCGTGCTCTTGTTCGCCGGAGATCTGGCTCGAGTGAAGCAGACCGCCCGCCGCCGCCGACGGTACGTAGCGATGCCGACCTCCTCTTCTTCCGCTGCCGCTACGCCGCCGGCCGACGCCTCGCCGCCGGCCAACGCCTCGTCTGAGGAGACGCTGAGTAGTTTGGTGGCGGAGGAGTTGCGCGCCGGCGATTCTGTGGATTTTGGCGTGTCGCGGATGTCGTCGGTCCGCGTGCAAGATATGCAGAGGCTGGGTTACTTTGGCGGCGGAGTTGCTCGTGTCCCGGGGACGGAGGAAGTCCCCGAGCCGGAAGGCGAGTTGGTTGTGTTCGAGGCGTTCTTCGCCACCGGTCTCCGCCTGCCTGTGCACCGATTTGTTGGCGAAGTCCTGCGCAGGTTTAATGTTCAGATACATCAGCTGACTCCGAATGCCGTGGTGGCTCTGTCGAAGTATGTCTGGGCGACGACTTCGTACGGCGGACAGCCATCAGTCGAAGTCTTTGCGAAGTACTATTGCCTGCACTGGCAGAAGAGGATGATTGGAGATGAAGTTGCCCAGTTTGGGTCCTGTACGTTTACGCCGAAGACCGGCAAGACCACGATGCAGGTAGTCGAGTTGGTTCCTTGCGCCCGCAACAAGTGGGGAAACTGGAATGAGTTTTGGTTTTACGTCGCTGAGGGTACCGTCGAAGACCATGAGGGGCTCCCCGTGTCTGAGATGTGTTCTCATTTTTACTCAGCATACCCGCCCTTTGAGGTGGCGGAGGATGATGCGGACAAAGGGGCCCTTCGGTGCGCCGCCGGCCTGAGCAGTGGGCGCGATTTGGTTGAAGAATTTGTGGCGTACGGGGTATGGCCCTTGGCGCATGTCTGGGCGTTGGGCGAAGTGTGCCCTCGCCAGATGCCTTCCCATGGTGGGAAGATCGTGCGAAGTCCTGCCTTCGCGCTGAATCTGCAAAGCCGCGATCCGGCCGCCTTTGTGCGTGAGGCGGAGGATGGGGCGGTGCGGCTCGTTGGTCGTTACGTGCCGAGGACAGAGGGCCAGCGCAGCTGGGATATCCGCGGGTCGAATGACCGTTTGAACAGGGTTTTGAATTGAATCAATTGCCGTATGACGGCTATCCCGGCCAAGACGACGTGGACCGCCGTGGGAAGAAGCCGGTGGTGGAGACTGGAGACGACCCTGCGCCGACGGCCGCCCCATCCTCTAAAAAGAGGAAATTAGGTACTGCTATGGGAGGACTTGGGGTTTCCGATGGTTTTGCTAGAGAGTTGATGAGGACATGCGCGGCCCCGGGGGGAAGGATGTCTTCGCCCGAGCTCCGGGAGTCTTCGGCGCGGATGGTGAGGGTTACCGGGGGTTGGTGGCCTAGGAATGTTCCTATCCCCCGCGCGGCCGGCGAAGACTTTTTTACATCTCGCATGGTTCGTGAATGGAGAGTTTTTCCTTACGGGCGGAATATTGTTGATGTTGTGTCGGCAGTGATGGACAAGGATCGCTAGGGAGCTACACAAAAGCGCTAGGCGGTTGTCAGGCTTCATGAAGCCAGGCCGAAGAGGCAGCGGGGGGCTGCGAAGGCTGCGGCCCCCGGCGGAGGCAAGCCGCCGCTGGCGGCGAAGTCGGGCGTCCCTGCATCTAGCATGGCGCCGGAGGCAGCGGTAGGTGCCGGTGGTTCCAAATCGACGAAGGCTGTGCCGCCGTCCAGCAGGATGCCGGAGGTCGCGAAGGCGGCCCGAGTGTTGCCGTCGTCAGGCAAGCGCGTCGCCAACTTCGCCACCGATATTAGTGTGGACGACTATCTTGGTGGTAAGCCGTTGGCTTGTTTTTTTTAATTCGTTGATACGTCGCAGGGTCGGACGAAGGCCAACTTGCTATAGTTGCGCCTGCCGCGGCGACCACGGCAGCTGCCGTAGTGCCGAAGGCGAAGGGTGGGGCTCTTAGCGCCGCAGGCGAGATGTCGGCACTCGCGGCTGTCAGGGATGAGGCGGCCGCTGTGTCCCGCCGGCTGAAGGAGGTGAAGGAGGCACTAAGTCAGGTCCGTTGAGCTAGACTTCGGTGGTGTTTTTTTTTGTCGGCTTTGTTGGGGCCGCGGTCTTACGTGTGTTTTGCAGGCGGCTGACTTCGCTGACCGCACAGCGTCGGGGGCCCTCATGGCAGTTGTGTCTAACGAAGTCGAGAGACTTCGAACGCAACATGCTGACGCCGTCCATGAAAAATCGGCCGTCGACAGTAAGTGCCGCAAGCTGGCGGACAAGGTGGCCGCACTGGAGGGGGAGAAGACTGACCTCCGGCGCCAACTGGCGGGGGAGAGGAGCGAGACCAACGAGGCCCTCGCCAAGGCGTAGGCTGCGCAGGCGGAGGCCAATCTGGCGTGGGCGGAGGGCAATCTTGCCAGGGAGCGCGCCGAGCAGCTGCAGGAGCGGCTCATTGCCCTAGAGAGCCGTGTGGAGAGGGCCGAGGCCGCGACGCGCGCGGAGGCAGAGCGGACGCGCAAACAGCTTATGGATTCATACCATGAGCTGGGCACGTGGACCGGTGACTTCGAAGTGCCAGACCGAGAGCCCGGACTTCGCTGCCTGGAGTGGGTGCAGGAGGAGTTGCAGGCACTCCCCACTATTGTGGAGGGGTTTATGTCGTATGCCTCCCTGGTCACCTGCGAGGGGGCGATGAACGCGCTCCCCCGCGAAGGGTGCCGACACTTCGAGGTCTTCGACCAAGCCGATGAAGATTTTGAGCGAGATATCTACAAGGTTGAGGACCCCATAGTGAAGGAATCCGCCGGAGCCATCTACGACCGGATGTGGGGTCCGCACGGTCGCGAGGTGGTCAGGGAGCGGGCCGAGACGACGAGGGCTCAGGTAACGTTTGTCGTTTGTTTGGCGTTTGCTGGATGTGGGCTATGTGTGGGTTTGGTGAATTTGTGTGTTGTGTCTTAGGCGGCGCGTGGCGAGAGGGTGGATGACTTCGGGGCGTTGAACAGCGCGCTGCCTGACCCGGAGCCGATCCCGGCGGAGGCCGTGTCCGGGGCCGCCCTGGAGCCGCCCCCGGAGACTGCGGAAGGCGCTCCGGATGCCCCCGCATCTGCTGCGGCCGGCGGAGACCTGCCCCCAGAGACCGCCGAAGGCGCGCCTGATGCCCCCGCAGCCGCTGCGCCGAGTGCTGAAGATCCCGCGACGGTGGCGGCGGAGGCGACAGTGGAGGCAACGGCGGAGGCTCCCGCAACGGCTGGGTCTTCGCAGGTGGCGTAGTGGGTGTAGATAGTTAGGGAATTTTGGATATGTTGCTGAATTTTGGTTGCTGCGCAGGTTCAAGATTTTGGGCCTGCGCACGCAACCGCCACTACTAAATTTTTGGCGGCTTCGACCGTGGATGGCGGTAATAAATGTGATGGGTCTGGATCTTAGTTTTCTGATTTTGCTGACTCTGGGAGCTCGGTTGAGTGGACTGAGGAGTCGTCGGAGGAGGACTTGGACTACTTTGCGGCTTTGGATGTGGCTGCGGCGGAGGCTTCACCGCACGCTGCGGACACAGAAGATGTGCCTGGTCCTAGTACCGGGCGCCGGCGGCGAAGGGCGGTTGCGAAGCGTAGAGTGAGTGGGGCGGAGGGAGGTCGGCTTCGTGTGAGTAGGGCTGGCCGGCAGGAACTGTTGTCTTTGCCAGCCGTCGTGAGTACAGGTGAAGGGGAATTGCGAAGTCTTTTTGCGGGTGAGGAGCTTAGGATAATGTTATTTAATTATAGGGAGATGGGAATTATTCCTAAGGTTGAGCCGATGTAGAGTGTGGTGCCCTCGCTTGTACATGTGTAAAGGCTTGTATGATGAGGTTGTGTGCCCCCGCACACTTGGCTATGCTTGCGAAGGCGTTATGTACTTGGTCTGGTGTGTTTTGTTATGCTGTGCTGGTGCGCATATAGTCGGTCTTGGCATGGACAGTTTGGTGTTGTCGTTTTTGCTTTTGTTGTGCTAGTCCGGCTGCACCCTTAGGCGGCTTCTGCACGGATAGTCTTCGCGGTAGACTGAGGTTTTTCGCACTTGTTGTGCTAGTCCGGCTGCACCCTTAGGCGACTTCTGCATGGATAGTCTTCGCGGTAGACTTCGGTTTTTTCGCACTTGTTGTGGTAGTCCGGCTGCACCCTTAGGCGACTTCTGCGTGGATAGTCTTCGCGGTAGACTTCGGTTTTTTCGCACTTGTTGTGCTAGTCCGGCTGCACCCTTAGGCGACTTCTGCGCGGATAGTCTTCGCGGTAGACTTCGGTTTTTTCGCACTTGTTGTGCTAGTCCGGCTGCACCCTTAGGCGACTTCTGCGCGGATAGTCTTCGCGGTAGACTTCGGTTTTTTCGCACTTGTTGTGCTAGTCCGGCTGCACCCTTAGGCGACTTCTGCGTGGATTTGTTGCACGCGAGGGTGGCTAGCGCTGAGCCTCGCGGTGACCTCGTATTGGTCGAATGTCGAAGACTGTCGTCGCGGTCTTTTTTCGACGCATGTTTTTGCGGGGGATTTTTCACACATATATTACATGGCTCCGCCTCGTTAAAAACCTCACCCCCGGGAGGAAAAGAGTGCGGGCCAGTATAAGATTGTTTTTGCGAATTACAAGGGCGAATCAGCCCTGATGAGTCAAACAAAAAATTTGCGGAGGTTGTCGATGTTCCAGGAGTGCTCCAGGTCTTCGCCGATTGGCGTTGTGAGCCTGTAAGCGCTGGGGGAAGCTTTCGTCTTGACTATAAAGGGGCCCTCCCACCTGGGCTCCAGCTTGCCCCTGGCCTCTGTCCGAGCTGTTCGGACGAGTACGAGGTCCCCTTTGCTGAATTCCCTCGGGATGACTGCGTGGTCGCGCCATGCTTTTGTCTAGGCTTGGTATTTGTTTAGGGCCTGTAGGGCGAAGACTCGGTCTCCGTCAATGAGATCCTTTGAAGTTGGCTCGTCCACGTCGGGGACGGCTGACAGAACTGTTCGCGGGGACCCATGTTTTATTTCTTGTGGGGTCATGGCCTCCGATCCGTATAGAAGGCGGAAAGGAGTAAACCCGGTCGCCCTGCACTCAGTCGTGTTTAGTGCCCAGACTGCCTCGGGTAACAAATCGGTCCATCTGCCCTTTTTTTCATCGAGGAGCATCTTTTTGACAGCTGTGAAGATTTTCCCATTGGCGCGTTCCACATCTCCGTTGGACTACGGATGATAGACTGAGGCGAAGGCAAGCTTGGTGCCAATGGAGAAGCAAAAATCCTTGAAGTCTTGGCTGTCAAACTGCTTGCCGTTGTCAACTGTTAGTTCGGACGGTACTCCGAAGCGGCAAACAATGTTTTGCCAAAAGAATTTCTGGGCAGTTTTTGATGTTATTGTGGAAATAGCCCTTGCCTCGATCCATTTGGTGAAGTACTCGACAGTGACGAAGGCGAACTTAAGGTTCCCCTGAGCGGTGGGCAGGGGCCCGACAATGTCCAGGCCCCAGCGCTGGAGAGGCCATGTGTGGGCGATCAGCTTTGTATACTGCGACGGGCTGCTTGACCGAGGAGAAAACTTCTGGCAGGCTTCGCAGGACCTTGTGACCCGATTTGCGGCGCAGATCATTGCGGGCCAGTAAAAGCCTTAGCAGATCACCTTAGCAGCTAGGGCCCTTGGCCCTGCGTGCGAGCCGCACGTGCCACTGTGGACTTCGCGTAGGATCTGGATGCCTTCGGTTTCGGTGACGCACTTAAGCATTGGCTGACTGACCCCTTTCTTGTAGAGTTGGCCTTCAATCAGTGCGAAGTCTCGGCTTCGATGTCTGAGGCGCTTGGCCTCACTGATGTCGGTTGGATGATAGTACCTCTGTAGGAACAGGGTTATTGGTGCCCGCCAGTCTTCGGTCATGATAAGGTTGACTATGCGGTGGCCCTCGCTGTCATTAGTTATTTGGAGCCCTTCGGGGCTCCGGACGGCTGGCGTGCCGATGACATGAAAGAACACGTCGGAGGGCAAGGACTCGCCCCTGGCGGCGGCCTTGGCCAATGCGTCGGCCTCTTCATTCTTGGCCCGATCCACATGTTGCAAGGTGAATCCCTTGAATTGTCTCTCGAGGCTTCGGATGGCCGCGAGGTATTGCATAAGCGCGGGGTCCTTTGCTGCATAGTCTTTCTCGACTTGGCCGGCAACTACCTTGGAGTCTGTTTTTATGATGCAGGTGGTGACTCCGAGGGCCCTTAGCTTGCGGAGGCCGAGGATGACTGCTTCGTATTCTGCTATATTATTTGTGCATCTGTCGGATTCCAGAGCGAAGCTGAGGCGTGCTGCATATCTGTGCTTGACCCCGACTGGTGAGGTGATGACTGCAGCGGCGCCTGCCCCCGCATGGCACCATGCGCCGTCGCAATGGATCGTCCAAACCTTCTCTGCGGACGGGTCTGGCTGTGTTGTTGGCCCAGTCCAGTCGACGACGAAGTCTGCCAGGACTTGCGACTTGATGGCTGTCCTGGGCTCGAAGCTGATGTGGTAGCCGGAGAGTTCGGCCGCCCACTTGGCAATCCTCACCGATGCCTCCGGGTTTCTGAATAATTCGCTGAGTCCCCTGTCTGAGGTGACTCGGACCTTGAATGCTTCGAAGTAATGGTGCAATTTGCGCGAAGACATAACGACTGCGTAGGCAATCTTCTCCAGCTCTGTCATGTTGCATTTGGACGGTGTCAGCACTTCGGAGACATAGTAAACGGGGCACTGCCTGACCACGCCCTCAACTGTCTGCTCCTGCACCAGTGCCGCGCTGACCGCATGCGGCGAAGCCGCGACGTAGAGCAACAGGGGGAGCGAGGAGTCGGGGCTTGTAAGGACGGCCAACTCTGTCAGGTACTGTTTTAATGAGGCGAAGGCCGCCGCCTGCTCTGGTCCCCAGGCGAAGTCTTTTGCACCACGGAGTGTTTTGAGGAAGGGGAGACTTCGCTCTGTGGACCTGGAGATGAATATGTTGAGAGCGGCCAATCTGCCTATCAGGCGCGGGACGTCTCTGGCGGACTGCGGAGGCGTCATGTTTATGATGGCCTAAATCTTGGTTGGGTTGGCCTCGATGCCGTGGTGCGATACCAGGTAGCCCAATATTTTGCCTTGGCGAACGCCGAAGACGCACTTTTCCGGGTTTAAGCGGAGTCGTGCGTCTCGCATGTTCGCGAATGTCTCGGCGAGGTCAGCGAGATGGTCCGCCTTGCTCTTGCTGGCGACGACGATGTCGTCCACATATGTGAATATATTTCTGCCAACTTGCCCGTTGAGCACTGTCTTGGTAAGCCTGGAGAAGGTGGACTCGGCGTTCTTGAGTCCCTCCGGCATTCTGATGAAGCAATATGTGCCGAAGGGTGTTATAAAGCTGGTGCTAGCCTTGTCTTCCTCCTTCATGTATATCTAGTGGTAACCGGAGAAGCAGTCGAGGAGTGACATGACTTCGCATCCGACCGTGCTATCGACTATTTTGTCGATCCGCGGCAACGGGAAATTGTCCTTTGGGCAGGCCTTATTGAGACTGGTGAAGTCGATGCACATTCACCACTTCCCGCTCTTTTTCTGCACCATCACAACATTGGAGAGCCACGTGGGGTAAGCCACCGGCTCGATGAATTTGGCTTCCAGGAGGCGGTGCACTTCTGCCTTGGCGGCCTCTGTCTTCTCGTCGGACATCTTGCGAAGCCGCTGTTTTTTCGGCCTTACCGAAGGGTCGATTCCCAAGCTGTGCTCAATTATGGAACGGCTGACCCCGACCAGATCAAGGGCTGACCAGGCGAAGACATCTTTGTTCTTGGAAAGGCAGCAGAGGAGCTTCTCCTCTTCATGCGAAGTGAGGTCTTCGCTGATAGTGACTGTCTGCTTGGGCGTGGCCTGATCGAGGGGGACAGTCTTTGTCCCGTCGTTGCTCTACAGCTGTGCCTTGTCGTGCTGTTTGTCGGTTGGGCTGGCGGGCGTGGGGACCTCGCGCTGGGCCGTGAGGCAGTGCACGTTTCTCTGACCGGGCACGAAGTCCCTCTCTATGTTGCGCGCCGTCTGTTGGTTGCCGTAGACCGTAATAACGCCTAACGGACCTGGTATCTTCATACATAGGTACAGTCCGTGAATGGCGGCTTCGAACTTATTGATGGAGCCCCGGCCCATGATGGCGTTGTATGGATATACCATATCCACAATATCAAAGGTCACTTGCTCACTTCGTGCATTGGGTGCTACACCGAAGGAGAGGGGCAACTCTATTTTGCCGACAGGAAAGGTGCCCTTGCCGTCGAAGCCATACAACGGGTTGTCCGAAGGCTTGAGCAGGCTGTGGCTTATGCCCATGCGATCGAAGGCGTGGAGGAAGATGATGTCCGCCTGACTGTCATTGTCAACTAGGACTTTGTGCAGGTCCAAGCCTGCCACGCTGCAATTGATAACCATGGCGTCGCAGTGGGGGGCACTGCGCAGGTCGACGTCTCGTGCGTTGATGGTTAGCGGTATGTGGGACCACTTTGTCTGCACGACTGGGCCAGTGACGGCGACGTGGTTGATGCTGCGGTAGTGGTCCCGCTTCTGCCGCTTTGTGTCGAAGTCAGTGCTGGACCCCCAGTTATCATGTGAATGACTCCGCGATATGGCTGATCAGCGAAGTCTTCCTGCTTTGGAGCATGGGGGATGTTTTGATGTTGCTGGTGTGGTGGTGGGGGTGGGGGAGGTACGATTTGTACTTCCTGATGGTGTTGGTAAGCGTGGTGCGGTGGATGCGGGGCGGGGGCATGGATATATGGTTGAGGGGGTTGCTGGTAAGTGTGTGCGACAACTTGGGGGTTGTCAGCTGGTTGCGCCCGTGCCATCCTGTCTCTGGTGGCCTTCGTTTCTGGGCAGTCTTTGGTTTGGTGGGCGTAGTCTTCGCCGTGGAAGAGGCAGTAGAATCGGCGCGGCGGCTGCGCACGCCCCCGACCCCTACCGCGAGTTCCATTTTTGCGGCCCTAGGGTGGATACTCCTGGCGACGAGGGGCGTCAGCAGCGGGGTGCTGGTTGGCGATGTTATGCACTTGCTGTTGATTGCGGCCGTCTCGACCGGAGTCCGGCTGCGGAGTCCTCGTCCACGTGCGGCTGGACTGTGGAGCATCTTTTGGCTTAATTTGAGACTCAACCTTGCGCTGGTGGAGCTCTTCGGATTTGGCGTATTTTTCAAACAGCTGATATAATTCCTAGAGGTTCCTGGGCGGATCTCTGATGCAGTGGCTGTAAAGGACGCCGACGCGAAGGCCACTGATAGCGTAGTGGATAGCGATCTGGTCATCGACTGAGGGCAGTTGTGACTTGAGTGTTAAAAATTTGCGGTAATACTCCCGCAGAGTCTCCTTTTCCAGCTGCTTGCAGAGCGAGAGTTCGGCCAAGGCGTCGGTGTCTGGGCGGTACCCTTGGAAGTTGAGCAGGAACTTGTCCCGGAGGCTTCTCCAGGAATCAATGGATAGCGGAGGCAACCTTGTGAACCAGGTGAGAGTTGGGCCTTCTAGGGCGATGATGAAAGACTTCGCCATTGTGGCGTCGTCCCCTCCGGAAGATGCAACGGCGACCTGATAGCTCATTATGTACTGTGCCGGGTCGGTGCTGCCGTTGTACTTGGGATAGGTCCCTGCCCGGAAGTTAGCTGGCCAAGGCGTCACTTGCAGGTGTGGCGCCAGGGGACTTCGCTCGTCGAGATAGTTGACCCCTTGGAATGGCGCGGCGTGCGGGAAGGTGTGTTCGCGCTGGGGGAAACGTGGGTCTTCCGGTTGTGCACGGTGTTGTAGGGGTGGCCCATGCTGCAGGCCGAGGTGGCCTTCGCGCGTGTCTTCCAGTTGTGCGCGCTGCTGGAGGGGTGGCCCGTGCTGCAGGCCAAGATGGCCTTCGCGCTGCATCAGCGCGATCTCCCGCTCGAGGTCTTGGGCCTTCTGCTCTTCGTCGCGTATCATTTGTCGCACTTTGGCTAGTGCGGACACGCGCTGGCGCTTGGCCTCCAATATCTCTTTCTGCCTCTGGAGATTGCGGTTCTTGAGGCGCAGGGCGCGCAACTGTAGCTGTTCTTCCGCTGAGACGCCGAGGACTTCACCATCCTCGATGAGGTCCGCGCCCTCCAGTGGGGCGAAGCCTGGGGGTGGCTGCGATTGTCCTTCAGGGTCGTAGGTGCGGAGAGTGTCGTCTTCGCAGGTGCGGGGAACGTTGTCTTCAGTGGCCTCTTGGTGGGTGGATTGGGTGAGGGCGAGGGCCTTGCCCTTTCTTGCGACAAGCAGTGCTGCCTTCGCAGCCTCGTCAGTCTTCGGGTTAGCTCTCTTGGGTGCCATCACGGGTGGTTTTCTCGTAGCACGAACGGTGGGCGCCAAATGTTGGAACTTGCTCTCGGTCGCAAGGGGGGCCAACAAGGGTGAACAGTGACGTTAACAGGGTTTACGCGCTAGATGGCAAAAGCTCTGTTAATCTGGCCTCTCACGGGCACTGTGCGGAGGTATTTATAGGTATCTGAGCGCCCAGCGCCTTGTGTTAAGGACGCATGTGCCCTCAGCCACCTAGGTTATCCCCAGAATATTCCCATAAAGCAGGGTTACAGACTGTAATTACAGGAATGCCTTTACAAATGAGGCCCGTAACACGCGGCGGCCACGCAGGGCCCGTTACAATGGGCCGGATCACACGTGGGCCTCTGAGCTGGACGAGGCCGCAAGGTGGGATGACGCCGTCGCAGGCCTTCGTTTGGTGCCGAATAAAGCGAAGGGTGTCCCTGCCCGTTTTGTCTCCGTCGGACCGGTGACTGCAGCGAAGACTTCGAGCGAAGGGTGGCGTCTTTGCCTTCGCCCCAACAGGGATTATCCAACGCCCTTTTGGTCTTGCTTCGGCATCAGAAGGCCAGTCACTGCTCTTGGAAACGACATCGAAGCATGCCTGAAGGCGTTTAACAGTGTATGCACTTTTATTGGCACAAGAGACCTAGTCCAGGAGCACATTGCTTATAGAGTTTGGCCTCTTGTGAATGACTAGGAGATGTCGAAGGAGACTGCTGCCGGGTCCAGTCAAGGCAGCTTGGTTTATCTGAAATATACCTTCAGATACAGAGATCAGTTTGATGAGCAAAATGATGACTGGATGAACTATGTTGAGGCAACTAGCTTGAGTTGCATGGGGCCTACACAAGAGCTGAAGATGATGCCATGACCTTAGCCTTCAGAGGACGAGGCATGAAAAGATTAAACAGAGTCTTCGATGTAATTGGTTTCGTATACCCAAACTATTGCTATCCCTCACGAAAGCAGGGAAAGAAAAGAAAAGCTGCTACTTCGGCCATCTCTGCTTCGCCGAAGGGTAAAAGGATCAAGGTTCTGATGCACCGGCCAAGGTGCCGAAGCTTGCCGAGGGGGCTTCTTCTGCCACTGAGCCGAAATATGCCACTCCTGCCGGTGCCAAGGGAGAACTGGCTGAGGTGTCAAAAGTTCCTGCAACCGAGTTGGTCGAAGCGCCGAGGCGTTCTGCTGAAGCCAAAGAAAAAGCGGTCGAAGAGCCAGAACTAGGGGAGTCGGTAGGATTGACAAAAATCATGAGCCCACCACCAGAGCCAGAGATGTCGAAGATGCCTAGAGCTCCTGCAATAACTCCCAAGAGGAGGAGGATGGCAAGCGTGCTAGACGCTGTCTTGGAGTCGACAAGGGCACCAACTCCTGCCTCTGCAAAGGAGGCCGAAACCGATGCTGGGCCCTCAGTGCCCATCGAAACAGGGTCTGTTGAAACTAGACCGAATATTGAGCAAGGACCTTCGGATGCAACTCTAGTCTTGGAAAAAGAAGACGCACCCAAGGTTGAATTTCCTAATCTTGAAGCGCCTACTGAAGAGTTGGACTTTATCATTCGACACGCTTCGGGTAAAAAATTGTCGAAAGAGGAAATTGCCGAAGCTAAACACTATGACAAGGAATTAAAGTACCCAAAAGGATCCTTGGTGTACAATGGCACTGATGAAGATGACTTTCTGTACTGTTTTTCGAACAACAAGGAAATATCTGTTTGCTGATAGATGGCAAGGATCATAGGGTTTCCGAAGCTCGAAGTTGTCCTCTCTGCAATGTCGAAGGATGACCTTGCAGACAGTCTTGCCTATAACAGTCTGAAGGTAAAGGCGTTTTGACATAATCAGATTATTTTTGTACCTTTTACTATTGTGCTGATCCCCCTTTTTTGTAGGGATTAATCTTGAGTAATGCCTTAAGAGCACAAAATAATGCTGAGGATGAAAGCTACCAGATAGCCCTCGGAAATCTTTGGTCAGAGATTATCAAACTGAGGAATGAAGCTGTAGAAAAGGATAAAATTCTGCATTCTTTGATAGACAGAGTAAATGTTAGCGAAGCCAATCTTGCTGCACAGTCCGAAGCTCATAGAGCCGATATTGAAAACTTAAAGAAAAAGCTTGCGAAAAAGAATGAGGATTTTGAAGTGGCTAAAGCAAAACAAGAAATAAGTGAATGGACTAGCACAAGACTACAAAAGAATGTAGATGAGCTTCGGGAATCGAAGGAGAGATATCGAAAAATCCTTGGATTGTGCTAAGAAGTTGAAAGATAGTTTTGCAAAGGTGGTTGCATACTCATCTGAGCAAAAAATTATTAGAGGCGATCCGGAAGGAATCATCGAATGGATCAACGAAGAAGCTGAAGCCTTTGACGAGATACTTAGCGACCTTGGTGATTTCTGCGCATTCACCGGTGCCAGAGGGGTTGCAGCAATTTTATAGAAGACTGGTTGTGAGCATGTTAAAGCTGCAACCCAGGCAGAGATTGTCTTCTCTATAGACAACACAAAGGATCCTTCGGCTGAGGCTACTATGATAGGCGGGAAATTCTATTCCAACGTTTGGATGAAGGGCGATCGGAGATAGCCGACGAATCTATAAAGAAAAATGAAAAAGAATCCCATGACGCCCGGGAAGAAGCCAAGCGAGCCGAAGAGGCTGCTGAGCATGCAAGGCGTATAGGTATTTTTATTGTTTCTTAGCTTCGGTATTTTTCCTAGCTTCAGATTAACAACTTGTTACTTCGCTCGTCGTACGCCCTTGTCCTCGGGGAACCGTATTCTAAGTCTGTGGGCAAGATAGCCTCGACCCCATAGACTAGAAAAAACGGCGTGAAGCTCGTGGCTCGGCTTGGCGTCGTCCTCAGACTCCAGACCACTGAGGGGAGTTCCTTCATCCATCGTCTGCCGAACTTGTTGAGGTCGTTGTAGATCCTCATCTTAAGTCCTTGCAGAATCATGCCGTTGGCACGCTCTACCTGCCCATTCGTCATGGGGTGAGCTACGGCGGCCCAGTCCACCCGGATGTGGTGGTCCTCGTAGAAGTCCAGGAACCACCTGCCAGTGAACTGGGTGCCGTTGTTGGTGATGATGGAGTTCGGGACCCTAAAGCGATGGATGATGTTGGTGAAGAACGCCACCACCTGTTCGGACCTGATGCTGTTTAGGGGTCAGACCTCGATCCACTTGGAGAATTTGTCGATAGCGACTAGCAGGTGCGTGAAGCCCTCGGGCGCCTTCTGCAAGGGACCGACGAGGTCCAGACCCCACACAACAAACGGCCAGGTGATGGGTATTGTTTGCAGGGCCTGAGCGGGCAGGTGTGTCTGCCTTGCGTAGAATTGACACCCTTGACAGGTGCGTACAATCCTAGTGGCGTCGGCCACCGTGGTTGGCCAGTAGAAACCTTGTCGGAAGGCGTTTCGAACGAGGGCTCGTGGTGCTGCGTGATGACCGCAAGCCCCCGAGTGTATTTCTTGCAATAGCCCCTAACCTTTGGCGATGGATATGCATCGCTGGAGGATGCCTGAGGGGCTGCGGTGGTAGAGCTCCTTCTCGTCACCCAGCAAGACGAACGACTTGGCGCGCCGCGCCAGTCGCCGAGCTTCGACTCTGTCGAGGGGTAGCTCTCCTCGATGGAGATATTGCAGGTACGGGGTCTGCTAGTTTCGATTAGGCGTGACCCCATTCCGCTCTTCCTCGACGCGTAGTGCCTCGCCCTCGGCGGCCGAGGGTGCCTCGGGCTAGGCCGAGGCCTCCTCAGGCTCAGGCGTGTCGTCGGTCTTGACGGAGGGTTGATGTAGGTCTCGGGAGAAGACATCCGGGGGAACCGTTGTTCGTCCCGAGGCTATCTTAGCCAACTCGTCCGCAGTCTCGTTGTAGCATCGGGCGACGTGGTTGGGCTCGAGCCCGTAGAACATGTCTTCTAGGCGTCGAACCTCGTCGCAGTAGGCCTCCTTCTTCGGGTCGCGGTAGTGGGAGTTCTTCATGACCTGTTCGATGACAAGATGCGAGTCGCCACGAGCGTCAAGGCGCCGAACCCCTAGCTCGATGGCGATGCGCAACCCGTTAACCAGAGCCTCGTACTCGGCCACGTTGTTTGACGCTGGGAAATGGAGGCGCAGCACGTAGCGGAGGTGCTTCCCGAGGGGTGAGATGAAGAGCAGGCCTGCACCCGCTCCTGTTTTCATCAGCGACCCGTCGAAATACATGGTCCAGAGTTCCGGTTGGATCGGAGCTGCTAGAAGTTGGGTGTCGATCCATTCAGCCACAAAGTCCGCCAAGACTTGGGACTTGATGGCCTTCCGAGGAGTGAACGAGATTGTCTCGCCCATGATCCCAACCGCCCACTTTGCAATCCTACCCGAGGCATCTCGGCACTGGATGATCTCCCCTAGGGGGAAGGATGACACCAGCCACAGGATGAGACTCGAAGTAGTGTCACAACTTTCGCCGCGTCAGAATTACCGCGTATAGTAGCTTCTGAATTTGCGGGTAGCGGATTTTGGTCTCGGACAGTACTTCACTGATGAAGTAGACCGGCCTCTGGACAAGCAGTGCATGCCCTTCTTCTCTTCTCTCGACCATGATCGTGGCGCTGACCAATTGAGTGGTTGCGGCTACGTAGATCAAGAGGGCTTCTCCGGCAGCGGGGGGCACCAAGATGGGCGTGTTTGTAAGGAGCGCCTTTAAGTTCCCGAGGGCTTCCTCGGCCTCGGGGGTCCAAGTGAAGCGCTCGGTCTTCCTTAAGATGCGGTACAGGGGTAGGCCTCTTTCGCCGAGGCACGAGATGAAGCGGCTCAGAGCCGCAAGGCATCCCATGACCCTCTGTACTCCTTTCAAGTCCTTGATAGGCCCCATGTTGGTGATGGCCGCGATTTTCTCTGAGTTGGCCTCGATGCCCCGCTCAGAGACGATGAACCCCAGGAGCATGCCTCGGGGGACTCCGAAGACACACTTCTCAGGATTGAGTTTCACGCCTTTCGCCTTGAGACACTTGAATGTCGTTTCAAGGTCAGAGAGGAGGTCGGAGGCTTTCCTCGTCTTGACTACGATGTCATCGACGTAAGCCTCGACTGTTTGGCCAATGTGCTCTCCGAACACGTGGTTCATGCACCTTTGGTATGTCGCGCCTGCATTCCTCAAACCAAATGGCATAGTAATATAGCAGTACATGCCAAAAGGTGTGATGAAAGAAGTCGCGAGCTGGTCGGAGTCTTTCATCCTGATTTGGTGATACCCTGAGTAGCCATCGAGGAATGACAGGGTTTCGCACCCAGCAGTGGAATCCATGATTTGATCGATGCGAGGCAGAGGGTAGGGAACCTTCGGACATGCTTTGTTTCGATCACTGTAGTCTACACACATCCTCCATTTCCCACCTTTCTTTTTCAAAAGCATAGGGTTGGCTAGCCATTCGGGATGGAATACCTCTTTGATGAACCCTGCAGCCATCAGCTTGTGGATCTCCTCGCCTATGGCTCTGCGCTTTTCTTCGTCGAATCGGCGCAGAGGCTGCTTCACGGGTCGGGCTCCAGCTCGGATATCCAGCGAGTGCTCGGCGACATCCCTCGGTATGCCAGGCATGTCCGAGGGACTCCACGCAAAAACTTCGGCGTTCGCGCGGAGAAAGTCGACGAGCACTGCTTCCTATTTGGGGTCGAGCTCGGAGCCGATCTGAACTTGCTTGGAGGCGTCGTTGCTGGGGTCGAGAGGGACGGACTTAACTGCCTCTGCTGGTTCGAAGTTGCCGGCGTGGCGCTTCGCATCTGGCACCTCCTTGGAGAGGCACTCTAGGTCAGAGATGAGGGCCTCGGACTCGGCGAGGGCCTCAGCGTACTCCACGCACTCCACGTCGCATTCGTACGCGTGTCGGTACGTGGATCCGACGGTGATGACCCTGTTGGGGCCCAGCATCTTGAGCTTGATGTAGGTGTAGTTGGGGACGGCCATGAACTTGGCGTAGCATGGTCTCCCCAGCACTGCATGGTAGGTTCCTCAGAACCCGACCACCTCGAACGTGAGGTTTTCCTTTTGGAAGTTGGATGGAGTCCCGAAGTAGATGGGCAGATCGAGTTGCCCAAGGGATTGGACGCGCTTCCCGGGGATGATCCCATGAAAGGGCGCCGCACCGGCCCGGATCGTGGACAGATCGATCTGCAAGAGCCCGAGGGTCTTGGCGTAGATGTTGTTGAGGCTGCTGCCTCCGTCCATGAGGACCTTGGTGAGCCTGATGTTGCCGATGACGGGATCGACAACGAGCGGGTACTTTCCTAGGCTTGGCACGTGGTCGAGGTGGTCGCCTTGGTCGTAGGTGATGGGCTTGTCGGACCAGTCTAGGTAGACTGGCGCCGCCACCTTCACCGAGCAGACCTCCCGGCACTCCTGCTTGCGGCGCCGAGCCGAGGCATTCGCCACTTGCCCTCCGTAGATCATGAAGCAGTCGTGGACCTCGGGGAACTCCTCTACTTTGTTGCCCTCCTTCTTGTCGTTGTTATGGCCTTTGCCACCTTCCGCCGGGGGCCCGGCCTTATGGAAGTAGCGTCGAAGCATGACACATTCCTCAAGGGTGTGCTTGACGGGACCCTGATGATAGGGGCACGACTCCTTGAGCATCTTGTCGAACAGGTTGGCCCCTCCGGGAGGCTTCCGAGGGTTCCTGTGCTCGGTGGCAGCGACAAGATCTGCGTCGGTGGCGTCGCGTTTCACTTGCGACTTCTTCTTAGCCTTCTTCTTTGTGCCGCGCTGAGCGGACGCCTCAGGGACGTCTTCCTGCTGGCGTCCCTGAGGCTGCTTGTCCTTCCGGAAGATGGCCTCGACCGCCTCCTGACCAGAGGCGAACTTGGTGGCGATGTCCATCAGCTCGCTCGCCCTGGTGGGAGTCTTGCGACCCATCTTGCTCACCAGGTCGTGGCATGTGGTGCCAGCGAGGAACGCGCCGATGACATCTGAGTCGGTGATGTTGGGCATCTCGGTGCGCTGCTTCAAAAATCACCGGAAGTATTCCCGCAGGGATTCTCCTGGCTGCTGGCAGCAGCTTCAGAGATCCCAAGAGTTCCCAGGGCGCACATATGTGCCCTGGAAGTTTCCAGCGAAGGCTTTGACTAGGTCGTCCCAGTTGGAGATCTACGCAGGAGGCAGATGCTCCAGCCAGGCCCGGGCGGCGTCGGAGAGGAATAGGGGGAGGTTGTGGATGATGAGGTTGTCATCGTCCGTTCCACCCAGCTGGCAGGCCAGCCGGTAGTCCGCGAGCCATAGTTCCGGCCTTGTTTCCCTCGAGTACTTAGTGATGGTAGTCAGGGCTCAGAACCGGGTCAAGAACGGCGCCCGTCGTATGGCCCGGCTGAAAGCTTGCAGACCAGGAGGTTCGGGCGAGGGACTCCAATCCTCGCCGCTGTCGTAGCATCCCCCATGCCTGGGGTGGTAGCCTCGGCGCACCTTCTCGTCGAGGTGGGCTCGACGGTCGCGGCGGTGGTGCTCGTTGCCGAGGCGAACCGGGGCTGCAGGTGTTGCGTCCCGCGTGCGCCCCGTGTGGACCGAGGCTTCCCGCATGAATCGGGAAGTCGCAGCGCGATGCTCTGTGGGGTACCCTTGCCTTCGAGAGTTAGAGCTTTCGGCCCATCGGACCACGGCATCCTCCAGGAGGTTCTTGAGTTCTCCCTGGATACGCCGCCCCTCGGTGGTGGATGGCTCCGGCCTCGCTCGGAGTAGTATTGCTGCTGCAGCCAGGTTCTGGCCGACCCCACTGGAAGCCGGGGGAGGCCTTGACCTAGCATCGTCAGCTATGCGGTGCTGGACGTCCTGGGCCGGATGACGCGCTTCTCCTGCTAGTGCTCGGCCTGCCCACTCCTGCCCTATGTTCTGCTGGAGCTGCACAAGTTGTCCTGCTTCCTCGTCAAGCTTGGCCTGCATCTCGCGGATTTGCTCGAGCTGTGTGTCCTGACCCCCCGCAGGGACTGGGACCACAACTAGCTCCTGAAGGATGTCAACGTGAGGCGCAGGCCTAGGGGGATCGTCGTCCTCTGGCATACCAAGGTGGTTGCCTTCGTCGTGACCCCCTAGATCGACGTGGAAACATTCGCGACTTGGGCCACAACCTTCGTTGTTAAGGCTGTGGTCATTATCGGAGCAATCGGAGAGGCAGTAGTCACATGCGGTCATGAAGTCTCGCATGGCGTTCGGATTACCGAGCCCGGAGAAATCCCAACCAGAGTCGAGCTCATCGTCTTCCTCAGAGCCCGGGGCCCGTAGGTCGAGATGGTCGTCAGTCGGTCCCAGGTTGACCAAATATGGTACTCCGAAAGGTTAGGATATGCCTTTATGAAAGCGTCCACCGAAGCGGGGTCGCTTGGTGGGTCGAAGCTGAATGTAAAAGGCACAGGGTGGAAAACGGACGAAACCTCTTGATCGACGGGTGGTGACGAAGTCGCGTCGAGGACGGACTGCACCGTTATCTCAGGTACGAGGCTAACGCCCAGCAAGACCTTTGCGAGCGTGCTGGCATCATCCATCTACTTGGGGTTGGCGTGTTGCGGGGAAACGACGCTCGTCTTCGTCTCAGATGCGAGGTCAACGCCCGACGTGTCCCCCGCTGGGGCGCCGACGTCGTCGACTCGCTCGACAGCCAACAAGGTGCCGCCTCCTGCTTGGCCATGGTTGCCCCGCCTCCTCCTCCTGCGACGGGGAAGGTGACGGGACAGACCCGGATGGTGCTCTTCCGCCATGGGGGGAAGACGTCGTCGATTCTGCCGCCGCCGGGCGGGCTGACGGCCGCCATTGTCGCTGTCTCGCGGCGGAGGAAGGAGTACCATGTCGTAGCTGCCATCGAGGGACATGAACTCGAGACTCCTAAAACGGAGCAGCGTCCCGGGCTAGAGAGGTTGCTGGAGACTACCCATCTGGAGCTTGACGGGAAGCTGTTCGTCAACACGCAGCAGGCCCCTACCTGGCATGCCAACTGTCGGTGTTTCGACCCCGGGGGGTCCCTGGACCGACGAGTAAATTGTCGCTGCGTGCCCCAGCCCAGATGGGTCGGCGCGAGACGGAACACAAAGAGGGGAAAACCGCGGCTTCGTGTTGTCCTGCGCCCAGGGTGGATGCGCTTGCAGTAGGGGGTTACAAGCGTTCGCGAGGGAGAGGGAGAGAGCCTGTCCGCCAGCCCGTCCTCCCGCATGGCCACCTTTTCGTACGAGGGCCCTAGACCTTCCTTTTATAGATGTAAGGAGAGGGTCCAGGTGTACAATGGGGGGTGTAGCAATGTGCTAACGTGTCCGGCAGGGAGGAGCCAGAGCCCTATGTACATGCCAACGTGGCTGTCGGAGAGGTGCTAGAGCCTTGTGCATGTGATGTCGTGGCCATCGGAGGAGCGCTTGAGCCCTGTAGAAGCACAGCTGTCGGGGCTGTCAGGACCTTGCTGACGTCTCCTTGCTTCCGTAGGGGGCTGAGAACCACCGTCGTCATGGGAGCACGCGGGTGCCATCATTACTTGTTTACCGGGGCGAGCCAGATGGGACGCTGGTCTTGTTCCCCGTAGCCTGAGCTAGCTAGGGGTAGGGTAATGATGTACCCCCCTGTAGCGTGGTCGGTCCGAGCCCAAGGTCAAGCGAGTCAGAGATTCCTCTGAGGTCGAGGTTGAGGCCAAGCCTTGGGGTCGGGCGAGGCGGAGATCGTCTTCCGAGGTCGAGGTTGAGGTTGAGCCCTAGGGTCGGGCGAGGCGGAGACCGTCTTCCGAGGTCGAGGTTGAGGCTGAGCCCTGGGTCGGGCGAGGCGGAGACTGTCTTCCGAGGTCGAGGTTGAGGCCGAGCCCTGGGGTCGGGCGAGGCGGAGCTTCCTATGGCGCCTGAGGCTAGACTCGGCTGCTGTCAGCCTCACCCTGGCGGGTGGCACAGCAGCCGGAGCAGGGCAGGCGATGATGTTTTCTTGTCAGGTCAGTCAGTGGAGGGGCGAAATGACTGCGGTCACTTCGGCCCTGCTGACTGAGGAACGCGCGCCAGGATAAGGTGTCAAGCGATCCTTGCATTGAATGCTCCTGCGATACGGTCGGTTGGCGAGGCGATCTGGCCAAGGTTGCTTCACTGTGAAGCCTGCCCGAGCTGGGCCTCGGGCGAGTCGAAGGTGCGCCCGTTGCTTGAGGAGGCCCTCGGGCAAGGCGTGAATCCGCCTGGGTCTACTGTTCCTGCCCGAGGCTAGGCTCAGGCGAGGCAAGATCGTGTCCCTTGAGTGGACGGAGCCTTGACCTGAATTGCGCCCATCAGGCTTTTGCAGCTTGTGCTGATGGTGATTACCAGCCGAGTTTAGGAGTCTTGGGGGTACCCCTAATTATGGTCCCCGACAAAAGGGAAGATACAAAGGGGATTGTTGGAACTTGCTCTCAGTCGCAAGGGGGGCCAACAAGGGTGAACTGTGACGTTAACAGGGTTTACGCGCTAGATGGCAAAAGCTCTGTTAATCTGGCCTCTCACGGGCACTGTGCGGGGGTATTTATAGGTATCTGAGCGCCCAGCGCCTTGTGTTAAGGACGCATGTGCCCTCAGCCACCTAGGTTATCCCCAGAATATTCCCATAAAGCAGGGTTACATACTGTAATTACAGGAATGCCTTTACAAATTAGGCCCGTAACACGCGGCGGCCACGCAGGGCCCGTTACAATGGGCCGGATCACACGTGGGCCTCTGAGCTGGACAATGCCGCACGGTGGGATGACGCCGTTGCAGGCCTTCGTCTGGTGCCGAATAAAGCGAAGGGTGTCCCTGCCCGTTTTGTCTCCGTCGGACCGGTGACTGCAGTGAAGACTTCGAGCGAAGGGTGGCGTCTTTGCCTTCGCCCCAACATTTGCCCTCCGAGGGACCAGTTCGACAAAGTCACCTGGTGCCGAAGACGTCGCTAGATGGCGGAGACGCTGCCCTCGCTCAAAGTGGTTCCACGGGGGTTTTTGACATGACCGTTGATTGACACCGTACTGTTGGATTGCGGGTTTCCCGAAGCGCCGCGCCCTGTTGGATTGCGGGTTTCCCGAAGAGCCGCGCCCTGTCTATAAAAGGGGGCGGGGGTCGGCACTTTTTGAACTTCACTTTCCGCGCTCCGTGAAAACCCTAGCCGCCTTTTCCACCGTCTTGCTGCTCGTCTGCCCGCCGTGCTCTTGTTCGCCGGAGATCTGGCTCGAGTGAAGCAGACCGCCCGCCGCCGCCGACGGTACGTAGCGATGCCGACCTCCTCTTCTTCCGCTGCCGCTACGCCGCCGGCCGACGCCTCGCTGCCGGCCGACGCCTCGTCTGAGGAGACGCTGAGTAGTTTGGTGGCGAAGGAGTTGCGCGCCGGCGATTCTGTGGATTTTGGCGTGTCGCGGATGTCGTCGGTCCGCGTGCAAGATATGCAGAGGCTGGGTTACTTTGGCGGCAGAGTTGCTCGTGTCCCGGGGACGGAGGAAGTCCCCGAGCCAGAAGGCGAGTTGGTTGTGTTCGAGGCGTTCTTCGCCGCCGGTCTCCGCCTGCCTGCGCACCGATTTGTTGGCGAAGTCCTGCGCAGGTTTAATGTTCAGATACATCAGCTGACTCTGAATGCCGTGGTGGCTCTGTCGAAGTATGTCTGGGCGACGACTTCGTACGGCGGACAGCCATCAGTCGAAGTCTTTGCGAAGTACTATTGCCTGCACTGGCAGAAGAGGATGATTGGAGATGAAGTTGCCCAGTTTGGGTCCTGTATGTTTACGCCGAAGACCGGCAAGACCACGATGCAGGTAGTCGAGTTGGTTCCTTGCGCCCGCAACAAGTGGGGCAACTGGAATGAGTTTTGGTTTTACGTCGCTGAGGGTACCGTTGAAGACCATGAGGGGCTCCCCGTGTCCGAGATGTGTTCTCATTTTTACTCAGCATACCCGCCCTTTGAGGTGGTGGAGGATGATGCGGACGAAGGGGCCCTTCGGTGCGCCGCCGGCCTGAGCAGTGGGCGCGATTTGGTTGAAGAATTTGTGGCGTACGGGGTATGGCCCTTGGCGCATGGCTGGGCGTTGGGCGAAGTGTGCCCTCGCCAGATGCCTTCCCATGGTGGGAAGATGGTGCGAAGTCCTGCCTTCGCGCTGAATCTGCAAAGCCGCGATCCGGCCGCCTTTGTGCGTGAGGCGGAGGATGGGGCGGTGCGGCTCGTTGGTCGTTACGTGCCGAGGACAGAGGGCCAGCGCAGCTGGGATATCCGCGGGTCGAATGACCGTTTGAACAGGGTTTTTGAATTGAATCAATTGCCGTATGACGGCTATCCCGGCCAAGACGACGTGGACCGCCATGGGAAGAAGCCGGCGGTGGAGACTGGAGACGACCCTGCGCCGGCAGCCGCCCCATCCTCTAAAAAGAGGAAATTAGGTACTGCTATGGGAGGACTTGGGGTTTCCGATGGTTTTGCTAGAGAGTTGATGAGGACATGCGCGGCCCCGGGGGGAAGGATGTCTTCGCCCGAGCTCCGGGAGTCTTCGGCGCGAATGCTGAGGGTTACCGGGGGTTGGTGGCCTAGGAATGTTCCTATCCCCGCGCGGCCGGTGAAGACTTTTTTACATCTCGCATGGTTCGTGAATGGAGAGTTTTTCCTTACGGGCGGAATATTGCTGCTGTTGTGTCGGCAGTGATGGACAAGGATCGCCAGGGAGCTACACAAAAGCGCCAGGCGGTTGTCAGGCTTCATGAAGCCAGGCCGAAGAGGCAGCGGGGGGCTACGAAGGCTGCGGCCCCCGGCGGAGGCAAGCCGCCGCTGGCGGCGAAGTCGGGCGTCCCTGCATCTAGCAAGGCGCCGAAGGCAGCGGCAGGTGCCGGTGGTTCCAAATCGACGAAGGCTGTGCCGCCGTCCAGCAGGGTGCCGGAGGTCGCGAAGGCGGCCCGAGTGTTGCCGTCGTCAGGCAAGTGCGTCGCCAACTTCGCCACCGATATTAGTGTGGACGACTATCTTGGTGGTAAGCCGTTGGCTCGTTTTTTTAATTCGTTGATACGTCGTAGGCTCGGGCGAAGGCCAACTTGCTATAGTTGCGCCTGCCGCGGCGACCACGGCGGCTGCCGTAGTGCCGAAGGCGAAGGGTGGGGCTCTTAGCGCCGGAGGCGAGATGTCGGCACTCGCGGCTGTCAGGGATGAGGCGGCCGCTGTGTCCCGCCGGCTGAAGGAGGTGAAGGAGGCACTAAGTCAGGTCCGTTGAGCTAGACTTCGGTGGTGTTTTTTTTTGTCGGCTTTGTTGGGGCCGCGGTCTTACGTGTGTTTTGCAGGCGGCTGACTTCGCCGACCGCACAGCGTCGGGGGCCCTCATGGCAGTTGTGTCTACCGAAGTCGAGAGACTTCGGACGCAACATGCTGACGCCGTCCGTGAAAAATCGGCCGCCGACAGTAAGTGTCGCAAGCTGGCGGACAAGGTGGCCGCACTGGAGGGGGAGAAGACTGACCTCCGGCGCCAACTGGCGGGGGAGAGGAGGGAGACCAACGAGGCCCTCGCCAAGGCGCAGGCTGCGCAGGCGGAGGCCAATCTAGCGCGGGCGGAGGGCAATCTTGCCAAGGAGCGCGCCGAGCAGCTGCAGGAGCGGCTCATCGCCCTGGAGAGCCGTGTGGAGAATGCCGAGGCCGCGACGCGCGCGGAGGCAGAGCGGACGCGCAAACAGCTTATGGATTCATACCATGAGCTGGGCGCGCGGACCGGTGACTTCGAAGTGCCGGACCGAGAGCCCGGACTTCGCTGCCTGGAGTGGGTGCAGGAGGAGTTGCAGGCACTCCCCACTATCGTGGAGGGGTTTATGTCGTATGCCTCCCTGGTCACCTACGAGGGGGCGATGAACGCGCTCTCCCGCGAAGGGTGCTGACACTTCGAGGTCTTCGACCAAGCCGATGAAGATTTTGAGCGAGATATCTACAAGGTTGAGGACCCCATAGTGAAGGAATCCGCCGGAGCCATCTACGACCGGATGTGGTGTCCGCACGGTCGCGAGGTGGTCAGGGAGCGGGCCGAGACGGCGAGGGCTCAGGTAACGTTTGTTGTTTGATTGGCGTTTGCTGGATGTGGGCTATGTGTGGGTTTGCTGAATTTGTGTGCTGTGTCTTAGGCGGCGCGTGGCGAGAGGGTGGATGACTTAGGGGCGTTGAACAGCGCGCTGCCTGACCCGGAGCCGATCCCGGCGGAGGCCGTGTCCGGGGCCGCCCTGGAGCCGCCCCCGGAGACTGCGGAAGGCGCTCCGGATGCCCCCGCATCTGCTGCGGCCGGTGGAGACCTGCCCCCAGAGACCGCCGAAGGCGCGCCTGATGCCCCGCAGCCGCTGCGCCGAGTGCTGAAGATCCTGCGACGGTGGCGGCGGAGGCGGCAGTGGAGGCAACGGCGGAGGCTCCCGCAATGGCTGGGTCTTCGCAGGTGGCGTAGTGGGTGTAGATAGTTAGGGAATTTTGGATATGTTGCTGAATTTTGGTTGCTGCGTAGGTTCAAGATTTTGGGCCTGCGCACGCAACCGCCACTACTAAATTTTTGGCGGCTTCGACCGTGGATGGTGGTAATAAATGTGATGGGTCTGCATCTGAGTTTTCTGATTTTGCTGACTCTGGGAGCTCGGTTGAGTGGACTGAGGAGTCGTCGGAGGAGGACTTGGACTACTTTGCGGCCTTGGATGTGGCTGCGGCGGAGGCTTCACCGCACGCTGCGGACACAGAAGATGTGCCTGGTCCTAGTACCGGGCGCCGGCGGCGAAGGGTGGTTGCGAAGCGTAGAGTGAGTGGGGCGGAGGGAGGTCGGCTTCGTGTGAGTAGGGCTGGCCGGCAGGAACTATTGTCTTTGCCAGTCGCCGTGAGTACAGGTGAAGGGGAATTGCGAAGTCTTTTTGCGGGTGAGGAGCTTAGGATAATGTTATTTAATTATAGGGAGATGGGAATTATTCCTAAGGTTGAGCCGATGTAGAGTGTGGTGCCCTCGCTTGTACATGTGTAAAGGCTTGTATGATGAGGTTGTGTGCCCCCGCACACTTGGCTATGCTTGCGAAGGCATTATGTACTTGGTCTGGTGTGTTTTGTTATGCTGTGCTGGTGCACATATAGTCGGTCTTGGCGCGGGCAGTTTGGTGTTGTCGTTTTTGCTTTTGTTGTGCTAGTCCGGCTTCACCCTTAGGCGGCTTCTGCACGGATAGTCTTCGTGGTAGACTGAGGTTTTTCGCACTTGTTGTGCTAGTCCGGCTGCACCCTTAGGCGACTTCTGCACGGATAGTCTTCGCGGTAGACTTCGGTTTTTTCGCACTTGTTGTGGTAGTTCGGCTGCACCCTTAGGCGACTTCTGCGCGGATAGTCTTCGCGGTAGACTTCGGTTTTTTCGCACTTGTTGTGGTAGTCCGGCTGCACCCTTAGGCGACTTCTGCGCGGATAGTCTTCGCGGTAGACTTCGGTTTTTTCGCACTTGTTGTGCTAGTCCGGCTGCACCCTTAGGCGACTTCTGCGCGGATAGTCTTCGCGGTAGACTTCGGTTTTTTCGCACTTGTTGTGCTAGTCCGGCTGCACCCTTAGGCGACTTCTGTGCGGATTTGTCGCACGCGAGGGTGGCTAGCGCTGAGCCTCGCGGTGACCTCGTATTGGTCGAATGTCGAAGACCGTCGTCGCGGTCTTTTTTCGACGCATGTTTTTGCGGGGGATTTTTCACACATATATTACATGGCTCCACCTCGTTAAAAACCTCACCCCACAGGAGGAAAAGAGTGCGGGCCAGTATAAGATTGTTTTTGCGAATTACAAGGGCGAATCAGCCCTGATGAGTCAAACAAAAAATTTGCGGAGGTTGTCGATGTTCCAGGAGTGCTCCAGGTCTTCGCCGTTTGGCGTTGTGAGCCTGTAAGCGCTGGGGGAAGCTTTCGTCTTGACTATAAAGGGGCCCTCCCACCTGGGCTCCAGCTTGCCCCTGGCCTCTGTCCGAGCTATTCGGACGAGTACAAGGTCCCCTTCGCTGAATTCCCTCGGGATGACGGTGTGGTCGTGCCATGCTTTTGTCTGGGCTTGGTATTTGTTTAGGGCCTGTAGGTCGAAGACTCGGTCTCCGTCAATGAGATCCTTTGAAGTTGGCTCGTCCACGTCGGGGACGGCTGACGGAACTGTTCGCGGGGACCCATGTTTTATTTCTTGTGGGGTCATGGCCTCCGATCCGTATAGAAGGCAGAAAGGAGTAAACCCGGTCGCCCTGCACTCAGTCGTGTTTAGTGCCCAGACTGCCTCGGGTAACAAATCGGTCCATCTGCCCTTTTTTTCATCGAGGAGCATCTTTTTGACAGCTTTGAAGATTTTCCCATTGGCGCGTTCCACAACTCCGTTGGACTGCGGATGATAGACTGAGGCGAAGGCAAGCTTGGTGCCAATGGAGAAGCAAAAATCCTTGAAGTCTTGGCTGTCAAACTGCTTGCCGTTGTCAACTGTTAGTTCGGACGGTACTCCGAAGCGGCAAACAATGTTTTGCCAAAAGAATTTCTGGGCAGTTTTTGATGTTATTGTGGAAACAGCCCTTGCCTCGATCCATTTGGTGAAGTACTCGACAGCGATGAAGGCGAACTTAAGGTTCCCCTGAGCGGTGGGCAGGGGCCTGACAATGTCCAGGCCCCAGCGCTGGAGAGGCCATGTGTGGGCGATCAGCTTTGTATACTGCGAGGGGCTGCTTGACCGAGGAGAAAACTTCTGGCAGGCTTCGCAGGACCTTGTGACCCGATTTGCGGCGCAGATCATTGCGGGCCAGTAAAAGCCTTGGCGGATCACCTTAGCAGCTAGGGCCCTTGGCCCTGCGTGCGAGCCGCACGTGCCACTGTGGACTTCGCGTAGGATCTGGATGCCTTCGGTTTCGGTGACACACTTAAGCATTGGCTGACTGACCCCTTTCTTGTAGAGTTGGCCTTCAATCAGTGCGAAGTCTCGGCTTCGATGTCTGAGGCGCTTGGCCTCACTGATGTCGGTTGGATGATAGTACCTCTGTAGGAACAGGGTTATTGGTGCCCATCAGTCTTCGGTCATGATAAGGTTGACTATGCGGTGGCCCTCGCTGTCATTAGTTATTTGGAGCCCTTCGGGGCTCCGGACGGCTGGCGTGCCGATGACATGAAAGAACACGTCGGATGGCAAGGACTCGCCCCTGGCGGTGGCCTTGGCCAATGCGTCGGCCTCTTCATTCTTGGCCCGATCCACATGCTGCAAGGTGAATCCCTTGAATTGTCTCTCGAGGCTTCGGATGGCCGCGAGGTATTGCATAAGCGCGGGGTCCTTTGCTGCATAGTCTTTCTCGACTTGACTGGCAACTACCTTGGAGTCTGTTTTGATGATGCAGGTGGTGACTCCGAGGGCCCTTAGCTTGCGGAGGCCGAGGATGACTGCTTTGTATTCTGCTATATTATTTGTGCATCTGTCGGATTCCAGAGCGAAGCTGAGGCGTGCTGCATATCTGTGCTTGACCCCGACTGGTGAGGTGATGACTGCAGCGGCGCCTGCCCCCGCATGGCACCATGCGCCGTCGCAATGGATCGTCCAAACCTTCTCTGCGGACGGGTCTGGCTGTGTTGTTGGCTCAGTCCAGTCGACGACGAAGTCTGCCAGGACTTGCGACTTGATGGCTGTCCTGGGCTCAAAGCTGATGTGGTAGCCGGAGAGTTCGGCCGCCCACTTGGCAATCCTCACCGATGCCTCCAGGTTTCTGAATAATTCGCCGAGTCCCCTGTCTGAGGTGACTCGGACCTTGAATGCTTCGAAGTAATGGCGTAATTTGCGCGAAGACATAACGACTGCGTAGGCAATCTTCTCTAGCTCTGTCATGTTGCATTTGGACGGTGTCAGCACTTCGGAGACATAGTTAACGGGGCACTGCCTGACCACGCCCTCAACTGTCTGCTCCTGCACCAGTGCCGCGCTGACCGCATGCGGCGAAGCCGCGACGTAGAGCAACAGGGGGAGCAAGGAGTCGGGGCTTGTAAGGACGGCCAACTCTGTCAGGTACTGTTTTAATGAGGCGAAGGCCGCCGCCTGCTCTGGTCCCCAAGCGAAGTCTTTTGCACCACGGAGTGTTTTGAGGAAGGGTAGACTTCGCTCTGCGAACATGGAGATGAATCTGTTGAGAGCGGCCAATCTGCCTGTCAGGCGCTGGACGTCTCTGGCGGACTGCGGAGGCGTCATGTTTATGATGGCCTGAATCTTGGTTGGGTTGGCCTCGATGCCGCGGTGCGATACCAGGTAGCCCAATATTTTGCCTTGGCGAACGTCGAAGACGCACTTTTCCGGGTTTAGGCGGAGTCGTGCGTCTCGCATGTTCGCGAATGTCTCGGCGAGGTCAGCGAGATGGTCCGCCTTGCTCTTGCTGGCGACGACGATGTCGTCCACATATGTGAATATATTTCTGCCAACTTGCCCGTTGAGCACTGTCTTGGTAAGCCTGGAGAAGGTGGACCCGGCGTTCTTGAGTCCCTCCGGCATTCTGATGAAGCAATATGTGCCGAAGGGTGTTATAAAGCTGGTGCTAGCCTTGTCTTCCTCCTTCATGTATATCTGGTGGTAACCGGAGAAGCAGTCGAGGAGTGACATGACTTCGCATCCGGCCGCGCTATCGACTATTTTGTCGATCCGCGGCAACGAGAAATTGTCCTTTGGGTAGGCCTTATTGAGACTGGTGAAGTCGATGCACATTCGCCACTTCCCGCTCTTTTTCTGCACCATCACAACATTGGAGAGCCACGTGGGGTAAGCCACCGGCTCGATGAATTTGGCTTCCAGGAGGCGGTGCACTTCTGCCTTGGCGGCCTCTGTCTTCTCGTCGGACATCTTGCGAAGCCGCTGTTTTTTCGGCCTTACCGAAGGGTCGATTCCCAAGCTGTGCTCAATTATGGAACGGCTGACCCCGACCAGATCGTGGGCTGACCAGGCGAAGACATCTTTGTTCTTGGAAAGGCAGCAGAGGAGCTTCTCCTCTTCATGCGAAGTGAGGTCTTCGCTGATAGTGACTGTCTGCTTGGGCGTGGCCTGATCGAGGGGGACAGTCTTTGTCCCGTCGTTGCTTTGCAGCTGTGCCTTGTCGTGCTGTTTGTCGGTTGGGCTGGCGGGCACGGGGACCTCGCGCTGGGCCGTGAGGCAGTGCACGTTTCTCTGACCGGGCACGAAGTCCCGCTCTATGTTGCGCGCCGTCTGTTGGTTGCCGTAGACCGTAATAACGCCTAGCGGACCTGGTATCTTCATACATAGGTACAGTCCGTGAATGGCGGCTTCGAACTTATTGATGGAGCCCCGGCCCATGATGGCGTTGTATGGATATACCATATCCACAATATCAAAGGTCACTTGCTCACTTCGTGCATTGGGTGCTACACCGAAGGAGAGGGGCAACTCTATTTTGCCGACAGGAAAGGTGCCCTTGCCGCCGAAGCCATACAACGGGTTGTCCGAAGGCTTGAGCAGGCTGTGGCTTATGCCCATGCGATCGAAGGCATGGAGGAAGATGATGTCCGCCTGACTGTCATTGTCAACTAGGACTTTGTGCAGGTCCCAGCCTGCCACGCTGCAATTGATAACCATGGCGTCGCAGTGGGGGGCGCTGCGCAGGTCGACGTCTCGTGCGTCGAAGGTTAGCGGTATGTGGGACCACTTTGTCTGCACGACTGGGCCGGTGACGGCGACGTGGTTGATGCTGCGGTAGTGGTCCCTCTTCTGCCGCTTTGTGTCGAAGTCAGTGCTGGACCCCCCAGTTATCATGTGAATGACTCCGTGATATGGCTGATCAGCGAAGTCTTCCTGCTTTGGAGCATGGGGGATGTTTTGATGTTGCTGGTGTGGTGGTGGGGGTGGGGGAGGTACGATTTGTACTTCCTGATGGTGTTGGTAAGCGCGGTGCGTTGGATGCGGGGCGGGGGCGTGGATATATGGTGGAGGGGGTTGCTGGTAAGTGTGTGCGACAACTTGGGGGTTGTCAGCTGGTTGCGCCCGTGCCATCCTGTCTCTGGTGGCCTTCGTTTCTGGGCATTCTTTGGTTTGGTGGGCGCAGTCTTCGCCGTGGAAGAGGCAGTAGAATCGGCGCGGCGACTGCGCACGCCCCCGACCCCTACCGCGAGTTCCATTTCCGCGGCCCTGGGGGGATACTCCTGGCGACGAGGGGCGTCAGCAGCGGGGTGCTGGTTGGCGATGTTATGCACTTGCTGTTGATTGCGGCCGTCTCGACCGGAGTCCGGCTGCGGAGTCCTCGTCCATGTGCGGCTGGACTGTGGAGCATCTTTTGGCTTCCTTTGAGACTCAACCTTGCGCTGGTGGAGCTCTTCGGATTTGGCGTATTTTTCAAACAGCTGATATAATTCTTGGAGGTTCCTAGGCGGATCTCTGATGCAGTGGCTATAAAGGACGACGGCGCGAAGGCCACTGATAGCGTAGTGGATAGCGATCTGGTCATCGACTGAGGGCAGTTGTGACTTGAGTGTTAAAAATTTGCGGTAATACTCCCGCAGAGTCTCCTTTTCCAGCTGCTTGCAGAGCGAGAGTTCGGCCAAGGCGTCGGTGTCTGGGCGGTACCCTTGGAAGTTGAGCAGGAACTTGTCCCGGAGGCTTCTCCAGGAATCAATGGACAACGGAGGCAACCTGGTGAACCAGGTGAGAGCTGGGCCTTCTAGGGCGATGATGAAAGACTTCGCCATTGTGGCGTCGTCCCCTCCGGAAGATGCAACGGTGACCTGATAGCTCATTATGTACTGTGTCGGGTCGGTGCTGCCGTTGTACTTGGGATAGGTCCCTGCCCGGAAGTTAGCTGGCCAAGGCGTCACTTGCAGGTGTGGCGCCAGGGGACTTCGCTCGTCGAGATAGTTGACCTCTTGGAATGGCGCGGCGTGCGGGAAGGTGTGGTCGCGCTGGGGGAAACGCGGGTCTTCCGGTTGTGCACGGTGTTGCAGGGGTGGCCCATGCTGCAGGCCGAGGTGGCCTTCGCGCGTGTCTTCCAGTTGTGCGCGCTGCTGGAGGGGTGGCCCATGCTGCAGGCCAAGATGGCCTTCGCGCTGCATCAGCGCGATCTCCCGCTCGAGGTCTTGGGCCTTCTGCTCTTCGTCGCGTATCATTTGCCGCACTTTGGCTAGTGCGGACACGCGCTGGCGCTTGGCCTCCAGTATCTCTTTCTGCCTCTGGAGATTGCGGTTCTTGAGGCGCAGGGCGCGCAACTGTAGCTGTTCTTCCGCTGAGACGCCGAGGACTTCACCATCCTCGGTGAGGTCCGCGCCCTCCAGTGGGGCGAAGCCTGGGGGTGGCTGCGATTGTCCTTCAGGGCCGCAGGTGCGGAGAGTGTCGTCTTCGCAGGTGCGGGGAACGTTGTCTTCAGTGGCCTCTTGGTGGGTGGATTGGGTGAGGGCGAGGGCCTTGCCCTTTCTTGCGGCAAGCAGTGCTGCCTTCGCAGCCTCGTCAGCCTTCGGGTTAGTTCTCTTGGGTGCCATCGCGGGTGGTTTTCTCGTAGCACGAATGGTGGGCGCCAAATGTTGGAACTTGCTCTCGGTCGCAAGGGGGGCCAACAAGGGTGAACAGTGACGTTAACAGGGTTTACGCGCTAGATGGCAAAAGCTCTGTTAATCTGGCCTCTCACGGGCACTGTGCGGGGGTATTTATAGGTATCTGAGCGCCCAGCGCCTTGTGTTAAGGACGCATGTGCCCTCAGCCACCTAGGTTATCCCCAGAATATTCCCATAAAGCAGGGTTACAGACTGTAATTACAGGAATGCCTTTACAAATTAGGCCCGTAACACGCGGCGGCCACGCAGGGCCCGTTACAATGGGCCAGATCACACGTGGGCCTCTGAGCTGGACGAGGCCGCAAGGTGGGATGACGCCGTCGCAGGCCTTCGTCTGGTGCCGAATAAAGCGAAGGGTGTCCCTGCCCGTTTTGTCTCCGTCGGACCGGTGACTGCAGCGAAGACTTCGAGCGAAGGGTGGCGTCTTTGCCTTCGCCCCAACAGGGATTATCCAACGCCCTTTTGGTCTCGCTTCGGCATAAGAAGGCCAGTCACTGCTCTTGGAAACAACATCGAAGCATGCCTGAAGGCGTTTAACAGTGTATGCACTTTTATTGGCACAAGAGACCTAGTCCAGGAGCACATTGCTTATAGAGTTTGGCCTCTTGTGAATGACTGGGAGATGTCGAAGGAGACTGCTGCCGGGTCCAGTCAAGGCAGCTTGGTTTATCTGAAATATACCTTCAGATACAGAGATCAGTTTGATGAGCAAAATGATGACTGGATGAACTATGTTGAGGCAACTAGCTTGAGTTGCTTGGGGCCTACACAAGAGCCGAAGATGATGCCATGACCTTAGCCTTCAGAGGACGAGGCATGAAAAGATTAAACAGAGTCTTCGATGTAATTGGTTTCGTATACCCAAACTATTGCTATCCCTCACGAAAGCAGGGAAAGAAAAGAAAAGCTACTACTTCGGCCATCTCTGCTACGCCGAAGGGTAAAAGGATCAAGGTTCTGATGCACCGGCCAAGGTGCCGAAGCTTGCCGAGGGGGCTTCTTCTGCCACTGAGCCGAAATATGCCACTCCTGCTGGTGCCAAGGGAGAACTGGCTGAGGTGTCAAAAGTTCCTACAATCGAGTTGGTCGAAGCGCCGAAGCGTTCTGCTGAAGCCAAAGAAAAAGCGGTCGAAGAGCCAGAACTAGGGGAGTCGGTAGGATTGCCAAAAATCCTAAGCCCACCACCAGAGCCAGAGATGCCGAAGATGCCTAGAGCTCCTGCAATAACTCCCAAGAGGAGGAGGATGGCAAGCGTGCTAGACACTGTCTTGGAGTCGACAAGGGCACCAACTCCTGCCTCTGCAAAGGAGGCCGAAACCGATGCTGGGCCCTCAGTGCCCATCGAAACAGGGTCTGTTGAAACTAGACCGAATATTGAGCAAGGACCTTCGGATGCAACTCTAGTCTTGGAAAAAGAAGACGCACCCAAGGTTGAATTTCCTAATCTTGAAGCGCCTACTGAAGAGTTGGACTTTATCATTCGACACGCTTCGGGTAAAAAATTGTCGAAAGAGGAAATTGCCGAAGCTAAACACTATGACAAGGAATTAAAGTACCCAAAAGGATCCTTGGTGTACAATGGCACTGATGAAGATGACTTTCTGTACTGTCTTTCGAACAACAAGGAAATATCTGTTTGCTGATAGATGGCAAGGATCATAGGGTTTCCGAAGCTCGAAGTTGTCCTCTCTGCAATGTCGAAGGATGACCTTGCAGACAGTCTTGCCTATAACAGTCTGAAGGTAAAGGCGTTTTGACATAATCAGATTATTTTTGTACCTTTTACTATTGTGCTGATCCCCCTTTTTTGTAGGGATTAATCTTGAGTAATGCCTTAAGGGCACAAAAGAATGCTGAGGATGAAAGCTGCCAGATAGCCCTCGGAAATCTTTGGTCAGAGATTATCAAACTAAGGAATGAAGTTGTAGAAAAGGATAAAATTCTGCATTCTTTGATAGACAGAGTAAATGTTAGAGAAGCCAATCTTGTTGCACATTCCGAAGCTCATAGAGCCGATATTGAAAACTTAAAGAAAAAGCTTGCGAAAAAGAATGAGGATTTTGAAGTGGCTAAAGCAAAACAAGAAATAAGTGAATGGACTAGCACAAGACTGCAAAAGAATGTAGATGAGCTTCGGGAATCGAAGGAGAGATATCGAAAAATCCTTGGATTGTGCTAAGAAGTTGAAAGATAGTTTTGCAAAGGTGGGTGCATACTCATCTGAGCAAAAAATTATTAGAGGCGATCCCGAAGGAATCATCGAATGGATCAACGAAGAAGCTAAAGCCTTTGACAAGATACTTAGCGACCTTGGTGATTTCTGCGCATTCACCGGTGCCAGACGGGTTGCAGCAATTTTAGAGAAGACTGGTTGTGAGCATGTTAAAGCTGCAACCCAGGCAGAGACTGTCTTCTCTGTAGACAACACAAAGGATCCTTCGGCTGAGGCTACTATGATGGGCGGGAAATTCTATTCCAACATTTGGATGAAGGGCGGTCGGAGATAGCCGACGAATCTATAAAGAAAAATGAAAAAGAATCCCATGACGCCCGGGAAGAAGCCAAGCGAGCCGAAGAGGCTGCTGAGCGTGCAAGGCGTATAGGTATTTTTATTGTTTCTTAGCTTCGGTATTTTTCCTGGCTTCGGATTAACAACTTGTTACTTTTACTGTAGTTGAACTTTCACCGCCACCCTGTGGCGGAACCACCCGAATTATTCCAGCTTAAGTGCCCAAGTCCCGCCTTAGAGGCTAGACCACACTTAAATGGGAATAATACGTCAGTCCCTTGGATCTAGTCCAACAAGGCCACTAACAGGATCAAGTACCACGTACTCACTCGATGGTGAGGCACAGAGCAAATACAATAAAGCATAAACCATACATTAAGGAGTATCAAATTATTACATCAACATCGGAGTTTTAGCAAAAGTAGAGATCATAGTTCGGAATGCAGCGGAATGAAACTAATGATAAATAAACAGAGAGATGGGGAAGCCTGTCCCATCACTCCTCATGCTCCTCCTCTTCCGAGGTAGGGTCCCACTCGACTGTCCAACCCGGTGGCAAGATGGACGGCCAAGTCACTCCAGCAACCATGTCCTCCAGAGAACCTGTAAAATTATGCCACAAGCAAGGCTGAGTATATTAATACTCAGCTAGACTTACCCGGTGTGAGGAGTCTACTCCTCTACCTCTAGACATGCAGCTGTTTGGCTTAGGGGTTTGGTTGCCAAAAGCACTAGCTGAGTCTAAAAATCAAGATTTAGCTTTTGCAAGTTTTAGTATGACTCTCTTAAGACTAAATGTATACCTATCTAATCATACATGGTATCAAACATTTAGCAATCAACAACCTTGGCCAACTCATCACATTTCCACTTGTTACTGAATGCAGTACAATGGATCAAGTAGTCTCATTAGCTACGAGAAGCAGACAATCAAATCGAGTTTTTAAACCTTGCAAGGTAAACCTAAACACACGACATGGTGAGGCACTCCGTCCCCACACACATCAACCGTCCCCATCGATTCCCCGTCAGCAGATCATGGCTCACCGCCTTGGCGTACAATGCCTCACTGACCCCGACTGCCGTCGTGCAGTGACCGCACATGTACCCACCATAACCGAAATGGGAGACCACGTGTCAGGTCGCGTGAGGAGTAAAGTCTGCTGCCAGGTTCAATCAGGTACTAGGCTTACCGATTTACCATATTTCTCGGCATGTGCTTAGTACGTTCAAACGCTTGACATAGGTATCCGCACGTTAATCCTTATTCCAATTCCATCTCGTAGACTACGCATCCACATGGATCCATGTCCATAGACCAACATCAGTATGATATGAAAGTGGATACAACCAATTTCCTGATCTCGCGCGAGTGCTAGAAAAATCACTCGACTTCTACCAAGATCCCTAATTAGTAAAGCAACTACTCGACCTAGCATACTAGTATCCATCTCAAAGGAAATCCTGAGGTAATGCAACTAGGGTTTCAGGCAACTCCTACACTTAAGTGCACAATACAAGCCTACAATCATTAAGTGCAGTAAAATAATATATAGAACTGGTTATGCATAAACCGGGGCTTGCCTTCCAAAGCTGGGGCAGGCAGATCCTCTGGGGCAGGCTCTGGTGCTAGATCCGGGGCTACCTCCTGAGCAACTCCTTGCTCCGGCACGAGGATGTATTCTCCGTCCGCGAGGTTACAATCTATCAAATGCAATAAATAAGATATATGTATGCTATGATATGTAGAATTTAGTAACAATTATGCCTAGTGCAGAAAAACTAAGTTAGTTAATAACTTAGCGTTTCCTTGTTATAAGAGGTTCTCAGTGGTTTATGCTTATCAATTTAGGTTTGAGGTTTTTGCCTAAGCATAATGGATTAAGACTTGGATTGCCCCTTAAATGTTTTAGTAGGCACTCAAGGGGTTTTGCTGGTTTGGTTAGGGTAACATTAGTCTCCACTATTAATTCCCCTTTTTATTTTCTATTTATGATTTTAGGGTGGGTGTGAACTACAACAGTGAATTAACTCTTTCCAAAAATTCTGTAAAAATTACAGTAGTTTATTATTGGTCACTGTAGTCTGTCCTATAAATTTGAGATCCAGAATAATTAGAATATGCCCTGGACAAAAATAACAAAAGTTGGGGCAAAGGGGTCACTTTGCACTACAACTCTTATCTAGGGGTGAGTTCTGCACTAAGAGTCATTTTTGCTGGTATCTATAGGTAATAACATGCTTCTGTGCAAAAAATCACAGAGGGCTACTTAGTGGTTATTTAGTTATGATTTTCTAAAGTTTAATGCTAAAAAGACACTTACAACTAACTTGTTATTTGAAAAATGTCAAACAATAGAACTGTTGGGGACTTTTTCTCAAATGCTATGAATTAAGAACAAGGCAACATAAAATGTTAAATGTTAAAGCCCTTCGTCCGCTGAAGCATTATCTCCCCAAGGATTTAATGAGCTTGGGACGAAGGTTATGAGTAAAATATCACGAAGGTCACACCTTCGTGATCAGAGATAAAACGATGCGAAATGAAATATAAAATATAAAACGTTATAGAATACCAAGAATAATTAACATTATTCACTTATTTTATAATATGAACTTAAATATTAAAACATAATATTTAGGTACATTTATACCTTCGCCTTGGCAGAAAACAATAATTCCAGCGTAATGCGTTAGCAATTACAAGAATGCATGAACAGTAAAGGAGTACTGTTCATCTATTTATAGGCACAGGACGCAGCCTGTGAGAAATTACAATCATGCCCCTTTCAAAAGATTACAATTATGACTCAGACCCTTATGGACTAAGAAGTCATTTTATCTTTAAGTCGGTTCGATCCTTCGTCTTCGGATACGTTATAGTACAGAAGCTTCATGAGCGGTAGCTTCAGTACCACGTATAAACAGACTTGCCGAAGGTGTTTCTTCCTGCAGGACCTTCAGCGACGAAGCATGGTCCCAACAGTAGCCCCTTCGCGGCGCTAGATCGTTTTTCGTAACGAGCTTGATCCGTGAAAAAGTCTCTTAGGCTTCGGGAAGCTGAAGGTCCGAAAAACACCTTCCCTAAGCTCGTTGCCGGGAAACGATACAATTTCCGAGCGCGGAGCGGTCCCACCATGCCGATTCACCTTCTCGGGTTTTGTGTCCCACCGTTCAGTGGATGCGAGCGACTGTTCGTCCGGTGTAGAAGACTTGACGATTCACCTTTTTACCTGCAGCACTATATAAACAGACTGGTAGGTGTGAAGTTACCACAGCATTCATTGCTACTACACTGTTTTGCTGCCAAAAATTTAACCATAGCCGAAGCTTGACTCTTGCACTCAAACGAAGCACCACTTTGGATTCTACTTCGTCACAAGAAGAGCTTCGGAAAAAAGTCGTTAATTTCAAAAAACTTCTAGAAATTCATAATCAAATGGCTAGAGTGTGCTCCACTGCCAGGGTTGAGCGTGATGGAGATGAGACTGAAGCCACTGAAACTATTCCGATTTCCGAAGCAATGAGGCGTTCTGGGCTGGTTTCATCAGAGGACACACCTGCTGCCAAAGCAACACAAGCTGACGTTGAAGAAGATGAAATTGAAGATGAGTATGCTGCAATGCCATCTAAACCCAGCCACTTAAAGTTTGGGAAGTCTACTATTACCAAAGGTGATATGGCTAAGTTATTGAAGCTAGGCTATTTCAGCGAAGACAAGAAGGAGCTAATTCGCTTCGGGGGAGAGGAAGTTACCCCGAAGCCCGAAAAAGATGAAGTGGTTGTTTTTAAAAGCTTCTTCAAAGCAGGGTTAAGATTTCCCCTGCATGGGATGATTGTAGATGTTTTAGAGAGATTTGGAATTCACCTTCATCAGTTAACCCCTAACGCCATTGTTAGGCTTAGTGTTTACATTTGGGCACTCCGAAGCCAGGAGGCAGAACCACTTGCCGAAGCTTTTTGCCGGGCACACGAGCTTCATTACCAGACAAAAGCTAGAGAAGATGGGCTGCATGATAATTTTGGCTGCTACAATTTTGCATATCGGAAAGATGCCAAGTACCCAGTTATCAGCTATCGCACAAAATGGCCAGCTAGCTAGAAGAATGAATGGTTTTATGTCAAAGTGGATGAAAAGAAAGAAAAGCTGGTTCAGAGCCCTTTAAGGTTAACCTTCGGAGTAACTAGGCCTCAATGCGTCATGGATCCAGATAGCCCATGCCAGATTGCACTAGGCGAATTTCGGGTTGTTGCAGAGCACATTGGCACCAGGGATCTGGTCCAAGAATTCTTAGCCTTCAGAGTATTCCCAACTTTGAAGGAATGGGACATGCCGAAGCTGAGAGGGGAGAATAAGAAGAAAGAGCTTGTTCGGCTACCTTATTATTTCATGTTTAAAAAACATTTTAAAACACCTTGCCAAGAGTGGTTGGATACAATTGAGGTTATGTGCAACGAGATCCTCGGCAACTATTCTAAAAAAGAAGATCAATTGATGACTGCGGCCTTCGGTACTCGTCCGAAGCGAAGAATGAATCGGGTGATGGATGCTTTGATTTTGGATTATCCTGACTATGGGCAATTGGGCAAAGTTGCTGAAGGGCAGAAAAGAAAAAGAGTTGCCAGCGCCCTTGATGAAGAAGCTACTACTAAACTGGCTAAAAAGGGCAAAGCAGTTTTTGAGAAAAGAAAACTAAGTCCTGAGCCGAAGATAATTACTTCAAAGAAAAGGAAAGCTACGGCCCCGAAACCAAAAACGTCGGACCATGAAGAAGAAGTTCCCGCGACACCTTCTGCTGCCGATGTGGAAGAAATTCTAAAGGTAATGACTGAACCTTTGCCTATCAAGCTAAGTCCGCTGGCACCAGAACTGACGAAGCTTTTTTAGAAGGAAAAGGAGCCTTCGGCCATGGAAAGTCCTGCTAAGCTGAAAAAACGGAGAATTATCCAAGTAGCCGATGTAATTCACTAGACACCACCACCGGCATCAGCATCAAAAATACCAATTACTGAGAGCGCTGGCGCTGCCGAAGCCGCAGCCACCGGAGCCGAAGATGCCGAAACCGAAACCGCCGAAGATCCTAATCTAGAAACCACACTTGGTGATATTGATAACATGCTTCTAAAAATGGCTGAGGAAGAAGCTGTTGCGGCCGCGGTGGACACAACAATTGAGAAAGGGAAAGAGCAAATTGAAGATACTTTGGAAGAGGAAAACTTCAATTTTCAAGATATACTTGGACAAGAGTTATCAAAAACTGAAAAAGAAGAGCTAAAGAAATATGCTATATCCTGTGGGTACAAACCAGGGGCTCTGCTTTTTGGCGGAGTCAATGAAGGTGAACTGAGATGCCTTCGGAATCAAACCGAGGCCAAGGTCGTTAGGACTTTCTCGAAGAATGTTGGCCTGCCGAAGATTGAGGCAGACCTTTGCAGGTACCAGCGACAGCATATCATCGGTAGCTTGTTCTACGCTAATTTCAAGGTAAAACTCTCAACTTTTTATTATTTTTTGAATTAAGATGTTTTCTGACGAAGGTTGTTTTGCCAGAGTATATTACTAAGTAAAGTGCTGAGGATGCAACAAGATCTTGAAGACGAGAAAAACAAAGCTACAATCAAAGATCTAGAAAGTAAAGTCGAAAGTCACAAGGCTGTTTTGGAGAAAAAGGACTTCGTCATTCAAGATCTTGAAAATAAAGTTAAAGATTACGAAGCTGCCTTGGAGAAGGACTTCGTCATTCACTCTATGGAGGGTTCGCTGGCTGAAGCTCAAACCGAAATTGACAAATTAAACAGCGAATTACTCATAAAATTAGAAAAATCTGAGCAAGAAAAGAAAAATCTTGAAACAAATCTCAAAACCGAAATTGAGAAGAGTTCAAATTTGCAGAAATCATTGAAGGAGCTTCAGGAAAAATGTTTAGACTTCGGCAACCGATATGTGCAGCGGCTGAAGAATGTCTTTTACTCAATTGGAGCCAGCTCTGATAAGTTTACACCTTCAGCTGAAAACCTGCCAAACACCTTTGAATACATTGAGGGCGAAGTTGATGCACTTGACGAAGTTATCGCTGGGCATGCCGATTTCTGCGCCCTGTTAGCTTCTCGAGGCACAGCTACTGCTTTCCTGAAGGCTGGCTGCACGCACGGTAAAATTGTTAATAGGCCAAACTTCAGTTTGTCACCAGCAGATTTGATTGACATCCCCAGCCTAGCTCGAAGCATAGAGAACAGGTTTATGACTCAGATTTGGATAAACGGCGGGCGAAAAATGGCTGGTGACAAAGCTCGGAGCCACCTTAAGCCAGTGAGAAACTTATACTTGTTACTTTTCCCTTCTCCTTGAAGTCTGCGTTTTTCTCATTCCATTTTAATATGTACAGGATGATGAAGCTAAAGAATGATGAGCTGAAGCCTAACAGATGCTTCGAAAGGCTTTGCTGCAGAAGATTCTAGAGAAAATTTTGTAATATGATTGTAAAGAAATCTATGTAAATTTGTGCGTACCTCGTAATATATCTTTACCCCTTTGTCCGTGTGTAATCTGCTTTGCTGTGGACGAAATTTTCTTTTTGAGCCGAAGGCGAAAAACACCTTCCCTTCTTTTCGTACACAACGAAGCATGAAGATTTCTTCTTTCTGTTTTTCCCCGAAGCTTTATCCTCATAGCCGAAGCATCTGCCTTCTCTGTATGATATGATGATAATGATTCTATATATGTCTAAATGAATGTTTATGAATGCAAATGTCATGATGTAATGTATCGTGCAAATGAATGTCCAAATACATATTCGAAGCCATAAACATAGCCTTCATTCCCTTAGGAATGACTCAAGTATTTTTGCCGCTTATTTTTCGGCTTCACCATTTATCTTTCGGTGTATCAGCGCTGACTTTTCGCTGCAAGCCTCCCTTAGGAGCTTCTTCGCCTTTTACTTCAGCGGTATCAGCGTTTATTTTTCGCTCTATGCCTCCCTTAGGAGCTTCTTCGCCTTTTACTTCGGTGGAATCAGCGTTTATTTTTCGATGTAAGCTCTGCATTCCCTTAGGAACGACTTTTTAGCTTCTCCCTGTTTTCTTTTCTTTTTCCTTTGCACTCGATGGTGCGTTCTCAACTTTTACATTTTTGAGGGATATTGATCTTATAGAGGTGAAATAAGAAAAAGAGAAATTACATGCTATGGCCCCGTTAAAAACCTTTCTCCCCCTTTGGAAAGGAAAAGGGTGCCATAAGAAAGAATAGAAAAAATTACATCAAGCTAGACATAATATCGCCGAAGCTCATCCCCATTCCATGATCTAGGAATGTCATTGCCGTCCATATCCTTCAATCTGTAGGAACCGGGTCTTGACGAAGATACTACAAGAAAAGGTCCTTCCCACTTCAGTTGTAGCTTGCCTACTGTCTCTGGGTTGGTCACTCTCCGAAGCACCAAATGTCCTGGCTCAATATTCTTTAGCCGAACCTTTCTATCACGCATTTTATTGTTTTGGCTTGATATTTATTGATGTTTTCCATGGCTTGAATCCTGATCCCTTCTATAGCATCTTTGTCCACAGAGTAATCAGCTTCAGCTTCGTCTTCTGTCGAAGCCACTTGTCAGGGACCATAATTAGGGGTACCCCCAAGACTCCTAATCTCAGCTAGTAACCCCCATCAGCACAAAGCTGCAAAGGCCTGATGGGTGTGATTAAGTCAAGGCTCGGTCCACTCAAGGGACACGATCTCGCCTCGCCCGAGCCCAGCCTCGAGCAAGGGCAGCCGACCCCGGAGGATTTACGTCTCGCCCGAGGGCCCCCTCAAGCAACGGACACACCTTCGGCTCGCCCGAGGCCCAGTCTTCGCCAAGAAGCAACCTTGGCCAGATCGCCACACCGACCGACCGTATCGCAGGAGCATTTAATGCAAGGATGGCCTGACACCTTATCCTGACGCACGCTCTTCAGTCGACAGAGCCGAAGTGACCGCAGTCACTTCGCCGCTCCACTGACCGGCCTGACAAGAAGACAGCGCCGCCTGCGTCGCTCCGACTACTGTGCCACTCGATAGAGTGAGGCTGACAGCAGCCAAGTCTGGCCTCGGGCGCCATAGGAAACTCCGCCTCGCCTGACCCCAGGGCTCGGACTCGGCCTCGGCCCCGGAAGACGACGAACTCCGCCTCGCCCGACCCCAGGGCTCGGACTCTGCCTCGGCCCCGGAAGACGACGAACTCTGCCTCGCCCGACCCCAGGGCTCAGACTCGACCTCAGCACTGGAAGACGACTGTTGGGGGCTTGTTCTCAAATGCTATGAATTAAGAACAAGGCAACACAAAATGTTAAACGTCAAAATCCTTCGTCCTTCGAATCATTATTTCCCTAAGGATATAATGATTTTCGGACGAAGGTTACGAAGGACATACCTTCATAAGTTCATTAAATAACTACGAAGGATAAAATGTAAAGGATATAAAAGATAACATAAATGATTATATATTACTCATCAAACATAAACAAAGACATTATTGAATTACAGATGTACCTCCGATCGAAAGGAGATAAAAGTACAAGCGTGACGCAAAAAGCGAATGCCAAGTCAGCGTGAACAGTACGGGGGTACTGTTCATCTATTTATAGGCACGGGACACAACCCATACAAAATTACATTCATGCCCTTTACACTTGGTAATAATTCTATAGTAATCTGTCGAGGTCTAAATAGCCTTTTCATCTTTAAGTCGGTTTCACTTTTTGTTGTCGCGCCGAAGCTTTCCTGCTTACACCTTCGGCGCTGTATCAACCTTCGTATTACTCTGGTCTGCTGTGATACCGACTTGGATCCGAAGATACCTGTTCACACATTATACTCCAGAAATACTGTTAAATCCTGTTTTTGAGGACCTTCGGAGGCCGAAGGTCCCCAACAGTAGCCCCTCGCAATATTAATTTGCTTAAAATAATAAATTTAAATTGCGACATGGACGAAGGCTTTTCGCCGAAGGTCCGAAAAAACACCTTCCCTTTGCTAGAATAGCAACATTCACTGACAAGCGGGGTCTTTCAATTTTCAACGCCCTTGGCGTATATATACGGCCATACCGCAGACTCATTTGATACGCTCTTTGGCCCACTGCTCTCGCTTACTCAATTTTTAGCTCTTGTGCATTACGATTTGCTAAGCTTTTTGTTTCGAAGCTTCGGCTTTGAAAATAGTTTTTTAGTGCCTCCGAAGATGTCTGAAGATAAGAAGATTGCTGCTGAGACGAAGCTGAGCCTCGACGAAGAGAAAAACTTGGGGTTTCTCATAGCGATGTCCAAAACCAATACAGAAAAAATCACCAAGGAGATTCTGGAAGGTTTGTCTGAGGATACTGGTGACAGTGACAGCTATGATGTGGCCAGTGGCGGTGAAGACTCCGAAGATCGCCCCTGGCGACCAAGTCATGCGGTTTTCGGCAAATCAACTATCAAAGAAAACCATCTTGCCAATATGAGGGGGAGGTATTTCCGGGATTTGTCCATTGTGAGGGCGGACGAAGGGGAAAGGACTTGTCCACACCCTGAAGAGAATGAAGTTGTGGTGTACCGAAGCTTTTTGAAAGCTGGATTGCGATTCCCCTTGAGCAGCTTCGTCGTGGAGGTGCTAAAAATCTTCGAAGTTTATCTGCACCAACTAACCCCCGAGGCAATCATAAGGCTGAATATCTTCATTTGGGCCGTGAGAAGCCAAGGTCTGAAGCCTGACGCAAAAAGCTTCTGCAATATTCACGAATTATCATATGAAACAAAACCCTGGGGTAAGGAACAAAACCATAATAATTTCGGCTGCTATAGTTTCGTTTCCCGGCCCGGGTCAAGCTGCCCCGTGCCAACTTTTCGGAAGAGATGGCCCGGCGACTAGACAACAGAATGGTTTTATGTGAAAAATGATCTGTCAGCTCGAGAGGATATCAAAGGTGTAATTATGCGCCCTATTTGGCAAAGCTTCGGCCTTCGGAGTCCGAAGGTTGAAATGAATGACACTGCCGAAGAATGCCAGAGGGCCTTCGGCGTTATCTGTTCTTTTATTGGAACAAGAGATTTAGTTCAAGAGCATATTGCCTTCAGGGTATGGCCACTTGCGGAGAAATGGGAAATGCCGCAAGAAACCATAAAAGAGACCGACGAAGGTGGTCTTATCAAATTGAAGTACACTTTCAAATTTGGAGATAAATTCGCTGAGCCAGATGATGACTGGTTAAAAAGTATTGAGAATTTAAGTGATGAACTGATTGGGGCTTATTCGAAGGCTGAAGATACTGCAATGTCAGCAGCCTTCGGAGGCCGAAAAAAGAAGAGGCTGAATCGGGTATTTGATGCAATCGGGTTTGTCTACCCTGACTATTGCTATCCCATTCGAAGGCAAAAGAGAAAAAACACAATCTCTTCAAAAGAAGAAGCTGCCACTGCTCCTAACGAGCCAGAACCAAAAAGAAAGAAAATAAAGGTCCTCACACATCGGCCGCGTTATATTGAACCAGCTTCGGTGCCTGAGTTTATCGGAGAAACTTCTTCGACCACCGAAGCTGGAAAACCAACCGAGCCAACTTTGCTGCCAGAAGTCGCAGAAACGGCCGAAGCGCCAACAAAGATAGAATTGGAACAACCAAAGATTTTATTATCAGAAACGAAAGAGAAGGCCGAAGAGCCGTTCACAGAAAAAATGGAAGATGCAAAAGAAGCAACTGAGGGATCAAAAACATCAGAAGTTTTGAGTCCTGCATCAAACATTGAGACATTAAAAAATCAAAAAGTGCCAGCAGTAACTCCGAAAAGGAAGAGGATGGTTAATGTGCTAGATGTGCTGGAAACGATCAACTCTTCAAGCACACCTCCGAAGAAGGCTGCTATCATTCCCGAAACAACAACTGAAATTTCTGGTACCGAAGCTCCAAAGCAAAAAACTGAAGCCAAAGCTGGGCCTTCAGAGCCCGCAAAGATAAAATCCTTGGAGAGTGAGGTGGAAAAAATAACAAAGCCAACTTTTGTTGAAGAAATCGGTGTCATTGCCCCCGAAGCATCCCCCAAAGTTCGTGATTATATTGTTCGTCATGCTTCGGGGAGAAAATTATCAGAAAAAGAAGAGCAAGAGGCCCAGCACTATGCCCGAAAGCTGAAGTATCCAAAGGGGGCACTAATATTCAATGGCAGTGGAGAAGAAGACTTCTTGTATTGTCTTCCTGACAGCAAGGAGATTTCTGTCTGTCGGGAGATGAGCAAGAGCTTCGGATTCCCAACCTTAGAAGACGGGCTCTCGGTGCTATCGAAGAATGATCTGGCCGACAGCCTAGCTTACAATAGCTTAAAGGTGCGACAAATGCAGTCCTTGTATTTTTTGTATTTTGTTTGATCAATCCTACTAACACACATATTTCTCTGCGTAGGGCCTGATACTTAGTAATGCCCTCAGGGCTCAGAAAGATGCTGAAGACGAAGGGTGTTCTATAGCCCTGAGCAACCTTCGTTCCGAAGTTATTGAACTGAGGAACGAAGGTCTTGAAAAAGATAAAATATTATACTCATTGATAAATAAAATAAAGGAAGACGAAGCTGCTTTCAAAGGTCAAGCTGAAGTTCAAAAACGCGAAATTGAAGATCTTCGGAAACAACTGGCCAGAGCTAAGGAAGAGCGCATGCTTGAAGAAACAAGGCGAGAACTCAGCGACCAATGGGCAGATCACCTAGAAGTAACTGTTGAAGAGCTTCGTTCATCCAAAAAGAGATGCTACAATAAGTCTATAGAGTGTGTTAAGAAGTTAAGAACTAGCTTCGCCAGAGTCGGCGCCTTCTCAAGCGAGGAAAACTTTACGAGAGGCAATCCCGAAGGTCCCATTGAATGGATTGACCACGAAGCTGAGGCCTTCGAAGAAATTTTAAATAGCCGTGGAGATATATGTGCTTTCTCTGGTGCCAGAGGAATTGCCACCATTTTAGAGAAGAAGGGCTGCGAACACGTAAAAACTTTAGCACAATCCGAAGCAGCTTTGTCTTTTGAAGATGCAAGAGATCCTTCGGCCGAAGCAAGTATAATTGGTGGAAAATTTTTTACTGATATCTGGGAAAATGGTGGCCGAGAAATGGCTAGTGAAATTATTCGAAAAAGCGAAAAGGGAATTCACGATGCTAGAGAAGTAGCTGACGCTGCTGAAAAGAGCGTAGAGGCCGAAGGTCAATTAGGTATTAATTAATAGTTTTTATTGTGTTGTAATCTTAAGCTTTACGATTTGTTTGCGATTTTTAATAGCAACGTAGCCGTGTCCTGTCCTACTTCAGATCCTGCTGAAGCGTCTTCGGGCCCTCAGCCGAAAGGAGACGACGAAATCAAAAAGATGGCTGAAGATATTTTGGACAAAGTCGTCAATCGGCTCCTGAACGAGGCTGCGGAAGTCGTTTTGAGAGAAGATTGAGTATTTTGTGTATAAACTTCTGGAATGTAATGTACTGTAATATCTTGTAACCCCAAACGTAATATACCTATTTTTGTTAGTCAATTCTTTACGATGCATGAAACTTTATACATACCGCTTTTGAGTCTTTGACGAAAAAACACCTTCCCTTCTTTTCATGCTTCGTGAAGAAGAAGTTTTCTTTGTCACAACAATATCCAGTGTTCTGATGAATAATGTCCAAGCTTCGTAAAGATATTCTCCGAAGCTACACTTCCGAAGCTACACTTCGTAAAGATATTTTCAAAGCGTTCTTCTGTACATTGATAATGTGTCCACCTCTTGTGCAAAATGATGTATGATGCTTATGCTATGCAAAATGATGTGATGATGTTATGTTATACGAGGTGATGCTTATTCCGAAGATACAGACACATCCCTGCAATAAAACATGATTCTTTTATAAGCCTCCCTTAGGAGCTTCTTCGCCTTTTACTTCGGCGGAATCAGCGTTTATTTTTCGCTGTAAGCCTCCCTTAGGAGCTTCTTCGCCTTTTACTTTCAGCGGTATTCGCGTTGACTTTTCGCGCTTCGCCTTTTACTTAGGCGGTATCAGCGTTGACTTTTCGCTGTATGCTCTGCATTCCCTTTGGAACGACTTTGGAGCAGAAAACTTACACTGCGCTCTCTTTGGAACGACTTTTTGTGACTTCGGCAGACTTACTCTGCGTTCCTTAGAACGACTTTTTGTTGCTTCGAAGAATTTTCGATAGTTCGAAGGTCCTTTTTATTATCACAAGTCTTTGAACTTTAATCAACTTAAACCTGTGAAGAAAACATATTTTCCTTGTAGGAATCAACGAAACTAATTACATGAAATCCAAACAATGTCCTTTATTACAGAAAATAAAACTGAATGAAAAAGATTGCTTATCAAGGTAGGATATTTGTCAATAGATGTGCTTTGACTCTGGCACAGTGCTATTGACTGTACGAGCTTCGGACTGCTCTCTGAAGTCCCTCTGGTGTGGAACATACTGGCTCCCTTCTGGCTGCTGACCTTGTTGCAACGGAGGTGGAGGCGGAGGCTGTTGCCAGGAAGCTTGAGGCTGACTCGCCGAAGCAACAGAAACTGCAGGGTGATTGCCCACATACTCTGGAATGTAGGGCGAATGATATGAAGCTGTATGCATGACCTGCTTCGGCTGAGCTTGTTGCGCTGCGGCTTCGGCTATTTCCTTTTGCTTCTGAATAGTAACATGGCACATCCTGGTGGTATGGCCTTTGTTCTCACCGCAGAATAAGCAAAAGATTCTTCTCGGTTGATCGCCAAACCTTCCTCCGAAACCCCTGGCGCCTCTGCCTCTTGGAGCTGGTGGTCGGAATGAGCTTTGCTGTTGCCCCGAAGCCTGTGAGGAATATTGTGGCCTTTGCTGTTGGCTTCCTCTATCCTCATTTTGTGCAGAGTTATGAATTGATCTTACGTGCCTCTGGTAAGACCTCCCTCCGAAGCCCCTGGTCATTTCAGAAAACCTGAAAGCCTCCTCCCTTCTTTGGCGAAAATCATTATCGGCCCGGATGTACTCGTCCATCTTCTGGAGCAGCTTCTCCAAAGTTTGAGGGGGCTTCCTAGCGAAGTACTGAGCTGACGGACCTGGCCGAAGCCCCTTGATCATGGCCTCAATGACAATTTCATTGGGCACCGTTGGTGCCTGTGCCCTCAAACGCAAGAACCTTCGGACATACGCCTGAAGGTACTCTTCGTGATCCTGGGTACACTGGAACAGAGCCTGAGCAGTGACTGGCTTCGTCTGAAATCCTTGAAAGCTAGTTAACAACAAGTCCTTCAGCTTCTGCCATGAAGTGATCGTTCCTGGTCGAAGGGAGGAGTACCAGGTTTGAGCAACACTCCTGACAGCCATGACGAAAGATTTGGCCATGACTGAAGCATTGCCACCATATGAAGATACTGTTGCCTCGTAGCTCATCAAAAACTGCTTCGGGTCCGAGTGACCATCGAATACAGGAAGTTGAGGCGGCTTGTAAGACGGAGGCCAAGGTGTAGCCTGCAGCTCAGCAGACAGAGGAGAAGCATCATCAAAAACAAAATTTCCGTGATGGAAATTGTCATACCAGTCATCTTCGTTGGGAAAACCCTCCTGATGAAGATCTTGATGCTGAGGCCTTCGGTACTGCTCATCCTGAGCAAGATGACGAACTTCTTCAGAGGCTTCGTCTATCTGCTTTTGTAATTCAGCCAGCCTGGCCATCTTTTCCTTCTTCCTTTGTACCTCTTGATGAAGCATCTCCATGTTTCTGATTTCTTGATCTATCTCATCCTCTGGTGGTGTTGGGCTGACAGCCTTCCTTTTCTGGCTTCGGGCCTCCCGCGGGGAGACTGTCTCCTGATTGTGGTCCAATGCTTGCAGAGCTGCAGCCCCAGTCGCTGAAGCTTTCTTCGGCGCCATAACGAAGATTTTATGATCGCCGAAGGTGTTCAAAAAATTCAGAGTGGAAGTGAGTTCACCGGAGGTGGGCGCCAATGTTGGGGGCTTGTTCTCAAATGCTATGAATTAAGAACAAGGCAACACAAAATGTTAAATGTCAAAATCCTTCGTCCTTCGAATCATTATTTCCCTAAGGATATAATGATTTTCGGACGAAGGTTACGAAGGACATACCTTCATAAGTTCATTAAATAACTACGAAGGATAAAATGTAAAGGATATAAAAGATAACATAAATGATTATATATTACTCATCAAACATAAACAAAGACATTATTGAATTACAGATGTACCTCCGATCGAAAGGAGATAAAAGTACAAGCGTGACGCAAAAAGCGAATGCCAAGTCAGCGTGAACAGTACGGGGGTACTGTTCATCTATTTATAGGCACGGGACACAACCCATACAAAATTACATTCATGCCCTTTACACTTGGTAATAATTCTATAGTAATCTGTCGAGGTCTAAATAGCCTTTTCATCTTTAAGTTGGTTTCACTTTTTGTTGTCGCGCCGAAGCTTTCCTGCTTACACCTTCGGCGCTGTATCAACCTTCGTATTACTCTGGTCTGCTGTGATACCGACTTGGATCCGAAGATACCTGTTCACACATTATACTCCAGAAATACTGTTAAATCCTATTTTTGAGGACCTTCGGAGGCCGAAGGTCCCCAACAACGACGAACTCCGCCTCGCCCGACCCCAGGGCTCGGACTCAGCATTGGCCTCAGACGATGGTCTCCGCCTCGCCTGACCCGGGGCTCGGACTCGACCTCGAACTCGGAAGACAGACTCGACCTCGACCTCGGAGGAGCCTCCGCCTCGCCCGACCCAGGGCTCGGACCGACCACGTCACAGCAGGGCCATCATTACCCTACCCCTAGCTAGCTCAGGCTACAGGGAACAAGACCGGCGTCCCATCTGGCTCGCCCCGGTAAACAAATAATGATGGCGCCCCGCGTGCTCCATGACGACGGCGGCTCTCAGCCCCTTACGGATGCAAGGAGACGTTAGCAAGGACTCGACAGCCCCGACAGCTGTCCTTCCGCAAGGCTCCAGTGCTCCTCCGACGGCCACGACATCACATGAACAGGGTGCCAAAACCTCTCCGGCTGCCACGACGGCATGTACTTAGGGCACTAGCTCCTCTCTGCTAGACACGTTAGCACACTGCTACATCTCCTATTGTACACCTGGACCCTCTCCTTACGCCTATAAAAGGAAGGTCCAGGGCTCTCGTACGAGAAGGTTGGCCGCGCGGAGAGGACAGGACGGCGCGTACAAGCCTCTTGCTCCCTCCCACGCGGACGCTTGTAACCCCCTACTACAAGCGCACCCGACCAGGGCGCAGGACAACACGAAGGTCGTAGGTTTCCCCTTTACGCCTGTCTCCTTTTTCCCCCCTTCGTGCTCCGTCTCACGCCGAACCATCTGGGCTGGGACACGCGGCGACAATTTACTCGTCGGTCCAGGGACCCCCGGGGGTCGAAACGCCGACAGTTGGCGCGCCAGGTAGGGGCCTGCTGCGTGTTGACGAACAGCTTCCCGTCAAGCTCTAGATGGGTAGTCTCCAGCAACCTTTCCAGCCCGGGACGGTGTTGTGTTTCGGGAGCCTTGAGTTCATGTCCCTCGACGGCAGCTACGACATGATACTCCTTCCTCCGTCGCGCGACAGCGACAATGGCGGCCGACAACCCGCCCGCCGGTGGCGGAATCAACGACCTCTTCCCCACGTGGCGGAAGAACAACATTCGGGTTTGTCCTGTCACCTCCCCCGCCGACGGAGGAGGAGGCGGGGCAACCAAGGCCAAACAGGAGGCGGCACCTCGTCGGCTGTCGAGCGAGTCGGCGGCGCCGGCGCCCCAACTGGGGACACGTTGGGCGTTGACCTCGCGTCTGAGACGAAGACGAGCGCCGTTTCCCCGCAACACGCCAACTCCAAGCGGATGGACGACGCCAGCACGCTCGCAAGGGACTTGCTGGGCGTCACCCTCGTACCTGAGACGACGGTGCAGTCTGCCCCTGACGCGACTTCGTCACCGCCCGTCGACCAAGAGGTACCGACCGATTCCCATCTCGTGCCTTTTGGATTCAGCCTTGACCCACCAAGCGACTTCGTTTCGGTGGAAGCCTTCATAGAGGCATGTCCAAACCCTCCGGGGTACGATATGCGGTCACCCTGGGACCGGCTGACGGCCGTCTCGACCTACGGACCCTCGGGTTCCGAGGAAGAAGACGAGCCCGACTTCTGTTGGGATTTCTCCGGACTCGGTAACCCCAGTGCCATGCGGGACTTCATGACCGCATGCGACTACTGCCTTTTCGATTGTTCCGACGGTAGTCGCAGCTTCGGCGACGAGGACTGCGGCCCAAGTCGTGAATGTTTCCACATCGATCTAGGGGGTCCCGGCGAAGGCAACCATCTTGGTATACTGGAAAACGGTGATCCCCTAGGCATGCGCCTCGCGTTGACATCCTTCGGGAGCTAGATGTGGTCCCAGTCCCTGCGAGGGGTCAGGACGCACAGCTCGAGCAAATCCGCAAGATGTAGGCCAGGCTCGACGAGGGAGCAGGAACACTTGAGCCGTTCCGGTGGAACATCGGGCAGGAATGGGTAGACCAAGCTCCGGCCGGAGAAGCGCGTCATCTACCCCAGGGCATCCAGCACCGCATTGCCGACGACGTCAGGGCAAGGCCGCCACCGGCTTCTAGTGGGGTCGGCCAGAACCTGGCTGTGGCAGCAATACTACTCCGCGCGATGCCAGAACCATCGACCACCGAAGGGCGGCGTATCCAGGGAGAGCTCAAGAATCTCCTGGAGGATGCTGCGGTCTGACAGGCCGAAAGCTCTGCCTCCCGAAGGCAGGGATACCCCTCGGAGCATCGCGCCGCGACTTCTCGATTCATGCGGGAAGCCTCGGTCCACACCGGGCGCACGCGCAACACAGTGCCTGCGGCCCTGGGTCGCCTCGGCAATGAGCACCACCACCGCAACCGTCGAACCCACCTCGACGAGAGGGTGCACCGAGGCTACCACCCCAGGAGTGGGGGACGCTACGACAGCGGGGAGGATCGGAGTCCCTCGCCTGAACCACCCGGTTCGCAGGCTTTCAGCCGGGCCATACGATGGGCGCCGTTCCCGACCCGGTTCCGAACCCCGACTACTATCACAAAGTACTCGGGGGAGACGAGGCCAGAAGTGTGGCTCACGGACTACCGGCTGGCCTGCCAACTGGGTGGAACGGATGATGACAACCTCATCATCCGCAACCTCCCCCTGTTCCTCTCCGACACCGCTCGAGCCTGGCTGGAGCACCTGCCTCTAGGGCATATCTCTAACTGGGACGACCTGGTCCAAGCCTTCGCCGGCAACTTCCAGGGCACATACGTGCGCCCTGGGAACTCCTGGGATCTCCAAAGCTCCCGCCAGCAGCCGGGAGAGTCTCTCCGGGACTACATCCGGCGATTCTCGAAGCAGCGCACCGAGCTGCCCAATGTCACCGACTCGGATGTCATCGGCGCGTTCCTCGCCGGCACCACCTGCCGCGACCTGGTGAGCAAGCTGGGTCGCAAGACCCCCACCAGGGCGAGCGAGCTAATGGACATCGCCACCAAGTTCGCCTCTGGCCAGGAGGCGGTTGAGGCCATCTTCCGGAAGGACAAGCAGCCCCAGGGCCGCCAGCCGGAAGATGTCCCCGAGGCATCCACTCAGCGCGGCACCAAGAAGAAAGGCAAGAAGAAGTCGCAAGCGAAACGCGACGCCGCTGATACGGACCTTGTCGTCGCCGCTGAGTACAAGAACCCTCGGAAACCTCCTAGCGGTGCCAATCTCTTCGACAAGATGCTCAAGGAGCCATGCCCCTATCATCAGGGGGCCGTCAAGCACACCCTCGAGGAGTGCGTCATGCTTCGGCGCCACTTTCACAAGGCCGGGCCACCTGCGGAAGGTGGCAGGGCCCACAACAACGACAAGGAGGATCACAAGCCAGAGGAGTTCCCCGAGGTCCACGACTACTTCATGATCTACGGTGGGCCAATGGCGAACGCCTCGGCTCGGCACCGCAAGCAAGAGCGCCGGGAGGTCTGCTCGGTAAAGGTGGTGGCACCCGTCTACCTAGACTGGTCCGACAAGCCCATCACCTTCGACCAGGGCGACCACCCCGACTACGTGCCGAGCCCGGGGAAATATTCACTCGTTGTCGACCCCGTCATCGGCAACGTCAGGCTCACCAAGGTCCTCATGGACGGAGGCAGCAGCCTCAACATCATCTACGCCGAAACCCTCGGGCTCCTGCGGATCGATCTATCCTCGGTCTGGGCAGGCACGACGCCTTTTCACGGGATCATTCCCGGGAAACGTGTCCAGCCCCTTGGACAACTCGATGTGCCCGTCTGCTTCGGGACTCCCTCCAACTTTAGAAGGGACACCCTCACGTTCGAGGTGGTCGGGTTCCGAGGAACCTACCACGCAGTGCTGGGGAGGCCATGCTACGCCAAGTTCATGGCCGTCCCCAACTACACCTACCTTAAGCTCAAGATGCCGGGCCCCAACGGGGTCATCACCGTCGGCCCCACGTACCGACACGCGTACGAATGCGACGTGGAGTGCGTGGAGTACGCCGAGGCCCTCGCCGAATCCGAGGCCCTCATCGCCGACCTGGAGAGCCTCTCCAAGGAGGCGCCAGACGTGAAGCGCCATGCCGGCAATTTCGAGCCAGCAGAGACGGTTAAGTCCGTCCCTCTCGACCCCAGCAACGACGCCTACAAGCAGATCCGGATCGGCTCCGAGCTCGACCCCAAATAGGAAGCAGTGCTCGTCGACTTTCTCCGCGCAAACGCCGAAGTTTTTGCGTGGAGTCCCTCAGACATGCCTGGCATACCGAGGGAGGTCGCCGAGTACTCGCTGGATATCCGAGCTGGAGCCCGACCCGTGAAGCAGCCTCTGCACCGATTCGACGAAGAAAAGCGCAGAGCCATAGGTGAGTAGATCCACAAGCTGGTGGCCGCAGGGTTCATCAAAGAGGTATTCCATCCCGAATGGCTTGCCAACCCTGTGCATGTGAGAAAGAAAGGGGGTAAATGGTGGATGTGTGTAGACTACACTAGTCTAAACAAAGCATGTCCGAAGGTTCCCTACCCTCTGCCTCGCATCGATCAAATCGTGGATTCCACTGCTGGGTGCGAAACCCTGTCTTTCCTTGATGCCTACTCAGGGTATCACCAAATCAGGATGAAAGAGTCTGACCAGCTCGCGACTTCTTTCATCACACCTTTTAGCATGTACTGCTACGTTACTATGTCGTTTGGTTTGAGGAATGCGGGTGCGACGTACCAAAGGTGCATGAACCACGTGTTCGGCGAACACATTGGTCGAACGGTCGAGGCTTACGTCGATGACATCATAGTCAAGACGAGAAAAGCCTCCGACCTCCTTTCAGACCTTGAAACGACATTTCGGTGTCTCAAGGCGAAAGGCGTAAAACTCAATCCCGAGAAGTGCATCTTCGGAGTACCCCGAGGCATGCTCTTGGGGTTCATCGTCTTCGAGAGAGGCATCAAGGCCAACCCGGAGAAAATTGCGGCCATCACCAACATGGGCCCCGTCAAGGACTTGAAAGGCGTGCAGAGGGTCATGGGATGCCTTACGTCTCTAAGCCGCTTCATCTCGCGCCTCGGCGAAAGAGGCCTACCCCTGTACCGCCTCTTAAGAAAGGCCGAGTGCTTCACTTGGACCCCCGAGTCCGAGGAAGTCCTCGGGAACCTGAAGGCGCTCCTCACGAACGCGCCCATCTTGGTGCCCCCCGCTGCCGGAGAAGCCCTCTTGATCTACGTCGCCGCTACCACTCAGGTGGTCAACGCCGCGATCGTGGTTGAGAGACGAGAAGGAGAGCATACATTGCCCGTCCATAGGCCAGTCTACTTCATCAGTGAGGTACTGTCCGAGACCAAGATCCGCTACCCACAAATTCAGAAGCTGTTGTACGCGGTGATTCTGACGCGGCGGAAGTTGCGACACTACTTCGAGTCTCATCCGGTGACTGTGGTGTCATCCTTCCCCCTGGAGGAGATCATCTAGTGCCGAGAGGCCTCGGGTGTGACACCCCAGTGTCACCTAGGGTTTCTCTCAAAGTGCCAAACCAAGAACCATCATTTTATGTGAACCAAATTAAGCATGAGCATCAAATTGACTTGAGAATGAAAAATCCACCAAGCATATACTTAAAATGTATCATGATAAAAACAAATGGGTCTTTCAAAAAGGTAATAATGTTGCAACCCTAATAAAAACCCTAAGTGAGCCCTATGAGCAAAATTCAAGAAAATAGGGAAAAAGGTATGAAAAATTTAAAATCATGGCTTGAGCCAATTATAAACATTGAAGTATATTCATTAAGCAACAAGAAAGGTTGAGAAAGCTTGGCCAAAATAACTCAAATAAAACCCCAAATCAAGCTTCTCATGTGAGGACTTAATGGGGAATTCTGAATTTCAAAATTCTGAATTTCAGACCTTGAGACAAAGATCAAGCATGTTCACCTTGATCCCTAACTCGAATCCTAATGGCCCCATTAACAAAAATGTGCCTAGCTAACCCCTCTGTCGTGTGCCCGAAGATGGCATTGGGACGCGTGCCTTGGACACGTCAAACCAGAGATCTTCTCCCTGTGTGTGGCAGTGAGTCAAACAGGATTTCTCCCCTCTCTATCTCTTAATCCAGTCAGCAAAACCTGCTAGCCTCCACACACAAACGACAAAGGGACCTGAGAGGAAGAGATCTCTCAATGGGATCATGGCCATAATCTTAAAGATTTGGGGTCAATCCGCGCTTGAACTCGACCTCTCTCTGCGCTGCCTCGTGCTCGACGCTGTGCCAGACACCAGAGCGCGCACTGGCGTTCACCACGCACGCCCCGAGCGCTTGTCAGAGCCCCGCCATCGGCCGTGCTCGCCCGCGCCTATAAAGCCTCCCCGAGCGCGTCTCACTTCACCCCGCACTCACCATCACCGGCCAGCCACCCCTCCTTAGCTCCGGCGAGCTCCTTTCCGCCCGCCATTGGCGCCAGAGCTTCGGCCACCGTGGCCAGCCCACTCCAGTCACCCCCAAGTCGCGCCAGCGCTTCTGTTAGCTCCGCCATAGGCCCGTGAAGCTTTCCAAGCCCTCGGACCCGGCAGGACTTCACCGGAAGCCCGAGATCGACTTCACCGGACTTCGGTCGCCCGCCTGCGCGCGTGGACCAAGCTCTCCGGTGAGCCATTCTTCAATTCCTCGCACACACCCCTTCCTTGTTCCCTGGTGAAGCTCTCTGACTCGTTCAATTGAACTATCGCGCCGTGAGCAGGCCGGACTCCTCGTCGCCGACGAGCATCCCCGCCTGCGCACGTGGACCGGCCGACTCCGACCATCCCCGACGGCGACCCGCACATCGCTGTGATCCCCGAGACCTCCCCTACATCCTCGACCACCTCACCGGAGCAATCTCGCCGCCGGTAAGCCCCTCCGCCCTTTCTTCCGACGCGGTTACTGTTTAAGTTAGGAGAAGGACCTCGGGTTAGGATTAGAAGAACCCGAGGGGTTTTCTGCAATGTCAGTGACTCATTCGAATAGTAGCCCAGGGACTGATCCATGAAGAAAACTTAAAACACCCGCTAGGGACCCCAGTGCAAAGTTGTTTTCTATTTAATCAATTCTGTTAATCTTTTTAAATAACCAGAGAACTTAGAAAATCCATAACTTGATGAATTCTTAATCAAAAGTTGTCAAACTAATTTTGCTAGATCCTAAATATTATGAACTATCATTTAAAAATGATAAACCCTATGCTTTCTGTTCTAAATTTTGGAATTTAGAATTAAAAACAGAAACTGACCAAACCTTGTTTAATTAAGGAAAATTAGTTTTACTTCTGTGCTGAACCTAAGAAAATTTGTAGATGTTCAAACCTCACTTAAGCACTGTTTAAAAATAGTTGGAACCCCAGCATTGAAGAATATAGTGTAGATATTCATTTAAAGCTATTTTGCCCAAAACTTAGGAAAAATCAGAAAGGCATTAGAAGTTAATGAACAGTGAGTGGAATTATTTTTCCTAGTTTGCTTAAGTAACAAAGAACCTAGGAAAAATAAAGAGACATTTAGTCCAGATCAGTTTCAAAATAAAATGTTTTATTTAGCACTATTTGAACTGGAAATCAATTATTAGAATTACAAAGCTAGACCCAAAATTGATAGTAAAAATCCAGTGGACTTGTAACCACCAGAGCCCACTGCAAAAATAATAAACACCTCAGCCCAACATTTAAGGTAAGGAAAATAAATATAAAATGATAATGAGGCATTTTCCAAATAAATCATGAATAACCCCTAATGATGCAATAATGGGCAACCAAAAATTTGCTAAGTCCATAATGAGATAAACCACCAGAGAAAAATGCAAACCCATGAAAAAGGAGCAAACTCATACCTATTGCTAATAATTTATAAGAAAGGCCACTTAGTCCAATTAATGCATACCACCTCTTCCCTTAAGCAAAAAGATGCCAAACTTCAGAATGATTGCTCTTGCGCAAAAGAGAAGCTAAGAAAAGTGAGAAATCTAATATTGGATATTTTTCAAATATAGTGGCAGTAGAAAGCACCTCTTTGGCTAGAAACTTGAGAAAACCATAGTAAAATAACTAAAAGGTATTAATGACTAGAAATTTGTATCAAGTCATGTTATAGCACCTAAAAGCCAGCAAAAATAAGTTTTAGAGAATTACCCAATGTTAAATAATAGTTGTAGTTCAAAGCACCCCTTCTGCCCTAAAATTTGGTAATTTTGTCCAGAGAAAACTATTCACCTTCTGACCCCCAAATTTTGAGGCAAAGAATTATACACCAGTACCAAGCCACTGTAATTTTTGCAGAAGTTTTGGAATTTTATTGAAGCAACTTGTAGTTCAAAACCACTCCAAAACATTAAAGAGAATAAAAGAAAAAGAAAGAAGAAATAAACCTCACCCCAATAAATCTAACTTGAGTACTTATCAATTCTCACTAAGGCTTGAAAAGAATTCAGTGGAACCCCAAAAATAAACCTACCAGTTACCTTAGCTAAGTTTGACCCAATTTACCAAGTATACCACCCAAAGGTCTCACATAAGTGAAGTTAACATTGTCTAACTCAAGAAGATCATACACCGTCAAAAGTTGTAATTTCTAAAAGCACATATCGTATCATGCATATATCTTACGCATTGCATTCATTAGATTGTAATCTCGCCAACGGAGAGTACGTGCTCATCCCCGAGCAAGGATCTGTCCAAGAGGAGGACCAGGAGCAAGCTTCCGAGGCTGCTGTTGAGGATCTCCCCGCAGCCCCAGCAATCGAAGGCAAGCCCCGGTTTATATGCATAACCGTATTATTATATGCTACTTTACTACACTTAATGCTTGTAGGATTGTAATGTGCACTTAAGTGTAGGGGTTGCTTGAAACCTCTAGTTGCATGAACTTAGGACTCCTTTTTGAGATGAATAATAGTATGCTAGGTCGAGTAGCTGCTTGCTAATCAGGATCTCGGTAGAAGTCGAGTGATTTTTCTAGCACTCGCGCGAGGTCAGAAATTGATTGTATTCAACTTGATAACGGGATCTATGTTAGTCTATGGACTTGGATCCAGGGAGGATGCCTTGACCATGAGACGGGAAAAAAGGAATTAAGGATTAATGTGTGGATACCTGAGTCAAGCTTTTGAACGTACTAAGCACATGCCGGGAAAAAATGGTAACCGGTAAACATAGTACATGAGTGAAGTCGGGCGCGGACTTTATCCCTCACGCGACCTGAGACTGGGTCTCCCATGCTAGCTATGGTGGGTACAAATGCGGTCACTGCACGGCGGCAGCCGGGGTCAGTGGAGCATTGTATGCCAAGGTGGTGAGGCCTGGACGCGAACGGGGATTCGATGGGGACGGTTGTCATGTGTGGGGTCGGAGTACCCTGACATGTCGTGTGTTTAGGTTTACCTTCCAAGGTTAAAACTCGATTCGAATCGTCTGCTTCTCGCAGTTAATGAGACTGCTTGACCCCTTGTACTGCATCGAGTAAGAAGTGAAATGAGGTTACATGAGATAATTTGTTGATTGAACTAAATGCTTGTCACCATGTATGCTTAGAAGGAGCAAATCTAGCTAAGTTAATGAGGATAGAATTTGAAAAGCTAAAAATTGATTTTAGAAACAGCTAGTGCTTTTGGCAAACCAAACCCCTCAGCCAAACAGCTGCATGTCTAGAGGTAGAGGGGTAGACTTCTCACACCGGTTAAGTCTAGCTGAGTATTAGTATACTCAGCCTTGCTTGTGGCATAATTTTTGCAGGTACCATTCAGGAAATGGTTGATGGTGTGACTTGGCCTACCACCCTGCCACCGAGTTGGACGGTCGAGTGGGATGTTGCTCCGGCAGGAGAGGAGCACGAGGAGTAGTGGGCTAGGCCTTGCCCATTCCCTCGATACCGACGACATCGATTATCCGCTGCATTTTATTTTGTGAACTCTTATTTGCTACTCAAAAAATCCGATCTATGTAATAATTCAGCACTTAATTTGAGGTTTCCTATTTTATTGTATTTCTTCTGTGACTCACCTTCGAGTGATATTGTGGAATTTGATCCTGGTTAAGTGGCTCTATCAGACTAGATCTGAGGGACTGACGGGTTATTCTGATTTAAGTGTGTTACGGCCCCCGAGGCGTGACTCAGACACTTAAGCTGGAATAATTCGGGTGGTTCTGCCACAGCTGGTATCGGAGCAAATTCCACCACAGAGAAGGACAATAAACCATGAATACCAATTTTCAAAATCTAAAACTTGCCTAGAAACTGCTACGGATCGTCTGGACTAGACCGCTAGACCTAGGACGAAAGGCCTTAGGCATAGAAGGAGAAATAGGTGGCTAATTAATTAGGCCCTGTGGGCCAGTACTTATATTTCTATGGATGCCCTAAAAAGCACCCTATTTTTGGAGAGGCAACGTTACTTCCAGCATGCATGCATTATAAACACAAAGAGGAATTAAAAACTTGAGCTAACCCACTTTCTTTAGAACCATCCGGGCTCTCTTTTTCTTTTTCCTTCCACCATAATCTTTACCTTTGGTTCCCTTCCGCAGATGAATTCACCCACCCCCGCCAGTGGAGGAGACACTCGTTTCAGTTCTGACTTCCTTTCCCGCGATGGCTTTCCTTCCATCTTGTGGGAAGTGCTTAACTCCGCCGGTTATCCTACGCCTCCCTTGTACACGATGCAGTTGTATGAGGAGCATCGGGTACCTCGTTGTCGGGTCTGGCTGACTTTGGAGGCTCATCCCCTTCAGCCGGGTTGGCGTTCTCTTGATTCTGAGACAATTGGACTCAGGACGGACGACACCGTTGAAGCAGCAGCTATGAAGACTCTGACGACTTTCTGTGGCTACCATCCCCTGGAGATGGTGATGCACCCCTTGGGACTCTTCCCTGCTGAGAAGAAAGATGATCCCATGTGGTGTAACCGCGTGAGCCATGTAAAGGATGTGTGGGCGATGTATCCTGACTTGGTCGGGAGGGTCACCGTTCAGTGCATGAGTGCGTTGTACCGCCTTCAGGCCCTTCAGAGCGATGCTATGGCACTCCTTGCTAACACCGCTCAATCTGCCAAGCTCACTCTCGATAGTCGAGAAGATTTTGTGGTAGATCTATCCACCAAGTTGGTAGAGAAGGATCTGCAGGTGGAGAGGCTGAGCCAGCGCATCACCACCTTGGAGCAGCAGGTGGAGATCCGAGACAACACTATTGATGTCTTGGAGAACCAGCTTCACGATGTGCAGAGGGAACTCGAAGAAGCAAATGACCACCTGGACATGCACCACCTGGAGATGGAGGCCAATGAGGCCGGAAGCGAGGGAGAAGAGGCTCCCGAGGAGCTAGGACCAGCCCCTGGTGCCAATGGGACTACCTTCGCGATGCCTCCTTCACCCGTATCCAGCGTCGCTTCCACCGCTCAGGGTTAAGCAGTCACTTCGGCACTTTTAGGCGGATAGAAACCTGTGCGAGCTTAGTTAATATCAGATTTTGGACTAGGCTTATGGGTACTTTCCCCTGATTGATGTAACCCTGTGATCTTTTGAAATCTGTGGGATGTTTGTCTCCATGTTATCTTCGTTTCGAACCTAATATTATGATTATGGCATTTTTCCTTCCATATGAGATGATATCTTGTCGTTTGAAACTGTGAGTTGGGATAACAATGGCGACAATCTCTGTTTTCAGATGGCAGCTAGTCAGCGTCGCGGGCATAACGAGCAGGTTCCCCCGCCACCTCCTCCAGCTCCCACATTGCAGGAGCTGATGGCCCAGCAGAATGAGATTCTGCGACAGCTCTTGCAGCGCCAGCCCCACCCCCAGCAGCATGGTGGTTGCCAGCATCAGCGACCTCCGGCAATGGCAACTTACCAGGAGTTTCTGAGCACGCAGCAACCCTTGTTCACCAAGGCAGAGGATCCGTTGGACGCCGACGTGTGGCTTCGCGTCGTTGAGTCCAAGTTTCCCCTCCTCCCGGGAGACTGCCCTGATGAGGCCAAGGCTCGCTTCGCCGCACAGCAGCTTCGCGGCCCTGCTCGGACTTGGTGGGACCACTTCCGTGCTATGCTCCCCGCTGATCGTGAAGTGTCTTGGGAGGAATTCAAGACTGCCTTCAGAGGACACCACATCCCAGCTGGCATTCTTGATCCGAAGTTGAATGAATTTCTGGCCCTTAATCAAGGAACCCGCACGGTACTGCAGTATGCGCAAGCCTTCAACGACTTATGCCAGTATGCAGGGTACCATGCTGATTCTGATGAAAAGAAGAGAGATCGCTTCCGCAGGGGTCTTAACACCAAGCTGCAGGAACGACTCAACACTGTCCGGGCTGATAGCTTCAATGAGTTGGTCAACATGGCCATCTCCCAGGAGGATTGCATTGTAGCTCACCGGGCAGAGAAGAAGAGAAAGGCACCAATGGCAGCACCATCCGCTCAGGCTCAGAGGTTCCAGATTGTTTCTCACAATCAGAGCAGGGGTTTTCAGCAGCAGGCAGGCAGATGGGTGATCAGGCCACCTCAGCAGCAGCAGCCGACACCCAACCGCTTTCCAGCTCCCGCTCTAAGGAACCATCAGCCTCCGCAGCAGCAGCAGTTCCGCCAGGGCAATGGGAACAAGTGTTTCACTTGTGGCAATGTGGGCCACTATGCCAAGAATTGTCCCAGGAACCAGCAGAGGCAGATGCCAGCACCAAATCAAGACAAGGGAAGAAAGCAGAAGGTACAAGTCAGGCAAGGGAAGCTCAACTTCACTACTCTGGAGGAAGTACCTGAGGGAGCTCCTATCATGACCGGTATCTTTTCAGTTTATAATCAACCTGCTTTAATTTTGTTTGATTCTGGTGCATCTCATAGTTTCATTAGCCAAAAGTTTAGTGCTAAATGCGAACTGCCATCCTCTCACTCAAAAGGGTCATTTATGATAGTCACACCTGGGGGTAAAATTTCAACTAATCAATTAAACCAAAGTGTGCCTATTCAACTGGGAAGCCACATTGTCAAAACCACTCTTCTTGTGTTGGGTTTGGAAAATGTGGACATTATTCTGGGAGCTAATTGGATGTCCTTGCACCAAGTTGTGCTTGATATAGCCAGCCGCACCGTGGAAGTTAATTCCCCATTCTGCGGGAACTTCACCTTAATTCTGCCTAGTCAAGGTTCTACTCAGTCATGTGTTTTCTCTATGACGGAGTTACCTCTGAAGAAGATCCCAGTGGTCTGTGAGTATGCAGATGTCTTTCCTGATGAATTGCTAGGAATGCCACCAGACCGGGATATTGAATTCGCCATCGAGTTGCAACCAGGAACGACACCAATTTCCAAGAGGCCCTACCGAATGCCACTCGCTGAGTTGGCAGAATTGAAGAAGCAATTGCAAGAGTTGCTGGATAAGGGATTTATTCGCCCAAGTACTTCGCCTTGGGGATGTCTAGCACTGTTTGTGAAGAAGAAGGATGAAAGCTTGAGGCTATGTATAGATTACCGCCCTCTTAATGCGGTAACTATCAAGAACAAGTATCCTTTGCCTCGTATTGATGTTCTTTTTGACCAGTTGGTCGGGGCCAAGGTGTTTTCCAAAATAGACCTTCGCTCTGGCTACCATCAGATCAAGATACGAGCAAGTGATATTCCGAAGACGACATTCTCAACCAGATATGGGCTATATGAATTTTTGGTGATGTCATTCGGGCTGACAAATGCATTAGCATATTTCATGTATCTGATGAATTCTGTTTTCATGCCTGAATTGGGCAAATTCGTAGTGGTGTTCATCGATGATATCTTGGTGTACTCTAAGAACGAAGAAGAACATGCCGGGCATTTGCATGTAGTGCTTTAACGTCTACGAGAGCACCACCTTTATGCCAAGTTATCCAAGTGTGATTTTTGGCTAAAGGAAATCAAATTCTTGGGTCACACTATCTCTCAGGCTGGAATAGCTGTTGATCCTGATAAAGTGCAAGAGGTGATGAACTGGAAGCCACCAACGACTGTCCGTCAGATTCAGAGTTTTCTAGGATTAGCTGGTTATTACCGAAGATTTATTCCGGATTTCTCTCGAATTGCGAAGCCTATAACTGAGTTGCTGAAGAAAGAAGCCAAATTTGTTTGGAGTCAGAAGTGCGAAAATGCCTTCCATGCATTAAGGCAGCATCTGACCACAGCACCAGTATTGGCGCAACCCGACAACAGCAAGCCTTTTGATGTATATTGCGACGCCTCTGGCACCGGGCTAGGTTGTGTCTTGATGCAAGACAACCGAGTCATCGCTTATGCCTCAAGAGCACTCAGGCCTCATGAGCAAAACTATCCCACTCATGACCTCGAGTTGGCAGCAGTGGTTCATGCATTAAAAACGTGGAGGCACTATCTAATGGGAACCCACTGCAACATCTTCACTGATCATGAGAGCCTTAAGTACATCTTTACTCAGGCTGATCTCAACATGAGGCAGAGAAGATGGCTAGAGCTGATCAAGGATTATGACCTGGAGGTACATTATCACCCAGGAAAAGCTAATGTGGTAGCAGATGCCTTGAGTCGGAAGTTGCAATGCAATTGCATTCTGATGGATTCTCGCATTAACACCTTGTGTGATGAGTTGAGCAAGATGCAAATTGAAGTGATTCCTTCTGGTTCTTTGTCTCACATTTCTGTTGAGCCATCTTTGCAAGACCAGATTATCATGGCCCAGCTCAGTGACAAGGGAGTGCAAATTATCAAGAAGAATCTCCATCAGAAGGTTGAGAAGTATAATTGTTTCCGCCAAGATGAAAAGGGTGTGTTATGGTTCAAAAGCAGATTGGTGATTCCTAAAGACCAGGACCTCAAGAGGAAAATTTTGGATGAGGCTCATCTCTCCAAATTCTCTATGCATCCGGGAAGCACCAAAATGTACCATGATCTGAAGCCTTTGTATTGGTGGACCAGAATGAAGAGGGAGATAGCCCAGTATGTATCAGAATGTGACATCTGTCAGAGGATTAAGGCAAGCCACTTGAAATCAGCTGGAGCTTTGCAACCCCTGTCTATACCTTCGTGGAAGTGGGATGACATCAGTATGGATTTCATTGTGGGTCTGCCCAACACCTCTCGTCATCATGATTCGATTTGGGTTATTGTGGACCGACTGACGAAAGTGGCACATTTTCTTCCTGTGCACACCACTGATAAGGCTCAAAAGTATGCAGAATTGTATATTGACCGGATCGTGTGTTTGCACGGATTACCTCGGACCATTGTTTATGACCGAGGAGCCCAATTTGTTGCCAGATTTTGGGAACAATTGCAAGAGTCATTGGGAACCAAGCTAATCAGGAGTTCAGCTTACCACCCACAGACTGATGGTCAGACGGAAAGGGTAAACCAAATTCTGAAGGATATGCTGAGAGCTTGTGTAATCGATTGTGGCAAAAACTGGGATAAGCACCTCTCCTTGGCAGAGTTTGCTTATAACAATAGTTATCAATCCAGCCTAAGGATGGCACCTTTTGAAGCTCTCTATGGAAGAAGGTGCAGGACACCACTCAATTGGTCTCAACCTGGAGAAAGAGGAGTTTTTGGACCTGACTTAGTGACTGAAGCCGAAAGGAAGGTCAAACTAATCAGGAAGAATCTAGAAGCTGCTCAGGCCAGGCAGAAGAGTTACCATGATAGAAGAAGGAAACCTCTCCAGTTCGAGGTGGGAAGTTTTGTATACCTCAAGGTATCACCCACCAAGGGAGTGCAGAGGTTTGGGATCAAAGGCAAGCTAGCCCCTCGTTACATTGGACCTTATGAGATCATAGAAGCATGTGGACCCGTGGCATATAAGATGAAGTTACCTTCAAAGATGTCTGCCATTCACAGTGTATTCCATGTATCTCAGCTGAAGAAGTGTGTTCGATTACCGACCGAGATCATAGCAGAGCCAGATTGGAGATAGAGCCAGATCTATCGTACCAAGAGTACCCCTCCAAGATTCTGGATTGCAAAGAAAGATCAACTCGGGCTAAATCGATCAAGATGTACAAGGTCCAGTGGAGTAATCACTGAGAGGAAGAAGCTACTTGGGAAACCGAGGAATTCTTGAGATCCAACTTCCCCGATTGCCTACCTATGGAAGCTGGTACGTAATCACACCCAACCCCTCCTCCTGCCCTTCGAATCTAATTTTCAAAAATATGATCTTAATTCAGAATGAAGTAACTATGAAGTAAAACTTAAAAAGGGCTTCCTTCTGAAGTTGCAAAGAGAATGACATTCGAAGAGCAGTTTTACCCTAATAATAACAATAATCACCCATTTCCTATAAGTCTCACCCTTCGCTTCACCCTGGCAGGACTCTGGCCCGAATCTCGGGACGAGATTCCTTTAAGGGGGGACAGCTGTGACACCCCAGTGTCACCTAGGGTTTCTCTCAAAGTGCCAAACCAAGAACCATCATTTTATGTGAACCAAATTAAGCATGAGCATCAAATTGACTTGAGAATGAAAAATCCACCAAGCATATACATTAAGCAACAAGAAAGGTTATTTCAAAAAGGTAATAATGTTGCAACCCTAATAAAAACCCTAAGTGAGCCCTATGAGCAAAATTCAAGAAAATAGGGAAAAGGGTATGAAAAATTTTAAATCATGGCTTGAGCCAATTATAAACATTGAAGTATATTCATTAAGCAACAAGAAAGGTTGAGAAAGCTTGGCCAAAATAACTCAAATAAAACCCCAAATCAAGCTTCTCATGTGAGGACTTAATGGGGAATTCTGAATTTCAAAATTCTGAATTTCAGACCTTGAGACAAAGATCAAGCATGTTCACCTTGATCCCTAACTCGAATCCTAATGGCCCCATTAACAAAAATGTGCCTAGCTAACCCCTCTGTCGTGTGCCAGAAGATGGCATTGGGACGCGTGCCTTGGACACGTCAAACCAGAGATCTTCTCCCTGTGTGTGGCAGTGAGACAAACAGGATTTCTCCCCTCTCTATCTCTTAATCCAGTCAGCAAAACCTGCTAGCCTCCACACACAAACGACAAAGGGACCTGAGAGGAAGAGATCTCTCAACGGGATCATGGCCATAATCTCAAAGATTTGGGGCCAATCCGCGCTTGAACTCGACCTCTCTCTGCGCTGCCTCGTGCTCGACGCTGTGCCAGACGCCATAGCACGCACTGGCGTTTGCCGCGCACGCCCCGAGCGCTTGTCAGAGCCTCGCCCTCGGCCGTGCTCGCCCGCGCCTATAAAGCCTCCCCGGGCGCGCCTCACTTCACCCCGCGCTCACCATCACCGGCCAGCCACCCCTCCTTAGCTCCGGCGAGCTCCTTTCCGCCCGCCATTGCCGCCAGAGCTTCTGCCACCGTGGTCAGCCCACTCCAGTCACGCCCAAGTCGCGCCAGAGCTTCGGTTAGCTCCGCCATAGGCCCGTGAAGCTTTCCAAGCCCTTGGACCCAGTAGGACTTCACCGGAAGCCCGAGATCGACTTCACTAGACTTCGGTCGCCCGCCTGCGCGCGTGGACCAAGCTCTCCGGTGAGCCATTCTTCAATTCCTCGTGCACACCCCTTCCTTGTTCCCTGGTGAAGCTCTCTGACCCGTTCAATTAAACTATCGCGCCGTGAGCAGGCCGGACTCCTCGCCGCCGACGAGCATCCCCGCCTGCGCACGTGGACCGGCCGACTCCGACCATCCCCGACGGCGACCCGCACATCGCTGTGATCCCCGAGACCTCCCCTACGTCCTCGACCACCTCACCGGAGCAATCTCGCCGCGGTAAGCCCTTTCTTTCGCCGCGGTTACTGTTTAAGTTAGGAGAAGGACCTCGGGTTAGGATTAGAAGAACCCGAGGGGTTTTCTGCAATGTCAGTGACTCATTCGAATAGTAGCCCAGGGACTGATCCGTGAAGAAAACTTAAAACACCCGCCAGGGACCCCAGTATTGAAGAATATAGTGTAGATATTCATTTAAAGCTAAGAAAATTTGTAGATGTTCAAACCTCACTTAAGCACTGTTTAAAAATAGTAGGAACCCCAATATTGAAGAATATAGTGTAGATATTCATTTAAAGCTATTTTGCCCAAAACTTAGGAAAAATCAGAAAGGCATTAGAAATTAATGAACAGTGAGTGGAATTATTTTTCCTAGTTTGCTTAAGTAACAAATAACCTAGAAAAAATAAAGAGACATTTAGTCCAGATCAGTTTCAAAATAAAATGTTTTATTTAGCACTATTTGAACTGGAAATCAATTATTAGAATTACAAAGCTAGACCCAAAATTGATAGTAAAAATCCAGTGGACTTGTAACCACTAGAGCCCCACTACAAAAATAATAAACACCTCAGCCCAACATTTTAAGTAAGGAAAATAAATATAAAATGATAATGAGGCATTTTCCAAATAAATCATGAATAACCCCTAATGATGCAATAATGGGCAACCAAAAATTTGCTAAGTCCATAATCAGATAAACCACCAGAGAAAAATGCAAACCCATGAAAAAGGAGCAAACTCATACCTATTGCTAATAATTTATAAGAAAGGCCACTTATTCCAATTAATGCATACCACCCCTTCCCTTCAGAATGATTGCTCTTGCGCAAAAGAGAAGCTAAGAAAAGTCAGAAATCTAATATTGGATATTTTTCAAATATAGTGGCAGTAGAAAGCACCTCTTTGGCTAGAAACTTGAGAAAACCATAGTAAAATAACTAAAAGGTATTAATGACTAGAAATTTGTATCAAGCCATGTTATAGCACCTAAAAGCCAGCAAAAATAAGTTTTAGAGAATTACCCACTGTTAAATAATAGTTGTAGTTCAAAGCACCCCTTCTGCCCTAAAATTTGGTAATTTTATCCAGAGAAAACTATTCACCTTCTAACCCCCAAATTTTGAGGCAAAGAATTATACACCAGTACCAAGCCACTGTAATTGTTGCAGAATTTTTGGAATTCTATTAAAGCAACTTGTAGTTCAAACCCACTCCAAAACATTAAAGAGAATAAAAGAAAAAGAAAGAAGAAATAAACCTCACCCCCAATAAGTCTAACTTGAGTACTTATCAATTCTCAATAAGGCTTGAAAAGAATTCAGTGGAACCCCAAAAATAAACCTACCACTTACCTTAGCTAAGTTTGACCCAATCTACCAAGTATACCACCCAAAGGTCTCACATAAGTGATGTTAACCTTGTCTAACTCAAGAAGATCATACACCGTCAAAAGTTGTAATTTCTAAAAGCACATATCGTATCATGCATATATCTTACGCATTGCATTCATTAGATTGTAATCTCGCCGACGGAGAGTACGTGCTCATCCCCGAGCAAGGATCTGTCCAAGAGGAGGACCAGGAGCAAGCTTCCGAGGCTGCTGTTGAGGATCTCCCCGCAGCCCCAGCAATCGAAGGCAAGCCCCGGTTTATATGCATAACCGTATTATTATATGCTACTTTACTACACTTAATGCTTGTAGGATTGTAATGTGCACTTAAGTGTAGGGGTTGCTTGAAACCTCTAGTTGCATGAACTTAGGACTCCTTTTTGAGATGAATACTAGTATGCTAGGTCGAGTAGCTGCTTGCTAATCAGGATCTCGGTAGAAGTCGAGTGATTTTTCTAGCACTCGCGCGAGGTCAGGAATTGATTGTATTCAACTTGATAACGAGATCTATGTTAGTCTATGGAGTTGGATCCAGGGAGGATGCCTTGACCATGAGACGGGAAAAAAGGAATTAAGGATTAATGTGTGGATACCTGAGTCAAGCTTTTGAACGTACTAAGCACATGCTGGGAAAAATGGTAACCGGTAAACCTAGTACCTGAGTGAAGCCGGGCGCGGACTTTATCCCTCAAGCGACCTGAGACTGGGTCTCCCATGCTAGCTATGGTGGGTACAAGTGTGGTCACTGCACAGCGGCAGCTGGGGTCAGTGGAGCATTGTATGCCAAGGCGGTGAGGCCTGGACGCGAACGGGGAATCGATGGGGACGCTTGTCATGTGTGGGGTCGGAGTACCCTGACATGCCGTGTGTTTAGGTTTACCTTACAAGGTTAAAACTCGATTCGAATCGTCTGCTTCTCGCAGCTAATGAGACTGCTTGACCCCTTGTACTACATCGAGTAAGAAGTGAAATGAGGTTACATGAGATAATTTGTTGATTGAACTAAATGCTTGTCACCATGTATGCTTAGAAGGAGCAAATCTAGCTAAGTTAATGAGGATAGAATTTGAAAAGCTAAAAATTGATTTTAGAAACAGCTAGTGCTTTTGGCAAACCAAACCCCTCAGCCAAACAGCTGCATGTCTAGAGGTAGAGGAGTAGACTTCTCACACCGGTTAAGTCTAGCTGAGTATTAGTATACTCAGCCTTGCTTGTGGCATAATTTTTGCAGGTACCATTCAGGAAATGGTTGATGGTGTGACTTGGCCTACCACCCTGCCACCGGGTTGGACGGTCGAGTGGGATGTTGCTCCGACAGGAGAGGAGCACGAGGAGTAGTGGGCTAGGCCTTGCCCATTCCCTCGATACCGACGACATCGATTATCCGCTACATTTTATTTTGTGAACTCTTATTTGCTACTCAAAAACTTCGATCTATGTAATAATTCAGCACTTAATTTGAGGTTTCCTGTTTTATTGTATTTCTTCTGTGACTCACCTTCGAGTGATATTGTGGAATTTGATCCTGGTTAAGTGGCTCTATCAGACTAGATCTGAGGGACTGACGGGTTATTCCGATTTAAGTGTGTTACGGCCCCCGAGGCGTGACTCAGACACTTAAGCTGGAATAATTCGGGTGGTTCTGCCACATCGGGTAGGATTGCAAAGTGGGCGGTGGAAATCATGGGCGAGACAATCTCGTTCGCCCCTCGGAAGGCCATCAAGTCCCATGTCTTGGTGGACTTTGTGGCTGAATGGGTTGACACCCCGCTTCCAGCAGTTCCGATCCAACCGGAACTCTGGACCATGTTTTTCAACGGGTCGCTGATGAAAACAGGGGCAGGTGTGGGCCTGCTCATCATCTCGCCCCTCGGGGAGCACCTCCGCTACGTGCTACGCCTCCATTTCCCGGCGTCCAACAACGTGGCTGAGTACGAGGCTCTGGTCAACGGGTTGCGCATCGCCATCGAGCTAGGGGTCCGACGCCTCGACGCTCGCGGTGACTCGCAGCTTGTCATCAACCAAGTCATGAAGATCCCCCACTGCCGAGACCCGAAGATGGAAGCCTACTGCGACGAGGTTCGGCGCCTGGAGGACAAGTTCTACGGGCTCGAGCTCAACCACATCGCCCGACGATACAACGAGACTGCGGACGAGCTGGCTAAGATAGCCTCGGGGCGAACAACGGTTCCCCCGAACGTCTTCTCCCGAGACCTACATCAACCCTCAATCAAGACTGACGACACGCCCGAGCCCGAGAAGGCCTCGGCCCAGCCCGAGGCACCCTCGGCTCAGCCCGAGGCACCCTCGGTCCCCAAGGGTGAGGCACTGCGCGTCGAGGAAGAGCGGAGCGGGGTCACGCCTAATCGAAACTAGCAGACCCCGTACCAGCAATATCTCCACCGAGGAGAGCTGCCCCTCGACCGAGCCGAAGCTCGGCGATTGGCACGGCGCGCCAAGTCGTTTGTCTTGCTGGGGGATGGGAAGGAGCTCTACCACCGCAGCCCCTTAGGCATCCTCCAGCGATGCATATCCATTGCCGAAGGCCAGGAGCTCTTACAAGAAATGCACTCGAGGGCTTGCGGTCATCACGCAGCGCCTCGAGCCCTTGTTGGAAACGCCTTCCGACACGGCTTCTACTGGCCGACCGCGGTGGCCGACACCACTAGAATTTTCCGCACCTGCCAAGGGTGTCAATTCTACGCAAGGCAGACCCACCTGCCCGCTCAGGTTCTACAGACAATACCCATTACCTGGCTGTTTGCTGTGTGGGGTCTGGACCTCGTCGGTCCCTTGCAAAAGGCACCCAGGGGCTACACGCACCTGCTGGTCGCCATCGACAAATTCTCCAAGTGGATCGAGGTCCGACCCCTAAACAACATCAGGTCCGAACAGGAGGTGGCATTCTTCACCAACATCATGCTGGCCAATAGTCAAGGCGAGGTCTACAGCAACGCTTGGAACATCCGACAGCTACGTCGCTTCTACCCTTAAGATGCTTTCAAGTCGTTCGTACACCTCGTTCACATACAAAATCTAACCATCAAGGAAGGGTCAGCCTTGCCTCGGCAAAGCCCGACCCTCCCTCGGGGGTTAGAAGGGGGTAACCCCCTCTGCTTCGAAATTTTCCTCGAAAAGTCTTTCATCAAAAAAACTTTTGCGTCTCCCGGCTATATCAGTAGCAGGACCCCAAGAAACGAATAAGGGTGCATGTAAGTGTCAAGGCCGACCGAGTCGAGGGATTCCTACGCCTCTGGGATACGGATACCTCACTCGTCACCTACCACGAAAAATAACTCTTACTTGGGTAAGCGATCCTTCTACTGACGAACGAGTCCGGATACGCAAAACAGGAGGAAAAGGCACATATGCATTCAAAATAAACTGCTCCGGCAGAATCAGGCGTCGCCCGGAGAAGGGGCCGCGCCCTCAGCTTCGTCCCCACCCTCGGCGAAATCCGCCCCGGCCTCGGACGACGGCGCGAGCGGGAGGATCTCGGCTTCGAAGGTGGTCGCCAGCATTGCGCTTGGGCCCGCGGCGGCCGCGTCAAGCCTCTAGACTTCGGCCAAGGCAGCTTCATCTTCGTCGGGAAGGCAATACCCCTCGCTGACCCGCTCCAGATCCACATCATAGTGGGAAGCGAGCACGGCGAAGGCCCGCCTGACGCCGTGATGCAGCGCCTCGCGGAGTCTGCCGCGTGCGTGGTCACCCAAGGCCTGCAGGCGACTCTGAGGGGAGCTTCCCGAGGGGACGTCGTCGGAACCAAAGACCCGGCAGAAGGCAGAGATGGCCTCGGACATGGCCGCACGGTCGGCCTCCCTCTGCTCGGCCGCTTGGGCAAGTGCCTTGGTGGACTCATCGAGGGCAGACTCGAGCTCTGCAAATAGCCAAAGCAGAAGACCTCAAACACGAGTTGAGGAATGGAGCTGAAACAAAATCTTAAAACAGCCAAGACATACCTTCGGCTTGGGCACGCTGCTCCGAGGATGCGGTTTGGGCCACGGCTAGGTCTGCTGCAAGGGCCCCGGCCCGAGCAGACGCCTCGGCTAACTGGACTCCAAGAGCCTCAGCTCGGCTTTCAGCCTCGGCGGCCCGGCCCCGGGATTGGTCCCGCTCGCCGATGACCTGGCCAAGCTCCGACTGCTGCCGCTGCGCCTCTGCGCGTGCCGCCGCTGCCTCTGCTCCCAGATCAACACAGAGCAACCAAAGGTCCGCCACCTCGGCGCTCCGTTGGGAGAGGCGCTCGGTAGCCCCGGCAAGCGTGGTCCTCAGGGACCGCAGCGAACCCCAGACATCGGCCTCACGGCGGATGAACGACGACTTGGCGGGGCTCACATCCGTCAAATCCTGAGGAAAGAAAGCGGGGTGTCACAAAGAGTGCCTTGATCATGTGAAAGGTATGCTCGAAGTCATTACCTGGAGGATCTTGGGGACGTCCCTGCAAAAGACCTTCAAGGTCGACCGAAGTGACCCCACCGTTGCCTCGGCACACTCACGAAGCCCATCCCAAGTCTACTCCTCTCGTTCATCGTCAAGAACGAAGAAGGGATCCGAAGCCCCCTGGGTCCAGAACCGGAGAGACTGACGCCGCCCGTCGGGACTGCGTCGCGCAGGGACGAGGTCGCCGCTCCTCAGGATGGGTCGCGGTTTCGTGCCCCCCTCCTCCGAGGCACCTAGCGGCAACGCCTCGACCATCTCAGCGTCGGCGGCGATGGGTGGCTCCACGGCCGAAACGGCAACCACCTCGGCAGAAGCCGATGCTAGCGCCGGCAACGCGTCTGGTGGGCTCGAGGCCACGGTCGCGCCAGTAGTCTCCCTCGGCACGACGGCCGCCTCGACGGAGGAGTCGCCCTCGGGAGCTCGCCCCATGGCAACTTGTGCCGCCTGGGCCCTCCGCTTTGGTGCATCTTGCAAGGAGGCCAGCTGGCCGCCAAGGCCCGGTGTGGCACTGGCTGCATAAGCCGGCGCGGTCTTGAGGGCCTTCCGAGGAGCCAGACCGGTCGAACCATGCCTCCATTTGCTGGGAAGGAAAGGAAGAACTGGATCAGGACGTACGAAGAAAGAGTCAGGACGAAGATATCCTAAGATACTTACCCACTCTGGGCCATGATCAATCGTGCCTGTGGAGAGGTCTCTCGAGCCCCGATTCCCGAAGGTACCACCGAGGTTGGCCCTGCTGCCGGCTTCGGCACCATCCTTACCTCTGGCACCCGAGGCACCAGAGGGATGGATTGCCCAGGTGCAGCTACGATGACCCGAGGATCGCCCTCCTAAGCAGTCAGCACGGGCAACGTTTCTCGGGGAACAGGCGCCTCGGCCTGACTCGCCGGGGTCACCTCAACTACCTCGGCCAAGGGGTCAAGTACCCCCTCGACCTGCCCCTGTTCTTCGGACCGAGACCCTGACACCCAGGCCCCGGATACCGACGGCGCCAGCCCGCTCGGGGGCTGGCTTGACGACCCCTGGCCCAGCCTCAGATCCGGGCTGAGGCTGAGGCGGGCGGCCATGTCGTCGTCTTCATCATCGTCTTCATCATCGTCGTCGTCATCAGGCGTCTCCGGCGACGGCTCCCTCGGGAGCCCCTCCCTCTCTTGCCGACGACGAAGCCTTTCCAAGGCGTCCCGAGCCCACGTCCGCTCGTGGGCCCGACCCTTCTTCGCGTCCTTCTTCTCCTTCCTCTTCTCCACGGCGACCCTCCACGCAGCTCGGGCCACCGCGTCCTCCGGGACCGGTGGCAGGGAAGGCTTGTGAAACCCCACCTCCTGGAGACAGGCGAAAAGTCTCGGCTGTGAGAACTGAGGGCAATCCGACGCAAGAAGGAAGAAGGAGCGGATACTCACCAAAGACACACACCCACGATCGGGACGCATCAAGGGCTGGGAAAAGGTGCCGGCCTCTAACTTCGCTACCGTGCCGGCCACCCGCCTGTGGAGGTCGTCGGCGGGAAGGGGGTCCGAGGACATCTGCAAACCCTTCAAGTCGACCCCCGGCGTCATCTCCCAATGCGGCAGTCGCCGCTCCGTCAAGGGTAGCACCCTCCGGCGATGAATGGCGGCAACCACCCCTGCGGCGGTGAGCCCTTTTTCTAGCAGCTCCTCCAGGGCCTTCAAAAGGGGCTGGAGGTTCTTCTGTCTATCGCGCGGGGCCTCATAGCGCCAGTTCTTGCTGGTGGCGGTCACCACTCGTTGAGAAAACAACGGGAGCCTCCCGTCATCATTTCGGAGATAGAACCACCGGCGCTGCCACCCTTTGTTCGAATACGCGAGGATGGAAGGGATGTACTGCGGCGCCCGCGCCTGCCTCAACTGAAGGATGCAGCCACCAGCCCGCACCGCCATGCGAACCCTTCTTTCCCCCGTCGGTGAGGCAAAAAGCTCCGGGAGAAGAGATGGGTCCACAGGTTCTAGTGGGGGGCAATCCCCAAATATCCTTTACAAACTGCCGCGAAGATGGCTGCTTGCGAGATGGAGTTGGGGCTGAGATTGTGCAGCTCCACCCCGTAGACGTGCAGAATCGCCCACATAAAACGGCTTGCCGGCACTCCGAACCCCCGCTCGTGAAAGGAGACGAAGCTCACCACATACCCCGGTGGCGGGGACGGGGCGGCTCCGCTCGGAGGGGGCATCCACTCCGGTTGCGAGTCACCGGAAAGAGGGCGAAGTAGACCATCAGCAACAAGGGCCTCCAGGTCATCCACCGTGACGGTGGAGAAAGGCCACGGGTCGCGCGGCGAAATAACGGTCACCCGGTCGGCCATCACCAAGCAGAAGAGGTTGCGGCGGAGAGGACAAGGTGTGCGGTTTCCTTTCTCTGGCTATTCCCTGGGGTTGCGAAAACCTAAGTGGGAGGCGAGCAGCAGAGTAGAGAACCGCCACCGGTCCCTCTCTCGAATATATGAAGGCCCAGGCAAGACCCGTTCAACACCTCGCCCGAACCAGCCGCGAGATTCAAAACTCAAAGCGAGACGCCCGTTCCTCGAACGGCTCGCGCACGCGCAACGGCCGCCCCGCGAACCACTCATCCCAGGCGGCACCTTTGGCAGGCAAAGCAGGCGACGCTTCACCTCCGCCATAATGACCGCGTCAAAAAAGGTGCGCCACATCATTCGATTTTGTATCCTTTTCCACTTCCTCTTTCGCTCTCTTGCCACAGGGACCGGGAAAGGGGATATTCTGAAGGGGATCCTTCTCCGCGAAGGAAACGGGCCCCGAGCCCCCCTACTGATCTGAGGTTCGAAGGCTGGCCCCTCGGAAGGGTTCAACAGCCGCCTCAGAGCACTCGGGCTCCGCGCCCACTACTGGTCAGAGGTTCGAAGGCTGGCCCCTCGGAAGGGTTCAACGGCCGCCTCAGGCCACTCGGGCTCCGCGCCCACTACTGATCAGGGGTTCGTAGGCTGGCCCCCGAAGGGTTCGAAAGCCGCCTCAGACGCAGAGTGAGGGATGACCCTGGGTACGTTCGATACATAACCAAGGCTCGAGCTATGCTCCCGAGGTACCCTAGGACATTTCCGAGACCAACGGGAACAATCTTGTAACGGAATCCCACCAGAGGGAGGCATCGAGCCCTCGGACCCCGTCAAAAGGGGACCGGGTCTGGCAAATCACCCGCAGGTACTTTTGGAGCGTGCCTCTGGGCCACTAGCCGACCCCTAACGAATGAGGCACGGATGTCCACTCGGATTACCCGTTAGCAACTCACTGGAGACACCATGTTCGGCGCCCTCCGAGGGCAACATGGCACTTCCCCCCCTCCTCCTTGCGGAAAGGCGACGCACGGGCATATGTAAAAAAGTCGAGTCTGTCCTTGACCGTCCTCTCGCTCTGTGCGGAGGCTCGGGGGCTACTCTCGCAAACCCGGCTCCAGCCAAACCGTTGACAGTGTCAACATACCAGCCCGAGAACTTGGGACTCGACTGTGCACCCAGGCTACGGCCAGTTCGCATGAGGGAACAAACAGACCGGCCGAAGCATCACGAAACGCGCTAAGACCTCGAAGGAGTCAAACCACTCCTCCGAGGCCTCGGGGGCTACACCCGGCGGGTGCGCTCGCGCGCACCCACCGGAACGAAATGCAACCGAGAAAGGCTGGTCCCCTTGCAAAAAAGTGCGACAAAAGCCTCCAAGCGAGTATTAACACTCCCTTCGAGGCTCGGGGGCTACTGTCGGGAACCATAATTAGGGGTACCCCCAAGACTCCTAATCTCAGCTGGTAACCCCCATCAGCACAAAGCTGCAAAGGCCTGATGGGTGCGATTAAGTCAAGGCTCGGTCCACTCAAGGGACACGATCTCGCCTCACCCGAGCCCAGCCTCGGGCAAGGGCAGCCGACCCTGGAGGATTTATGTCTCGCCTGAGGGCCCCCTCAAGCAACGGACACACCTTCGGCTCGCCCGAGGCCCAGTCTTCACCAAGAAGCAACCTTGGCCAGATCGCCACACCGACCGACCGTATCGCAGGAGCATTTAATGCAAGGATGGCCTGACACCTTATCCTGACGCGCGCCCTTCAGTCGACAGAGCCGAAGTGACCGCAGTCACTTCGCCGCTCCACTGACTGGCCTGACAAGAAGACAGCGCCGCCTGCATCGCTCCGACTGCTGTGCCACTTGACAGAGTGAGGATGATAGCAGCAAAGTCCGGCCTCGGGCGCCATAGGAAACTCCGCCTCGCCCGACCCCAGGGCTCGGACTCGGCCTCGGCCCTAGAATACGACGAACTCCGCCTCGCCCGACCCCAGGGCTCGGACTCGGCCTCGGCCCTGGAAGACGACGAACTCCGCCTCGCCCGACCCCAGGGCTCGGACTCGGCCTCGGCCCCGGAAGACGACGAACTCCGCCTCGCCCGACCCCAGGGCTCGGACTCGGCCTCAGCACCGGAAGACGACGAACTCCGCCTCGCCCGACCCCAGGGCTCGGACTCAGCCTTGGCCTCAGACGATGGTCTCCGCCTCGCCCGACCCGGGGCTCGGACTCGACCTCGAACTCGGAAGACAGACTCGACCTCGACCTCGGAGGAGCCTCCGCCTCGCCCGACCCAGGGCTCGGACCGACCACGTCACAGGGGGGGCCATCATTACCCTACCCCTAGCTAGCTCAGGCTACGAGGAACAAGACCGACGTCCCATCTGGCTCGCCCCGGTAAACAAATAATGATGGCGCCCCGCGTGCTCCATGACGACGGCGGCTCTCAGCCCCTTACGGAAGCAAGGAGACATCAGCAAGGACTCGACAGCCCCGATAGTTGTCCTTCCGCAAGGCTCCAGTGCTCCTCTGACGGCCACGACATCACATGAACAGGGTGCCAAAACCTCTCCGACTGCCACGACGGCATGTACTTAGGGCACTAGCTCCTCTCTGCTAGACACGTTAGCACACTGCTACATCTTCTATTGTACACCTGGACCCTCTCCTTACGCCTATAAAAGGAAGGTACAGGGCTCTCGTACGAGAAGGTTGGCCGCGCAGAGAGGACGGGACGGCGCGTACAAGCCTCTCGCTCCCTCCCACACGGACGCTTGTAACCCCCTACTGCAAGCGCACCCGACCTGGGTGCAGGACAACACGAAGGCCGCGGGTTTCCCCTTTACGCATGTCTCCTTTTTTTTCCCCTTCGTGCTCCGTCTCGCGCCGACCCATCTGGGCTGGGACACGCGGCGACGATTTACTCGTCGGTCCAGGGACCCCCCGGGGTCGAAACGCCGACACCACTATTCTTATTGAACCTGCTTTTGCTTCTTCCGGAGTTATTGCTTCGTCACCAAATAATAACTTGAATGGTGTAAAGCCTGTTGACCTTGATGTCATTGTATTGTGGCTCCACACCACTTTAATTAATTCATCTGGCCATTTTCCTCTTGGCTGATTGAAGATTAATTTCATTATTCCCATCATTATGATACCATTAGCTCTTTCGACAAGTCCATTTGACTCTGGATGCCTAACCGATGCAAAATGGATCTTCGTTCCAATTTGTCCATAGAACTCTTTAAAAGCTTCGGGATCAAACTGTGTTCTGTTATCCACAGTAATGGCCTTCGGCACTCCGAAGCGACACACAATATTCTGCCAGAAAAACTTCTGAATGGTAACCGAAGTTATTGTGGCTAAAGGCTTTGCCTCAATCCACTTAGAAAAATATTCTACTGCTACCACAACATATTTTAAATTTCCTTGTGCTGGTGGTAGCGGGCCTAACAAATCAAGGCCCCACCTTTGCAATGGCCAAGTGGGTTGTATTAACTGGGTTAGAGACGAAGGTTGTTTTTGATCTCTTGCGCATTTCTGACAGCCTTCGCACTTTTGGACTAATTCCGCTGCATCCGAAGCTGCCTTTGGCCAATAAAATCCTTGACGAAAAACTTTTCCCAACAAAGGCCTAGATCTAATGTGAGATCCACACATGCCTGCGTGTATTTCCTTCATCAATTCTATACCTTCGGCTCTGGATAAACATTTGAGTAGTGGAGAACATACTCCACGCTTGTACAGCTCCCCTTCTATTATAACATACGGTCGAGCTCTTGCCTCTATTCTCTTGTTATAAGCTTCATCATCTAAAAGGAAATTACCCTGAAGAAAAGAAATGATCTCAGTTCTCCAATCTTCACTACGAACAGGAGATATATTGAGGACTGCTCTTTCAAGAAGTTATACCGAAGGTGCTTTTATTGTTTCAAAAAATACTTCCGAAGGTAAGGACAGCCCCTGTGCTGCTGACTTAGCTAGCAAATCAGCATGTTCATTTTCTCCTCAAGGAATGTTTTTGACAGAAAATCCATCAAAGGAAGCTTCAATCCTTCGGACCGTGTCTAAATATTTCTCAAGCTTCAGGTCTCTTGCTTTACAACTCTTGTCAATATGGCCAGAAATAACCTGGGAATCAGTTTTAAGAACCGCCCTTCTAATCCCCATTGCTTTTAACTTCCAAAGGCCCAAGAGCAAAGCTTCATACTCAGGAATATTATTTGTGCAGCTAAAATCAAGTCTTGCTGCGTAGCAAGTTTTAACTTTGGAGGGTGCTACTAACACAGCAGCTGCTCCTGCCCCGAAGGTTCCCCAAGAGCCATCACAAAATACCGTCCATACTTCGGTATCTTTAGTTGTTTCTTCTCCTTGAGCCCCTGGCGTCCAATCGGCAATGAAGTCTGCTAATGCATGGGATTGTATTGAGGATTTGTGCACATGATCAATGCTGAACTCATTAAGCTCCGCAGCCCACTTTCCAATTCTTCCAGTAGCTTCTCTGTTCCTCATGACATCCTTCAAAGGTTGTGATGAAGGGACAATTATATGATATGCTTGAAAGTAATGTCGAAGCTTTCTGGATGCCATTAAGACGGCATATAAGACCTTCTCCAATTTTGTATAATTCTTCTTTGATAGACTAAGAACTTCGGAGACGAAGTATATTGGGGCTTGCTTTTTGGTTTGTCCCTCAAGTTTTTCTTGAACAAGTGCCGCACTCACTGCTGAATGCGAAGCTGCCACGTACAGCAATAGAGGAGCCCCTGGCGTTGGTGGAGTTAACGTCGTTAGGTCTATCAAATATTGCTTCAGCTCTTCGAAGGCTCTCTGCTGAGCTGGTCCCCATTGAAAAACTTTGGCTGACTTCAGCACTTCGAAGAATGGTAAATTTCTCTCTGCTGATCTAGATATGAATCGGTTGAGAGATGTCAGTCTTCCTGTCAATCGTTGAGCCCCCTTCTTTGTGGTTGGGGGCTCCATCCTAAGAATAGCTTCGATCTTATTTGGATTAGCTTCGATTCCCTTTGTTGAAACCAGACAACCAAGGAATTTCCCCTTTTTTACTCCGAAGACACACTTCTCTGGATTTAACTTCAGACCAGCCTGTCTGAAATTAGCGAATATCTCCTGCAGATCAGCAATGTGATTTTCTTTCTTGGTGCTTTTTACTATAATATCATCAACATATGTTAACACATTTCTGCCTATCTGAGAATGGAGAACCTTCGCTGTCATTCTGCTGAAGCTTCCTCCAGCGTTCTTGAGCCCCTCAGGCATCCGAAGATAACAATATGTTCCACTAGGGGTTATGAAGCTGGTTTTCGGCTCATCCTCTTTCTTCATCCAAATTTGATGGTAGCCTGAATAACAATCTAGCAGACTCATAAGCTCTGACGAAGCTGCTGCATCAACTAGGGAATCTATCCTTGGCAATGGAAACTCATCCTTCGGACAAGCCTTGTTGAGATCAGTAAAATCAATGCACATCCTCCATTTGCCATTGGCCTTTTTACCATAAAAGTGTTGGCCAGCCATTCTGGATACTTCACTTCTTTGATGACTCCAGCGTTGAGGAGTCTTTTTACTTCATTTCGAGCACCTTCGGCCTTGTCATCAGACATCTTCCGAAGCCTCTGCTTTCTGGGTCTGAAGGATGGATCAACATTGAGCGAGTGTTCAATAACATCCCTGTTGACGCCATAGAGATCGTTAGTCGACCATGCAAAGACATCTTTGTTGTTGAACAGAAACCTTATCAGGGTTTTCTCTTGTTCCTCAGACAACTGAGATCCCAGCAGCACCTTCTGCTCTGCGATATCTTCGCATAAAAGCATGGGTTTCGGCTGATCGGCCGAAACAGCCTTCTCCCTTCTGTACTTGTACTGCTCACAAGCTTCGGCTTCATCTATATTGTGAATTGCCTTTGAATCTGTCCAATTCCCTTCAGCCTTTCTGGCAGCTTCCTGACTCCCATGAATAGCAATAGGTCCTTGATCCGAAGGTATCTTCATGCAAAGATATGCTGGATGAAGAATTGCTTCGAAAGCATTGAGTGTTCCGCGACCAATGATTGCATTGTAAGGGTACTCCATGTCGACAATGTCAAACACAACTTGCTCAATCCTTGTATTGTTGACAAATCCAAAGGTCACTGGCATGGTAATCTTACCAAGCGCTACAATTTGTCTTCCTCAAGCCACAAAGAGGGTGTGTAGCATCATGAATCTTGTCTTCTGGCTCTTGCATCTGTTTGAAGGCTTTAGCAAGTATAATGTCGGCTGCACTGCCTGTGTAAACCAAAACATTGTGGACTAGAAATCCTTTGATGACACAAGATATGACCATAGCATCATTGTGAGGGTAATCCTTGAGCTAAAGGTCCTCTTGAGAGAAGGTAATTGGGATATGAGACCATCTTGACTTGATGAAGGGTCCTTGCACCCCGACATGTTGTACCCTTCTCTGTGCATCCTTCTTCTGCTTCTTGTTAGCTGGCTCTGAGCATGAACCGCCTGTGATCAGGAGGATCAGCTTCGGAGCCGAAGCAGTTCCAGCTTGGTTCTTGAACGAAGCCATCAGCTCAAAAAGTGGAAGTGAGTTCACCAGAGGTGGGCGCCAATGTTGGGGACTTGTTCTCAAATGCTATGAATTAACAACAAGGCAACATAGAATGTTAAATGTTAAAGCCCTTCGTCCGCTGAAGCATTATCTCCCCAAGGATTTAATGAGCTTGGGACGAAGGTTATGAGTAAAATATCACGAAGGTCACACCTTCGTGATCAGAGATAAAACGATGCGAAATGAAATATAAAATATAAAACATTATAGAATACCAAGAATAAATAACATTATTCACTTATTTTATAATATGAACTTAAATATTAAAACATAATATTTAGGTACATTTATACCTTCGCCTTGGCAGAAAACAATAATTCCAGCGTAATGCGTTAGCGATTACAAGATTGCATGAACAGTAAAGGAGTACTGTTCATCTATTTATAGGCACAGGACGCAGCTTGTGAGAAATTACAATCATGCCCCTTTCAAAAGATTACAATTATGACTCAGACCCTTATGGACTAAGAAGTCATTCTATCTTTAAGTCGGTTCGATCCTTCGTCTTCGAATACGTTATAGTACCGAAGCTTCATGAGCGGTAGCTTCGGTACCACGTATAAACAGACTTGCCGAAGGTGTTTCTTCCTACAGGACCTTCGGCGACGAAGCATGGTCCCAACAAGAACTCATAATTTTTCTATGTTTATAATAACAAAACATTAGTTATCCCAAGGTTTGGGGTGTTTTCTCCTCAGGGTTATTTTTCTAGGGTTTTTCAAAGTTTTCCTTGTTTTCTTAACATAAAAGGTATCTCATTTATTTTGTACTAAACAAGGGTTTAACAAAATTTTCTAGTGAACTATACTGAGGAAGGGAGCTAACAAAAATGTGGGTACTCCCTGGTTCTTATTTTAAGCTACCTTTTATATTTTCTTTAACATTAAGCTAGAAATGATTTAAATGGCAAACTCTACCTTAATTTGGTGTATAGAGGGGTTTATTATTTTTAAACAGGTTAGGAAGTGATTAAGTGCTTCTCTGAATTTTCTTAATCCCAGTCTAATAGTATAGCTATTTTCCCTATTTCATTTAGCTTCTGACCAGTTAATCATTTAAATCAAAACTTTGAAATTTTCTGCAACACTTAGGGGTTTTATATTTTTTCTAAGTAGTTTACATTATTTAGGATCTGGCAAAATTGGTTTGACTCGATTTGGATGAACCAAACTGAAGTTATGAATTTTTCAAGTTCTGCTTGTATTTAAATCAGAAATATGAAAAAGGTTTTCTGGAAAACCACTTTGCATTGTAGCCCATGGGCTTCTCTTAAAACAATCCCTTCATTTATACCCCTACGCCACTATTCCTTTGAGTCGCTGACATTGCACAAAACCCCCTGACCCTAACCGAAATCTAACCTGCGCTCCCTGGCTGGCTTAAACAGTACCCGCGGCATAGATTATGGTGGCGAGGCTTACCGGCGGCAGTAGAGCTCCGGCGCGGTTGTCAGTGACGTAGGGGAGGTCACGGCGGTCACGTCGGTGTGAGGGTCGGCGTCAGAGGTGGTCAGAGCGATCCTGGCCACGAGCGCAGGCGGAGGAGGTCGTCGGCGGCTCCTGCTCCGGCCAAACCACGGCGGTATAGTTCAATTAAACGGTACGAGGAGCTCCACGGGGTGACGTAGAGGCTATGCATGCAGTGAATTGGAAAATGGTGCGGAGACTCACCCGGTCCACGTGCTCCGGCGGGGTTCCGAACTCCGGCGAGCACGATTGCGCTATTCCGGTGGCGGGGTCCTCGGTTCAAGCTCGGACAAGCTTCACGGCCTCCTAGTGGAGCTATCTAAGGGCTTGGATCGAGCGGAGGAGGGCGGGAAAGGGTTCGGCCACGGTGGTTGCCCTCGGGCGGCTCTGGCGGGTCGCGGGGAGGTCGCCGGAGCTATGGGCGAGCTTGGGGGAGTTTGGCGTGGTACAGAGGAGGCAACGGGGAAGCTAGCCGGGCACTGGGGAGGGCTTTATAGCCATGGCACGGGCGTGGTCACGAGGCGGCCACGGGCGCGTGGGGGTTCGCGCACGGGCGTGATCTGAGCGCGCCCCGAGTGTCAGCCCTCGTCGAACACGTGTGGGTTTGCTTCTATCATGGTTCAACGGCCGATTTGAGCGCCTTAGCATCAGATCTTGGCAAAACACCCGTGTACGGTCTCTTCCCTGCACCAAATCCTACCTTTTTTATGTGAGTTCCAAGCAAGGATACGGTCGGGGTAGAGAGATATAGAGGTGAGAAGTCGGCTCTGTCAGAGCTGTCCACACCGAAACAAAAGCTATGCCAAGTCGTGTCAAACGACTTAGGGTTGGGTTCAAACTTTTCTAGGGTATTCTAGGGGTCTTTAGGCGCCACTTTGTCAATTGAGCCAAGTGGTTTTGAAGTTTGAAAGAAGGTGAACATGTTTGATCTTTGGAAAAGGGTTGGTTTTGGACTTAGAAGAATTCTGATTTTTCCCTTAGGTTTCCCCCTTTGGTGAACCTTTTGGGGTTTTTCTGAAACCTTTTTGGGGTCACTTCCTTACTATTTTTAGTAGGGTATTAGGTGTACTACTAATGTTATAATTGGCCCAAGTCATGATCATGTGGTTTTTATAGCCTTATGGTCACGCTCACTTATAGTGCTCCAATTGTCCAAAGGGGTTTGCATTAGGGTTTGGGCATGTCTCTCCACTATATGTGCATGATAAAGCCAAGTCATGACTCCTAAGAGGAGTTGCACTTACTTAGGATCTTGATTTCCAAGTTTGGTGTACTTTGCTCAAGTTAAACCACATGTGATGATGGGCAGGACTTGTGTAGTCTTGAGTGAAGACCCTAAGTAACACCTGGGGTGTTACAGCCCTCCCCCCTTAAAAGAATCTCGTCCCGAGATTTTGGGTAGAGTCCTTTGGAGGGGTGCCATGAAGGTGTGCTGGTGTGTTGCTCCTTCCTCTATCCAAGTTTCTCTAGTTAACTGCTCTTTAAATGTCATTCTCTTTGCAACTTCAGAAGGAAGTCCTTTTTGAGTCATTTCTAAAGCTTACAATACATTTAACATCTAAGTTTTTCTTATATTTGGATTCAAAGGGCAGGTGGGGGTGGGGTTTTGGGTTACGTACCGACTCCTTTGGGCAGAAAGTCGGGGAAGCGAGAACGCAGAAAATCATCAGTCTCCCAGGTAGCTTCTTCTACTGAATGGTGACTCCACTGAACCTTATACATTCTGATCGACTTTGCCCGCGTTGATCTCTCCTTTTGATCCAATACTTTGACGGGTGCTCTTGATAGGACAAGTCTGGTTCTATCTCATTTCTGTTTCAGGTAGTACTTCAGTGGGTAAGCGGACACATTTCCATAGCTGAGATACATGGAACACATCATGAACTGCTGACATGTAGGGTAGCAACTCCAATTGATATGCTACAGGTCCACAATTTGCTTTGATCTCATAGGGCCCAATGTAGCGAGGAGCTAACTTGCACTTGAGTCCAAATCTCTGAACACCTTTGGTGGGTGACACCTTAAGATAAACATGATCTCCCACTTCAAAATGTAGAGGCTTCCTCCTCTTGTCATGATAGCTCTTTTGCCTGGCCTGAGCAGCTTCTAGGTTCCTCTTAATAACTCTGACCTTCTCCTCTGCTTCAATTACCAAGTCTGGTCCAAATATTTCCCTCTCTCCTGCTTGAGACCAATTTAGCGGTGTCCTACACCTTCTTCCATACAAGGCCTCAAAAGGTGCCATCTGTAGACTAGACTGGTAGCTGTTATTATAAGAAAATTCTGCCAAGGAAAGGCACTTGTCCCAAATTTTAGCATAGTGTAGCACACAGGCTTGCAACATGTCTTCGAGGATTTGGTTCACTCTTTCTGTCTGACCATCTGTCTGCGGATGGTATGCTGAGCTTCTTATTGCACGGGTCCCAAGTGATTCTTGGAGCTGCTCCCAAAAGCATGCCACAAATAGTGCTCCCCTGTCAGACACAATGGTCTTCAGAATTCCATGCAAACGCACTATTTGATCAATATAGATTTCTGCATATTTCTCTGTCTTGTGGGTGGTATGCACTTGCAAGAAATGCGCTGTTTTGGTCAACCTATCCACAATGACCCAAACAGAATCATGGTGCCGAGAGGTATTGGGCAATCCCACGATAAAATCCATGCAAATATCCTCCCATTTCCAAGATGGTATGGGAAGGGGTTGTAAGGTGCCTGCTACCTTCAGATGGCTGGCCTTGACTCTCTAGCAGGTGTCGCATTCGGATATATACTTAGCAATTTCCCTCTTCATTCTGGTCCACCAGTACAAGGATATGAGGTCATGATACATCTTGTTTCTGCCGGGGTGCATGGAAAATTTTGAAAGGTAAGCTTGATCCAATATTTTCTTTCTGAGCTCTGGGTTCTTGGGAACAACCAATCGGTCCCCAAACCATAGAATTCCTTTGCTGTCCTGACGGAAGCATTTATATTTTTCTGCCTTTTGTTCGATCATTTCCTTAATAACTTGAACACCCTTGTCACCAATCTGTGCCATGACGATTTGGTCTTGTAATGTGGGCTCCACTGAAATATAACTTAAGGCACCGGAGGAAACGACTTCTATTTTCAGCTTGCACAACTCATCACATAGGGTGGTGATCCTTGCATCCATATTCATACAATTGCACTCGGCCTTCCTGCTTAAGGCATCTGCCACAACATTGGCTTTGCCAGGATGGTAATGCACCTCCAAATCATAGTTCTTGATTAGTTCTAACCATCTTCTCTGCCTCATATTAAGATCATCCTGTGTGAAGATATATTTGAGACTCTTATGATCGGTGTAAATGTTACAATGAGCTCCCATCAAGTAATGTCTCCAAATCTTGAGAGCATGAACCACAGCTGCTAACTCCAGATCATGTGTGGGGTAGTTCTGCTCATGGGGCCTGAGTGCTCGGGAGGCATAAGCAATGACTCTGTTGTCTTGCATTAAGACACACCCCAATCCAGTACCGGAAGCATCACAATAAACCTCAAAAGGTTTGGTGTTATCAGGTTGAGCTAGCACTGGTGCTGTTGTCAAATGCTGCCTTAGTGTATGAAAGGCATCCTCACACTTCTGGCTCCATTCATACTAGACTCCCTTCTTCAACAGTTCAGTCATTGGCTTGGCAATTCTGGAGAAATCCGGAATAAATCATCGATAATACCCTGCCAATCCCAGAAAACTACGGATCTGCCGTACTGTGGTAGGAGGTTTCCAATCCATCACTTCTTGTACCTTCTCAGGATCAACTGATATCCCATCCTCAGAAATTGTGTGACCCAAAAATTTAATTTGCCTCAGCCAGAAATCACATTTAGACAACTTAGCATATAGACGATGATCGCGCAGTCGCTGAAGCACGATGTGTAGATGCTCAGTATGCTCGTCTTCATTCTTGGAATAGACCAGAATATCATCACTGAAAACCATCACAAATTTGTCCAGCTCTGGCATGAATACTGAGTTCATCAGATACATAAAATAAGCCGGGGCATTGGTCAGCCCAAAAGACATCACCAAAAACTCATAAAGCCCATATCTGGTAGAGAAAGTCGTCTTGGGAATATCGCTGGCACGGATCTTGATCTGATGGTAGCCCGAGCGAAGGTCTATCTTGGAGAACACTTTGGCTCCCACCAACTGATCAAACAAAACATCAATGCAAGGCAGTGGGTATTTGTTCTTGATGGTCACCGCATTGAGAGGGCGGTAATCGACACACATTCTCAGACTTTCATCCTTCTTCTTTACAAACAAGGCTGGGCATCCCCATGGTGAAGTACTTGGGCGAATAAACCCCTTGTCCAATAATTCTTGTAACTGCTTTTTCAACTCTACTAACTCTGCTGGAGGCATCCTATATGGTCTCTTGGATATAGGCGCAGTTCCGGGTTGCAATTCAATTGCGAACTCTATGTCTCTATCGGGCGGCATCCCTGGCAATTCATCCGGAAAAACATCTGGGTAGTCACAGACCACTGGGATTTTCTCAACCGGGGACTCTACCATAACGAAGGCACAGGAACGGATACAACCCTGATCGGGCAGATATAATGTGGTCTCACCACAAGTAGGCGAGTGCACCTCAATGGCCCTTGCTGCAATATCAATTACTGCCTGATGTCTTGTTAACCAGTCAGTTCCCAATATGATATCCACGCTATCCAAACCCAAAATGAGGAGGTTGGTTTTGATTATTAGACTACCAAACTTTATAGGCACATTCTTGTTGATTTGATAGGTGGCAACCCTGCCTCCTGGTGTTGAAATGGTAATACCCCCATTTGTGTGATGGAAAGGTAGCTGACATTTGGCACTAAATTTTGTACTGATAAAACTATGTGATGCACCAGAATCAAAAAGAATAATTGCAGGATATTTCAAAACTGAAAAGATACCAGTCATGACGGGTGCTCCTTTCGGAATGTCAGCCATGGTGGTGAAGTTCAGCCTGCCTTGTCTCACTTGCACCTTTTGCCTCTTGCCTTGATTCTGGTTGGAATTCTGTCCCTGCCTCTGCTGGTTTCTAGGGAAATTCTTAGCATAATGTCCGGTGTTACCACAAGTGAAACACCTGTTGTCATTGGCATGACGGTACTGTTGCTGCTGATTGTTCCTCTGCAATGGGGGCTAAGAGCGGTTGGGTGCCTGCTGCTGCTGTTGGGGTCGAATCACCCAACGTCCTTGCTGCTGCTGGGGTCCCCTATTATGGGTGTCAGTTACAATCCTGAAGCGCTGTGGCTGAGCTGAAGGTCCTGCCACAGGGTCCTCTTCTTCTCTGCCTGACGGGCTGTGATACAGTCCTCCTGAGAAATGGCCATGTTGACTAACTCATTATAGCTGTTGGCCCTAACTGTGTTGAGACGGTAGCGGAGCTTAGTGCTGAGCCCCCTCCTGAACCTGTCCCTCTTCTTTTCATCGGTGTCTGCATGATATCCGACATACTGGCATAGGTCATTGAAGGCCTGAGCATACTATAACAATGTTCGGTTCCCCTGAGTGAGTGCCAGAAACTCATTGAGCTTGCGATCCATAATGTCGGCTGGTATATGATGCCCCCTGAAAGTTGCCTTGAACTCTCTCCATTCCACCTCATGGTCAACTGGCTGCATAGCAAGGAAATGGTCCCACCATGTCCGCGCGGGTCTGCGAAGCTGCTGGGTGGCGAACCTGACCTTAGTTACCTCTGAACAAACTCCATGGAGTAGCGGGAATTTGGATTCCACTACCCTCAGCCATACATCAACATCAAGTGGGTCCTCTGCCCTGGTGAACAACGGTGGCTGGGTACTGAGGAACTCCTGATAAGTGGCTGCCGCCGGGTGACGCTGATGATCACCACCACCATAATGCTGAGGTGGCGGCTGACGCTGCGCCAACTGTCACAGAATCTCATTCTGCTGAGCCATCAGCTCTTGCAGAGTAGGAGGCGGTGGCGGTGGTGGAGGAATGCGCTCATTCTGTTCACGACGCGCTCTTCCTGCCTTCTGAAAAATCATGGATATTCTCAATATCATATTTCTGAGGTTCAATGTTCAATCATGGTGAAAGAGTCAAAGGGGGAAAAACCAATATAATTTCTTGCATAATTTATAAAAGATTCCACATGGCATAAACTTTTCTTCTTAAATTTAAGCTGACATCATTCATCATCCATACTTCCAAAAGAGTTTGTCACGATTACAACAATAACTCAAAAGACTCAACTCTATCTAGCCTAGTACCGTAGGGGTGCAAAAGCTGAGCTAGCCTCGAGGAGTTCTACCGCCACAGACTTCTAAACCTATCTCTGTGACCTAGTGAGCAAACGAGGCAACGCTCGACTCGAGGGAAGGTGGTCTCCCTGAGCCAGCAGTGTCCAAGCTGGAGGCAGGCTCCTCTCCTCCCTCGATGTCGACATCCTTGTTGGCCTCCATGTCCTGTATCTCCTGATGGTGCATATCCAGATGCTGGTTAGCCTCCGCAAGCTGCTGCTGAGTGTTGATAAGCTGATCCTCGAGAACCTCGATGGTGTTCTCCCTGGTTCCCACTAACTCCTCAAGCTCTTGGATCTCATTTGACAATTCCTCCACTTGTAAGTCTTTTTCCACCATCTCAGTGGACAAGTCTACCACAAGTTCCTCTCTGTTATCCAAGGTGATCTTGGTAGCCTCCAACAATGCCATCAGATGGAAAATTGCCTCTCCTCGCATCACTTGCAGACGATACAGGGCATTCATGCACCGCACCGTCAAGTGAGCGGTCTAACCTGGGTAGATAGCCCATATATCCTTGGCATGCTCCACTCGGTCCTTCCACATTGGATCGTCCTCCTTTTCCGCGGGGAACAAACCAATGGGGTGAGTGGACAGCTCCAAGGGGTGGAATCCACAGAAGGTGGTCAGTCCGTGAAGGGCAATCGCCTCGATAGTATTCTCAGCCCTGTATCCAAAAGACTCAGAGTCCAGTGAACGCCAGCCTGGCTGTAGGGGATGAGGCTCTAGGGTCATCCTCACCCTACAGCGGGGCACTCAGTGCTTCTCGAACAGCTGCACCGCGTACTGGGGAGGCGTCGAGTAACCAGCTCCCTGAAGTACCTCCGACAAGATACGGGGGGAAACCCTCTCATGCAAGTCCGTCCGTGTGGGACTGTGCATTCCCTTTGTCCGAGGATCCGTGAGAAGTCATTTGTGTATGGTTAAGCGTAAGTAAAAGAAAAAGAACTATAAAATAAAAAGGGATCACAACTCAGCCCCTCTATAACTATGACAATGGCACTGGGTGTACTTAACCTGTCATTATTGTGTATTAAAGTTCTTACCCAATTATTAAGTAGTTTAAATAAGGATGCATGCATGCTCGTCCTAAACGACCTCATTTCAAATTTAGAGGGATTAGGGAAGAACTCACATCCCTTATAGTAGCCTGTAGGGCTTACTCAAAAAGCCACCTAGCTACCCCTCTATCATCCTAAGGCTTCACGTCCTAGGTCTATCCTGATCGTCCTACGATCTATCCAACATTTGTTTCTATCAAGTTTTACTTGAAAAAAAGGATGGTATTATAGTTTATTGATTCCTCTGTGGTCGTACGAGCTCCGATACCAGCTTTGGCGGAATCGCCCGAATTATTCCAGCTTAAGTGCCCAAAGTCCCGCCTTAGAGGCTAGACCACACTTAAATGGGAATAATACGTCAGTCCCTCGGATCTAGTCCGACGAGGCCACTAATAGTATCAAGTACCACGTACTCACTCGATGGTGAGGCACAGAGAAATACAATAAAGCATAAACCATACATTAAGGAGTATCAAATTATTACATCAACATCAGAGTTTTAGCAAAAGTAGAGATCATAGTTCGGAATGCAGCGGAATGAAACTAACGATAAATAAACATAGAGATGGGGAAGCATGTCCCATCACTCCTCATGCTCCTCCTCTGCCGAGGTAGGGTCCCACTCGACTGTCCAACCCGGTGGCAAGATGGACGGCCAAGTCACTCCAGCAACCATGTCCTCCAGAGAACCTGTAAAATTATGCCACAAGCAAGGCTGAGTATACTAATACTCAGCTAGACTTACCCAGTGTGAGGAGTCTACTCCTCTACCTCTAGACATGCAGCTGTTTGGCTGAGGGGTTTGGTTGCCAAAAGCACTAGCTGAGTCTAAAAATCAAGTTTTAGCTTTTGCAAGTTTTAGTGTGACTCTCTTAAGACTAAATGTATACCTATCTAATCATACATGGTATCAAACATTTAGCAATCAACAACCTTTGCCAAGTCATCACATTTCCACTTGTTACTCAATGCAGTACAATGGATCAAGCAGTCTCATTAGCTGCGAGAAGCAGACGATTCGAATCGAGTTTTTAAACCTTACAAGGTAAAGCTAAACACACGACATGGCGAGGCACTCCGTCCCCACACTCATCAACCGTCCCCATCGATTCCCCGTCAGCAGATCAGGGCTCACCGCCTTGGCGTACAATGCCTCACTGACCCCGACTGCCATCGTGCAGTGACCGCACTTGTACCCACCATAACCGGAATGAGAGACCACGTCTCAGGTCGTGTGAGGAGTAAAGTCTGCTGCCAGGTTCAATCAGGTACTAGGCTTACCGATTTACCATATTTCTCGGCATGTGCTTAGTACGTTCAAACGCTTGACACAGGTATCCGCACGTTAATCCTTATTCCAATTACATCTCGTAGACTACGCATCCCCATGGATCCGTGTCCACAGACCAACATCAGTATGATATGAAAGTGGATACAACCAATTTCTTGACCTCGCGCGAGTGCTAGAAAAATCACTCGACTTCTATCGAGATCCCTAATTAGTAAAGCAACTACTCGACCTAGCATACTAGTATCCATCTCAAAGGAAATCCTGAGGTAATGCAACAAGGGTTTCAGGCAACTCCTACACTTAAGTGCACAATACAAGCCTACAATCATTAAGTGCAGTAAAATAATATATAGAACTGGTTATGCATAAACCGGGGCTTGCCTTCCAAAGCTGGGGCAGGCAGATCCTCTGGGGCAGGCTCTGGTGCTGGATCCGGGGCTACCTCCTGAGCAACTCCTTGCTCCGGCACGAGGATGTATTCTCCGTCCACGAGGTTACAATCTATCGAATGCAATGAATAAGATATATGTATGCTATGATATGTAGAATTTAGTAACAATTATGCCTAGTGCAGAAAAACTAAGTTAGTTAATAAATTAGGGTTTCCTTGTTATAAGAGGTTCTCAGTGGTTTATGATTATCAATTTAGGTTTGAGGTTTTTGCCTAAGCATAATGGATTAAGACTTGGATTGCCCCTTAAATGTTTTAGTAGGCACTCAAGGGGTTTTGCTGGTTTGGTTAGGGTAACATTAGTCTCCACTATTAATTCCCCTTTTTATTTTCTATTTATGATTTTAGGGTGGGTTTGAACTACAATAGTGAATTAACTCTTTCCAAAATTCTGTAAAAATTACAGTGGTTTATTATTGGTCATTGTAGTTTGTCCTATAAATTTGAGGTCCAGAATAAATAGAATATGCCCTGGACAAAAATAACAAAAGTTGGGGCAAAGGGGTCACTTTGCACTACAACTCTTATCTAGGGTTGGGTTCTGCACTAAGAGTCATTTTTTGCTGGTATCTATAGGTAATAACATGCTTCTGTGAAAAAAATTACAGAGGGCTACTTAGTGGTTATTTATTTATGATTTTCTAAAGTTTAATGCTAAAAAGACACTTACAACTAACTTGTTATGTGAAAAATGTTAAACAACAGAACTCATAATTTTTATATGTTTATAATAACAAAACATTAGTTATCCCAAGGTTTGGGGTGTTTTCTCCTCAGGGTTATTTTTCTAGGGTTTTTCTAAGTTTTCCTTGTTTTCTTAACATAAAAGGTATCTCATTTCTTTTGTACTAAACAAGGGTTTAACAAAATTTTCTAGTGAACTATACTGAGGAAGGGACCTAACAAAAATGTGGGTACTCCCTGGTTCTTATTTTAAGCTACCTTTTATATTTTCTTTAACATTAAGCTAGAAATGATTTAAATGGCAAACTCTACCTTAATTTGGTGTACAGAGGGGTTTATTATTTTTAAACAGGTTAGGAAGTGATTAAGTGCTTCTCTGAATTTTCTTAATCCTAGTCTAATAGTATAGCTATTTTCCCTATTTCATTTAGCTTCTGACCAATTAATCATTTAAATCAAAACTTTGAAATTTTCTGCAACACTTAGGGGTTTTATATTTTCCTAAGTAGTTTACATTATTTAGGATCTGTCAAAATTGGTTTGACTCGATTTGGATGAACCAAACTGAAGTTATGAATTTTTCAAGTTCTGCTTGTATTTAAATCAGAAATATGAAAAAGGTTTTCTGGAAAACCACTTTGCATCGTAGCCCCTGGGCTTCTCTTAAAACAATCCCTTCATTTATACCCCTGCACCACTATTTTTTTGAGTCGCTGACATTGCACAAAACCCCCTGACCCTAACCGAAATCTAACCCGCGCTCCCTGGCTGGCTTAAACAGTACCCGCGGCATAGATTATGGCGGAGAGGCTAACCGGCGGCAGTAGAGCTCCGGCGGGGTTGTCAGTGACGTAGGGGAGGTCACGGCGGTCACGTCGGTGTGTGGGTCGACGTCAGAGGTGGTCGGAGCGATCCTGGCCACGAGCGCAGGCGGCGGAGGTCGTCGGCGGCTCCTGCTCCAACCAAACCACGACGGTATAGTTCCATTAAACGGCACGAGGAGCTCCACGGGGTGACGTAGAGGCTATGCGTGCAGTGAATTGGAAAATGGTGCGGAGACTCACCCGGTCCACGTGCTTCGGCGGGGTTCCGAACTCCGGCGAGCACGATTGCGCTATTCCGGTGGCGGGGGTCCTCGGTTCAAGCTCGAGCAAGCTTCACGGCCTCCTAGTGGAGCTATCTAAGGGCATGGATCAAGCGGAGGAGGGCGGGAAATGGTTCGGCCACGGTGGTTGCCCTCGGGCGGCTCTGACGGGTCGCGGGGAGGTCGCCGGAGCTATGGGCGAGCTCGGGGGAGTTTGGCGTGGTATAGAGGAGGCAACGGGGAAGCTAGCCGGGCACTAGGGAGGGCTTTATAGCCGTGGCGCGGGCGTGGTCACGGGGCGGCCGCGGGCGCGTGGGGGTTCGCGCACGGGCGTGCTCTGAGCGCGCCCCCGAGTGTCAGCCCTCGTCGAACACGTGTGGGTTTGCTTCTGCCATGGTTCAACGGCCGATTTGAGTGCCTTAGCGTGCAGATCTTGGCAAAACCCCCGTGTACGGTCTCTTCCCTGCACCAAATCCTACCTTTTTTATGTGAGTTCCAAGCAAGGATACGGTCGGGGTAGAGAGATATAGAGGCGAGAAGTCGGCTCTGCCAGAGTTGTCCACACCGAGACAAAAGCTATGCCAAGTCATGTCAAACGACTTAGGGTTGGGTTCAAACTTTTCCAGGGTATTCTAGGGGTCTTTAGGTGCCACTTTGTCAATTGGGCCAAGTGGTTTTGAAGTTTGAAAGAAGGTGAACATGTTTGATCTTTGGAAAAGGGTTGGTTTTGGACTTAGAAGAATTCTGATTTTCCCTTAGGTTTCCCCCTTTGGTGAACCTTTTGAGGTTTTTCTGAAACATTTTTGGGGTCACTTCCTTACTATTTTTAGTAGGGTATTAGGTGTACTACAAATGCTATAATTGGCCCAAGTCATGATCATGTGGTTTTTATAGCCTTATGGTCACGCTCACTTATAGTGCTCCAATTGTCCAAAGGGGTTTGCATTAGGGTTTGGGCATGTCTCTCCACTATATGTGCATGATAAAGCCAAGTCATGACTCCTAAGAGGAGTTGCGCTTACTTAGGATCTTGATTTCCATGTTTGGTGTACTTTGCTCAAGTTAAACCACATGTGATGATGGGCAGGACTTGTGTAGTCTTGAGTGAAGACCCTAAGTAACACCTGGGGTGTTACACACCCGAGCCATATGATCCCGAAGCCGATCCAGCCATGAAAGCGGCACTAGAAACAATAAGAATTGTCGAAGAAGCTGTTGACGAAGCTGCCAACAAACTTCTGAACGAAGCTGCCGAGAAAATCTTAAAAGAAGACTAAATTTTTGTGTAGTTAAGAAATGTAGCATTTGGGAAGTGTAATATTCGTACATGAGTTGAACATTGTATATCTATGTGTATATTAATGTAATATATTTCTTTGCGATGCATGAAATTTGTGGACATACCATTTTTGAGCCTTCGGCGAAAAAACACCTTCCCTTCTATTCATGTTTCGTAAAGAAAGAGCCCTTCTATAGCACAGCTGTTGTATGATATTGTTGTCGACGAAAATTTTCTTGGCATGTAAGATTATAATTGCCAACAATGTACTTTGTGCTCCAGCACACTGTTTCATTCATCGTATATTTTGAAAGAAGCAACTTTCTTTTCTGCACAATCTTGCTATTAATGCGTCATGATGTATGATGCAGCATGATGTTTATGCCGAAGACACATACCCACACGGAAACACTCCCAGACTTTGCATCCCCTTAGGAACGTCTTTTGAGTCTCTTCACCTTATATTTCGGCGGCATTTAAGCTCTGCATCCCCTTAGGAACGACTTTTGAGCTTCTTCACCTTATATTTCGGTGGCATTTAAGCTCTGCATCCCCTTAGGAACGCCTTTTGAGCTTCTTCACCTTCTATTTCGGTGGTATTTTAGCTCTGCATTCCCTTAGGAATGACTTTTGAGCTTCGGAACTTACTCTGCGCTCCCTTAGGAACAACTTTTGTAGCTTCGGAACTTACTCTGCGCTCCCTTAGGAACGACTTTTGTAACTTTGGAACTTATTCTGCGCCCCTTAGGAACGACTTTTGTAGCTTCAGAACTTATTCTGCACTCCCTTAGGAACGACTTTTGTAACTTCGGAATCTTGTTAAGGGGATGCACCGCACTCAATGATATGACCACAATATTATTACATCAAATTGGAATTTAATCCTTCGTGAATTGTTTTTCATACAAGAAAATGATATGGACACTCTGCGCTCCCTTGGCGATCTCATTGGGCACTGTAGGTGCTTGAGCTCTCAGCCGCAAGAACCTTCGAACATATGCCTGTAAATACTCCTCCTGGTCCTGTGTACACTGAAAAAGAGCCTAGGCAGTGACCAGCTTCGTTTGGAAACCCTGAAAGCTGGTCACTAACATATCCTTTAGCTTCTGCCATGATGTAATTGTCCCTAGCCGAAGAGAAGAGTACCAAGTTTGAGCTACTGTTTTGACTGCCATGACGAAGGATTTCTCCATGACTGTAGTATTGCCCCCATATGAAGATATGGTTGCTTTGTAGCTCATTAGGAATTGCTTCGGGTCTGAGTGCCCATCATACATAGGGAGCTGAGGTGGCTTGTATGACGGCATCCACGGGATAGCCTGCAATTCTGCTGCCAATGCAGAAGCATCTTCAAAAGCAAAATTGCCATGATGAAAGTCACCGTACCATTCATCATCGTTGAATGGATTTTCTTGGCGAAGCTCCCTGTGTTGGGGCCTTCGGTCTTGGTCATCCTGAGTGAGGTGACGCATTTCTTCGGTGGCTTTATCGATCTTCCTCTGGAGGTCGGCGAGCCGAAGCATCTTTTCCCTCTTCTTTTGCACTTGCTGATGGATAGCTTCCAGATCCCTGATCTCTTGATCTAGTTCCTCCTCCTGAGGTGTTGGGCTGGTAGCCTTCCTCTTCTGACTCCTAGCTTCGCGTAGCGTCTCTTGATTAGTGTCTAGTGGCTGGAGAGCAGCCCCTAGCACCATTGTCTTTTTCGGCGGCATTGCGGAAGTTGATGCTTGCCGAAAATGGTCGAATGAGTTCACCGAAGGTGGGCGCCAATGTTGGTCCTTGTTCTCGAATGCTTTACATCAAGAACAAAGCAACATAATTGTTAATGATTAAATACATTCGTCCTTCGAAACATTATCTCCTTTTGGATATAATGATCTTTAGACGAAGGTCATGAAGGATCTACCTTCATCATCTCGGTAAATAAGTAAATATAAATGAAGAAACATGAAACACAGAAGAAGAATGTAAATAATGACAATATAGCAATACATTATTTACATTTTCTATTTCATTTCATAAACATGGATAGATGTTCACAATATTTATATTTCATTGATACCTTCGGCTTGACAGATGGTGAGAATGTGAGTGTGACACGGGAGCGATTACAATGCAGCGTGAATAGTACGGTGTTACTGTTCATCTATTTATAGGCACGGGACGTAGCCCGGAGAAAGTTACATTTATGTCCCTGACTTTTACTGCTAACAATAAGGCAAGCTGTCAAGGGTTAAGTAGTCTTTTCTCCTTTAGGTCGGTTCCATCTTCCACCTTAGTCATTGTGCTAAGCCAAAGCTTCTTCAGCCACAGCTTCGGCGCCCGTTCATCCTGCTCCCTGGTTGTATCTTCATATCACGCATACTTTCACCCCAAAGCCGAAGCCTCCTGTATCAGTCTATGTTACACTGAAAAACATATTAGTCACGTTTTTTAGGACCTTCGGAAGAGGAAGCCCCCCAACACACGCGGTAAAGAAGGGGATATAGCCAACGGTGAGGTAAGTAAAACACCGCTCTCAAATTGGGATAGGAGATTGGAGATTTTTAGATAACGGACATAATGTAATCACAAGGTAGGATAGAGTGATGAGAAGGGTAAAGGAAATAATAAACAAAAACACAACAAAGGATAGAGTTAAAAACTCGCATGTAACAAAGAAGAGGATACAACCAAGGGAAAAGTAGGTAAAGTACGACGCTCAGATTGAGATGGAAAAGGGGGAGATTTTAAAGGTCGGTATAAGATAAACATCAAGGTAAGATATAGAGTTGATGAGAATAAAGGTGATAATGATGAAAAGCATTGTCCATGGACAGAGTTAAGGCAAGACACGCAAAATGATGAAGTGGAGAAAACAATCAAGGATAAGATAAGTGTGGTTCCGGCAGAAGAGTTGAAGTAAAAATTCATTACCAAAGGAAGTTACAAGGAATAACAAGATCACCAAGGATGTGCGAAATAAAATGATGGCTCATGGATCATCAAGAAATAAAGGTGGTCAAGGGCATGTGAGCTAAATGTTTTAAATAGACGTTGGGATATAAAGGTAGGCATATAAAAAGGATAAGCATTTGCAAGATTCCAAGGATATGGGCATACCAAGACAAGGGAATCGAAAAAGCCGAAGGATAACGGCTTAACAAAGGAATAGGAAGGGATCTCAGAAGACCAGAAGTTCATGGACATATAAACTGAAGTGTTTAAGTAGGCAGGAGAAATTCATATGTAAGTATTTGAAACAAGAGTATTGAAGAATCTAGGAGTACGAGCATGTCAATAACAAGGGAATAGAGATGGTCAAATGGTAGCAATTTACTGATGGAAGAGGAAAGAATCCCAAAAGACAAAAAGACTATGGTTAGGGGCATCTACAAAGATGTCGCAAGCACAAGAGTGAGATCAGATCTAATGGATTGAGAAAAGTATAGACCATACTCGAATAAAATATTTTTGGCAAGGGGATATATAGGAGCACAACATAGAATTAGTCGAGGTGACTAATATTTTGAAGCAGAATCAAGGATGAGGTGAAGTAATAATCAATAAATCCTTAAAATGGCCAATGCTACTCTAGGTCAGCGGTCCTACAGTTAGCAAGGCTTTGATACCACTTATGTCACACCCGGTTTTGGAAGGTAAATCGAATGTGAACCATGTACGTGCTAGGATCAGAAATTCATGTACACAGTGATTACATAAATGACTCATCATAGCACAATGCTTCGAATAACAATAAATAATAAGTATTAATATTAAAGACTAGAGTCATTTACATAATATAAATCAAAGTATATAGTATCGAAATGTAGCCAACGTAAATAAACCAACCACAGGCAGCTGACTGGGGGAGGTCGCTAGCTTAATACTTGAACTCGTCGAAGTCCTAGGACTCCTCTTTACTTGAGCATAGATTGCACCAAAGGTCGCTAGCCTCAGCGTCTTCTTCTCCTTTACTTGAGCATAGATTGCACCAAAGGTAACCTGGTGTTTTGTGAAAGCAAGGGTGAGTACACATCAACGTACTCAGCAAATGTCCCATTTGGCTGAAGTGGACTAGCTTTATGTGGAGTTAAGCTCAAGCAGTTGCTTTTAGTTGGTCAGGTATTTATTATTAGTGGAAGCCAAGTTTTATCATATAACCAACCCGTGAACCATTTCCTCATCGAGGAAACATCATTATCATCATCGAACCAAAAAAACCAATAATGGAATCATTTCATCTCGAACCATCTATAGCTCTAATCAAAGAGGATCCCAAGGCCGCTCTTTAACCGTGAGCACGGCTGATATATCAGTTTCTAATCCTCTGCAGAGGTCGCACACTTTACCCCCGAGTCGTGATCCCTTTTTGCCTTGGGTTGATCAAACCCTCAAACACTACTAAGGTGAGTCAGCAAGGTTTCACTACGTAGCCTTTACAAAGACTCCCCTGGTGCATAGCTACTCATTAGGTTTCGCCAGTCGTACAAACGCAGTACACCTCCCCAAGGTGGGTGACTAACAAAACCAAATCGAATGAACCTCTGCACCCTCCCTTGGCAGAGCGAGCACTATGCCCCGGCCCCCATTGACGGCTGTAAGGAAAATAGACCCCTCGTCATTTGGCTTAATAGATTTTTGTGTTTGATGATCAACATAACCTATGAATTAATATGTTTGCTAGTGTCTATGTTTGTAGTTCACAAGATGCTAAAGTTACTTGGACCAAGACATTGAGGAAAGCAACACCTCAAAAGAAGACATTAAGAAGATCAAGTATAGTCCAAGAAATAAAGAAGTGTTGCCTGCGGACTGTCTGTGCGAGGAGCACCATACTGTCTGGTGGCACACCGGACTGTCCGGTGCACCAGGAACAGTAGCCCTAACGGCTAGTTCTAGGTGGCACCGTGGAGGGAAGACCACCGGACTGTCCGATGTGAAGTCCGGACTGTCCGGTGCAAAAAGCCTGCGCGCCAACGGCCACCTGCGCTGAAGATCCAACGGCTAGGCGCACCGGACAGGAGCACCGGATGGTCCGGTGACCCCACCGGACTGTTCGGTGCACCACAAAAAGCAGCAGCTTTCCTCCAACGGCTAGTTTTGTGTTGGGGCTATAAATACACCCCCAACAGGGCATTTCCATGTGTGGGAGCCCAAGAGACATACCAAGGCATATAGTAGACATTACCAAGTGCTCTTACACCCAAGTACTTAATAGAATCACTCAGTGATTAGCATAGGTGCTTTGCGAAGTGCTTAAGTTAGTTAGACTGCTCTAGCGCTTGCTCTAGGTGAATCCTAGTTAGTTGAGTGAGTTTAGATAAACCACCAACCCCTTGGCTCTTGCGCGAGCCATTATTGTACTGAGTGGGGATAGAGTCTTGCGAGACCGAGACAACCGTGTTTGTGTCATGGCCGCCACCGTGTACCGGAGGGAACGAGGCCCGCGGCATTTTTAGCCGGAAGCTCGATAGTGGAGACGGCGGGGAACGTCCGAGAGGAGCATGAAGTGGAGCACCACTTGTGCGTGGAGAAGGCTCGTGGCTCTTTACGGAGTTACTCGACCGAGGTGCTTGGCCCTCGTGTGGCTTCCCTTTGCGTAGGGGCACCAACGAGGATTAGTCGGGACCTTGCGTGGTTCCGGATACCTCGGTAAAAATACCGGCGTCATCCACGAGAGTTTGCATCTCTACCTTGCTCTTTAAGTTTCCGCATTTATATTAAGCATTGAAGTTTCAATCTTGTATTCATACTTATATAGTGTAGATTGAAACTTAGCCTTTGCAGTAGAGATAGCAACACTCAGACAAAATCTAGTTTGCATATTCTAGTTTGATTATTTGCATAGGTTTTGCTCTAGGGATTTATTAGTGGCCTAGTTTAGTGAAAGTTTTAGAAGTCCTAATTCACCCCCCCCCCCCCCCGCTCTTAGGCGTCACCCATTTCCTACATGTGGTATCAGAACCTGGTTTGGCTCATTTGAAAAGCTTTAGCTTCACCGCTAAAAGATCCGACGCTTTTTGGAGGAAGGGATGGATACCCATATGCCACCACATTTCGACGGCACTAACTTCCCATATTATAGTGCTAGAATGGCTTGTTACCTAGAGGCCATTGATCTAGGTGTTTGGAGAGTCACTCGTGATGGGATGAAACCTCCCAAGAATCTCGAGAAACCCACCACGAGTGAGGAAAAAGAAATTCATTTAAATGCTAGAGACAAAAATTGCTTGTATGAATCTCTTAGCATGGATATTTTTAATCAAGTATTTACATTGAAAACTGCTAATGAGATTTGGCTAAAATTGCATGAGCTCCATGACGGCACATCCAATGTCCGTGAGCAAAAACATTGCCTAGTCTTAAATGAGTATAATTCTTTTGCTATGAAAGATAATGAGCTTGTTAGAGACATGTATTCTTGTTTGAATTTTATTATCAATGAGCTCAACTCTATTGGCAAAAATAAGCTAGGTGATGCGGACATTGTGAGGAAGATTATCTCCCTGCTACCACAACAAAGATACGGGAGCATCATCACTATTCTTCACAACATGGAGGACTTGAGTACAATGACCCCAACCATTGTGATTGGGAAAATCGCGGCCTTTGAGATGTCGCAAAAAATGTGTCAGGGAGAGGAGCCAACTTCCTCAAGGCCGTATGCTTTTGCATGTGATGAAAGGAAGGGTAAAAAGAAGGCTCCAACTCCAAGTTCCTCAAGTGAAGAAGAGGAGGAAGAAGAAAGTGATGATGAAGGAGATAATCAACCATCAACATCATCCTCCGAAGACGAAGAAACAATCTGACGCGTCGGAAAGGTAATGGGGATGATCCACAAGATTAATCTAATGGGTGTGCCCCTGCAGGTAGAGGATCTTCTCTTTAACATTGACAGGAAAAAGCAAAAAAGAGAGGATGCTTCGCATGCGGGGAGAAGGGCCACTTCAGAGACAGCTATCCAACTATGGTCGAACCCAAAAAGGAGAGGAGCAAAGTCAAGGCGCTAACAAGTGTCAAAACTTGGGACGATTCTTCAAGCGAAGATGAACCTCCAAAGATGCGCAGCCACCGATCCTCATCACGCTCATCACGATCATCACGCAAGTGCCTTATGGCAAGAGGAAAATGAGTATTCCATCTTCTAGTGATGAAAGCCGTGGCGATGATGAAGGTGAGGGAAAGCCCTCCGTAGATGAGCTTGCGGAAGCCGCCAAATTTTTTCAAGATGTATGCACTAAACAAAAGGCTCAACTTAAAACTTTGAAAAATAAGTTGATTAGCTCTCAAAATGACTATAAAGGTCTGCTAGAAAAATTTGAAGCTTTTGCAAATTTGAATTGTGAGCTATCAACTAAAATTGAGCAATTAGAGTCTAGTGCTACATCCATAGCTACCGATGATGGAATTATTAAAAAGAATGAAAAACTTAAGACTAAGTTAGCTAGCTCTCAAGAAGCTATTAAAAAATTGCTAGAGAAAATGGAAATTCTTAGCATACACAACAATGAGCTAACTACTAAGCTAGAAAACATTGGTAGCACCCCAGGGGCATCTTTAATTAAAATTCCTGAAATTATTAAGAAAGATGCTTCTACTTCTTGCTTTGATTTAATTGATAATTCTAACCCATGCAACCAAGTTCTCGTTAAGAGTATTGTTGTAGAAACATGTTCGAATGAGGTTGCAAACGAAAATGAGCAATTAAGGCAAGAATTGGCTCGCCTTGGCAAGGCTTTGTACAACAAGAAAGGCAAAGCCAAACAAATCCAACCTCCACAGGATAACACCACTGCGGGAGTCAACAAGCCTATGGAGGGCGAAACTGTGATTTGTAGGTTATGCCATAAGGAAGGCCATAAGTCTTTCCAATGCAAGGCGATGACCGGGGATAAGCAAAAGCAAAAGCTCAAGCAAAAGCCATCAAGCAAAATCTCCAACACCTACATCAACAAGGTGGACAAAAAGGCTGCTACACCATATTTGATCAAGAAGAAAAAAATGGGAAGGTGATAGCAATCAAGGCCAACAAGCAAGCCAACAAAGGAAAGGGAGCCAAATGCATCTGGGTGCCAAAGGAAATAATTTCAACCATGAAAATCACCAAGAAGGTTTAGGTCCCGAAAGGGAAGTGAGTAGTCCAAAGGACTAAGGGAAATTTGGAGACTTGGCAAATTAGGGATGTATATCATGGGATACATCATATTGGATCAAGTTTATTGCCAAGTGTGTTAGTAAATATTTTGGACCCAAATTTCCCCACCCATGACTAAGGTAACTATATTTATTGTATTCTTTATTTTTAGATATGCGTATCTATTTTCTTGAACCTAGTTTTACCTTCCATGCCTAGTATTTCATTTTGTACTTACTTTGAATTAACAATGCATGCATACTAGATAAATCACATGGTAGGATTGCTCGTACTCATTTCATATTCTCGAGCAAACCTATATGATTTACAATTGTTTAATTAAGCATGGCACATAGCTTATTCAACATCCCTAAGTAAATGACACTAATGCTTCAAAAGCTTATATCCTTCTTTTGGTCATTTAACTTATATGCGCCAAAGCTCGGATTATAGATAATTTGCCCCTCTTGATATCAAATCAAAGTGCATGTCTTCTACAAGTATTCAAAACTTGTATGCACACTTTCAGGGGGAGATTACTCTATAATCTAAGACTTTGAGACTAATATTGTTTTCAAGTATATTTCATGTAATAGTCTCATTGTAAGGAAAATGAAGTCCCGGAGAAAGACAACAAACTTCCACTGCAAAATCTCCAAGAACTTTCATGTCTCACAAGTCTGTCATTGGTCTTCAATTGGTCCGTCATTGACTTTCAATTGGTATTTTGAGACTACATTCAGTATCATTTACATGTCTTTCTCCAATATTTGATTAGACTATATTTCATATCTTATACTTCCCATGTTGCTAAAATGCATATATTGTTGACTCATATTTTGTTACCTATGCTTAAGGGAAGTTAGTCTATTCAAATCATGTCTTGCACCTCTACTTCTCACATGCTTTTTCCTAAGTATAAAATCTCTGTCAGGGGGAGTATTTCTTCGTCTCTAAAGAGGGAGAAGATTCTTTCTAAAGGAGGACACTCATTTAGGGGGAGTAACAATCTAGTTCTTCAACTAGTATTAATTGACAAATCCTTTATGAGGGCAAGTCTTATTTGCTTCCTACATGTTTTTTTAATGTCTTCCTTTTCAGTGGTTGATGCCAAAGGGGGAGAAGTTTAGGGACCAAAGCAATAAAATTTGTATCAAACACCAAACACCACCAATTTAAAATTTTAATTCTTCAAGTGGTTTTGGTTCTTTGGTCTAAAAGAGGAAGTATGTGAATTATGAAATTAGGGGGAGGCTTAAGTCCATAATATCATATTATGGGGACAATCATGCATCCTAGCAAGTAGATTGCATATTTTTCAATCAAATGTTTATGATATTTGCTTGATTTGGTTGTGTTGTCATCAATCACCAAAAAGGGGGAGATTGTAAGGAAAATGGACCCCGGGTCATTTGGCTTAATAGATTTTGGTGTTTGATGATCAACATAACCTGTGAATTAATATGTTTGCTAGTGTCTATGTTTGTAGTTCACAAGATGCTAAAGTTACGTGGACCAAGACATTGAGGAAAGCAACACCTCAAAAGAAGACATTAAGAAGATCAAGTAAAGTCCAAGAAATGAAGAAGTGTTGCATGTGGACTGTCTTTGCAAGGAGCACCGGACTATCCGGTGCACCAGGAACAGTATCCCTAATGACTAGTTCCAGGTGCCACCGTGGAGGGAAGACCACCAGACTGGCAGGTGTGAAGTCTGGACTATCCAGTGCAAAAAGCCTGCGCGCCAACGGTCACTTGCGATGAAGATCTAACGGCTAGGCGCACCGGACAGGGGCACCGGACGGTCCGGTGACCCCACCAGACTGTTCGGTGCACCACAGAAAGCAGCAGCTTTCCTCCAACGGCTAATTTTGTGTTGGGGGGCTATAAATACACCCTAACCGGCCATTTCCATGTGTGGGAGCCCAAGAGACATACTAAGGCATATAGTAGACATTCTCAAGTGCTCTTACATCCAAGTGCTTAATAGAATCACTCGGTGATTAGCGTAGGTGCTTTGCGAAGTGCTTAAGTTAGTTAGACCGCTCTAGCGCTTGCTCTAGGTGAATCCTAGTTAGTTGAGTGAGTTTAGATAAACCACCAACCCTAAGGCTCTTGCACGAGCCATTATTGTGCCAAGTGGGGTGGGAATCTTGCGAGACCGTGATAACCGCGTTTGTGTCACGGCCGCCACAGTGTACCGGAGGGAACGAGGCCCGCGGTGTTTTCAGCCGAAAGATCGATAGTGGAGACGGCGGGGAGCATCCGAGAGGAGCCGGAAGCAGAGCACCACTTGCGTGTGGAGAAGGCCCGCAGCTCTCTACGGAGTTACTCGATCGAGGTGCTTGGCCCTCGCGTGGGCTTCCCTTTGCGTAGGGGCACCAACGAGGATTAGTCGAGACCTTGCGTTGTTCCGGATACCTCAGTAAAAATACCGGCGTCATCCATGAGAGTTTGCATCTCTACCTTTCTCTTTAAGTTTCCGCATTTATATTAAGCATTTAAGTTTCAATCTTGTATTCATACTTATATAGTGTAGATTGAAACTTAGCCTTTGCAGTAGAGATAGCAACACTTAGACAAAACCTAGTTTGCACATTCTAGTTTGATTATTTGCATAGGTTTTGCTCTAGGGATTTATTATTGGCCTAGTTTAGTGAAAGTTTTAGAAGTCCTAATTCACCCCTCCTCTTAGGTGTCACCCGTTTCCTACAACGGCCCTCCGGCAAATCCAACTACACCCCAGGTTCATCTAATTATTCAGCTAAAGGCGTCCCATTCCACCTTTATGGTTGCACTGTTATCTCGGGTGGTCACTCAACGAACAGGTCCTTACGGAGAGGTACTCAGGAAAACAGCCTGAGTCCCCTAAATTATCACAAGATCATCATCGGGATAACATCATCGTATCATAAATTTTCACATCATGTTCATTGATTAAAATAAAGCAATAGCATGAAGCTAACCATAATAACCCAAAAGGAAATCAAGGACAAAGTAAATACAAAGCTAGACAATCCTTAGGTTGATCATGGTATGTGGGGCAGTGAATTATAAAGTAAATAGGACATAATAGGTCAGAGGACACTTGCCTTCACCAAATAGATGCTCAGGATCTTCAACTCTGTAGAACTCGAAGAACCTGACCACTTGATCATCGAAGCTTGACCGTCGATTCCTCGAAGCTCGAAAACGAATCGTGATCTATTCGCGATGCATAGCGAATACAAATAGGCACAAACAAACAATCATATATATATGCATAAGAACATTACACCATACAAGATAAAATGTTATAAAAACATGCAGCATAAAATAGAGCTCGATTCAACGGTCACGCGAGGGAAAGAAACGTCGAACTCGAAGCTACGGTTGAGAAGTTAGCGCGTTAACGGTAAAAAAGTATTAACTATAACTTTTAGTTCAATATTATCAAATATAAATACTATACATCATTTAGTTCGATTAATCTGCTATGCTAACAAATGTCAGTTAAATAAGTAATTTAATTAAAATGAGAGATTCTAAGCGAGACGAATTTACGACGCGTGAAACAGCACGACGCGTGCAAACGACGCGCGGACACGCGCGACATAGCAGCTGACGACACACGAACCAGTGCGTGCGACGAGCGCGAACGACACGCGAACCTGCACGCCACCGCGTGCAAAACAGCACGCGCGACAGACGAGGAAAACTAAATAGGTGACACGTTTATACTAAACAAATATTAAATAATTAAAAAGCAGTTAAGTTAATATTGGTCATGTTAATATTTATAAAAGCGCAGTTAAACACTACATATTTAATCTAATTGAAATATTAGTCTAATAAATATTAGTCGAGCGGACCTTAATTATCTAACATATACGAATTAATGTTACTAACATGAGTGCTTATAAGCGAAAAAAATTATTATCACGCGCAGACATCACGTGACATACGTGATCGACACGCGAGATTTGTGCTAACGACGCGTAGCAAGGCGAGCGACACGCGTAAAACTATATTTCTAAATTGATTTTAGTTAATATAAATTATTTACGTAAGATATTTTAGATAAATTGCATTATCAATTAGTCACGACTAAACAAGAATTACTTAATAAGCATGAACGATTATAACGAAATGATAAAATAACGTGCACAGATCGCGCGTGCGACACGTGCGAATGGACAGTGATGGCGCATGCGGACCGTGGACGTGAACAGCAACAACGACACATGCGAGCAGCATGAGCGGCACGCGAGAATCAATAACAGAGGTTGTGTTTCTACTAAACAGGTATTAGTGCATAAAATATTTGAGGTGGCATTAATCACGTTAATAGGTATTTTCAAAGCGCAAATTAAAATTATAAACTAGGCTTAGCTAGATTACTACTTTAATAATCCTCAATTAATCAAATTATTAAATAATTAACGAAAACATGTGTCGCGATAAAATAATGCTACTAACACATAGGCGACCAGGTTACGAAGTTAACGCGACTTAAACTAGTCGAAACATGTTTGCAGTTGAAAATAATAATAATGTTTTGTGGATTCAGTGTGATGCGACGTAATTTCATTGGTTAAAACTCGCCACACGGATGGCCACGGGTTTGCAGACGCAGAAAACCCGACCGGATCTGGTGTGGCCATACACGGAACGGCGTTGCACATGGCCAACCAGGCATTGACACGTGGCAGTCAGTTTTCTTTTCCACACACATTACGTGGAGTGAGGAGGTCGTATAGGAAGGAACATGAAGGGGCCTATGACGGTTCTCTTTCCATGCAACGATCATGTGTGTGGTGAGAAGATCGCACCGGGACGCTAGGCAACGAACGAGCATACAGGTGGGGGAATTGGCATGCATGTAGATGGGACCCACAAGTAGTTTCTTCTCCCCATCCTTCTCCTTCCCGCATTAGCATGGACGGCACAAGCAGGCAAATGCAGGGTGCGAGGCAGGCTCACCAGCTAGGCGGCGCGGCTCGCTGGGGCTGAGGCCGGGGCACACACTGCATGGTCGCGCTAGCACCGGACGACACAACAGGTTCATGGCTATGGCCACGGCCCATAGGTCAAGGCTAGACAGCCATGGTAGCGGGCATTCTCAGCGCAGGGGCTGGGAGAGCCGCGCCCGCGAAGGGCCCTGGTCGCACCTAGAGCGCGTAGCAGAGGGGAGGGGCCAGAGCATCGCCAGCGGGCCTCTCGGTCGCTCACGGTATCATCGGACGAGGGCACGGCGAGAAGGTAGACGTCTTACCTTGGCGACGACAGACGAGGCGATGGCGCGACACGGTGGGGCGAGGCTGCTCCAGGCGAGTCGGTGATGGTGGCGAGGTCGAGTTCGGGCACGACGAGCTTAGCACTGGCTCCTTACTCAACGACGACTAGGCGCGGCTATGAGGCAAGGTGAGACGCGGCGGCGATGGCGAGCGCGTGGGCTGCGCAGTGGCGGGCGCACAGCAGTGTGATGCACAGGCAAAATGCGGCCGGAGCGAGGCAAGCCGGGCGCGGCCATAGCATGGTGCGCAGGGGCACGACATAGGGCCTGCTCGGTGGCTGTGCGAAGGCAAGGAGGAAGATGGGACTGAACTGCACAGGAGAAAGAGATGTGCGAGGCTCGGACGGACGGTTTGATGGAGAAGAGGAGCAGCGGGGCGGGCAGGGCCTTGAGCGAGCGCACATTCGCACAACATGCACGACGTGGGCGAGGTTGGCGGCGTGAGACGCGACTGGAGTGCGGAGACTGGGCAGCGCGAGGGGAGAGTGTGCGCGGCTTCTGGGCCTGGGCGGCTCGCGCACAGAGCTGGCCTGCGGGATGGGCCGCGAGGAGCTAGGCTACGAGGAGGGGCATCGGGCCGCCGAGAGGGTGGGGAAGGCTGGGCTTTTTCTATTTCTTTCCTATTTGTTTATCTTTTGTTCTTTTCTATTATTCTCTCCACAATTTCAAATCAAATTCCATATTAAACACATGCTCCACAAAATCACACATCCAGCAAAATAAAAGTATGTTCCAGCATGATGCAAAAGAAAAATTAGAGCACCTCTAAGGTTTTATTTTACTATGCTTGCACACTTACACATAGATACAAAAAAAATACTTCTCCACTATGTAGGCAAAAAAAGAAAAGCAAGGAAAAGAGAGTGTAACACCCGAATTTGGTGGATATTAGAAAAGAATTTTTATACCCCCAAATTCATGGTGTTACAAAATCCTAGCCCCCTAAAAAGAAATCTTGACATCGAGATTAAGATGAACTAGGGAAGAGATGGGGAAATTCTACTCGCAATTCTTCATCTCTCTCCCAGGTAGCTTCGTCTTCTCCATGATGATTCCATTGTGCCTTGCACATTTTGATCACCTTATTTCTCGTAACTCTAGTGAGGGTATCGATGATCTTGATAGGATGCTCGGTGTAAGTTAGATCACCTTGCACACTAAGTTCTTCCATAGGCAAATGTTCCCTTGGGACACGAAGACACTTCTTAAGCTGAGATACGTGAAACCAATCATGTACTTCTGACAGATGGCTTGGTAACTCAAGCTGGTAGGCCATCTCCCCAACTCGCTTTAGGATTTTGAAGGGTCCGATAAAGCGAGGAGATAGCTTTCCTTTGACTTTAAACCTCCTCATACCCTGGATCGGTGACACTTTTAAGTATACGTGATCACCCTCTTCAAATTCTAGTGGTCTTCTATGGGTATCTGGATAGCTCTTCTACCTCTACTATGCTGAAGTTCTCCCTGATCATTCGGACTTGTTCCTCTGCCACTCGAATAATTTTTGGCCCGAAGAACTGTCTCTCACCAGTCTGATCCCAATACAAAGGGGTTCTACACTTTTGGCCATATAAAGCTTCAAATGGGGACATCTTCAGACTGGCTTGATAACTGTTATTGTAAGAGAACTCCGCATATGGTAAACTCTTGTCCCAAATGCCACCATGCTTGAGAGCATAAGCCCTTAACATATATTCTAGCACTTGGTTGGTTCTCTGGGTCTGCCCATCAATTTGGGGATGATAGGTTGAACTAAAGTTTAGCTTTGTGTCCAAACTCTAATGAAGACTCTTCCATAATCGAGAGGTAAGCTGAGATCCCCGATCTGAAACAATCTTCTTAGGTACATGTCACACCCGGGTTTTAGGGGTCCAAAGCCCGGGCGCAAACATAATCACCAGGTGTGCTGGGACCAAGTCTCACACATATGATGAATCATGGCACAGGATCGAATGTCACATCTTTACTATATAATAGGAGTTCTGTACAAAATAAATAATTACATTATAAGGAGACAACGGTCCAGCAACCCAAAGTTGACTGGGAGACGACGGCCTAGACCTCTCACGAACTCATCACAGCATCCTCCATGCGCCTCATCCTGCGGTACCTGTTCTTGACCTGTGGGGGGGTGTGAGACAGCAAGAGTGAGCTCACATACGTTCATCGCTCAACAAGTTGTGGGGAATAATGTGCATGAACTCGCCAAAGGTGGGAGCTCACGTGAAGTGTAAGGCTTACCAAAGAGGATGGTTAGAGCTGAGCATTGCTTTTAAAGTTGGTCAAAATTTTATTAGCAATTACTAAGTATAAGTAAATACCAGCCCAATTAAATGGTAGAACAAAAGTAACAACATCACCTGCGATGCAATGCATATGACAAATTGAATTTAAGTTCCATAAATTAATCATGTGAGGGTCCGAGCTGCTCATGACCGTGAGCACGGCTAGTATACCAGTTTTACACTCTGCAGAGGTTGCGCATCTTTACCCACAAGTCATGTTACCCATCTGCCAAGGGATCGCGACTTCCCATACACCTCTACCGAGGAGGCGAGGCAGGGTAACACTACAAGGCCTTTACAAAGTTCCACTAGCTTCAGAAAACCCGCTACAGTTTATAGGAAGCTCCAATGCAGGAATCCCTTGCAGGACCGCCATCGCAGCAAAATCCTCCTGAGGGCCTCCCTACACTGACCACTCCCCTACTGCCCTTGCCCCTTTCGGGTAAGGTAGTCCTCCACTAGCTTTCCTAATTAATCAGCCAAGGGCGTCCCATTATACCCTTGTGGTAGCACTGTTTTCCCGGGTGGTCGCTCCATGTTCCAATTAACATAATGATCTTATCATGAACGATAAATAACAACGGATAACAAAAGTATAATCATGAGTAATGTATCTTCATACCCAAAACCACATAAAGCACTAGCAAGTACTACCCAAAAAGTTCAGTGGTAACAAGGTATAAAGATAATCAAACTAGGGTAACCTATTGGGACCCATCAAAATTAACCTATGGAGATCATTATGATTAATCAGAACATGGCTGGGTAAAAAGAAGTGATCAAGGGCACAACTTGCCTGGGACTTGAGATTATCGGTACCAACTTGCTCTTCAGGTGGCTCGTAACCTCGCTCTAGTCGTAGCAATACAAACAAACAGTGTATAGGCAAAATTAACATTACACCAAACATATATGCAAAATACATATTAATAATCTACATATTGAAATAAAATTCTAGGAACATGAATCACAATTTTTGGAGTTATAGATTTTAAGTTATGAATTTCTTAAGATTTTATGTATTTTGTACAAGATTAAATAGAGTACAAATTTTAATGTGTATTTCATGTGAAAACAGTGGTACTAGATGATAAACCATAATATTACAAAATTATAGGAACTGGAACGAGTCAAAAAGGAGTTAAAATGTATTTTCTAGGAATTAAAGAAGTTTCTGGGATTAATTTTGCACTATTAATCATCTAAATGAATTTCCATAGTTTATTCCCTGACTGGACTGCGCACCAAAAACTAGAAAGTGCAGGGGCTAATCTACAAATCTTCAGCAGACCCAGACCTACCCCGCGGTGGACGGCGGGTTGAATCTATATTATTTTAGGGACTCTTGCGCAAAACGCCCAGCCGAAGGGGTACGGCTGCCACAGGTTCGTTGGATTAGAGCCCAACGGCTCAGATTTAATTAGGGGTTTTAATATTCATCAAGCGCACAGGACCAGAGGATCCACGATCGACGGCTTGGACTATTTAGACGTCTGGATCGCGCGCACACGCATCGGAACCGCTCATCCACAGATCTACGGTTACCATCTTCTTTCTTCTCGATATAAACCCTAGGCGTTGGATTGCCATCCAACGGTTACCAACATTCCCCGCTCCCATCTAATCGTGGCCGATCAGCCGCCATCCGATGGCCCCTGGATCCATCCCCCAATCTGAGCAACGCACGGCGGCGCCGCGCCCTGGTTACGGCGGCGAGTCGCCGGCGAACGACTGCGATGACCACCCCGTGTTTCCCCCAACCCTACAACTGGTGAAAAATGGTGTGCACGGCAAAGCGAAGCTATCCAGGGGCTTACCGGAGACAGGGGTGAGGTTAGGGGAGCCGACCACGGTCCGCAGCGGCCCAGCGCGGATCTTCCCCGACGGCGACAAATTCGTGGGCCTCGGCCGCCAATCTTCAGCAGGGAGCTCCCCGGTTCAATCCCCGACGCACGGCGAGACACACAGGGACGAAATAGTGGACGTGATGGTGGTGGACACAAAACTGGGCCGGTGGCGGCGCTGCTTTCTGTGCTCGGTAATGGCGGACGCCACGGATGCAAAAAGAACGGCTCGGTTTTATACGGCTACGAGGTTCCGAGTCCAGGGGAGCGCGGATTTCGGGGACCCGATCCCGCCAGCAGTTTCAGACTCCGTTTGCGGTGTGCCGGTGACCACGCGATATCGGCGGACTCCGTTGAGAGGAGCACGGAGCAAGGAAGAAGGTGATGACAGGACGGCCCCATCGGTAAGTGGCTGAAGAAGGATGCGCTTGAGCCCTGTAAAGCCAGCCAGCGGAACCCGCGCGGCAGAGACAAAGGGCATGTGACTGCGCACGGGCCCATCTGTCAGGTGTGCAACAACACCAGGCGCACGCGGAATCCACGGCTGGGCCGCGTGGGGGAAATTTAATGGGCCGAGTGACTGATTTGGGCCCATGTGAGTTTGATCCTTATTCCTTTTTCTTTTGATATTTCCTGTTTTTCTTTATTTATAATTCATTTGAATTCGAATTTTGAACTCAGCTTAAGTGCAAATTCGAATTCGTGTTAACCATGCAATTTGGCCACACCAACATATGATGAAATTATTTAGTTATACTATTATTCTATATTGAATAATATTCATTTCTCTCCTCTATTTCCACGGTTTTATTTTCAAGTTAGAGTTTAAATTATGTTTTATGGATCCATTGATATGTTGTTAATGACATATTTATTTTATTAAACACAATGCACAATCAAGTAAAAACTTAGCATGATGCAAGATTTATTTAGGTGTCTTTGGGGTATTTATTTGATTTCTGTTAAGTGGGGGTGTTCACATATGATGGTAAGTAGAAATAACACACCTATAGATAAAGGAATTAATTTCTCCTCTTTTATTATATGTTACAAACTGGGTGTTACAAATCCTACCCCCCTTAACAGAAATCTCGTCCTCGAGATTTGTACGAAAAGGGATATATATACTCATATTGTTGTCGGAACATATGCACAAACAAGGAAATCTCGGCATGATGCATAACTTATTAGCAAAACAAAGGGTCAAATCGACCTTATTATTATTCCTAAGATAGTAAAATACGAACTACTGGCCAAACTAATATTTAGGTCTTACAAATAAAAAAAATATATGTATCTATATTTATGTTTATCTCTATTCTTGTTGTTCGTTGACTTCTTCACCAATTACTTCATCTTCAACTAGCTCTTCTTCTTGAATTTCCAGTTCACCTGGTTCAACCTCTACTTCTGCATGATGGGCATGTCCCCGGTTGATAGATAGGGGCTGACTCTTTCCTGCCGAGGCTTGTCCTTGCTTCATCGGAGCCGGTGTAGTGTAGGCAGCTCTGTTGGGACAGTAGTTGGCGTAGTGTCCCGGTTGTCCACACTTGAAGCATGCCCTGTTGGTGGTTGTGCTAGGAGCAACGGGTCCTGTTGGGGTGCTTGCTTTCGGGGGAGCAGTTGGCGCCTGTTGAGTTTGTTGTCCAGAACTGCCACTAGCTGGTGTACTTGGAGTGGTAGTATTGCGAGGACGAGAACTACTTCCCGCCTGCCCTTGGTTAGCAGCCTTTCTTTTTCTCTCCAAATATACTCCTCTTGTTTTCTACAGCAATAGCTTTGTCAAGTAGCCTTTGGAAGGATGGGAATGTGCGCGATACCAGTTGATATTGCAAGGGTCCAATCAAACCGTCCAGAAAAAGCTCTTGCTTTTGCTCATCATCCTCAACATCTCTAGGAGCATATCGAGATAACTGGATGAATTTGTCCCTATATTCACTCACGGACATACTTCCTTGCTTGAGGGAGAGAAACTCCTTTCTCTTAATCTTCATGAGTCCAGCAGGAATATGGTAATTCCTGAATTGTGTGGAGAATTCTGCCCAGGTAATTGTATCGACAGCAGCATGAGCAGCGCAGTACGCATCCCACCAATCTGCAGCAGGACCAGCGAGACGACCTGATGCGTAGAGTACTTTCTCTCGGTCCGAGCACTGAGCTATGTTGAGCATCTTCTCTATAGACTTTAGCCAGTCATCAGCTTGTAGTGGATCCGTGGAGTTGGAGAAGGTTGGTGGTTTGTGGCTCATGAATTCCCGATGCTTATCTCGGGGTGGAACTGGTGGTGGAGGTGGAGGCAATGGCACCTGTTGTTGTTGCTGCTGTTGTTGAAGTTGTTGTTGCAGCTGCTGTTGTTGCACCCTTCTCTCCTGGCGTATCTCTTCCCGCTCTTGGTGCATCTCCCGACGTGCATCCTCTCTTTCCTGGCGCATTTCCTGGCGTTCTTGCTGCATTTGGGCGCGCATATCTGCCATAGTGTCAGCCATTTGCTGCATCATCCTCATTTGAGCTGCAATCAGTGGGTCAACTCCGCCCGGTGGAGGATTAGGAGGATTCATCTCTGCTGGCTGTGGCTGGGGTTGTCTATATATCCGCTGAGTGTGTCGATTAGGAGGTAAATCAATTCCACCACCCCGCCTAGTATTGACCATCTGAGTTAGATACATATGGTAAGATAGTTTTGTAAGGGAATCATTTGGTAGGCGGAATGAATGAGCTAATAGTTGGTTATGTACTGAAGATTCTTTGGTAGGGCTTGACCTGATATTTTATGTCAAGACTAGGGTATCTAGTTATACGAGGTGAATGTCCAAAGGTAAGATAGAATATGTCAAGATGAGATAGATACGGAATACTATATATATATATATATATATATTTTAAGGGGGATAATCTAGATTGTCTAGTTATCTTATAACTACTATCTTTTATGCCTAGATGTTTATGCAGATGTAATTGTGGACATTACTCCACAACTCATCACACTCAATCAAAGATCCAAATCAAACAAGTATCATAAGAACAAGCACTCAAGCGTGTAGATACCTATAAAAATAGTTTTTTTTCCTAGGAGTAGGTATCCTATTCCTAAAGGTCACCATAGGTACAAGATTTCAAAGTGTGAAATCCACATTTGTCTTTAGAATGAAAAGGTAAGAATAATCAGAGTAAGCGGAAATAGATGAGAAAAGATTAAGAAAAGTTTAGAAAGAATCAGAGTAGTAAAGGTAAGTAGATAAGGGTTATCCAGTTCTATCTAGGTTTCGTCCTACAGTCAACATTCCTCTGATACCACTTCTGTCACACCCGGGTTTTAGGGGTCCAAAGCCCGGGCGCGAACATAATCACCAGGTGTGCTGGGACCAAGTCTCACACATATGATGAATCATGGCATAGGATCGAATGTCACATCTTTACTATATAATAGGAGTTCTGTACAAAATAAATAATTACATTATAAGGAGACAACGGTCCAGCAGCCCAAAGTTGACTGGGAGACGACGGCCTAGACCTCTCACGAACTCATCACAGCATCCTCCATGCGCCTCATCCTGCGGTACCTGTTCTTGACCTGTGGGGGGGGTGTGAGACAGCAAGAGTGAGCTCACATACGTTCATCGCTCAACAAGTTGTGGGGAATAATGTGCATGAACTCGCCAAAGGTGGGAGCTCACGTGAAGTGTAAGGCTTACCAAAGAGGATGGTTAGAGCTGAGCATTGCTTTTAAAGTTGGTCAAAATTTTATTAGCAATTACTAAGTATAAGTAAATACCAGCCCAATTAAATGGTAGAACAAAAGTAACAACATCACCTGCGATGCAATGCATATGACAAATTGAATTTAAGTTCCATAAATTAATCATGTGAGGGTCCGAGCTGCTCATGATCGTGAGCACGGCTAGTATAACAGTTTTACACTCTGCAGAGGTTGCGCATCTTTACCCACAAGTCATGTTACCCATCTGCCAAGGGATCGCGACTTCCCATACACCTCTACCGAGGAGGCGAGGCAGGGTAACACTATGAGGCCTTTACAAAGTTCCACTAGCTTCAGAAAACCCGCTACAGTTTATAGGAAGCTCCAATGCAGGAATCCCTTGCAGGACCGCCATCGCAGCAAAATCCTCTCGAGGGCCTCCCTACACTGACCACTCCCCTACTGCCCTTGCCCCTTTCGGGTAAGGTAGTCCTCCACTAGCTTTCCTAATTAATCAGCCAAGGGCGTCCCATTATACCCTTGTGGTAGCACTGTTTTCCCGGGTGGTCGCTCCATGTTCCAATTAACATAATGATCTTATCATGAACGATAAATAACAACGGATAACAAAAGTATAATCATGATAACCCGGTCTATCTCATCTTGACATATTCAAACTAGGGTAACCTATTGGGTCCCATCAAAATTAACCTATGCAGATCATTATGATTAATCAGAACATGGCTGGGTAAAAAGAAGTGATCAAGGGCACAACTTGCCTGGGACTTGAGATTACCGGTACCAACTTGCTCTTCAGGTGGCTCGTAACCTCGCTCTAGTCGTAGCAATACAAACAAACAATGTATAGGCAAAATTAACATTACACCAAACATATATGCAAAATACATATTAATAATCTACATATTGAAATAAAATTCTAGGAACAGGAATCACAATTTTTGGAGTTATAGATTTTAAGTTATGAATTTCTTAAGATTTTATGTATTTTGTACAAGATTAAATAGAGTACAAATTTTAATGTGTATTTCATGTGAAAACAGTGGTACTAGATGATAAACCATAATATTACAAAATTATAGGAACTGGAACGAGTCAAAAAGGAGTTAAAATGTATTTTCTAGGAATTAAAGAAGTTTCTGGGATTAATTTTGCACTATTAATCATCTAAATGAATTTCCATAGTTTATTCCCTGACTGGACTGCGCACCAAAAACTAGAAAGTGCAGGGGCTAATCTACAAATCTTCAGCAGACCCAGACCTACCCCGCGGTGGACGGCGGGTTGAATCTATATTATTTTAGGGACTCTTGCGCAAAACGCCCAGCCGAATGGGTATGGCTGCCACAGGTTCGTTGGATTAGAGCCCAACGGCTCAGATTTAATTAGGGGTTTTAATATTCATCAAGCGCACAGGACCAGAGGATCCACGATCGACGGCTTGGATTATTTAGACGTCTGGATCGCGCGCGCACGCATCGGAACCGCTCATCCACAGATCTACGGTTACCATCTTCTTTCTTCTCGATATAAACCCTAGGCGTTGGATTGCCATCCAACGGTTACCAACATTCCCCGCTCCCATCTAATCGTGGCCGATCAGCCGCCATCCGATGGCCCCCGGATCCATCCCCCAATCTGAGCAACGCACGGCGGCGCCGCGCCCTGGTTACGGCGGCGAGTCGCCGGCGAACGACCGCGATGACCGCCCCGTGTTTCCCCCAACCCTACAACTGGTGAAAAATGGTGTGCACGGCAAAGCGAAGCTATCCAGGGGCTTACCGGAGACAGGGGTGAGGTTAGGGGAGCCGACCACGGTCCGCAGCGGCCCAGCGCGGATCTTCCCCGACGGCGACAAATTCGTGGGCCTCGGCCGCCAATCTTCAGCAGGGAGCTCCCCGGTTCAATCCCCGACGCACGGCGAGACACACAGGGACGAAATAGTGGACGCGATGGTGGTGGACACAAAACTGGGCCAGTGGCGGCGCTGCTTTCTGCGCTCGGTAATGGCGGACGCCACGGATGCAAAAAGAACGGCTCGGTTTTATACGGCTACGAGGTTCCGAGTCCAGGGGAGCGCGGATTTCGGGGACCCGATCCCGTCGGCAGTTTCGGACTCCGTTTGCGGTGTGCCGGTGACCACGCGATATCGGCGGACTCCGTTGAGAGGAGCACGGAGCAAGGAAGAAGGTGATGACAGGACGGCCCCACCGATAAGTGGCTGAAGAAGGATGCGCTTGAGCCCTGTAAAGCCGGCCAGCGGAACCCGCGCGGCAGAGACAAAGGGCACGTGACTGCGCACGGGCCCATCTGTCAGGCGTGCAACAACACCAGGCGCACGCGGAATCCACGGCTGGGCCGCGTGGGGGAAATTTAATGGGCCGAGTGACTGATTTGGGCCCATGTGAGTCTGATCCTTATTCCTTTTTCTTTTGATATTTCCTGTTTTTCTTTATTTATAATTCATTTGAATTCGAATTTTGAACTCAGCTTAAGTGCAAATTCGAATTCGTGTTAACCATGCAATTTGGCCACACCAACATATGATGAAATTATTTAGTTATACTATTATTCTATATTGAATAATATTCATTTCTCTCCTCTATTTCCACGGTTTTATTTTCAAGTTAGAGTTTAAATTATGTTTTATGGATCCATTGATATGTTGTTAATGACATATTTATTTTATTAAACACAATGCACAATCAAGTAAAAACTTAGCATGATGCAAGATTTATTTAGGTGTCTTTGGGGTATTTATTTGATTTTTGTTAAGTGGGGGTGTTCACATATGATGGTAAGTAGAAATAACACACCTATAGATAAAGGAATTAATTTCTCCTCTTTTATTATATGTTACAAACTGGGTGTTACAGTACACCATGTAAGCACATAATCTGAGACATATATAATTCTGCCAACTGAGAGCCCTTATAGGTAGACTTTACCGGGATAAAGTGAGCCACTTTTGTTAATCTATACATGATCACCCATATGGAATCATAACCTTTTGAGGTGCAAGGCAACTCGACTATGAAATCCATACCGATTTGTTCCCACTTCCATTTAGGCACCTTTAACGGGTGTAGCAGTCCGGTTGGCCTCTAATGTTTAGCCTTTACCCTTTGACATACATCACATATGGCCACATGTGTAGCAACATCTCTTTTCAGACCATACCACCAGCACTTCTGCTTCAAATCCTGATACATCTTGGTACTACTAGGATGAATGGAGTAGGCTGAGTCATGGGCTTCCTTCAGTATGGTTTCACGGAGGCTATCAATCTCAGAAACACATATTTTGTTCTTGAACCATATTGTGCCTTGTTCATCCTCCATGAAGTCTGGACCTCTGCCTTCTGCCATCAGGTCTTTGCTCTCTTGAATTTTAGCATCACTGACCTGACCCTTTCGTATCTCTTGCTCCAAGGTAGGTTCCACTTCTATAGTAATTCCCTCTGCATGAGCAACTATTCCCATGTTGAGCCTTTCAAAGTCTTCTACCAACTCATCAGGTAAATGGGTAGCTATAGTTGCATGAACATGTTCCTTCCGACTCAAGACATCTGCAACCAGGTTCGCCTTGCCCGGATGATAGTGGATCTCCAAGTTGTAATCCTTGATGAGATCTAACCAACGGCGTTGCCTAAGGTTAAGATCTTTCTGGGTAAACATATACTTCAAGATCTTGTGATCAGTATAGACTTGGCACTTGGTCCCCATTATATAATGCCTCCATATCTTAAGAGCATGCACTACGGCTACCAGTTCTAAGTCATGAGTGGGGTAGTTCAGCTCATGTTTCCGCAACTGGCGAGACGCGTAGGCAATGACATGTCCTTCTTGCATAAGAACACATCCCAAGCCCAAGCAACATGCATCACAATATATGTCAAATCCCTTCTATGGATCTGGCATTACCAACACTGGAGGTGACATCAACTTAAACTTCAGTTGATTGAAACTCTCTTGGCAAGCATGTGTTTACTTAAACTCTTTTCCCTTCTCCAATAGTGAGGTCATAGGCTTGGCTATCTTGGAGAATCCCTCAATAAAACACCGGTATTAACCTGCAAGTCCCAGGAAACTCTAGATTTCAATGACTGAACTCGGTATCTTCCATCCTACTATCTCCCTCAGTTTAGACGGGTCCACTGATATTCCACCATTAAAGATGATATGCCTAAGAAATGGTACTTCATCAAGCTAGAACTCACACTTACTAAACTTAGCATAGAATTGGTTATCCCTCAACTTCTGCAACACTAACCGCAGATGCTCCTCATGTTCACCATCATTCTTGGAATAAATCAGAATGTCGTCGATGAATACCATGACAAACTTATCAAGATACTCCATAAACACCTTGTTCATCAGATTCATGAAGTAGGCTGGTGCATTAGTCAAACCAAACGACATAACAGTGAACTCATATAGCCCGTATCAGGTAGAGAAAGTCGTCTTGGGAATATTAGAAGGCCTGATCTTCATTTGATGATAACCCGGTCTGAGATCACTTTTGGAGAATACCCTGGCACCTCTCATTTGATCGAACAAATCTTCAGTACAGGGTAAGGGGTACTTATTTTCAACGGTTACATCATTAAGTGATCTGTAATCAACACACATCCTCTTGGAACCATCCTTCTTCTGAACAAACAGAACCGGTGCTCCCCAATGAGGAACTAGGACGAATATACCCCGACTCCTGCAACTCTATTAAGTGTGTCTTAAGTTCTTTTAATTCTTCAACTGACATTCTGCATGCCCTTTTAGAAATAGGAGCAATTTCAGGTAAGAGATCAATAACAAACTCCACATCCCTATCTGGTGGAATTCCGGGTATCTCCTCTAGAAAAACATCTTGGAACTCTCTAACAACTTTGATATGATCACCCACAAATTTATCATTGACCATGTATATAGCAGGTTTGGTTATATGGGTGGTGCAACTGTGACTTCAAATCTATCTCCATCAGTACTATAAAGCTCTACAGTTCCTCTAGCACAATGTATTACTACCTTCTTCTGTTTTAACCAGTTCATGCCAAGGATTAAGTCTATGGTACTCTCTTCTAGCACTATAGGCATAGCCCAAAACTTTCTTCCTAGAATTGTTACTTCTAGTTTATGACTCATATATGTTGCCGCATAAGGCCCTTTAGGTGTGATGACTATCATAGGTCTACGCATAGCGAGGTAAGGTAGACTATTTTCATTAACATAGCAAGCAAATATGAATGAATGTGAAGCTCTAGAATCAAAAAATATAGAACCTAGTACGGAATTAATGAAGAACGTACCAATGATGATGTTAGAACCATCAGCAGTAGCTTCAGCATTGATTTGATTAACCCTAGCAATATTATATCCACGGTTATTGCCTAGAGTATGAGTCTGCTTGCCCTGATTACTGCCTCAATTGGGGTGTTGGGGTTCCTCTTAGGACAAACATTGGCGTAGTGCCCAACCTCGCCGCACTTGAAGCAGGTAGTGCCAGTAGTAGTGTTCTGGCCAGCAGGTCTCGCCTGGGTGCTAGTGGGGGTAGCTTGACAAGGACATGAAATCTTAGGCGTAGCCTGAGGTGTCTGCTGAACAGGGCGCTGGAGAGACTGTTGTCCTCCTCTAGGACGAGCTAGTGTACCCTGGGGTGGAGCATAGCAAGGACGGATGCTGCTGCTGCCCTGGCCCTAGGTGATGGCCTTCCTCTTCATCTCGCCAAGCTGAACACGCTTGTGTTCAAGAGCTATGGCCTTGTACAGAAGCTTCTAGAAAGATGGGAAGGTGTGAGACATCAACTGGTACTGATGTGGCCCAATAAGTCCCTCCAGGAACTGTTCCTGCTTCCCCTCATCTTCAGCAACCTCCTCAGGAGCATACCTTGACAGCTGAATAAATTTATCTTTGTATTCACTCACTATCATATTCCCCTGTTTGAGGGAGAGGAATTCCTTCTTCTTGATCTTCATCAGTCTAGCAGGAATGTGATAATTTCTAAAATTAGCTACAAATTTTACCCAAGTGATAGTATCATGTGATATCCTGGTCCCTGGGATGGTGATTTCCTGGCCCAAGGCTTAATAGAATTAATAGAGTATCCATACCAGCAAGGTGCATCTTCTTTTTTGGAAGCCTGTCTCGAAAGAACCTCCAAGTTAAGTGTGCTTGGCTTGGAGCAATTTGGGATGGGTGACCGACCAGGAAGTTTTCTCGGGTGCACTTGAGTGAGGACAAAGTGCGCACAAAAGACTCGTGTTGGTATGTGCGGACAACATATGATCCTAGCGAGCTGCCAGGAGTAAGTACCGTCTGTCTAGGGATTGGACGGGGTGTTACAAGTGGTATCAGAGCCGACCCTCGAGGTTTCATGAGCGTGTGTGGGCTAGGGGGTTTGGGTATATGGCACATTGTGCATATGGGCCCGGAGTGGTCACATGTCATGGTATATGACGACACTAGACACACAGAAGTGGCTAAGAGGGAAGGTTCCTGGATTGGGGTTGACCGACGAGGACGTCGGTCTTCTAAGGGGGGTGGATTGTGATATCCTGGCCCCTGGGATGGTGATTTCCTGGCCCAAGGCTTAATAGAATTAATAGAGTATCCATACCAACAAGGTGCATCTTCTTTTTCAGAAGCTTATCTCGAAATAACCTCCAAGTTAAGTGTGCTTGGCTTGGAGCAATTTGGGATGGGTGACTGACCGGGAAGTTTTCTCGAGTGCACATGAGTGAGGACAAAGTGCGCACAAAAGACTTGTGTTGGTATGTGGGGACAATATATGATCCTAGCGAGCTGCCAGGAGTAAGTACCGCTGGTCCATGGATTGGACGGGGTGTTACATATCAGCAATGGTGTGAGCGACATAGTATGAGTCCCACTAGTCTGTAGCGGGGCCAGTGAGGCGACCTGATGTGTAGAGGACCTTCTCCCTATCAATGCACTGAGCGATGTTGAGCATTTTCTCCACTATCTTCAGTCAATCATCTGCTTGTAGTGGATCTGGAGAGCTAGAGAAGATAGGTGGTTTATGGCTCATGAACTCCTGGTGCTTATCGCTGGGTGGAGGTGGTGGTGGTGGAGGTGGTGGCTGCTGTCGATCTTGACGGATCTACGCTTGCATCTCCGCCATGGTGTTAGCCATCTGCTGCAGTAGATGCATCTGAGTGGCAATTACAACATCTGTCCCAGCCAGAGGATTTGGAGGAGAATTCATCTCCGGCAGGGGCGGACCCAGTGGGTGGTCCATATGGGCCATGGCACATCCTAAGATCATATAAGGGTAGTTAACATAGTGGTGTAAGTACTATCTTTTGATCTTGACAGTCAAAGTTCGAGCCTTATTGATCACTATTTGTTGTTTCTTTTTTTGATATTTTTTCTAGCACAACCTAAGTGTAGCAGTTGGGTCTGCCACTATTCTCCGGTTGTGGTTGGACAACTACTCTCCTGCGACGAATACGAGCAGGTAGATCGATATCGCCTCCCTTCCTAGTATTGACCATCTGGGTTAGAAACACATGGTAAGATAGATTTGCAGATAAGACAAATAATTATGGGACACCCAACTCTTAGGTCATAATAGCTCAATAAATTAGAGTGTCACCTACTTAATACTAATACATTACCCTACGGTGGAACATGCTAGGATGCCCTAGTATACTATTTCACTCAGTCAAAGAAGCAAATCAAGCATTTATAATCAGAACAAACATTCAAACACTTAAATATCGATAAAAGGATATATATATGTCTTAGGTCTCATATCTCTTTAGAGAGTCATGGATATAGGATTCCAAGGTGTGGAATCCTTTCTGTATTTCCAGAGAAGAAAAGATAAGAGTAGTCAGAGTAGAATAGCCAAAGGTGAGAAGGATCAAGATAAGTATAGAAAGAATCAGAGTAAAGGTGAGTAAGTAAGGGTTTTGTCCAGTTCTATCTAGGTTTCGTCCTACAGTCAACATTCCTCTAATACCACTTCTGTCACACCTGGATTTAAGGGGTAAACCCAGGTGCGTCTCATATGTGCGCCAAAGAAGAACAACACATACAACGACCAAATGTATAGAGATAAATGTCACAAACATTATTACATAGCGGAAACGTCTTACAAAAATAAATGAAAACAAATAAAACAAACTAATATTATTTTCTTAACGCCATTAACCTGACTGGGAGACGCCACCTAGACCTCATCGAAATCCTCATAGTAGTCCTCCTCCTGGGCCACCTGCTCTTCACCTATGGGGGGTTATTGCAAGGGTGAGCTTAGAAAATTTAATCGCTCAACAAGTGTGAGGAATAATCTTCATGAGCACACCTACGGTGGGGGCTCATGTGAGGTATAAGGTTGATCAACAAATAATGGTTCAAGCTGAGCATATGAAAAATAAGTTGGTCAAATTTTATTAGTAATTACTAAGTGCAAGTATATACCATCCCACAATAATAAGAGATCAAAATTATTAATAAAACCACAATGTGATGCATATGACAAATTAAGTTTACTTCCATAAGTTAATCATGCGAGAGTCCCGAGTCGCTCTTGACCACGAGCACTGCTACTATACCAGTTTTACACTCTGCAGAGGTTGTGCATCTTTACCCACAAGCCATGCTACCCATTTGCCATGGGGTCTAGAAGTCCCATTCATCTCTACCGAGGCGATGAGGCAGGGTAGCACTATGAGGCCTTTCCAAAGTTCCACTAGTTCGAGAAAACCCGCTACGGATTCAGGAAGAAGGAAGCATAGGAATCCCTCGTCCGAAAAGCTAAACAGACAGTCCGAACCGAGAACCTCCCTATACTCTGTAGCGATGCCTCCTCGCTTGCCCCTTTCAGGTAAGGTAGTTTGTCCCTAGCTTTCCTAATTACTTGGCCAAGGGTGTCCAATTCCACCCTTGTGGTAGCACTATTATCTCAAGTTAGGCTCCATGTTCCAATTAACACAATAGTCTTATCATGAACATTAAAGAATAGAATCACAACAAAAAAGCATGATCATGAATCATATTTATCTTTACACCCAAAACCACATAGAGCAATAGGAGATGCTACCCAAAAGTTCAGTGGTAAACAAGGTATAAAATAAAGCAAACTAGGGTGGCCTATTGGGTCCCATCAAAATTAAGCCTAAACATGCCATAATGATTATAGAGAACATTATTGGGTAAAGAAAAGAAGTCAAGGGCACAACTTGCCTTCAACGCGCTCCTGCTCATTATCTTCTACCTGCTGAGCTCCCGGCTCCTCAATCACTTGCTCGTCTACTCGCAACAATACAAATAGACATTGCATAGGAGAAATTAACATCACACCAAACATAAGAACATAATGCACAGTAATGATCCACACATCATAACGAGATCCTAGGTTCGAGAACCACCAAATTCTAAGTTACGGTTAAAGAGTTATGATTTTTCTGATTATTTAGGTGTTAAACATGAAACAAAGTGAGTGTTATTTTTATCACTAAGCTACATAGTAAAATAGGGTTACTAACAGGTAAACAATATTAATGCGAGTCCAATGCAACTGGAATGATTCAATTTGGAGGTAAAACACAAAAGTTATGGATTTTTTAAACTCCTTTACATTTATTTCTATACCCAATATCATTTTCTCTATTTATTTCCACAATTATATGACTTCTGGACTACGGGTACCAATTCAGATAGTACAAGGGTTATTTCATAAATTCTCAGGACATAAATTAAATCCTTCCCTACATGCAAGGGACGGCGGGTTGATGGTAGTTTAACAAAACTTTGTCGATTAGGGGTATTAGGTTTGAGGTTTAGATCCTAATGAACACTTGAGAGTTTAGTTGGACGGCTTGTTTTACAAATAGGAAAATCCTATTTTTCTTTTGCCTTTCATTTGTTTTTTACATGTTTAAGGAATTTTCTAATCCTTTTTGGGGTATCACCCTTACTAACTTTTGTTAGTTATTTAGTGAACTACAACTTGGTTAATGGTCCACTTTGTGATTAAGGACTTAGATAGATTTTCTTGATCACTTATGCATAGTGCTTCTTATTAGCCTTTCAAGGGTGACTTAGGGTTTAGTCACTTCCCTTGTTTTGATTAGTATGAGATGGCTAAGGTAGGTCTTTTAAGATGAATGCGTACCTACTTATGGCCTTAATCCTTGAATGTGGTGACCTTTACCCATAATAACCCACATGTGATAATAGGTTTAAGATAAACTCTATATTTAACAGCTGAGGTGTTACAGAGAACCTCTTTGGTCGATCCCAGTTCAATCGAATTTATTCTCGGATCAACCGAGTTTGTCCCTGTTGACTCATATGCTTAGAAGGGGATTCAATCGAGAAGCTCTCTGGACGATCCTAGCTCAACCGATATTATTCCCGGTTCAACCGGGTTTGACCCTACTGACTCAGGTACTCAACAAGGCACTCAACCGAGTTCTTCTCAAGTAGATCTTAGTTCAACCGAATTTAAACCTGGTTCAACCGAGATTTGAGCAGAAAGTCTAAATGGTCGGCAACTTTTTGGGGTCCTTTATATAACATTTGGACTCTCTCTCCTCATTCACTTCTACACTCTCTCACGAATTTACTGGTGACCTACTCTCAAACAAGTGCATTCACTCCCTCTCTCACACCCCAAATCTCATCCTCTTCAATCGATTGGAGAATCCTTGGTGTGAGGTGAAGTTGGTGAACTCGTTAACAATTTCCTCACTCTCTCCCCTCTCAGACTTTTGAGCTTGTTGCAAACTTAAATCTTGTGTGGATTTGTTGCTCTTGGAACCTTCGTGTTCCTTGACGGTGTGAAGTTGCTTAGGAGTCTCCAAATTTGTGGACAACCCCAAGAAGATGTGTTGCTCTTGGAATCTACATAGCCATCATCTATAGCCCATTTTTTACATGTCTTACTAATTCATTTCCTTGTTGTAATAGTGAGTTTGATTTGCAAAATTGGATGACTGACCGTGAACGAACACCGAAGCAATCGAATTAGATGTGTCGGGACAAAATTTGGAAGGCCTAATTTTCTATGTTGGTTCGAGAGTAGGTAAATATCTTCACCTTGTTCACAAGTATCTTTACATCTATGGTTTGAACATCTTACTCATCCATATCAGTGTGATATGTTGGTTCTGTAATCCGTGAGGAAGTAACAAGAGCAATGAAATAGAGATCTCTCTCTAAAATTGTTAGCAAACAACTAAACAAAGGACATTTTCTAATATCCGAAAACTGTTAAATCCATAAATATATGGCATATTTATACTAGGAACAACCCTCCTTCCTAAGGTGTGAAAGGACCCCTTAGTTGATGGATTTAGATGACCAAAAGAGTCATCACAAAATGAGTTTATGTGAAGCCTGCAGTACTTGAAGAGTCACCATGAAATTAGTTTCTATGAAGCCTCACGCAGCCCATTTAACTTCTAACACTTTGTAGTGAAATAGTCATTACTCTTGATTAGGAAGTCCAAATGTCATGTTGTTTGTTGTGTTAGAAAGTCAACTTGAATATGATTCCACGAAGCACTTATGGGCTCTAATAATCCACTTAGTTTAGGATATATGATTAATTATTTATGGAAGTTTGTGCTAAGCTCGGTGATCACGTAGTTCATTTAGCTATTGATAGTTTTTGTTAAAGCAGACATTACTCTTGATTGGGAAGTACAATTGATGGGTCGTTTGTTACGTTGGAAAATATACTTGAGTATTTCCACATAGCACTTAGGGGCCTTGAGATTCCACTTCATTTAAGAGATCTAATTAATCCTTTATGGAAGTCTGCGTTGAGCCCAGGGTGGTCGTGTAGTCCATTCAACTTTTGACACTTTGTTGTAATACAATCATTACTCTTGATTGGGAAGTCCAATTGATGTGTTGTTTATTGCGTTGGAAAGTAGACTTGGAATATCTTTCCACGAAGCACTTAGGCTATTTTCAATAGAAGTTTCATGGGAGTTTCATGCACATTTAATGGTGTGCGACGTCAGCATTTTGGATGACATGGCATAACATTTAAGAGAAATGAGTTTCATAGGATGAAATTAGTTTCATGGGATGAAACCATATCAACCCTTTTCCAAGGTCTTGGAAACTGTGTGAAACCTCCATTGAGAATGGTTTGTTTCATCTTGACATATTTTACTAACCTCTATTGGTCATTTAGTTGCAATATTTAATTAGTATGTTAATCTATGAAATAGTGAAATGAAATTTTGCATTGAGAAACATTGTTTATTTTTAGTTTCATGACACTCTTGATGATGTGGCATTGTTGGAAAGAGTGCTATGAAATCCCTATTGTGAATAGCCTTAGAGCATCTCTAATAGTTATGTAAATTTAGTACCCTAAATTATAGATTTAATAAGTTGCTAAAACATTTTAAGAACTAAAAATGTATGTGCTCCAACAGTTCCCTATTTATTGGTTGCTAATTTTTAAAGTTGTCTACGTTAACAAAAAAATAAGCGAGCATGCTTTCTATTTTTAATTGAGCTTGCGGTAAAAATCAATATCACAACTTTCCCTGATGTCTTGAGAGGTCGAAGTTATCAATGGAAGATCAGACGATCGTGGCGATGGCGTGAAGACATCTAAGATGTGCTCTGCGACGCCTCGGCATAAGAGGTTCTCTAGTCGTGGCGGCATCAAGACATCTGGACGCTAGAGATGGATTTTGTGGTCAACAGGAGAGTAGGATAGCGCAAAACAGTGGCAAAAGTATGGTTTTCATGATTTAGTATCAACATAGATTTAGGGAGTCCTAACAAGGTTGGTAAATGTAGGGATAACATTAGGTTTTATAGGGACTTTGTAAATTTATGGACTGATTTATATAACTATTGGAGAAGAGTTTTTTTTAACTTGTTAAATTCATATTTAGAGACTTGTTTACATAACTTTTGGAGATGCTTTTAGAGGCTCTAAGATTCCACTCAGTTTAGGTGATGTGGTTAATTCTTTATGGAAGTCTGCACTGAGTCGAGGGTGGTCTTACAATCTATTTACCTTCTCACATTTTGTAGGAAAATAGTCATTACTGTTGATTAGGGGTCCAAATGACACGTTATTTGTTGCATTAGAAGTAGACTTAAATATGTCTCCACGAAGTACTTAGGGGTCCTAAGGTTCCACTGAGTTTACGAGATATAATTAATTCTTTATTCTATCTGTTTTGAATTAATCAATTGTAACTTATAAATATAAAAAACACGATTTGGAGAATCTGCTGTGGACTGGTCTATTTTCAGAATCTATATTATTTTAGAGAATCAGTATAGAGATATTTCTATATGTTTTATGTAGTTCCTAGCTACACAAACCGGCATCAAAGTGGAGTGTAGTAATTGGCAGTGGCATGTTAACATTTTGTGATCCACCGACGGCTTGTACTCCTCAAGAAAACCATACAGTTTTCCTCCCCTTCTCGAACAAAATGTTCAATGATTGTCATGAAGCAAGAGAGACATGGCTTTGCTTTTCTCAGAGTGCACAAACGGGACCGTATGTACAAATCACTACTGACATGTTGAATTGAGCTTGACAACGTTTTGGATTACTATACAGGTTTTCACCAAATTTCCCAACAAATGTCCACAAATTCGTTAGATAAGATAAGATGGATGAATCACTGAGGGGAAGCTAGCTAGACGGGGCTAATATCGTCATCTAGCGGATCGCCGCCCCCGCTGTGGAGCGGCGGCGGCACGGCGGTGGCCCGGCACACAGGGCACGTTGGGTGCGCCTTGAGCCACTTGCCGATGCACTTGTCGTGGAAGCTGTGGCCGCACCGCGGCAGCGCCCGAAGCGCCTGGTCCTCCCGCATGCCGGCGAGGCAGACGCAGCACTTGTCCTCTGCGCCGGAGCTGCCCCCGCTGCCTTCATCCTCGTCGTCGCTGAGACGCAGGAGCGACTTGGCGGCCGAGACCGTTGACCCGGTGTCCGGCGAGAGCCAGACGACCATGACGATGATGTTGGCGAGGCAGAGCGCGTAGGCCACGACGTCGGCCTGGCTCCGCTCGAAGACGACGATGACCAGCGGCACGAAGACCATGAACACGACGGCGAAGCAACGGTTGGCCAGCGTCGACGGCCGCGCGCCGTCCGGCGACCCCAGCAGCGGTGTCAGGACGGGCGGGGCGTCCGCGTCCTCCTCCTGCTGCGGCGGCGGCCGCGCCGACGGCGACGGGTCGTCGCGGGCCCCAGCGGCGGCGGCGGCGCGGCCGGCGATGGCGTAGCGGTACCAGCGCGCGAAGCAGTAGAAGAGGAAGACCTGGATCGAGAAGCCGCCGGCGAAGGCGGCGGCGACGTCGCCATAGTAGTCGTAGGCGAGGCGGGTGGCAAGGAGCAGCGTCAGGAAGGTGAAGGGCAGATCCAGCCACGGGAGGTCCATCGCCGCTGCGCCGCCGGCGAGGCCGCGCTCACCACCCGCGACCGCGAGCACCAGCGGGCTCAGCTAGCGAGGGGGATCCATGGAAGGAAAAACAGGACAGCTGGGAGAGATTCCGTGGAATGTCTAATCACCGCACCAAAATCTCGCCTTTTTCTGCGGGCAGGCAGGTCAAAGAAAGTTAATTAATAAGTGATTCAAGAAAACGATTAATACTGATGTGAATGCTGAGTGGTTTGCTTCGACATAAGCAAAAGTGACTGGCGCACGTATGAGACCGGATCACGAACTCTACGTCCGAAAAGAAAAGTTCGTGTTTCTTTCATCCGTACCAGATTTTACTGTTTTTATTGTATATTTGTTTTTATAAATTATAGATGCAGCAGTCTAAACAACCAACATTAATCTAAAGCAAACTGCATGGATGGTCGGGAGCTCTCTTTCTTTTAATCGAAAGATATTTACATACCTTCAGGGCCGATTTGGGCCGCGGACCACCTGTACCGTGGCCTGGGACTCAATTTTAAAGTCTTCTTCTATATATATGTTTTTCTTCAGCTAAAAAATCTAACCCAAAATTATAGATCAAAAGAACTTCTGCTTGCAGCGATTGAGCCTGGTACTGACAGACTCCATTAGTCGCTCGAGTAACGAGAACACATGCTATTCCAATTATTTCGCAAACCTGCGTGGCTGTGCTTTCTATGTTACCAACGGCGCGGCCACCTCTTTCCAGTCTTCTATTGCTCTCCACGGGACCCTGTAGCAGTGTCGTCTGCCTCCGCCAGTTCGGCCTCCGCCAGTCCCCCTCCGCCAGTCCGCCTCCAGCCTCCCTGCGACCCCGGTAGCAGTGTCGCGCGCGTGCCTTGCCCAGGTGTAGCGCCTCTACCCAAATTCACCCTGTCATTACATCTTCTCCCAAGCTATACAACTTCCTCAACCTGATTCTCTTTCTTTTCTTATTCATAGGCGAGGGTGGAGCGCCTTCCTGGCTAATGGGCAGCGACCACCTGAGCAGCGAACACTTTGTGCTGAGTGCTGACTGGCTGCTGCCATGTGCCTGTGATTCTCCCCTATTATAAGGAATTGTTCCCGAATGTCAGATCCCATTTCCCTGCCTATCATAGTTCTACTAGATTGTTTTAAATTTGACTACCTCATTCTTAAAATATTTATCGTCCGCTAGTTCATTTTGTTAACTAAATTATGAAAAATGAAAAGACGGATTAGTACATTATTACATTTATAGAGTAGTCCGAGACATTAATTTTACGGAGCTCCGTCACTGCTTACCTAGCTTTACTAGAAAGCTTAACGAAAGTCTCAAAAGAGCTCTCTCGTATCTCAGTCCAGGGTAAAATAAAGCTAATTAGTTATCGAGGGTCTAAGACTGAACGGCCGGTCTAAATTCAGTTATCTAGGACTAGAGATTGAATTTCTAATTAAGTTCTATTTTGGTCTTGGCTTAGCTGGGTTTGGTCCTGTTTCTCGGTTCCAGGTAACAAGGACCAGTTGTAACCCACAACCACAAGGAGCAGTTTAGCAGACGATTCTGGGCGTCGCTGTCAGCAGGACTGTGGCCCATCGAGCAACGCGGCCAAGTGGGCTTAAACTGCGGTAGTAGCATGTCTCGCGGACGCTGATTCGCCCACCAGTCTCTTTCAGCAAGGTACGTGCAGCGGTGAACGGCGATGGAAACTGGAAATGGGAAGGAAGCGTCTCATTTTTTTTTCGCCGTCGGATGAACGGTGGCTCCACTCCCAACATGGATAAGCATGAGCGCTGGCCGATGGACAGGATTGGACGATGGAGACGATGTCCCTGCAGGAGCCGAAATCTAGCGACCCATCCAATTCAGGCCCATCGTCGGTCTTTGTCCACTAGCCCACACAAAGAGTTAGGACAAAAAAATCGAATGAGACCTACATCTACATAGGGTGTGTAAACGGTGTGAATATTGTCCGATTGTCCGAAGAGATCAATTATCTGGTCGGATAGTTTAGATATCCACACCATATTTAGATTTTGGATTTAGATACCAATAGTATAGTTCGAATATCCGATACAAACATGGGATAGTGGATATGCGTCGGATTTTGGATATACGAATATCTTCGTGGATATATATTTTTGGATAGTTATGTCATTTTGATGATTTCATGAAAAAAGAAATCAATAATACACAAATAGCCTTAGATGTTTATGAAATTTTACGGAGGCGCAACATATGTCCACATATAAGTCTCAAAAATATTTAGACCATGAAATCCACAGGATGTCATCGTTTCTTCCATTTCAAATTCACTTCTTGCATGAGCTACACATGAAATTAATCTAAGTATCCAACTTTTAACATAATCAATACTTCACTTTATAATTTTCATGTGGGGACTTAAGGTATTATAGAATGTTTATTAGTCTTGTAACTTATTTGCATTTTTTGTCGACACTAGAATATTTTATGACTTAATTGTTTTTTGACGATTTTCTATAGAAAGAAATTAACATTCACCAATAGCCTCAGAAATTCATGAAATTTTACAGAGACACAACACATGTCTATATATAATCCTAAAAATGTTTGGCCATTAAAATCTACAAGATACTAATGTTTCTTCCATTTCAATTCCACTTATTGTGTGAGTTACACGTGAAATCACTTTATGTATGCAAGTTCCAACATAATCAACACTTTATCATTTTCATCTCATACTTGAGGTTATATTCTTATAAAATATTTATTAGTCTTGATAACATATTTACATTTTTAGTCGACAATAGAATATTTTATGAATCTAATTGTATTTTGATGATTATCTGTATAAAGAAATTAATAATACCAAATAGCCTCAGAATCCTTGTAATTTTAAAGAGGCACAACATATGATCACATATAATCCACAAAATTTTTGGACATAAAATCCACAAAATGCTAACGCTTATTCCATTTCACTTCCAATAGTTGTGTGAGTTACACATGAAATCACTCTAATTATCCAAGTTTCAATATAATCAATACTTCGCTTTATCATTTTTAGGATTATATGTGGACATATGTTGCATTGTAATTTTTCATGTGTAACTCACACAACTATTAACAATGCACCAATAGCCTTAGCAATTCATGAAATTTTACAATGGCGCAACATATGTCCACATATAATCCTAAAAATGTTTGAACTCAAGGAACGACTAAATGATTACAACAACCATGATATGTGTGGAATATTGTCTTACATGGTCACCGACGAAAAATCCGTTAGTGACGCTATCTGTGTCTGACTAGTTCCGTATTCGACACACCACTATTCGTATTTGCACCAGAAAACATCTATAGTTGTATTCATGTCCGATGCTATCTGTATTCCCATCCAAATAAAAATATGAACATAAATATAGTTTCTGTTACATCCGTTCGTATTCGATCCGAGTACACCCCTAGACCTAAATTAATTGGCAAGAAACGAGGGTCCACCATGTCATATATGAAGTCAAACAATTTTAGAAAGAAAATTTTGAGAGTTTTTTTCAAAACACACATTGGATGAAGAGAAGATACATTAAAACAACTGATCCATGTGAATGATGTTTCCCAAATTAAACCATCATAGTTGTCATCTTCAAAATGGCCAAAATATTTTAGCACCTGTTTAGCAGAGTTGTCTTCTATGGATTATTTTAGCTGGGTATTGGTTTGATGAACAAAATTGGCTATTTGCTATTGCAAAGAGTGGAGTTCACCACTTTTTCATTCAAAAATAACTTTGCAAAGTCCCGAATTAATTATATTGTTTTAATTCGTATATGGACGGTGGGTTCTATTCTTCTAGTCGCTGGGGTTATTTTGCACTTTTACGCGACTAAAGGGGTCCGGGTTACTAGAGCCATCCATCGCCAAACTAGCGGCTGAGATTACATCATAGCCTTTATCAAACGATACGCTACGCTGGCCGTTGGATCGATGATCTGCGGTCCGGATGAGATCTTGGAAGGGGTACGCCACTTCTAATCAGAACCGCACATCTACCATACAATGACCCATAACTCTTCACCCATTAATCTAATCTTGGTCGTCCATCATAGGACCGACGGCACATGACCTTCTCCCCCAATATCCCACCGGCTAGAGGCGGTGGCGCCCAAGGTCGCAGCGAAACCTCGCAGGCACATGGTGCCCCGACGATCCTAAGTGTTAGTTAGGAATCCGATATATACGCTCTACTTGATGCCCATAGTACGGAGAAACAAATGAGGCACTAGCTTATCCGAGATGGGGTGGCAATGAAGCTGCCCACGCCACGACACGCCTCCGAGGCGGTGCCTTTAATTCCGACAAGAAATTCCTGCTCACAAGGGGATCGATCCTGAACTTGGTTGGATGCTATGTGTTCTCGGAGCAAGGATGGGGACGAGGATGGTTATCTCGCCGGTGATATGGGTGCACACAGTCCTATCCACGATTTGGGGCGTATCCACGACGATGAAGTGGTCGTGGCATGAAATACTTTGCTCCCTAACCTCGAACATCACACCGTGAAGCTACGAACACCCTCTGTGCATCACGGCGAGTCTCCCCAGGAAGTCTCCAAGGGTGCGGTGGCTCAACTCTCTATCTCCCTTGCTCTCTTCGGTAATGGCACGCGAGGTGCTGTTAACAATCTGCTAGGCTAGAACACAAGAATTTGGTAGAGGCAGGGAAGAAGAATGGAAAGACGTAGAGAAGAACAGATAGCTAGAGAAGTAGAGTACGGTGGAATATAATTCTGTTACAAGATGCCCCCTTCCAACTCCTTTCTCATCTATTTAAGCTTCACGCAATGCTTTCAAGAAGTTGATCCACGCCGGCCCGGTAACCATCCCATTGCTATAGCTAGGCCTTGTCGAACGTTGCAGCCCATCTGGCGTGTAGCTGGTCCGACATACTCTTGTCCACTGTTGTGTTCCTCCCGTGCAACCCGCGCATTACTGACATTCCCCCCTCCTTAAGCGTCGGCTTGCCCCCAAGCCGATAAGGAACGTGATAGCACAAGTTCGCTTCCCGAAAACGGCCCTCTTCAGATTGGCACTGCAACACCTGTTCAAGTAGTGAGTCACATTCTAAGTTGAGACGCGGTTGCCAGATGCTTGCCATTAGCGATCGGTCCTTGCCGTTGGAGCAGACAAAGTCCTGCGTCTTTTGGAGAGTCCCATTTGTTTCCCTCCGACAGGCACCGCCCAGATCATGAGCGACCAAAATTAACCCAGGCAAGATGAAGACTAGATTGCCCTTTAGGAGCACCATAGACCTGCTATCCTGATCATGTGTGCGTTGAACTTGGCTATTCATGACTGACTGGTAGCACTCCAATTCTTCCCAAATGTAGAAATGAATTCTTCCATAGTGTACAGATTTTAGTTGTTGATAATTAAGCTCAAAGTCCACCAACAAGGCAATCCGACAAGGAGCACCATATGGGCGTTGATGTTTTTCCTCCGGATATGTAGGTGGAGATGGAGGCGGCCAGACGGTGTCACAATACCAAACTGCAATACCTCCACTCATGATGGTGAAAGAAATCCATGGCATAGGCCAGATGAAAGGGAATTAGGCTTACACCTAGTTCCTATATAATTTTGGTGGTTGAATTGCCCAACACAAATAATTGGACTAACTAGTTTGCTCTAGTGTATAAGTTATACAGGTGCTAAAGGTTCACACTTAGCCAATAAAAAGACCAAAAGTTGGGTTCAACAAAAGAGCAAAGGGCCAACCGAAGGCACCTCTGGTCTGGCGCACCGGACTGTCCGGTGTGCCACCGGACAGTGTCCGGTGCACCACCGGACATGTCCGGTGCACCAGAGGACTCCAGCGCAAACTTGCTACCTTCGGGAATCTCCAACGGCTCGTCCGCTATAATTCACCGGACATGTCCGGTGTGCACCGGACTGTCCGGTGCATCTCCGGTGCAACGGCTTTCTCCGCGCCAACGGCTACCTGCGGCGCATTAAATGCGCGCGCAGCGCGCGCAGAAGTCAGGCGTGCCCATACTGGCGCACCAGACAGTAAACAGTACATGTCCGGTGTGCACCGGACACCCAGGCGGGCCCACAAGTCAGAAGCTTCAACGGTCAGAATCCAACGGCAGTGATGACGTGGCAGGGGCACCGGACATGTCCGGTGTGCACCGGACTGTCCGGTGCGCCATCGAACAGACAGCCTCCCAACGGCCACTTTTGGTGGTTGGGGCTATAAATACCCCAACCACCCCACCATTCATTGCATCCAATTTTTCCACTTCCCAACTACTACAAGAGCTCTAGCATTCAATTCTAGACACACCAAAGAGATCAAATCCTCTCCAAATTCCACACAACGCCATAGTGACTAGAGAGAGTGATTTGCTTGTGTTCTTTCGAGCTCTTGCGCTTGGATTGCTTTCTTCTCTCTTGATTCTTTCATTGCGATCAACTCACTTGTAACTGAGGCAAGAGACACCAAACTTGTGGTGGTCCTTGTGGGAACTTTGTGTTCCAAGTGATTGAGAAGAGAAAAGCTCACTCGATCCGTGGGATCGTTTGAGAGAGGGAAGGGTTGAAAGAGACCCGGCCTTTGTGGCCTCCTCAACGGGGAGTAGGTTTGCAAGAACCGAACCTCGGTAAAACAAATCTGCGTGTCACACTCTTCATTTGCTTGCGATTTGTTTTCCACCCTCTCTCGCGGACTCGTTTCTTTATTACTAACGCTAACCCGGCTTGTAGTTGTGTTTATATTTGTAAATTTCAGTTTCGCCCTATTCACCCCCCTCTAGGCGACTATCAATTGGTATCGGAGCCCGGTGCTTCATTAGAGCCTAACCGCTCGAAGTGATGTCGGGAGATCACGCCAAGAAGGAGATGGAGACCGGCGAAAAGCCCACTACAAGCCACGGGAGCACTTCATCGGAAGAGTCCCGCACCAAGAGGAGGGAGAAGAAGAAGAGCTCCTCCAACAAAGGGAAGGAGAAGAAATCTTCTTCTCACCACAAAGAGAAGAAGGAAAAATCTTCTTCCCACAAGCCGCATCGGAGTGGGGACAAGCAAAAGAGGATGAGGAAAGTGGTCTACTACGAGACCGACACTTCATCAACATCGACCTCCGGCTCTGATGCGCCCTCCGTAACTTCTAAACGCCAAGAGCGTAAGAAGTTTAGTAAGATCCCCCTACACTACCCTCGCATTTCTAAACATGCACCTTTACTTTCCGTCCCATTAGGCAAACCACCAACTTTTGATGGTGAAGATTATGCTAGGTGGAGTGATTTAATGCGATTTCATCTAACCTCACTCCACAAAAGTATATGGGATGTTGTTGAGTTTGGTGCACAAGTACCATCCATAGGGGATAAAGACTATGATGAGGATGAGGTGGCCCAAATCGAGCACTTCAACTCTCAAGCGACAACAATACTCCTCGCCTCTTTAAGTAGAGAGGAGTATAACAAAGTTCAAGGGTTGAAGAGCGCCAAGGAGGTTTGGGATGTGCTCAAAACCGCGCACGAAGGAGATGAGCTCACAAAGATCACCAAGCGGGAGACGATCGAGGGGGAGCTCGGTCGGTTCCGGCTTCGCAAAGGGGAGGAGCCACAACACATGTACAACCGGCTCAAGACTTTGGTGAACCAAGTGCGCAACCTCGGGAGCAAAAAATGGGATGACCACGAAGTGGTTAAGGTTATTCTAAGATCTCTCATTTTCCTTAACCCCACTCAAGTTCAATTAATTCGTGGTAATCCTAGATATACTAAAATGACCCCCGAGGAAGTTATCGGGAATTTTGTAAGTTTTGAGTGCATGATCGAAGGCTCGAGGAAGATCAACGAGCTTGACAAACCCACCACATCCGAAGCCCAACCCGTCGCATTCAAGGCGACGGAGGAAAAGAAGGAGGAGTCTACATCAAGCCGACAACCAATAGACGCCTCCAAGCTCGACAATGAGGAAATGGCGCTCGTCATCAAGAGCTTCCGCCAAATCCTCAAGCAAAGGAGAGGGAAAGACTACAAGTCCCGCTCCAAGAAGGTTTGCTACAAATGTGGTAAGCCCGGTCACTTTATTGCTAAATGTCCATTATCAAGTGACAGTGATAGGGATAACGACAAGAAGGGCAAGAGGAGAGAAAAGAAGAGGTACTACAAGAAGAGGGGCGGTGATGCCCATGTTTGTCGGGAGTGGGACTCCGACGAAAGCTCTAGCTACTCCTCCGACGACGAGGACGCCGCCAACATCGCCGTCACCAAAGGACTTCTCTTCCCCAACGTCGGCCACAAATGCCTCATGGCAAAGGACGGCAAAAAGAATAAGGTTAAATCTAACTCCTCCAGTAAATATGAATCTTCTAGTGATGATAATGCTAGTGATGAGGAGGATAATTTACGTACCCTTTTTGCCAACCTCAACATGCAACAAAAGGAGAAACTTAATGAATTGATTAGTGCTATTCATGAAAAGGATGACCTTTTGGATACTCAAGAGGACTTCCTTATTAAAGAAAATAAGAAGCATGTTAAGGTTAAAAATGCTTATGCTCTAGAAATTGAGAAGTGTCAAAAATTATATAGTGAGCTAAGCACTTGCCATGAAACAATAGACAACCTTAGAAATGAAAATGCTAATTTGTTAGCTAAGGTTGATACTCATGTTTGCAATGTTTCAATTCCCAACCCTAGAGATAATAATGATGATTTGCTTGCTAGGATTGAAGAATTGAACATTTCTCTTGCTAGTCTTAGATTAGAAAATGAAAATTTGATTACTAAGGCTAAAGATTTTGATGTTTGCAATGTTACAATTTCCGATCTTAGAGATAATAATGAAATCTTGCGTGCTAAGATCGTAGAACTTAATTCATGCAAACCCTCTACATCTAGTGTTGAGCATGTTTCTATTTGTACTAGATGTAGAGATGTTAACATTGATGCTATTCATGATCATATGGCTTTAATTAAACAACAAAATGATCATATAGCAAAATTAGATGCTAAAATTGCCGAGCATAACTTAGAAAATGAAAATTTTAAATTTGCTAGAAGTATGCTCTATAATGGGAGACGCCCTGGCATCAAGGATGGCATTGGCTACCAAAGGGGAGACAATGTCAAGCTTAGTGCCCCTTCTAAAAGATTGTCTAATTTTGTAAAGGGCAAGGCTCCCATGCCTCAGGATAACGAGGGTTACATTTTGTACCCTGCCGGTTATCCTGAGAGCAAAATTAGGAGAATTCATTCTAGGAAGTCTCACTCTGGCCCTAACCATGCTTTTATGTATAAGGGTGAGACATCGAGCTCTAGGCAACCAACTCGTGCTAAGTTGCCTAGAAAGAAAACTCCTAGTGCATCAAATGAACATAGTCTTTCATTTAAAACTTTTGATGCATCTTATGTGTTAACTAACAAATCCGGCAAAGTAGTTGCCAAATATGTTGGGGGCAAACACAAGGGGTCGAAGACTTGTGTTTGGGTACCCAAAGTTCTTGTGTCTAATGCCAAAGGACCCAAAACCATTTGGGTACCTAAAGTCAAGAACTAAACTTGTTTTGTAGGTCTATGCATCCGGGGGCTCAAGTTGGATACTCGACAGCGGGTGCACAAACCACATGACAGGGGAGAAAAGGATGTTCTCCTCCTACGAGAAAAACCAAGATCCCCAACGAGATATCACATTCGGGGATGGAAATCAAGGTTTGGTCAAAGGTCTTGGTAAAATAGCTATATCTCCTGACCATTCTATTTCCAATGTTTTTCTTGTAGATTCTTTAGATTACAATTTGCTTTCTGTATCTCAATTATGCAAAATGGGGTACAACTGTCTATTTACTGATGTAGGTGTCACTGTCTTTAGAAGAAGTGATGATTCAATAGCATTTAAGGGAGTGTTAGAGGGTCAGCTATACTTGGTAGATTTTGATAGAGCTGAACTCGACACTTGCTTAATTGCTAAGACTAACATGGGCTGGCTCTGGCATCGCCGACTAGCACATGTTGGAATGAAGAATCTTCACAAGCTTCTAAAGGGAGAACACATTTTAGGACTAACAAATGTTCATTTTGAGAAAGACAGGGTTTGTAGCGCATGCCAGGCAGGAAAGCAAGTTGGAGCCCATCATCCACACAAGAACATCATGACGACCGACAGGCCGCTTGAGCTACTCCACATGGATCTATTCGGCCCGATTGCTTACATAAGCATCGGCGGGAGTAAGTATTGTCTTGTAATAGTGGATGATTATTCTCGCTTCACTTGGGTGTTCTTTTTGCAGGAAAAATCTCAAACCCAAGAGACTTTAAAGGGATTCTTGAGACGGGCTCAAAATGAGTTCGGATTAAGGATCAAGAAAATTAGAAGCGACAACGGGACGGAGTTCAAGAATTCTCAAATTGAAGGCTTTCTTGAGGAGGAGGGCATCAAGCATGAGTTCTCTTCTCCCTACACGCCACAACAAAATGGTGTAGTGGAGAGGAAGAATCGAACTCTATTGGACATGGCAAGAACCATGCTTGATGAGTACAAGACTTCGGATCGGTTTTGGGCCGAGGCGGTCAACACCGCTTGCTACGCCATCAACCGGTTATATCTTCACCGAATCCTCAAGAAGACATCATATGAACTCCTAATCGGTAAAAAGCCCAACATTTCATATTTTAGAGTCTTTGGTAGCAAATGCTTTATTCTTGTTAAAAGAGGTAGAAAATCTAAATTTGCTCCTAAGACTGTAGAAGGCTTTTTACTAGGATATGACTCAAACACAAGGGCATATAGAGTCTTTAACAAGTCCACTGGACAAGTTGAAGTTTCTTGTGACGTTGTGTTTGATGAGACTAACGGCTCTCAAGTAGAGCATGTTGATCTTGATGAGATAGGTGAAGAACAGGCTCCGTGCATCGCCCTAAGGAACATGTCCATTGGGGATGTGTGTCCTAAGGAATTCGAAGAGCCTCCAAAAGCACAAGATCAACCGTCCTCCTCCACGCAAGCATCTCCACCAACTCAAAATGAGGAAGAGGCTCAAATTGATGAAGAAGAAGATCAATCAAATGAGCCACCTCAAGATGACGGCATAGATCAAGGGGGAGATGCAAATGAGGAAGACAAGGAGGAAGAGGAACAAAGGTCGCCACACCCAAGAGTCCACCAAGCAATCCAACGAGATCACCCCGTCGACACCATCCTCGGCGACATTCATAAGGGGGTAACTACTAGATCTCGGGTTGCACATTTTTGTGAACATTACTCTTTTGTTTCCTCTATTGAGCCACACAGGGTAGAGGAAGCACTCCAAGATTCGGATTGGGTGGTGGCAATGCAAGAGGAGCTCAACAACTTCACTAGGAATGAGGTATGGCATTTAGTTCCACGTCCTAATCAAAATGTTGTAGGAACCAAATGGGTCTTCCGCAACAAGCAAGATGAGCATGGTGTGGTGACAAGGAACAAAGCTCAACTTGTGGCCAAAGGATACTCTCAAGTCGAAGGTTTGGATTTCGGTGAAACCTATGCACCCGTAGCTAGGCTTGAGTCAATTCGTATATTATTAGCCTATGCTACTTACCATGGCTTTAAGCTTTATCAAATGGACGTGAAAAGTGCCTTCCTCAATGGACCAATCAAGGAAGAGGTCTATGTTGAGCAACCTCCCGGCTTTGAAGACAGTGAGTACCCTAACCATGTCTATAAGCTCTCTAAGGCGCTTTATGGGCTCAAGCAAGCCCCAAGAGCATGGTATGAATGCCTTAGAGATTTTCTTATTGCAAATGGATTCAAAGTCGGAAAAGCCGATCCTACACTCTTTACCAAAACTCTTGAAAATGACTTGTTTGTATGCCAAATTTATGTTGATGATATTATATTTGGGTCTACTAACAAGTCTACATGTGAAGAGTTTAGTAGGATCATGACACAAAAGTTCGAGATGTCTATGATGGGGGAGTTGAAGTACTTCTTGGGATTTCAAGTGAAGCAACTCCAAGAGGGCACCTTCATTAGCCAAACGAAGTATACTCAAGACATTCTTAACAAGTTTGGGATGAAGGATGCCAAGCCCATCAAGACACCCATGGGAACTAATGGGCATCTCGACCTCGACACGGGAGGTAAGTCCGTGGATCAAAAGGTATACCGGTCGATGATAGGTTCTTTACTCTATTTATGTACATCTCGACCGGATATTATGCTTTCCGTATGCATGTGTGCAAGATTCCAAGCCGACCCTAAGGAAGCTCACCTTACGGCCGTGAAATGAATCTTGAGATATTTGGCTTATACTCCTAAGTTTGGGCTTTGGTATCCTAGGGGATCCACATTTGATTTGATTGGTTATTCGGATGCCGATTGGGCGGGGTGCAAAATCAATAGGAAGAGCACATCGGGGACTTGCCAGTTCTTGGGAAGATCCTTGGTGTCTTGGGCTTCAAAGAAGCAAAATTCGGTCGCTCTTTCCACCGCCGAAGCCGAGTACATTGCCGCAGGCCATTGTTGCGCGCAATTACTTTGGATGAGGCAAACCCTGCGGGACTACGGTTACAAATTAACCAAAGTCCCTTTGCTATGTGATAATGAGAGTGCAATCAAGATGGCGGATAATCCCGTCGAGCATAGTCGCACTAAACACATAGCCATTCGGTATCATTTTCTTAGGGATCACCAACAAAAGGGAGATATCGAGATTTCTTACATCAACACTAAAGATCAATTAGCCGATATCTTTACCAAGCCTCTTGATGAACAAACTTTTAACAAACTTAGGCATGAGCTCAATATTCTTGACTCGCGAAATTTCTTTTGCTAGATTGCACACATCGCTCTTTTATACCTTTGATCATGTCTCTTTTATATGCTATGACTAATGTGTTTTCAAGTCTATTTCAAACCAAGTCATAGGTATATTGAAAGGGAATTGGAGTCTTCGGCGAAGACAAAGGCTTCCACTACGTAACTCATACTTCGCCGTCACTCCAAGCAAATCTCCATACTTGGGGGAGAAAAGCATGAGCATCAAAGAAAAGGACTTTGTCTTTGGGGGAGAAAGTAAGAGCCCAAGGCAAAAGGACCGGACTTCATCTTTGGTATAATCTTAACTCATTTATTTATGACCAAATGTGAAGAAAGCACTTCGAGGGCTCTAATGATTCCGTTTTTGGCGATTCATGCCAAAGGGGGAGAAAGTAAGAGAGCCCAAAGCAAAAGGACCGCACCACCACCAATTTCAAAAACTTCATGTTTCCAAGAATATTATCAATTGGGTTCCTATTGTGTTCAAAAGGGGGAGAAAGTAGTATTTCAAAAATGATACATCAAAACCCTCTTGAACACTAAGAGGAGGATCTCATTTAGGGGGAGTTTTGTTTAGTCAAAGGAAAAGTATTTGAATCAGGGGGAGAAAATTTCAAATCTTAAGAATGCTTTGCAAAATCTTATTCATTTACCTTTGACTATTTGCAAAAGAACTTTGAAAAGGATTTACAAAAGAATTTGCAAAAACAAAACATGTGGTGCAAGCGTGGTCCAAAATGTTATAAGTAAGAAACAATCCATGCATATCTTGTAAGTATTCATATTGGCTCAATTCCAAGCAACCTTTGCACTTATATTATGCAAACTAGTGTAATTATGCACTTCTATATCTGCTTTGGTTTGTGTTGGCATCAATCACCAAAAAGGGGGAGATTGAAAGGGAATTAGGCTTACACCTAGTTCCTATATAATTTTGGTGGTTGAATTGCCCAACACAAATAATTGGACTAACTAGTTTGCTCTAGTGTATAAGTTATACAGGTGCTAAAGGTTCACACTTAGCCAATAAAAAGACCAAAAGTTGGGTTCAACAAAAGAGCAAAGGGCCAACCGAAGGCACCTCTGGTCTGGCGCACCGGACTGTCCGGTGTGCCACCGGACAGTGTCCGGTGCACCACCGGACATGTCCGGTGCACCAGAGGACTCCAGCGCAAACTTGCTACCTTCGGGAATCTCCAATGGCTCGTCCGCTATAATTCACCGGACATGTCCGGTGTGCACCGGACTGTCCGGTGCATCTCCGGTGCAACGGCTTTCTCCGCGCCAACGGCTACCTGCGGCGCATTAAATGCGCGCGCAGCGCGCGCAGAAGTCAGGCGTGCCCATACTGGCGCACCGGACAGTAAACAGTACATGTCCGGTGTGCACCGGACACCCAGGCGGGCCCACAAGTCAGAAGCTTCAACGGTCAGAATCCAACGGCAGTGATGACGTGGCAGGGGCACCGGACATGTCCGGTGTGCACCGGACTGTCCGGTGCGCCATCGAACAGACAGCCTCCCAACGGCCACTTTTGGTGGTTGGGGCTATAAATACCCCAACCACCCCACCATTCATTGCATCCAATTTTTCCACTTCCCAACTACTACAAGAGCTCTAGCATTCAATTCTAGACACACCAAAGAGATCAAATCCTCTCCAAATTCCACACAACGCCATAGTGACTAGAGAGAGTGATTTGCTTGTGTTCTTTCGAGCTCTTGCGCTTGGATTGCTTTCTTCTCTCTTGATTCTTTCATTGCGATCAACTCACTTGTAACTGAGGCAAGAGACACCAAACTTGTGGTGGTCCTTGTGGGAACTTTGTGTTCCAAGTGATTGAGAAGAGAAAAGCTCACTCGATCCGTGGGATCGTTTGAGAGAGGGAAGGGTTGAAAGAGACCCGGCCTTTGTGGCCTCCTCAACGGGGAGTAGGTTTGCAAGAACCGAACCTCGGTAAAACAAATCCGCGTGTCACACTCTTCATTTGCTTGCGATTTGTTTTCCACCCTCTCTCGCGGACTCGTTTCTTTATTACTAACGCTAACCCGGCTTGTAGTTGTGTTTATATTTGTAAATTTCAGTTTCGCCCTATTCACCCCCCTCTAGGCGACTATCACCAGATACTAGGATTCCTACTTTGAACCTCGACTAATTTGTTGTAACTGACCACAACTGTTCGTGGCCAAACCATCTCATCATGTCTAGCAAGTGGCCAACCAATACCAGCTTGCTGGTCTAGTGAATCTAACAGATAATTCTGAGCTGCACAAACACCACTTTTAGTTTCAGATGCAGTGACATTCAGAAATTGCAATATAATTAGGTGAACTCTGAAAGAAGATATGCAATCCCCATGTTGCTGTTGCAAGCCATTCAGGAAGTAATCAACTGTAGAAGCAAAGAGTGCCCAGAGCAAACTTATGAACAGATTCAATGCTGGATTCTAGAGAAGCAGTTGGGTATCGTGTCCAACCATAATCTTTGTCAATGACTTCAACAGATTCAGGCAATAACTCCACTTCTGATCGGATTGGCGATCCACTGGATAAAGTGTGTTCAAAGGCAAGAGTGCCTAGAGCAAACTTATGAACAGAATGACTCTGCCTAGTTTCTTCAGATTGTGCATAGAATGCCATACACATCACACTAGTCCATGAGTTATGCCCTTCGCCACATGAAACGATATTTGTGTCATTCATGCTCCATACTTGCACAAGATCATTGTCACCAACTGACAGTAAATATTTGCCATCCACACTCCAAGAGCAACCCAATAGTGCACCGTAGTAGCTTGCCAAATACTGATATGGAAAAGGCTTCTTTCCAGGATCATGCAACTGTTGCCTCAGTGACATAGAATAGACATCTCCTGAGAACACCCCAATGAACAGATCGTGTACATTCTTGGCCTCTGAAGCAAACGACAACCAAGGAGGCTTTGGCAAAATGTAACCGGCCACAACCATTAACTCAATCCACGACGCCCAAACTGCATAACAGTAAAGAGATGGCCAAGGTACTGGTCTTAGCTGAATACCAGTACTATGAATTTCCAACTGTACAGGTGGTGGCCATGGTCCTTTGTCAACCATAGGAAGCAACGGATGTAGCAGCACTGTATTCTGAGCATTCTTTTCCTCCAACACCTTCTGGTCCTCAACTATAGTGACACCACTACCTGATAGAAGCTTAGCAGCCCGGACAACAGATGCTCCAGCTCCTAGTGCAGAAGGATCATAAGCGAGCAGGGCAAAGTTGTGAACAGGATGGAGGAAAACAACCTCTCCAGGTATTTCAATGGAATATGGAGCAAATGAAAGCAGTATAGCAGCGATAGATACAACCACTGTTTTCCTATCAACTGCAACCAGACCCAGGTGCTCAGAATGATATATTATAACCCCTGTTCCAAAAAATGTTGAGAGTGAACTCCATCAAGCATGCAAACGGGCGGCACATGCACCGTGATGCCGTAGGCGTGCGTGTCCCTGACGATGGCGCTTTGCTGTATTTCCTTGAATACCACCTGGGCACCAATCGAGGTAGGCAAAAGCTTGAGGCGCTGCAGCAATAGGCACCCGATGTGTGACTTGACAGGGTCGAGGCCGGCGCACAGGAGCGTGTCCAAGGGCATGACGAGCTGCTCCTTGGTGGCGCGGTCCTCGTCGTAAGTGTCCTCGACGCCGCCTGCCAAAGTGGCTACGTCGTCCAGGTCTAACACGCACGACGCGTCGCTGCCGCGAATCCCCTTGAGCATGCTCTCCATGTCGCCAGTCGCCGAAGCACACCACCACCAGGTTGTCGTGGCCGCTGGTCCATCATCGGCGACGCCGGTTTGGTGGTTGTCGAGCAGCGCCTTGTCCGAGTGGGAGGTGATGAATGCCTCGTCGGGGTCAGAGTCAAGCAGGTTCGAAGAGATATCGGCGACAGCATCACAGCCCTCGAAGAGTCTGCCACAGTTGTCGGCGACCACGGATGACGCCTCGTAGTACTGCTCGCCGTCATCGAAGCACCCGCCCCAGTTGTCGGCGATGACGACGACCCCAACGGCTGCAGTCGGGGTGGGCGGTGTGCTGGCAGATGCGTCGGAGGATTGGTGGACGCTGAGCGGTGTGGGCGGATGGTCGAGGTACGTAGAGGGCGAGAAGCGCCGGTCCCAGCGAATTTCTAGCTCGTCGAATTGCCGATTGAGCTCGTCGAGGATGAGCTTGAAATCGAGAGACATGGCATTGGCAAATTGAAGCTGAGGATCGAACGAATCTGATACCACTTGTTAGCAATTGGCTAGGCTAGAACACAAGAATTTGGTAGAGGCAGGGAAGAACAATGGAAAGACGTAGAGAAGAACAGATAGCTAGAGAAGTTTTCAGTAGAGTACGGTGGAATATAATTCTGTTACAAGATGCCCCCTTCCAACTCCTTTCTCATCTACTTAAGCTTCACGCAATGCTTTCAAGAAGTTGATCCACGCCGGCCCGATAACCATCCCATTGCTACAGCTGGGCCTTGTCGAACGTCGCAACCCATCTGGCATGTAGCTGGTCTGACACACTCTTGTCCACTGTCGTGTTCCTCTCGTGCAACCCGCGCATTAGTGCATTACTGATAGGTGCACACTGTGTTCGGGTACAGGCTACGAAGTCCACATAGGCGAGAGGGATGAATGAAGTGGCAGCGACGACCTCGATATAAATACCTGGAGCCTGGCCGGTTAGTTGCAACCACCTAGCGAAGCCTGTGATGGTTGCTGGGAGTTTGTTACAGTGGATATGGCGGATCTCAACTTCCCACGGTGAAGATGCTAGGTGAAGCAGCATTTGGGCGCCCCGCCCCATGCGACAGTGACCTCAAGAACATAGGGCCTGTTTGGTTTGTGTCTAAATGTGCCACACTTTGCCTAAGGTTAGTCGTTCGAATTGAATAACTAACCTTAGGCAGAAAAGTTAGGCAAAGTGTGGCAACTGAGGTAGTGAACCAAACATGCCTATAGTATGCGGTAGTGGCGTAGGTATGAGGGGCTGGCAAGCGAGCCCGTGCTGTCAGAGAAACCAGAAAAAAAGAAAATTGAACTTGGTGACCAATTGGGTTGAGCGTGTGCGAGAGCGAATTGGGCCAAGGGAATGATTTTGGGTTAACTGGTTGGTTTTCTCTTTTTTTTCCTTTTTGTTTTTCATTCCCTTTTCTATTTTCTTTCATTTTGAAATCAAATTCAAATGCAATTTTGGATTTCAAATTTATTTAGAATGCACAGTACAAAAACCCCAACATGCTAATGCAACATTTTATTTATTTAATTGTTTTATCCTTTGACTAATATTGTTATATAGTCCATGAATAATTGATTCACCCATATGGATAATTGAGATGTCTAGTTAATTTTGGATTCAAGTTCTAGTTTCCAAGACTTAAGTATAGCTTTCAATAACTGAATTTTAATACTACTATTTATTTATTTTAATAGAATAATCTCACATCTAATAAAGTTTTTTATTAAAAGAATTTCTAACCCAAAATCTTTTGAAGGACTTTCCTAATCTCCAAGAACATATTTTAGGGTGTTACAAATTCTACCCTCTTAAAATAATCTCGTCCTCAAGATTAGTGCCAAAGGGAAGCAAAAGGTTTTGTTTGCAATTTCAATTTTAATTAGTTCAAACTCAAAAGTTTTTGTCCTTCACATTGATTATTGGTGATTAGCAAAGCATGGACATCTTTTATGTCTAACCATCTATTAGGTAGGATGAGTCATGGTTAGAGAAAGGGTAAGTTAAGGTATGAAAGATTATAGCAAGGAAGGACTCCATCCCGGATGGTGGATTCTGTCTCATTAAAAAATCTGGCGTGACTTCAATTCTTCGTTGACGAGGTTGATCTTCTTATCTTGGGTCTTGATGTTGTCATCCGAGTTAGGGACACATACATAAGACAAAATTGTAGGTAAACCAAATAGCTTTGTAGGTAGAGCAGATGGCTTAGTAGGTGGCTTAAGCTATGATGAGAATAGGTAGAATCAAGTTTAGTTTTTTTGCTTTTAGGTTGGGCTAGATAGGTTATACAAACCACCTATGTAGGTTAGGTTGTTGTTAATGGTGAATTGGTGTAAGGCACCAATTTACGTTAAACTTGTTTATTGGAGTAGGGTATAACCTATTTCACCAGTATTAACCAACTTGTTAGGTAACTAACATTAGATTTAGATCGTATCAGATTAGATGAAATTTAGATTAGATTGGTATGACTAGATTAGTCTAGGTAAGTTCTAGTTAATTTGGATTAGATCATGGTTGTTACACTAGGGTGGGATAAGTATGCTTATTAGGATAAGATGAATCTTTTTAGGTTAAGATAGATCTATTAAGCTAGATATATGTTTTAATGGGGCATAATCTAAGTTGTGTAGTTATCTTATATATTATATTTTGTATGCATGTATGTGTAACACCCTAAAGTTCAATCTTATGAAAATAAGGAAAATTCCCCAAAAGTTTTAAATCAAAACACCTTTCTTTAAGAATATTCATACTTTCGAAGTTACTGCTCCCAAAATGAATATACATTTTTAAGACTAAAATAAAAGATACTTAGATAAACTAAATTATCCTTGGATTGAATTATATAGAAGAATTATGATTAAGCTATTTCTTAATATATAATCTACAATATAAATTATATTTCCCTAAAATTCATAAGGTGTGAACTATTATCTATTTCATGATTGGAATCATGTATAAAAGAACTAAAATAAAACAAATATATAAAATATATTTGTGCATTCATGCTCGAGATTTTGAGTTGTGCATATAAATTCTAATTGAGACCTTGACCTCAGCTTTGAATTTTAAAATCTAAAACTAAAACAAAACGGAAATTTCAAATGAAAATAGAGAAAGCAAAAAAATAAAAGTGGAGAAGCTACCTGGGCCGAAATCTCCAGGCCTTGGCCCAAGTAACACATGTGCGCTGCCCAACAACTCCACCCGGCGCCGACAGGTGGGCCGGGGGCGTCAGCCGCTCTCCCGCGTCCGCGTAATCGCTCCTCTAGCGCTGGTGGATGGGCCCCGCTCGCCAGTCTCCCAACCGCACAACCCGTGCCTACCTGTGCGCGATGGATCACTGCCATGTGTGCCCGCCTGGTCGGGTGCACGCACTGTATCCTTCCTACCCAGTACTCGCGCTGATGCGTGGGGCCTCCGCGTCAGTGACCCTGTCCCTCACCGGTTCACGCGCTCAACTAAGCCTCTGCGTATTCGGGCCCACTCGTAATTCCATCACCACACAACTAGCGTAGTACTTCTCCACAGGGGGCGCGAAGCAGCCGCGTGCGAGCCTAACTAAATCGCCGGAGATCTTGCGATGTTGTTGTGATCCTGAATCAACCTGAAGCCGATCTTCTGCAGGGGCTATAAAGCTGAAACCTAGGTGCCCCTCCTCCCATCCGCATCTCTCTACGATACCAGTTGCCATCGGAAGGGAAGATGGGGGTCGCCGGCAGTGAAATCCACCAACGGCGTCGGATTAGCCATGTTTGGTGACCTAGGTGCTACACAAAACCTCGATGGTCACAACCGTGGTGTCGCCTGGGCGGATTCTGCTCCGGATCGCCTAGAATTTCTCATCGGAGCAACCTCTCCACCATAGTTCCGCCTAAAACCGTGGCTAGCGCCGCTCGGGCATCAATGTTCGGTAAGGATGCTTTCCCCTGCTTCGCTTTTAGCCGTGCAATGTTTAGGTGCGTTCGAGGTTGAGTTCGGTCACCGGTAGGCTGGGCGGTGTCATCCAGTGAGCTTCGGGGGGCGGAGCCCTGCCTCGCTGCCGTGCGCAAGCTGCCGAGGGTGAAGGAGGGAAAGTTTGAGCCGCTGATTGGCCATTTGATGGCCCAGATTTGATCGGATAGAACTGCTTGGACCAGAGTAGGCGAACCGTCGATCGGAGATTGTCACACCTTGATTTAAGGGATAAAGCCGAGTGCATCTCATTTGTGCGCCAAGGAAAAACAACACACATAATAACAGAGTGCATAGAGATAAATGTCATAAATATCATGAATGTACTTATTACATAGCGGAAGTCTTACAAAATAAATGATAAATATAAAACGAACTAAATCTTATTTCCCTAGTGCCACAAAGCTAACTGGGAGACGCCACCTAGATTAAGTCGAACTCCTCGCTGGGCGGCTCCTCTTGATCCACCTGTTTATTTCCTCGTATTACATAATTAAAACCAAAGGATTGACTATCTTTCTATTTACCTTATCCTTGATTACCTTTTGGGTTATTGTGGTTAGCTTTATGCTAGCGCTCTACTTTAATCAATGAATATGATGAGAATATTTATGATACACTAATGATATCTTGATTATGATGATGAGCTTGTGTTATTTTTGGGGACTCCGGCTGTTTCCCGAGTACCTCAACGTAAGGACCTGTTCGTTGGATGACCACCTGGGAAAACAATACAACCATGAGGGTGGAATGGGACACACTTAGCTAATTAATTAAATGAACTGAGGTGTAGTTCGCTTCACCGTCGTCTCGTTAATGGGGCTCGGTGTACGCGGCTCGCTCTGCCGAGGGTGGTTTGCCCCTTGGGGAGGAGTGCGGTGCATTTAGGAAACCTAACGGGCGGCTATACCTTTGGGGAATCTTTGTAAAGGCTACGTAGTGATACCCTACCAGATCACCTAGGTAGTGTGATCAATGGGGAGTAGCGCTCCTCGGGTAGAAAGGGAATCACGGCTCAAGGGTAAAGTGTGCAACCTCTACAGAGGAAAGAAACTAATATATTAGCGGTGCTCACGGTTATGAGCGGCCTTGGGAGCTCCTTTGATTAGAGATATAGATGATTTGAGACACAATGGTTCTATTGATGGTTTTGGTTACAATGATGATAATTATATTCCTCAATGAGGAAATGATTCACGGGTTGGTTATTGCTAAAACTTGGCTTCTACTAGTAATAAATATCTGACGAACTAAAAGCAACTGCTTTGAGCCTAACCCCACATAAAGCTAGTCCACCTCAGCCAAACGAGACATTTGCTGAGTACGTTGATGTGTACTCACCCTTGCTTTCACAAAACACTAGGTTGCCTTTGGTGCTATCTATGCTCAGGTAAACAAGAAGAAGGCGTTGAGGCGGATCTCCGGGAGTTCCAGGGCGTCAATGAGTTCGAGGATTAGGCTAGCGACCTCCCCAGTCAGCTGCATGTGGTGGGTTCGTTTACGATGGCTACGTTTATATTATGTGCACTTTGATTTATATTATATAAATGACCCTAGTATTTAATATTATTACTTACTCTTTATTGCTATTCGAAGCATTATGCTATGATGAGTCATTTATGTAATCGCTATGTATGTGAATTTCTGATCCTAGCACGTACATGGTTCGCATTCGGTTTACCTTCCAAAACCGGGTGACATAAGTGGTATCAAAGCCTTGCTAACTGTAGGACCGCTAGCCTAGAGTAGCAATGGCCGTTTAAGGACTTATTGACTATTACTTCACCTCATCCTTGATGTTTTCAAAATATTAGCCACATCGGCTAATTCTATGTTATGCTTCTATATATCACCTTGCTTATTGTATTTTATTCTAGTATTGTCTATGCTTTACTTATTCATTCTATTAGATCTAATCTCACTCTTGTGCTTGCGACATCTTTGTAGATGCCCCCTGACCATAGCCTTTTGTCTTTTGAGATTCCTTCCTCTTCCATCATTAAAATTATACCATTTGACCACCACTATTCCCCTGGTATTGACATGCTCGTACCCCTAGATTCCTCAATACTCTTGTTTCAAATACTTACCTCAAAAAACCCTGCTAGCTATTTAAACATTTCAATTTATATGACCATGACCTTTCTGTCTTTTGAGACCCTTTCCTATTCTATTGATCAAGTCGCTATCATTCGACAATTTCTAATCTCTTGGTCTTGGTATGCTCATCTCCTTGGAATCTTGCATACTCTCGTTTTTTATGCTTACCTTTATATCCCAATGTCAGTTTAAGACATTTTAGTTTACATGTCCTTGACCACTCCTGTTTCTCGATGATCCATGAGCAATCACTTTGTTTTGCACATCCTTGGTGACCTCATTGTTTCCTTGTAACTTCCCTTGGTAATGAATTTTTACTTCAACCCTCCTGTTGGAATCTTACCCTTGATTGTTTTCTCCACTTCGCCACTTTGCCACTTCGCGAGGCTTGCCTTAATTCTATCCTTGGTTATGTTTTTCACGATTATCATCTTTACCCTTGTCACCTTTATATCTTCCCTTGATGCTTATATTATACATGTGCTCTAAAACCTTCCCTCTTCCCTCTCAATCTTAGAGTTGTATTGTACATATTCTCTCTTGGTCGTATCTTCTTCCTCGTCGCTTGCGAGTTTTAACGCCATCCTTTGTTGTGCTTCTGTTTAGTGTTGCCTTTACCTTTCCCATCCCTCGACCATACCTTGGTGATTACGTTATGTCTGTTATCTAAAATCTCTAATCTCCTATCCCAATTTGATAGCGATGTTTTACTTATCTTACCCTTGGCAATATCCTCTTCTTTACTGCGTGTAAGCTTTGACATAACTCCATTCTTTGTTGTACTTATACCTCTAGCTCTTCTATACCTTCATCTTTTCTCTTATACCCTTGTCCGTTGTCGCCTTTGACCCTTGTGATATTTATGTCTTCTACATAAATGCTTAACTTGAACTTGTCCTTTAAAAGCCTCCCCTTTCTTTCAACCTAGTTTGAGAGTTGTGAGTTACCTATCTCTTCCTTGGTTTCTTTTCCCTCTTTGTCGCCTTACAAGTTTTGTCTTAATTCTATCCTTTGATGTGTTTTTATTTGCTATCACCATTACCTTGTCATCCATTGATCTTGCCTTGATAGTTATTGTTGGGGCGAAGGCGAAGACGCCACCCTTCGCTCGATGCCTTCGTCGATCTCACCAAACCAACGGAGGCTAAACAGTCTACAGTTTCCACCCTTCGTCCAATACGCTGCAAGACGAAGGCCTACGACGAGGTCGCTCCGTCTCGCGGCCTCGTCCAACGCGAAGGCCCACGTAGAATTCGGCCCATTGTAACAGGCCCCGCGCGGCTGAGCGCATTACGGGCCCGGTTTGTGAAGGCTTTTCTGTAATGAAAGTTTGTAACCCTGCTTTATGGGAATATTCCGCGGATGACCTAGGCGCCTGAGGGCACATGCGTCCTTAATCCATGACGCTGGGCACTCAGGCACCTATAAATACCCCCACACAGTGCCCTTGAGAGGCTAGATTAACAGAGCAATTGCCTTCTTGAGCAAAAACCTTGTCCGCATTACTTTCACTCCCCCGTTGGATCACCTTGCTCGGGAGAGTAAGTTCCAACATTTGGTGCCCACCATTCGTGCTACAAAAAACCACCCGCGATGGCACCCAAGAGAGCTAGCTCGAAGGCAGCCCCATCCGTTGACAAAGCTGCGAAGGCAGCATTGCTGGCCGAGAAAAAGGGCAAGGCCCTTGTCGACACCACCCACCAAGAATACTGCGAAGACGACACACTCAGCAAGAGGCAGCGCAATGAACAACTCACACCCGAAGGCAGCCTCCGCACCTGCAGCTCCGGAGGACAATCGCAACCTCCCCCAGGCTTCGCTCCACCGGAGGGCGCGGACGCCACCGAGGACGGCGAAGTCATCGGCGTTTCAGCAGAGGAACAACTACAGCTGCGTGCCTTGTGCATCAAGAACCGCAACCTCCAGAAGCAAAAAGAGATCCTCGAGGCCAAGCGCCAACGTGTGTCTGCGCAAGCCAAGGTGCGCCAGATGATACGTGATGAAGAGCAAAAGGCTCAGGAGCTTGAGCAAGAGATCGCGCTCATGCAGCGCGAAGGCCAACTCGGTCTGCAACACGGCCCACCCCTCCAACAGTGCGCGCAAATCGAAGACCTATTCATCCCTCAGCGTGGACAAGCCATCCCGCACACCGCAGCATTCCAAGGTGTCAACTACCTTGACGAGCGGAGTCTCCTGGTGCCACACCTGCAAGTGTCACCATGGCCCGCCAACTTCAGGGCAGGGACCTATCCCAAGTACAACGGCAGCACTGACCTAGCACAGTACATCATGAGCTATCAGGTCGCTGTTGCATCATCCGGAGGGGATGACGCCACGATGGCCAAGTCATTCATCATCGCCCTCGAAGGCCCGACCCTCACCTGGTACACCAGGTTGCCCCCGTTGTCCATTGACTCCTGGAGAAGTCTCTAGGACAAATTCCTGCTCAACTTCCAAGGGTACCGCCCAGACACCGATGCCTTGGCTGAACTTTCACTCTGCAAGCAGCTGGAAAGAGAAACTCTGCGGGAGTACTACCGCAAGTTTCTGACCCTCAAGTCACAACTGCCCTCGGTCGATGACCAAATCGCCATTCATTACGCCATCAGTGGCCTTCGGGCTGGCGTCCTTTACAGCCACTGCATCAGGGATCCGCCCAGGAACCTCCAGGAGCTGTATCAGCTATTCGCAAAATACGCCAGATCCGAAGAGCTCCACCAGCGCAAAGTCGAGTCTCAGAGGAAACCTAAAGACCCTCCGCAGTCCAGCCGTACGTGGACGAGGCCTTCGCAGGCAGACTCCGGTTGGGACGACCGCAATCAGCAGCAGGTACACAACATCGCCAACTAGCACCCCGCTAGCGAGGCCCCTCGCCGCCAGGAGTATCCCCCCCAGGGCCGTAGAAACGGAACTCGTGGTCGGGGCCGGGGACGTGCGCAGCAGCCGCGCAGATTTTACTGCGTGTTCTACGGCGAAGACTGCGTGCACCCTACAAGAGACTGCCCAGAGACGAAGGCCACCAGAGACAGGATGGCACGGGCACAACCAGCCGACAACCCTAGGGTTGTCGCGCACACATATCAACAACCCCCTCCGCCATACAACCACGGCCCCGCTCCGCATCCACCGCACCACGCATACCAACACCACCAGGAGGTACAAATCGTACCTCCCCCACCCCCACCTCCACACTCGCAACAGCAAAACATCCACCACCCCAACCACCCCAAGCCCCAAAGCAAGAAGACTTCACCGATCAGCCATATCGCGGAGTCATTCACATGATCACTGGGGGTTCCAGCGTCGACTTCGACACGAAGCGACAGAAGAGGGACCATTACTGCAGCATCAACCACGTCGCCGTCACCGGTCCAGTCGTGCAGACAAAGTGGTCCCATGTGCCATTGACCTTCGACGCCCGAGATGTCAATCTGCGCAGCACACCCCACATCGACGCCATGATTATCAACTGCAGCGTGGCAGGCTGGGACCTGCACAAAGTCTTAGTCGACAATGGCAGCCAGGCGGATATCATTTTCCTCCATGCCTTCGACCGCATGGGCATAAGCCACAGCCTGCTCAAGCCTTTGGACAACCCACTGTATGGCTTCGGCAGCAAGGGCACCTTTCCTGTCGGCAAAATAGAGCTACCCCTATCCTTCGGTGTAGCACCCAATGCACGAAGTGAGCAAGTCACGTTCGACATCGTCGACATGGTGTACCCGTACAACGCCATAATGGGTCGGGGCTCCATCAACAAGTTTGAGGCAGCCATTCACGGACTTCACCTGTGCATGAAGATCCAGGTCCGCAAGGCGCCATCACAGTTTACGGCAACCAGCAGGTCGCACGCAACATAGAAAGAGACTTCGTTCCCGGACAAAGGAACGTACACTGCCTCACGGCCCAGCGCGAGGTCCCCGAGTCTGCCAGCCCAACCGCCAAAGAACATGACAAAGCACAGCTGCAGAGCAACGACGGGACCAAGACTGTTCCCCTCGACCAGGCAACGCCCAATCAAACGGTCACCATCAGCGAAGACCTCACTTCGCACGACGAGGAGAGACTCCTCTGCTGCCTGTCCAAAAATAAAGACGTCTTCGCCTGGTCCGCCCTCGACCTGATCGGAGTCAGTAGCTCCATCATCGAGCACAGCTTGGGAATCGACCCTTCGGTGAGGCCGAAGAAACAGCGGCTGCGCAAGATGTCTGATGAGAAAACAGAAGCCGCCAAGGCCAAGGCACATCGCCTGCTTGAGGCCAAATTTATCGAGCCAATCGCCTACCCTACATGGCTCGCCAATGTAGTGATGGTGCAGAAGAAGAGCGGCAAATGTCGGATGTGCATTGATTTCACCAGTCTCAACAAGGCCTGCCCCAAGGACAACTTCCCGCTGCCTCGGATCGACAAAATCGTCGATAGTGCGGCCGGGTGCGAAGTCATGTCACTCCTTGATTGCTTCTCCGGCTACCATCAAATATATATGAAGGAGGAAGACAAGGCAAGCACCAGTTTCATAACACCCTTCGGCACGTATTGCTTCATCAGAATGTCGGAGGGACTTAAGAACGCCGGGTCCACATTCTCTCGACTCACCAAAACGGTGCTCGAGAGCCATGTCGGCAGAAACATATTTACGTATGTGGACGACATCGTCGTCGCCAGCAGAAGCAAGGAGGACCATCTGGCTGACCTCACTGAAACGTTTGCGAACATGCGGGACGCACGACTTCGCCTAAACCCCGAAAAGTGCGTCTTCGGCGTTCGCCAGGGGAAAATATTGGGCTACCTGGTATCGCACCGCGGAATCGAAGCCAATCCAACCAAAATCCAGGCCATCATCAACATGACGCCCCCGCAGTCAGCCAGAGACGTCCAACGATTGACAGGCAGATTGGCCGCCCTCAATAGATTCATCTCCAAATCCGCAGAGCAAAGCCTCCCTTTCCTCAAAACACTTCGCGGCGCAAAAGACTTCGCATGGGGACCAGAGCAGGCGACGGCCTTCACTTCATTAAAGCAGTACCTGTCAGAGTTGGCGATTCTCACAAGCCCCGACCCCTCGCTACCCCTGTTGCTCTACATCGCAGCTTCGCCGCATGCGGTCAGCGCAGCACTGGTTCAAGAGCAGAACAGAGAGGGCACGATCAGGCAGTGTCTAGTTTATTACGTCTCCGAAGTACTCACGACATCAAAATGCAATATGACGGAACTGGAAAAAATCGCCTACGCAGTTGTTATGGCTTTGGGCAAGTTGCGCCATTATTTTGAAGCGTTCAAGGTCCGGGTCACCTCAGATAAGGGACTCGGCGAATTATTTAGAAACCCGGAGGCATCACTCTGGATTGCCAAATGGGCAGCCGAACTCTCCGGCTACCACATTACATTCGAACCCAGGACAGCCATCAAGTCACAAGTCCTGGCAGACTTCGTCGTCGACTGGACTGGGCCAGTAACACAGCCGGAGCCGTCCGCAGAAAAGGTGTGGACAATCCATTGCGACGGCGCATGGTGCCATGCGGGGGTAGGCGCCGCTGCAGTCATTACTTCACCCACAGGGGTCAAGCACAGATACGCAGCATGCCTCAGCTTTGCTTTGGAGTCTGACAGATGCACCAACAATATAGCAGAATACGAAGCTGTCATCCTTGGCCTTCGCAAGCTAAGGGCACTTGGTGTCACCACGTGCATCATCAGAACAGACTCTAAGGTAGTCGCCGGCAGTTCGAGAAAGACTACGCAGCGAAGGACCCCGCACTTATGCAGTACCTCGCGGCTATCCGCAGCCTCGAAAGACAATTCAAAGGTTTTACCTTACAGCATGTGGACCGTGCCAAGAATGAGGAGGCCGACGCATTGGCTAAGGCAGCCGCCAGAGGCAAGGCCCTGCCCTCCGACGTCTTCTACCATGTCATCGGCACGCCAGCCGTCCGTAGCCCAGAGGGGCTCCAAATAACCAATGACAGCGAGGGCCACCGCATAGTCAACCTCATCATGACCGAAGACTGGCGGGCACCAATAACCCTGTTCCTGCAGGGGTACTATCATCCAACCGATATCAATGAGGCCAAGCGCCTCAAACATCGAAGCCGGGACTTCGCACTAATCGAAGGTCAGCTTTACAAGAAGGGGGTCAGTCAACCCATGCTTAAATGTGTCACCGAGACCGAAGGCGTCCAAATCCTGCGCGAAGTCCACAGCGGGACTTGCGGCTCTCACGCAGGGCCTAGGGCCCTAGCCGCAAAGGTGATCCGTCGTGGTTTCTACTGGCCCACCATGATCTGCGCCGCAAATCGGGTCACAAGGTCCTGTGAAGCCTGCCAGAAGTTTTCTCCATGCTTGGGAAGCCCTTCGCAATTCACAAAGCTAATCGCCCACACGTGGCCTCTTCAGCGCTGGGGCCTGGACATTGTCGGGCCCCTACCCACGGCCCAGGGGAACCTCAAGTTCACCTTCATCGCCGTCGAGTATTTTACCAAATGGATCGAGCCGAGGGCTGTATCCACGATAACATCGAAGACTGCCCAGAAGTTCTTCTAGCAAAACATTGCTTGCCGCTTCGGAGTCCCGTTCGAGCTCACAGTTGACAATGGCAAGCAATTTGATAGCCAAGATTTCAAGGATTTCTGCTTCTCCATTGGCACCAAGCTTGCCTTCGCCTCAGTGTACCACCCGCAATCCAACGGAGTCATGGAACGCGCCAATGGTAAAATTTTCACAGCCGTCAAGAAAATGCTCCTCGACGACAAGAAAGGCAAGTGGGCCGACCTGTTACCTGAAGCGGTCTGGGCGCTGAACACGACTGAGTGCAGGGCGACTGGGTTCACCCTTTCCGCCTTCTATATGGATCTGAGGCCATGAACCCGCAAGAAATAAAACATGGGTCACCACGCACAGTCGCGTCCGCCGTCCCCGACGTAGATGAGCCTACTTCGAAGGACCTCATCGACGGAGACCGCGTCTTCGCCCTACAGGCTCTAAACAAATACCAAGCTCAAACAAAAGCATGGCGCGACCACACAGTCATCCCAAGGGAATTCAGCGAAGGAGACCTCGTACTCATCCGGACAGCTCGAACAGAGTCCTAGGGCAAGCTAGAGCCAAAGTGGAAGGGCCCTTTCATCGTCAAGACGAAGGCGTCCCCCAGCGCGTACAGGCTGTGATACCCGGTTTGCAAATAAGAGAAGTTGGGGGTTGTTCTTTTTGTTTTTTTTCCTCATCCAGTTGTTGTTTTGGGGGATTTGGAATTTTGTGAACAACATTCGCAACTAGGGCAGTAGAATTTATTTGGTTTGACATTTGCGTTGCGGTCGGGAGCTGTCGCGTGGGATAGTTGGGCCGCAATTGGTGTTTCGGCCCATTAGCCCTCCCAAACCCTAGCCGCCACCCTCCTAACTACCCCCCCATGTGCAGCCGCCCCCCACTCCTCCTTTCCCCTTGGCCGCCGCCCCCCTGCCCACCTCCTCCTCTCTCCATTGTTGCAGCCACCAAAACCCTAGCCGCCCCCCCAATCCCCTCCTCCCTAGGTGCTACTCCGTGCCGCTCGGATCATCGTCTCTTGGTGCGAATCTCCAATCATTTTGGTGGAGGGAAGAAGGGAGGAAGGAAAAGGGGAGAACCCAAGGTGATTTTTCTTTTGTGTTCATCCCTTGTTCATTTGCGCTGCGATTCAATGGATTAGATGTTGCGTTTGCGATTAGATAGAGGGGGGCTGTCAAGAATTTTGCGTGGTGGATGAACAGCGGTAGTTCCAGCAGTTTTTACGTTTTTTTCGTGAAGATTTAATGGGGATCAATTTGGGAATCTTGTAGAACTTTGTTTTATCTTTCCAACGAGTATTTATGCGCTCAATTTAGAGTTATAAATTAAAAGTTATCATCGTTTGAATCCGGGTATGTGGCTGTCCAGAAAACAGATTTTTCAGAGTGATGAACAGCAGCAGTGTTAGCAGTTTCTGGGGATTTTTAGGGAGCAATTAGTGTTAATCAGTATGATAATCTTGTAGAACTTTGTTTTATCTTTCCAACGAGTATTTATGCGCTCAATTTGGAGTTATAAATTAAAAGTTATCATCGTTTGAATCCGGGTATGTGGCTGTCCAGAAAACAGATTTTTCAGAGTGATGAACAGCAGCAGTGTTAGCAGTTTCTGGGGATGTTTCGGGAGTAATTAGTGTTAATCAGTATGAGAATCATGTAGGGCTTTTTCTTATCTTTCCAACAAGTACTTATGCGCTCAAATCGGAATTATATTTTAAAAGTTATCGCTGTTTGAATCCGCGTATGTCGCTGCTCAAATCAGAAAAAAAACAGATTGCAGAGTTTATTTTGAGGGCCGTTTAGAGGTAAGTAGATGTTAGAATTCAATCATGAGTTGTATACAAAACTTGTGGGGAATTTTATGTAGTTGTCTCTGAAGTTTTTGTTTATCATCACTGCTGTCCTAAATTTTAAGTTATGGAATTGTTAAGCAGCGCCGCTGCAGTTTGGTTAGTGAGGGGAGAATTGTTACCACGGCGGGGTTTGAGATTGCGCGTAGGTGCGGTGTTGTCTTTGAGTTTTTTTATGAGAATTTGGTGCACTAAGTTGGGTGCCAAAAACAGGTGGTGGACTTCCGGATCGTTCTTAGGGATTTTGCCCGAACTTCGGTAAAGGCAAGTAAAACAGTGATGGTTATTTCGTCTTTTGATTGAAGAGTCTTATACTTGATTATGTTTGTACTATTAGTGTTCGTATCCATATTCCTAATTGGGTACCATCGTTTGAAATTATTCATGTTTTATTGATTATACATGTGGAGGGTGTGGTTTGATCATGTTACCCATGTGGTTATTGATGTGAAATGGGTGGAAGTATATGTCTAGCACATTTTATTTGGGAAGAACTCATGTTGTTGACATGCATAATGCATTCATCATCCATTGCATTGAAGTTTCGTCGCGATCTTATGGTCCGACCGTACCGGTACAATGAGCATCATATGTTTCCCGAGAAGGGGTATGATGCAGCTTCATATCCTTAGAGGTATGAAGGCAGAAGTCATATTGCATCTGTAGCCATGTGCATTCATGGGTGAAGTGTGGAACCTATTTTGGTGATGTGGATAAGGTGGATCTTTACTTTGTAATTCATCTTGGCATTGAGTAATTGATTACTTGCTTACTTGCTGCAAATTAATATTTAAGAAATAAGTTGGGAACCATGTGGTTGCTTATGCACGGTTGGCTTGCATTGTCCAACTGTTGTTTGTTTTTTTACTTGCTGAGATGTGTCATCTCACTCTTGCATTGTCTGATGCAGGCACCTGATCTTTGCTTTGGGAAAGAAGGGATGTAGCAGCACGGCCACCACACTTTTAAATAAAGGAATAACTGATTAATAATGATGTTAAACAGGAAGGGTCAAGTCTAGGGAATTATTACATTCTAATCTTTCATGGTAGTTGTACTGTTTAGTTTGGTGGGCTGAGTTGTCTATCTTTTGTCTGGTCATGAATGTTCTTTTCTACCGTTGCATTTTGATTATACTATGTCAATTATCTTTCTTTTATATCCTGTATAAACTATATGCTTCCCTTGTTATGCTACTTTCAAGGGAGGTGCTGCCGGATTTTGCAATACTCTCTTTCTCTATGTGTAGCATAAGTTTTGTAGAAAGGTTTTTTTGGTATCATCCATTGTGTGGGATCAGTGGGGTGTTACAGTTGGTATCAGAGGTATAGGCTGTAGGTCCTAGCAAGTGGAGTAGTAATAAATTGACACACTGCACATGTAGGATGGGTTTTCGGTCTTGCTATTGTTATGATTATGTTATTCTCTGTGCTAGTTTGACATTATCTAGAGAGATGCTATGCTTATCTCATATACTTATTATTCTCATCCCTGTGGCTACAGCTATGCCGCCTCGTAGAGCTCGGGGTAGTCCGCAAGCTCCTAGTGGGGACTCGATGAGTCCGGCGGCAATGTTAGCCGCGATGCAGGCCATGCAGCAGGAGTTGGCCCTTCTGAGGCAAGCCATTCCTGTCGCCCCTGCAGGTGCTGCTCAGGGTGCTGGAGGTGGAGAAGTGCCCGGGGGCGCTGTCCCTGCGGGTGCTGTTCCTGGTGGCGGGGCCGAGGTGCCTCTTCCAGTCAGTGGTCTTTCTCTGATGCAGTGGATGGGCATGAAGTTGGATTCTTTTGATGGCAGTGGTACTCTGGTCGAGGCGGCAGATTGGCTGACTTATGTGGAGGATAAGATGAATGTCTTCGAGATTGCTTATGGAGATCGGGTTCGCTTTGGCACTCAGCTGCTGAAGGGTGAGGCGCAGATTTGGTGGAGAGGCGTGCAGGCAGCGCACTCCTCCTCACCAGGAGTCCTATCATGGGATGTTTTCATCAGGCAGTTCGAAAGGAGATTCTACCCGGTCACCTTTCTGGAGAAAATGAAGATTGACTTGCAGTCCTACAAGCAGGAGAAGAAGTCTGTCACAGAGTATGAGGTGGGCTTCAACAAAATGGTCCGCTTTGTCCCTCATGTGGCTTATAATGAGATGGAGAAGGCGAGCCAATTCCGTTAGGGTCTGAAGCCTTCTATCAGGCATGCTCTGGGGGCCTTTCCGTTGGTGGACTTCCGTACCACAGTGGAGCAGGCGCTGGGTGTGGAGATGCAACACCAGTACACCATGGAGTCGCAGAAGTCTTCGGGTGTTGATCAACCTCGTAGCCAGGACACGAGGAGGGACAGCACTGGAGGTCCAGCTCACAAGAGGGGCAAGTCTCAGCATCAGCGCCATCATCCTTACCGTGGCAAATCTTCTGACTCAGGTACTTCAGGAGGAAGTACTCAGAGGTTTCGGGCTGTTCCTAAGCCCGGGTTGGGGCTGGTGTGTTTTCGCTGTGGAGATGCGCATCGCCGTGCAGAGTGCCAGTGGAGTGGCAGGTGTTCTATCTGCAGTCAGGACCACAAGGATGTGGTGTGTAGGAGGAATCCCAATGGGAAGCTCAGATGGGAGCCGATAGCTTCCTCCTCTTCTCAGGGCACTATCAATATGATGTCAAGTGCTGAGCAGCAGTTTTCAGTTCCTCTTCCTCCACAGCAGCTTTATGTGCCTGGGACTTCTCAGTTCGTGCCGATGCAAGGTTTTCCGCAGTATCAGGTTGTGCCTACTCCTGCGCCGTCTACCCCTGTGCTGTCTCAGTTTGGAGCTCCGCGCCAGCCTCCTCCGGTGGCTCAGTGGGGTTCTTCTGTTAATTTCACTCCGGGAGCTTCCTCTTCTGCGGGTATTTCTGGAGCTTATGTGCTACCCGCTACGGATGGCAGGGAGCAAGGAGACGTGGTGACAGGTACGATTTCAGTTGATTCATTTGCAGCCCATGCTCTTTTTGACTCTGGCGCTAGCTATTCGTTTGTTTCGGAGGATTTTGTGTCGCGGGCTGGTCTTTCGGTGCAGAGGTTGGGTCACCCAATTTTGGTCAGTTCTGCTAATGGCTCCATTAGTAGCTGTTCAGTTTGTCAGGGGTGTTCCATCATTCTTGCTGATGAGGTTTTTTCGGCTAATCTGGTGGTGATTTCCTTGGGGGCATTCGATGTTATCTTGGGTATGGATTGGTTATCCCAGTATCGCGCGGTTATATCCTGCTTCTGGAAGACAGTGTTATTGCAGGCACCGTCGGGTAAGGAGGTGGTATTCTTGGGAAGTTCTCCGAAGTTCACATTATCCTTGTTGGCGCAATTGCTTCCTGATCGCTGGTCAAGGAAGTCAGGGATCTTTTTCTCTATGGTGGTGGAGGGCGAGGCTGCCTTGCGGGTGCAGGACATCCGGGTGGTGTGTGACTTTGCTGACGTGTTTCCAGCAGAGCTTCCAGGCATTCCTCCGGAGCGCGATGCAGCTTTTGAGATTAAGCTGATCCCGGCTACGCAGCCTATTCATAAGGCCCCGTATCGAATGGCTCCAAAGGAGCAGATTGAATTAAAGCGGCAATTGGATGATCTGCTGGCTAAGGGCTTCATTAGGCCTAGCAGGTCTCCATGGGCTTCCCCAGTATTGTTTGTTGAGAAGAAGGATAAAAGCAAGCGGCTGTGTGTGGATTATCGCGCTTTGAATCAAGTGACAATCAAGAATAAATATCCGCTTCCCCGAATTGAGGTCCTCTTTGAGCAGTTGAGGGGTGCCCAGGTGTTCTCCAAAATTGATTTGAACTCTGGTTATCATCAATTGAGGATTCGTGAGGAGGATATTGAGAAGACTGCCTTCTGCACCAGGTATGGGCATTATGAGTTCATAGTCATGTCCTTTGGCTTAACTAATGCCCCTGCTGCGTTTATGGAAGCAATGAATAGGATGCTGCATGAATTCTTGGACGATTTTGTGGTCGTATTCCTGGATGATATTTTGATTTATTCAAAGACCGAGGCTGAGCATGATCAGCATCTCCGTCTCGTTCTGGGTGCCCTAAGGAAGAATCAATTCTATGGCAAGTTGAAGAAGTGTGCCTTTTGGCTATCTGAAGTGGCTTTCCTGGGGCACGTGATTAATCAGCAGGGTATTGCGGTTGACCCCAAGAATGTTGCAGCTGTAGTGGAGTGGAAGAGACCTTCTAGTGTCTCTGAAATCCGAAGTTTCTTGGGGCTTGCTGGGTATTATCGTCGTTTCGTACCAAATTTTTCCAGCATTGCTAAGCCTTTGACTAGGCTCTTGGGGAAGGGTGTTCCCTTCGTCTGGTCCGGCGAGTGTGAGATCAGTTATCAGTCATTGAAGAGCAAGTTGGTGGACGCCCCTATCCTAGCTTTGCCTGAGAGCGGTAAGCGTTTCACAGTTTATACGGATGCTTCGCGTATTGGTCTTGGCTGTGTGCTGATGCAGGAAGGCAGGGTGATTGCTTATGGCTCAAGGCAGTTGAGGAAGCATGAGGGGAATTATCCAACTCATGATCTGGAATTGGCTGCGGTGGTTTTTGCTCTAAAGTCGTGGAGGCATTACCTTTATGGCGAGGCTTGTGACATTTTCACTGATCACAAAAGTCTCAAGTATATTTTTACTCAGAAGGAGCTGAATTTGAGGCAGCGTCGGTGGCTAGAATTGATTAAAGATTATGATTTGTCCATTCATTATCACCCAGGGAAGGCTAATGTGGTGGCGGATGCCCTTAGCAGGTCCGGGGTTCCAAAGGTGGCCTTGTCGTTGATCACTGATCTGGACCGTTTGGGGATCGCTTTGTGTTATGTCGGCACCGCTAGCGAGGAGACTCAGATGCTTATTCAATCCTCTCTTATGGAGAGAGTGCGTGCGGCTCAGCAGCAGGATCGTCTTTTGCAGGAAGCCCGAAGGAGGGTTGGTGATGGTAAACCGCGGGAGTTCACCATTGATGAGAATGATTTGGTTCGTTTCAGGGGCCGTCTTTGTGTGCCTCAGAAATCAGAGGTGAAGCTGGATATCCTGCGTGAAGCTCATAAAACGCCTTACACCGTCCATCCTGGCGAAACCAAAATGTATCGAGATTTGAAGCAAAACTTCTGGTGGAAGCGGATGAAGGTTGACATTTCTAAGTATGTGGCCGCCTGTGAAGTATGTCAGCGCGTGAAGGCCGAACATAAGCGGCCTGCAGGTTTGCTGAAGCCATTGGAAATTCCAGAGTGGAAATGGGAGCATATCACCATGGATTTTGTGGTGGGTCTACCTCGTTCCCCTCGTGGCAGGGATGCTATTTGGGTGGTAGTGGATCGCTTGACTAAGTCTGCGCATTTTATTCCCATGAAGACCACGAATTCAGCTTCAGATTTGGTTCCCTTGTATATGAAGGAAGTAGTCAGGCTTCACGGGGTACCTAAGTCTATTGTTTCTGATCGAGACTCCAAATTTGTATCCAAATTTTGGGAGAGTCTCCACAGTGCATTGGGCACCAAGCTTTCGCTTAGTGTCGCTTTTCACCCTCAGACGGATGGTCAGTCAGAGCGAACAATCCAAACCTTGGAGGATATGTTGCGTGCTTGTGTTCTGTCATGGAAGGGTAGCTGGGAGGATCATCTTGCTCTGGCAGAGTTTGCGTATAACAACAGCTACCAAGCTAGCATCAAGATGGCACCATTTGAGGCTTTGTATGGCAGGCGGTGTATCTCTCCTCTGTGCTGGGAGACTTTGGGAGAGAGATCCCTGGTTGGTCCTGATTGGGTTCAGCAAACTTCTGAAAAGGTTCGGGAAATTCGTCAGAATATTTTGGCAGCTCAGAGTCGTCAGAAGAGTTATGCTGATGTGAGGAGGCGGGATCTGGAATTTGCTGTGGGTGACCAAGTCCTTCTCAGGGTATCACCCACTAAGGGAGTTGTTCGGTTCGGTGTCTCTGGGAAGCTCAGCCCAAGATACATTGGACCGTTCACTATCTTGGCCCGAGTGGGCAGCCTGGCTTATCGCTTGCTGCTGCCGGATTCCATGGCAGGGGTACACTCGGTTTTTCATGTCTCTATGTTGAGGAAGTTCTTGCGGGATGCGGACCATCAGATTGAGATGGAACCAATTGCGGTGCAGCAGGATCTGACTCTGGAGTGCCGTCCGGTGCGTATATTGGAATTCTCGGAGCGTGTGTTGAGGAAGAGATCAATTAAGTATGCCAAGGTCTTATGGTCTAATCAGTCAGAGCGCGAGGCTACGTGGGAACTTGAGGAGTTGATGCGGCAGAAGTACCCGGAACTTTTCGTTGTGGGTAAGTGTTGTTGATTCGCTAATCTTTTCTTGTGTCATTCCGATAGAAGCGGCAGAATTCGAGGTCGAATTCTTTTTAAGAGGGGTAGAATGTGATACCCGGTTTGCAAAGAAGAGAAGTTGGGGGTTGTTCTTTTTGTTTTTTTCCTCATCCAGTTGTTGTTTTGGGGGATTTGGAATTTTGTGAACAACATTCGCAACTAGGGCAGTAGAATTTATTTGGTTTGACGTTTGCGTTGCGGTCGGGAGCTGTCGCGTGGGATAGTTGGGCCGCAATTGGTGTTTCGGCCCATTAGCCCTCCCAAACCCTAGCCGCCACCCTCCTAACTACCCCCCCATGTGCAGCCGCCCCCCCACTCCTCCTTTCCCCTTGGCCGCCCCCCCTGCCCACCTCCTCCTCTCTCCATTGTTGCAGCCACCAAAACCCTAGCCGCCCCCCCAATCCCCTCCTCCCTAGGTGCTACTCCGTGCCGCTCGGATCATCGTCTCTTGGTGCGAATCTCCAATCGTTTTGGTGGAGGGAAGAAGGGAGGAAGGAAAAGGGGAGAACCCAAGGTTATTTTTCTTTTGTGTTCATCCCTTGTTCATTTGCGCTGCGATTCAATGGATTAGATGTTGCGTTTGCGATTAGATAGAGGGGGGCTGTCCAGAATTTTGCGTGGTGGATGAACAGCGGTAGTTCCAGCAGTTTTTAGGTTTTTTTCGTGAAGATTTAATGGGGATCAATTTGGTAATCTTGTAGAACTTTGTTTTATCTTTCCAACGAGTATTTATGCGCTCAATTTAGAGTTATAAATTAAAAGTTATCATCGTTTGAATCCGGTTATGTGGCTGTCCAGAAAACAGATTTTTCAGAGTGATGAACAGCAGCAGCGTTAGCAGTTTCTGGGGATTTTTCGGGAGCAATTAGTGTTAATCAGTATGAGAATCTTGTAGAACTTTGTTTTATCTTTCCAACGAGTATTTATGCGCTCAATTTGGAGTTATAAATTAAAAGTTATCATCGTTTGAATCCGGGTATGTGGCTGTCCAGAAAACAGATTTTTCAGAGTGATGAACAGCAGCAGTGTTAGCAGTTTCTGGGGATGTTTCGGGAGTAATTAGTGTTAATCAGTATGAGAATCATGTAGGGCTTTTTCTTATCTTTCCAACAAGTACTTATGCGCTCAAATCGGAATTATATTTTAAAAGTTATCGCTGTTTGAATCCGCATATGTCGCTGCTCAAATCAGAAAAAAACAGATTGCAGGGTTTATTTTGAGGGCCGTTTAGAGGTAAGTAGATGTTAGAATTCAATCATGAGTTGTATACAAAACTTGTGGGGAATTTTATGTAGTTGTCTCTGAAGTTTTTGTTTATCATCACAGCTGTCCTAAATTTTAAGTTATGGAATTGTTAAGCAGCGCCGCTGCAGTTTGGTTAGTGAGGGGAGAATTGTTACCACGGCGGGGTTTGAGATTGCGCGTAGGTGCGGTGTTGTCTTTGAGTTTTTTTATGAGAATTTGGTGCACTAAGTTGGGTGCCAAAAACAGGTGGTGGACTTCCGGATCGTTCTTAGGGATTTTGCCCGAACTTCGGTAAAGGCAAGTAAAACAGTGATGGTTATTTCGTCTTTTGATTGAAGAGTCTTATACTTGATTATGTTTGTACTATTAGTGTTCGTATCCATATTCCTAATTGGGTACCATCGTTTGAAATTATTCATGTTTTATTGATTATACATGTGGAGGGTGTGGTTTGATCATGTTACCCATGTGGTTATTGATGTGAAATGGGTGGAAGTATATGTCTAGCACATTTTATTTGGGAAGAACTCATGTTGTTGACATGCATAATGCATTCATCATCCATTGCATTGAAGTTTCGTCGCGATCTTATGGTCCGACCGTACCGGTACAATGAGCATCATATGTTTCCCGAGAAGGGGTATGATGCAGCTTCATATCCTTAGAGGTATGAAGGCAGAAGTCATATTGCATCTGTAGCCATGTGCATTCATGGGTGAAGTGTGGAACCTATTTTGGTGATGTGGATAAGGTGGATCTTTACTTTGTAATTCATCTTGGCATTGAGTAATTGATTACTTGCTTACTTGCTGCAAATTATTATTTAAGAAAGAAGTTGGGAACCATGTGGTTGCTTATGCACGGTTGGCTTGCATTGTCCAACTGTTGTTTGTTTTTTTACTTGCTGAGATGTGTCATCTCACTCTTGCATTGTCTGATGCAGGCACCTGATCTTTGCTTTGGGAAAGAAGGGATGTAGCAGCACGGCCACCACACTTTTAAATAAAGGAATAACTGATTAATAATGATGTTAAACAGGAAGGGTCAAGTCTAGGGAATTATTACATTCTAATCTTTCATGGTAGTTGTACTGTTTAGTTTGGTGGGCTGAGTTGTCTATCTTTTGTCTGGTCATGAATGTTCTTTTCTACCGTTGCATTTTGATTATACTATGTCAATTATCTTTCTTTTATATCCTGTATAAACTATATGCTTCCCTTGTTATGCTACTTTCAAGGGAGGTGCTGCCGGATTTTGCAATACTCTCTTTCTCTATGTGTAGCATAAGTTTTGTAGAAAGGTTTTTTTGGTATCATCCATTGTGTGGGATCAGTGGGGTGTTACACAGGCTCACAACGCCATCCGGCGAAGACCTAGAGCACTCTTGGAACATTGACAATCTCCGCAAATTTTTTGTTTGACTCCTCAGGGCCAGCTCGCCCTTGTAATTCGCAAAACAGCTTTATTCCGGCCCGCACTCTTTTCCTCCCGGGGGGGGGGTGAGGTTTTTGATGAGGCGGAGCCATGTAATATACACGCAAAAAATCCCCCACAAAAATTACGTCAAAAAAGACCGCATCGACGGTCTTCGGTATTCGACCACAACAAAGTCACCGCGAGGGGCAGCGCTGGCTACCCTCGCGTGCGACACTCCGCGCAAAAGTCGCCTTAGGGTGCAGCCGGACTAGCACATCGAGTGCGCAAAACCGAGGTCTTCTTCATAAATCCAAGCAAAAGTCGCCCAAGGGTGCAGCCGGACTAGCACAACAAGTGCGCAAAATCGAAGTCTACCCCAAAAGACTATCCGTGCAAAAGTCGCCTAAGGGTGCAGCCGGATTAGCACAACAAGTGCGCAAAACTAAGGTCTTCCCCAAAAGACTATCCGTGCAAAAGTCGTCTAAGGGTGCAGCTGGACTAGCACAAGGGCGCAAAACCAAGGACTTCCCCAAAAAGACTATCCGTGCAAAAGTCGCCTAAGGATGCAGCCGGACTAGCACAACAAGTGCTCAAATTCGAAGTCTCCCTCAAAAGCAGGTGCAGCCGGACCGACATAACAAACACGCTAGATCAAGTGCACAAGTCCCCCACGGGCACCGCCAGATCAGCAAATGCACACAGCCTCATCATACAAATCATCATACCAATTAAAGTTACACACATACAGCAAGGGCATCACACCTTACATTGGTTCAACCTTCGGGATGATACCCATCTCCCAGTAGTTAAACAACATTATCCTTAGCTCCTCACCCTCAAAGAGACTTCGCAACTCCCCCTCACCTACACTCGCCCCAGCTGGCGAGGACAACAATTCCCGCTTGCCAGCCCTATCCACACGAAGACGCCCACCCTCCACCTCACTCACTCTACGCTTCGCCACCGCCCTTCGCCGCCTACGCCCAGCACTCGGACCAGGAAAAACTTCAGCATCCATCACACGCGGAGAAGCCTCCGCCGCAGCTACATCCAAGGCCGCAAAATAATCCAAGTCCTCATCCGAAGACTCTTCAGTCCACACAACCGAACCCCCAGAATCATCAGACTCAAAAAACTTAGACACAGAATCATCCGATTCATTTTTAGCAACCACGGTCGAAGCCGCCACAAAATTAGCAGTATCAGTAGCGGTTGCGTGCGCAGGCCCAAAATCTTGAACCTGCGCAGCAACCAAGGTTCAGTAACACATACAAAATTTACTAACTCCCCCACACCTACTAAGCCACCTGCGAAGGCCCGGCCGCCGCCATAGGATCCTCCGCTGCCAGCTTCGCCACCGCCTTCGGGGGGTCCTCCACCATCGGCGCAGGGGCTGGCAAGGAACCTTCACCGGACACAGTGGACACAGGCCCAACGGAGGCGCCCTCCACGGCTTCTGGGCGCAGGGCCGGGTCGACCTCAGCCTCGGCAGCACCGGGTTGACCTCGGCCTCGGGCCGCGCGCCATTCAGATCCCCAAGGTCTTCGACATCCTCGGCACGCGCCATCTGCAGCAACAACACACTCATTCAGCAAACCCACACGTACCCACAATCAACCACACAAAACAAAAAACAATCCTTACCTGATCTCTCGCCCGATCAGACTGCTCCCTAACCGCCTCCCGGCCACGAGGACCCCACATACGATCGAAGAGAGCCCCTGCGGAATCCTTTACCACAGGGTCTTCGACCTTAAAAATTTCGTGCTCAAAGTTTTCATCGGACTGGTCGAAGACCTCATAGTGTTTGCACCCCTCGCGGGACAGCGCATTCATGGCCCCTTCACAGGTGATGAGGGAGGCAAAGGACATGAAACCCTCCACAATGGTAGGGAGTACCAGCAGTTCCTCTTGCAACCACTCGAGGAAGCGAAGGCCCGCCTCTCGGTCGGGCACCTCGAAGTCAGCCGTCCGCGCACCCAGCTCGCGGTACGAGTCCACGAGCTGTGCGCGCGTCCGATCAACCTCCGAGCGCATAGAGGCCTCGACCTTGTCCACGCGGCCGCGCAGAGCGTTGAACCTCACCTCCCATTCCTCGGCGCGTTGGCTGGCGAGGCTTCACTCCGCCCACGCCAATTTGGCCTCCGCGTGCGCAGCCTGCCTCGGCGATGGCCTGGTTGGCCTCCCTCTTTTCCTCCGCCAGCTGGCGCTGGAGGTCTGTCTTCTCGGCCTCCAGGGCGGCCACCTTCTCCGCCAGCCTGCGGTTTTTGCTCTCCGCAGCCGACTTCTCCCGGACGGCGTTCGCGTGCTGCGCCCGAAGTCTCTCGACTTTGGCAGACACATCTGCAGTAAGGGCACCCGACGCCACGCGGTCGGCGAAGTCGGCCGCCTAACAGAATCACCTAAGACCACAATCCCCATGGAAACAGCAAACACCGAAGTCCAGCTCAACTTACTTGACTTAGCTGCTCCGACAGTTGCTGCGACGCCTCCCTCAGCCGGTGGGACATGGTGCCCGCCTCGTCCTTGACGGTGGTGGCCGACGAAATCTCACCGCTCGCGCAGAAAGCGTCACCCTTCACCCCAACCACCGCGGTTGACGCCGTGGTTGCCACCGCAGGCGGGACAATAACCATTTGCCCCTCGCCCGACCTTGCAACGCACCACCGGTCAGAAAAAAAGAAAAAAAAACTACTTACCAACGAAATAGTCGTCCACACTAATATTCGTGCCGAAGTCGACAACGCGTCTCCCCAGTGAAGGCAGCTCCCGGACCTTCGTAGCTCCGCCCGAGGTAGACTTGGTTCCACCGGCTGCCTTCGTGCTCTCCGGCACCTTGCTGGATCCGGGCGCAGCCGGTTTCGCAGCTAGCGTCGGCTGGCTACCGCCCGGGGCGGCGGCCTTCGCACTCCCCCGCTCTCTCTTCGCTTCACGCCTTGGATCGGGGAGCCTGACGACCGCCCGGCGCTTCTGCACAGCATCCTGGCGATCCTTGTTCATCACTGCCGACACAACAACATCAATGTTCCGTCCGTAAGGGAAAATCCTCAAGCCATGAGCTATACGAGACGTAGACATGTCTTCGCCCTCTGCCTAGGGGATCGGAAGATTCTTTGGCCACCGACCCCCGGTAACCTCTAGCATTCGCATCGAAGACTCCCGGAGCTCGGGCGAAGACATCCTTCCCCCGGGGGCCGCACATGTCCCCATCAACTCCATAGCAAAATTATCAGACACCCCCTTTCCCCCCACTATAGTACCTAATTTTCTCTTCTTAGTGGTCGGGGCAGTCTCCTGCGAAGGCCCTTCCTCGATACCGCCCATCGGTTTCTTCCCGCGGCGGTTGGCGACGTCTTCCCCAGGATAACAACCGTACGGTAAACAGTTCAATTTGAAGACCCGATTCAGCCTGTCATTGGACCCACGGATATCCCAGCTCCGCAGACCCTCTGTCTTCGGCACGTAGTGACCCACGATCCTCGCCGCACTGTCTTTCGCTTCACGCACGAATGCGGCAGGATCTCGGCCATGCAAATCTAGCGCGAAGGTAGGACTTCGCACCAACATCCCGCCACGGGAGGGCATCTGGCGAGGGCATACTTCGCCCAGCGCCCAGCCATGCGCCAAAGGCCATACCTCATACCCGACAAACTCCTCAACAAGGTCGCGCCCGCTACTCATGCGGACAGCACACCGAAGGGCCCCTTCGTTTTCATCATCCTCTGCTACCTCGAACTGCGGGTACGCTACGTAATAATGTGAGCACATGACGGCCACAGGGAGCCCTGGATGGTCTTCGACTGTGCCTTCGGAAACGTAAAACCAAAATTCCCACCAGTTGCCCCATTTATTGCGGGCGCAGGGCACCAACTCCACGACTTCCATCGAAGTCTTGCCGGTCTTCGGCTTAAATGTGCAAGATCCAAATTGTGCAATCTTATGTCCAATTTTCCTTTTCTGCCAATGCAGACAATAATGCTTCGCGAAGACTTCCACAGAGGGCTGCCCGCCGTACGAAGTCGTCGCCCAGACATACTTTGCCAGGGCCACCACAACATTCGATGTCAGCTGGTGGACCTGGACCTCGAATCTACGCAGGACCTCCGCCACGAATCGATGCGCAGGCAGACGAAGGCCAGCGGCGAAAAAGGCCTCGAAGTCGACCAACTCGCCTTCTGGCTCGGGGACCTCCTCCGCCCCCGGGACACGCGCCACTCCGCCACCGAAATATCCAAGCTGTTGCATGTCGTGCACGCGGACCGAGGACATCCGCGACACGCCGAATTCCATTGTGTCACCAGGATGTGTTGGGTCTATGCTTCGTCGCCGAAGGTCTTCAAGGGAGAAGCGGCTTTCGGCTGAAGCTGTTTGCATGAGATGGCCGAAGGTTCCTTTCCATGAAGCTTCGACAGTATAAACCGACTTAAAGATAGAATGACTTTTTAGTCCATGAAGGTCTGAGTCAATGTTGTAAGCTTTTATAAGGGGCATACTTGTAATTCCTCACAGGCTGCGTCCTGTGCCTATAAATAGTGAACAGTATTCCATTGCTGTTCACGCATTCTAGTATTTTGCAATCGCATCTGTCGGAATTCAACCTTTTGCCAAGGCAAAGGTATTTCTGTATCCAATAATTCAATATATTAAGTAATTATAATGTGATTTGTACATGTTTTATTTGTCCTTCTCATACCTTTTATTTTATGTTATCTTATAATTTCCGCTGAAATTTTATTACGTAGGTTTAAGCTTCGTAACTATGCTCTTGTCAGCCTTCGTTCGAAAACATTATTCTCAAGAGAATAATGTTTCATGGACGAAGGATGTTAACATTTAACATTTTATGTTGCCTTGTTCTTAATTCATAGCATTTAAGTACAAGTCTCCAACATTGGCGCCCACCTCCGGTGAACTCACTTCCACTTTTTGAGCTGATGGCTTCGTTCAATGATCGAGCTGGGGCTGCTTCGGACCCGAAGCTGGTGCTCCCGATTACAGGCGGTTCGTCCTCAGAGCCAGCCAATAAGAAGTAGAAAAAAGACGCACAGAGGAGGGTACAACATGTTGGGGTGCAAGGACCCTTCATCAAGTCAAGATGGTCTCACATTCCTATTACCTTCTCCCAAGAGGACCTTCAGCTCAAAGATTACCCACACAACGATGCCATGGTTATCTCTTGTGTTATCAAAGGATTTCTGGTTCACAATGTCTTGGTTGACACAGGCAGTGCAGCTGACATCATATTTGCTAAAGCCTTCAGGCAAATGCAAGAGCCAGAAGATAAGATTCATGATGCTACACATCCTCTTTGTGGCTTCGGAGGGAGACAGATTGTAGCACTGGGAAAGATCACCATGTCAGTGACCTTCGGATTCATCAATAACACTAGAACTGAGCAAATTGTGTTTGACATTGTTGACATGGAATACCCTTATAATGCAATTATTGGTCGTGGTACCCTCAATGCCTTCGAAGCAATCCTTCACCCTGCTTATCTTTGCATGAAGATACCTTCGGATCAGGGACCCATCGCTATTCATGGAAGCCAGGAAGCTGCCAGAAGGGCCGAAGGAAACTGGACTGATTCAAAAGCAATCCATAACATAGATGGAGCTAAAGCTTGCGAACAATACAAATTCAGAAGGGAGAAAGCAGCTTCAGCAGATCAGCCGAAGCCCATGCTCTTATGTGAGGATGTAGCAGAACAGAAGGTGCTGTTGGGCTCTCAGTTATCCGAAGCACAAGAGAAAACCTTGCTAAGGTTCTTGTTCAACAACAAAGATGTTTTTGCATGGTCAGCCAATGATCTCTGTGGAGTTAATAGAGATGTTATTGAGCACTCGCTCAATGTCGATCCATCCTTTAGACCCAGAAAGCAAAGGCTTCGGAAAATGTCAGATGATAAAGCTGAAGGTGCTCGCAACGAAGTCAAAAGACTCCTCAGTGCAGGAGTTATCAGAGAAGTGAAGTACCCAGAATGGCTAGCTAACACTGTTATGGTAAAAAAGGCCAATGACAAGTGGCGAATGTGCATCGATTTTACAGATCTTAACAAGGCTTGTCCGAAGGATGAATTCCCATTACCAAGGATAGACTCTTTAGTTGATGCAGCAGCTTCTTCAGAGCTCATGAGTCTGTTAGACTGTTATTCAGGCTATCACCAAATTTGGATGAAGAAGGAAGATGAGCCGAAGACTAGCTTCATAACTCCAAGTGGCACATATTGCTATCTTCGGATGCCTGAAGGGCTCAAAAACGCTGGAGGAAGTTTCAGCCGAATGACTGCGAAGGTTCTCCAATCTCAAATAGGCAGAAATGTGCTAACTTATGTTGATGACATCATTGTAAAAAGCACGAAGCAGGAAAATCATATTGCTGATCTGCAGGAGACCTTCGCCAGTTTCAGGCAAGCTGGCTTAAAGTTAAATCCAGAAAAATGTGTCTTCGGAGTGAAGAAGGGGAAATTTCTTGGATGCTTGGTTTCAACAAAGGGAATTGAAGCTAATCCAAGTAAAATTGAGGCTATACTTCGGATGGAGCCACCAACTACAAAGAAGGGGGCTCAAAGATTGACAGGGAGATTGGCATCTCTCAATAGATTCATATCTAGATCAGCAGAGAGAAACTTACCATTCTTCGAAGTGCTGAAGTCAGCCGAAGTCTTTCAATGGGGACCAATCCAGCAGAAGGCTTTCGAAGAACTGAAACAGTATTTGATAGACCTAACAACATTGACTCCACCAATGCCAGGGGCTCCTTTATTATTATATGTGGCAGCTTCGCACTCAGCGGTAAGTGCAGCACTTGTCCAGGAAAAGATCGATGGTCAAGACAAGAGGCAGGCCCCGATATATTTTGTTTCCGAGGTTCTTAGTTTATCAAAGAAAAATTATACAGAGTTGGAGAAGGTACTGTATGCTGTCTAGATGGCTTCCAGGAAGCTTCGGCACTATTTCCAAGCTTACAACATAATTGTTCCTTCTTCACAACCTCTGAAGGATATCATGAGGAACCGAGAAGCTACTGGAAGGATTGGAAAATGGGCTGCAGAACTCAACGAATTCTGTATTGAATATGTTCATAGATCTTCGATTCAGTCTCAGGCATTAGCAGATTTCATTGCTGACTGGACGCCAGGGGCTCAGGAGGAAGAAACAAATAAAGATGCCGAAGCATGGACAATGTTTTGCGATGGATCTTGGGGAACCTTCGGAGCAGGAGCGGCTGCTGTGTTGGTTTCACCTTCCAAGGTTAAAACTTGTTATGCGGCAAAGCTTGACTTTAGTTGCACAAATAACATTGCCGAGTACGAAGCCTTGCTTTTAGGTCTTCGGAAGTTAAAAGCAATGGGAATAAGAAGGGCCATACTTAAAACTGATTCCCAGATTGTTTCGGGTCATGTTGACAAGAGTTGCAAGGCTAAGGATCCGAAGCTTGAAAAATATCTGGATATGGTTCGAAGAGTTGAAGCTTCCTTCGAAGGGTTTTCTGTCAAAAATATCCCTAGAGGACAAAATGAACATGCTGATTTGCTAGCTAAGTCAGCAGCACAGGGGCTGCCCTTACCTTCGGATGTATTCTTTGAAACAATAAAAGCTCCTTCGGTAGAACTTCTTGAAAGAGCAGTCCTCAACATATCTCCTGTTTATAGCGAGGATTGGAGAACTGAGATCATCTCCTACCTTCAGGGAAAATTCCTTTCAGATGACGAAGCTTATAACAGGAGGATAGAGGCAAGGGCTCGTCCATATGTCATGATAGAAGGAGAATTGTACAAGCATGGAGTTTGTGCTCCGCTACTCAAATGTTTATCCAGAACCGAAGGTATTGAGTTGATGAAAGAAATACATGCAGGCCTCTGCGGATCTCACATTGGATCCAGGCCATTGCTTGGAAAAATTTTCCGCCAAGGATTTTATTGGCCGAAGGCGGCTTCGGATGCAGTGGAGTTAGTTCAAAAGTGTGAAGGTTGTCAGAAATGTGCACGAGATCAAAAACAACCTTCGTCCTTAACACAACTCATACAACCCATTTGGCCATTGCAAAGGTGGGGCCTTGACTTGTTAGGTCCGTTACCACCGGCCCAAGGGAACCTAAGATACGTTGTAGTGGCGGTGGAATATTTTTCTAAGTGGATTGAGGCAAAGCCTTTAGCTACAATAACTTCGGCCACCGTCCAAAAGTTTTTCTGGCAGAATATTGTTTGTCGTTTCGGGGTACCAAAGGCTATCACTGTGGATAATGGAACACAGTTTGACTCCGAAGCTTTTAGGGATTTCTGTGATCAAATTGGTACGAAGATCCATTTTGCATCAGTCAGCCATCCGGAGTCAAATGGACTTGTTGAAAGAGCCAATGGTATTATAATGACAGGAATAATGAAGTCAATTTTCAATCAACCAAGGGGAAAGTGGCCAGATCAGTTAACCAAAGTGGTGTGGAGCCATAATACAACAACATCAAGGTCTACCGGCTTTACCCCATTCAAGTTATTATTTGGTGATGAAGCAATAACTCCAGAAGAAGCTAAAACCGGATCAATAAGGGTAATAGCTTCGGCAGCATCAGGTTCCGAAGCTGATTATTCTGTGGAAAAAGATGCTTTAGAAGGGATCAGGTTGCAAGCAGTGGAAAACATCAACAAATATCAAGCCGAAACAATTAAATGGCGAGATAGAAAGGTTCGACTAAAGAATATTGAGCCAGGACACTTGGTGCTTCGGAGAGTGGCCAATCCAGAAACAGTGGGCAAGTTACAATTGAAATGGGATGGACCTTTCTTAGTAGCATCTTCGTCAAGACCCGGTTCATACAGATTGAAGGATATGGACGGCAACGACATTCCTAGATCTTGGAATGCGGATGAGCTTCGGCGATATTATGTATAATTCGATGTAATTTTTCATATTTTTTATTTTTTATTTTTTCTTTCATGGCACCCTTTTCCTTTCCGAAGGGGGAGAAAGGTTTTTAATGGGGCCATCACGTGTAATTTTCTTTTTTAGTTCTATAATAGCAAAATCCCCCAAAGAATGTAAATGTAAAAGCTGAGAACGCACCATCGAGTGCCAAAAAGTAAAAACGAAGAAGCTCCAAAGTCGTTCCTAAGGGAATGCAGAGCTTACAGCGAAAAGTCAACGCTGATTCCGCCAAAAGTAAAGGCGAAGAAGCTCCAAAGTCGTTCCTAAGGGAATGCAGAGCTTACAGCGAAAAGTCAACGCTGATTCCGCCAAAAGTAAAGGCGAAGAAGCTCCAAAGTCGTTCCTAAGGGAATGCAGAGCTGAGGTGTGATTGTTCTTAAAATGGTTATGAATATGACTTCGGATACGTGTTTGGCCATGCATTTGCACATCACATTACATCATAACATTTGCATTCATAAACATTCATCTAGGCATAAGTAGGATAGTCATCTTCATGGCATAAATGGTTGCTTCAGCAAAAAGAGGAAAAAGAAGGGGAAGAAAGAGCTTCGTGCACAAAAAAGAGAGCTTCGGAAAAAAGGGAAAATGTTGTTCTCTATGCTTCGCTGCGTACGAAAAGAAGGGAAGGTGTTTTTTCGCCGACGGCTCAAAAAAGAAAAATTTCGTCCACATCAAAGCATTTCCTATACAGCAATGGGAGGGTAAGGATATATAATAAGGTATGAACAGAATTCATTAAAGACCTTCGGCATTGTTTACATTTACAAAAGTTACGTTTACAAAAGCTCTCAAAAGTTTCTCAAGCATTGTTTACAGTCTACTATCTAATCCCCAAGGAGCTTCGGCTTCGGCGGCTTCGGCATCATTTTTGACCTTCGACTTCAGCTTCGTCATCCTACATGAATAAGATCGTTGTAAGTCAAAATCGAGCTTACAAGAAAAGGTAAGCACAAGGTATGGTTTCTTACTGGTTCAAGGTGGCTACGAGCTTCGTCTCCTGCCTTTTCTCGCCCACCTTTTGTCCATATCATTTTTATAAATCTATTCGAGATACTTCGGGCAAGATCAGGAATGTCGTCCAGGATTGATGGCGACAAAGTGAAATTTGGCCTATTCACAATCCTTCCATGCTCGCAGCCAGCCTTCAGGAAAGCCGCAGCAGTGCCTCGAGAAGCCACCCAGGCACAGAAGTCACCATGCCCAGCTATGACTTCGTCGAGCTCGTCAATCTCCCCCTCAATATGTTCGAAGGTTTTTGGTAGATCTTCAGCTGAGGGGGTAAATTTTCCACTGCTGGCTCCAACTGAGTAAAAAATCTTTTTTAACCGATGAATGCATCTGTGGCTGAATTCCAAGCAGTTTTCTTGAAGACTTGCCAGTAGTTTTTTCAAATCTGAATTCTTTTGAGCTTCGGCTTTAAGTTTTGCATTAAGATCTTGTTTTTCTTGTTCGAACTGCTCAGACTGGCGGAGAAGCTTCGTGTTCAGTTCTGTTATTTTTGCTTCAGCTTCCGCCAATAGTCCTTTGGTTGCCTGGAGCTCAAAGTTCTTTTTCTCGAAGGCATCTGATTGTTCCTTTATTTTGCTTTCCAAATTTTCAATCATGACTTCGTGCTTTTTATCTTCAAAATCTTGTTGCATCTGCAGGGCTTTGCTCAGAAGCATACTCTGCACGAAAACAACCTTCGTCAGACATGTTTTCGTTCTTAGAAACAATAAAGGTTAAGGGAAAAGCAGTTCACCTTGAAGTTGGAATAAAATAAGCTGCCAACGACATGTTGTCGTCGGTAGCGGCTGATGTCCGTTTCTAGCTTCGGAAATCCGATATTCTTGGACAGAGTACTGATAATTTTGGCTCCAGTTTGATCTCGGATACAGCCCAATTTTTCATCATCAACGCCTCCGAAGAGGAGCGCTCCAGGCTTGTATCCGCATGATTTGGTGTATTCTTTAAGCTCTTTTATTTCCGCTTTTGATAATTGTTCTCCGATTAAATTCCGGAACATGAAAGTTTCGTACTCCGAAGCTTCATCAGCAATTTCTTTCCCTTTCGCCGACGCTACGGTCGCGGCCTCTTCGGCGGTGGTGGTAACTTCTTCTGTAGTCATGTCTAGCAGTATTTGGTCAATATGTTCAAATGTGCTCTCTAGGTTCAGATCTTCAACTGAGGCAGCTTCGGCGGCTGTGACCTCCGAAGGTGCAATTTCAATATTTGTCTCTTCCGCAGCCGCTGGTATTTTTCGAGCTGAAGCTCTTGGCGGTGTCTTGTCGATAACTTCTGTCACACCGATCATCCTCTGTCTTTTTACTTTAGTTGTTTTCTTCATTCTTTCGGGCTCCTTTTCCTTCGGAAAAAATTTTGTCAGTCGAGGCCCTAGTGGACTTAGCTTCGCAGGCATGGATTCAGTCATTACCTGCAGAATGGCCTCTACATCAGTGGTAGAGGGTGATGCGGGGGATTTTTCTTCATCAGATATTTTTTGTTTCGGAGAAGATGCTTTCTTCTTCTTTGGAATCTTCTTCTTCGGTGTCTCTTTTTCATCTTTGTTTGAAGCTTCGGTCATCCTCTTCCTTTTTTGGCCTCCGGCATTTTTGTTTAAATTTTCATAGTCTGGGTATTCAAACTCCAGAGCGTCCAACACTCGGTTTAGCCTTCGCTTCGGACGGGTGCCGAAGGCCGCAGTCATCAATTGATCTTCTTTTTTAGAGTAATTGCCAAGTATTTCATTGCACATTGCTTCAATCGTATCTAGCCACTCTTGGCAAGGTGCTTTAAAGAACTTTTTAAACTTGAAATAGTAAGGTAAACGTACGAGTTCACCTTCTTTCTTTTCCCCCTGTAGCTTCGGCATTTCCCATTCTTTCAAACTGGGAAAAACTTTGAATGCTAAAAACTCTTGAACCAGGTCCCTTGTGCTGATATGCTCTGCAATAATTCTGAATTCACTCATTGCTTGTTGTGTTGGACCTTCGGGTGTCATGTTGCAGCGAGGTCGGGTTTCTCCGAAGATTAATTCCAGCGGGCTTTGTACAAGCTTTTCCTTGTCGTCATCAACCTTGACATAGAACCACTCTGATTTCCAGCCTGCTGCCCACTTGCTTCGGTAGCTAATTACAGGGAACTTTGTAGTTTTCCGATAGGCAAAGTTATAGCAACCAAAATTATCGTGCAATCCATCTTTTCTAGCCTTTGTTTGATAATGCAGCTCGTGAACCCGGCAGAAGCTGTCCGCAAATGGTTCCACTGCTTGGCTTCGGAGTGCCCAGATATAAACAATAAGCCTAACGATAGCGTTAGGGGTCAGCTGATGAAAATAGATACCGAACCTCTTCAGCACCTCTCCAATGATCCCATGTAGGGGGAATCTTAATCCAGCCTTTAAAAAGCTCTTGAAAATAACAATTTCATCTTTCTCCGGTTTTGGGGTAGTCTCTTCTCCCCCGAAGCGCAAAAGCTTCTTCTGATTTTCAGTGAAAAAGCCCGATTTTACCATCTTGGACAGATCAGCCTTCGAAACAGTAGATTTTCCGAAGTCCAAGTGGCTCGGCTTGCTTGGCATGGCAATGCGATAATCATCTTCGGAATCAGTTTCCTCAATATCTTCTTCCTCTGCTTCAGCGATTGCTTGTTCTGCTTGTTCTGCATCATCATGAGGGATCTTTTCCGAAGTCACTAGACCCGATCGTTGCATGGCTTCGGAGATGGGGAGAGTCTCCGAAGCTTCAGTTTCCTCCCCCTCGCGCTCAACCCTGGCGGTAGAGCGGACTCTGGCCATTCAATTATGAACTTGTGAAACTTTAATATTTTCTTCCTCCGAAGCAGGTTTCAAACTGGAGCTTCGTTCGATTCTAACAGACAAGCTTCGGTGATGGTTAAAAATTTTGGCAGGAAAACAGTGCAAATAGCAATGAATGCTGTGGTAACTTCACACCTACTCGTCTGTTTATATAGTGCTGCAGGTAAGAAGGCGAAGCGCCAGATGTTGGGGACTTGTTCTCAAGTGCTAATAGTTAAGAACAAGGCAACATAGAAAATGTTAATCGTTAACGCCCTTCGTCCTCCGAAGCATTATTTCCCCTAGGATATAATGACTTACGGACGAAGGTTATGAAGGTCATACCTTCATAAATTCAAACAATGACGAAGGATGAAATATAAATAATGTAAAAGAAAACATGAACAATCATTTATTATTATTGAGCATAAACAAAAATATTATTGAATTACAAGTGTACCTTCAATCGGAAGGAAATGACAGTACAAGCGTGACGCAAAAAGCGAATGCCCAGTCAGCGTGAACAGTACGGGGATACTGTTCACCTATTTATAGACACGGGACACAGCCCTTACAAAATTACATTCATGCCCTTTACATTTGATAATAACTCTATAGTAGTCTATCGAGGTCTGAATAGCCTTTTCATCTTTAAGTCGGTTCCACTCTTTGCTGTTACGCCGAAGCTTTCCTGCTCAACACCTTCGGCTCTGTATCAAGCTTCGTATTATTCCGGTCTACTGCAATGCCGACTTTAGTCCGAGGGTACCTGTTCACACATTGTACTACAGAAATACTGTTAAATCCTGTTTTTGAGGACCTTCGGACGCCGAAGGTCCCCAACACCAGAGTTTTTACACCAGGCGCACACCCGCTTGCGCTCGCTGCGCGGTGGACCGCAGGGACAAACAGTAAACTCTGCAAGGTGGGACCGCTACGTGCTGGGAAATTAAATCGTTTCTCGGCAACGAGCTCAGGGAAGGTGTTTTTTGGACCTTCGGCTCCCCGAAGCTTAAGAGACTTTTTTCACGGATCAAGCTCGTTACGAAAAACGATCTAGCACCGCGAAAGGGGCTACTGTTGGGTCTATGCTTCGTCGCCGAAGGTCTTCAAGGGAGAAGCGGCTTTCGGCTGAAGCTGTTTGCATGAGATGGCCGAAGGTTCCTTTCCATGAAGCTTCGACAGTATAAACCGACTTAAAGATAGAATGACTTTTTAGTCCATGAAGGTCTGAGTCAATGTTGTAAGCTTTTATAAGGGGCATACTTGTAATTCCTCACAGGCTGCGTCCTGTGCCTATAAATAGTGAACAGTATTCCGTTGCTGTTCACGCATTCTAGTATTTTGCAATCGCATCTGTCGGAATTCAACCTTTTGCCAAGGCAAAGGTATTTCTGTATCCAATAATTCAATATATTAAGTAATTATAATGTGATTTGTACATGTTTTATTTGTCCTTCTCATACCTTTTATTTTATGTTATCTTATAATTTCCGCTGAAATTTTATTACGTAGGTTTAAGCTTCGTAACTATGCTCTTGTCAGCCTTCGTTCGAAAACATTATTCTCAAGAGAATAATGTTTCATGGACGAAGGATGTTAACATTTAACATTTTATGTTGCCTTGTTCTTAATTCATAGCATTTAAGTACAAGTCTCCAACAGGATGCAACTCCTCCGCCGCCACATTGCTTAGCGTGCCCTCGGACGATACGCCGGCCGGCGGTGTATCGGCAGCAGAAGAGGAAGAGGACGACATGGCTACGTACCGTCGGCGGCGGCGGACAGTCTGCTTCACACGGGCCAGATCTCCGACGAGCAGGAGCAAGGAGGGCAGGCGAGCGGTTGGTTTCAAAAGGAGGCTAGGGTTTTGCGGCGCGCAGAAAGAGTACCTAACCCGCGCCGCCCCACCCCCTTTTATACACAGGACGCGATGCTTCAGGAAACCCGCAGTCCAACAGTGCCGCGTCCATCAACGGTCACATTAAAAACCCCCGCGGAACCACTTCGAGTGAGGGCAGCGTCTCCACCATCTAGCGACGCCTTCGGCACCAGATGACTTAGTCGAACTGGTCCCTCGGAGGGCAAATGTTGGGGCGAAGGCGAAGACGCCACCCTTCGCTCGATGCCTTCGCCGATCTCACCAAATCAACGGAGGCTAAACGGCCGGCAGTTTCCACCCTTCGTCCAATACGCTGCAAGACGAAGGCCTATGACGAGGTCGCTCCGTCTTGCGGCCTCGTCCAACGTGAAGGCCCACGTAGAATTCGGCCCATTGTAACAGGCCCCACGCGGCTGAGCGCATTACAGGCCCGGTTTGTGATGTTAGAAATATGCCCTAGAGATAATCATAGAGATGAGCATATTTCTTTGTATCCATGATATATATATTGCTTAATTGAATATCCATGGAAGGCACCTTGTATTGATTAGCAATTATGTGAATTGTTTGTGAGATTCTTTACTTATATGGTTATTCTAAATGATGTCCCTAGTCAGAGTCGATGACTAGCACATGTATTAGTTGATGACTACATTTCACAAGTCATGAACATGGAGATGTTAAATTAATAATGTGGGCGCATGTATGACATGAGGCTGGACCGACCCAACGTGAGATATTGTAATATAGTTCTCTTCTTGCAACATGAATACTGTATCCTTAGACCTGAGATTGTCGCATGTTCTCAAGATGTGAATTGACTTACTTAGGGACTATCAAACGCTATCCCGTAACTGGGTAGTTATAAAGGTAGTTTTGGGTTTGTCAGGAAGCATGCTATGAGGCATGGTCAGTCAAGATGGAATTTGTCCCTCTCTTTGTGAGAGAGATATCTCTGGGCCCCTCGAGTGATTGGATCAAGAAATGCATGGCCGTGCTAGGGTTAAGAGTTAACCATTGAAAGGATTCCAATTCACAGTATCGAGAAAGAGAGGTCAGCTTAGAGCCAGACCAAATATCGTGAGACAAAGGGAACAGCATGTACTTAATGTCGCAATGGTTCATCTGATATGATCTTTACGTACACATAGGAGTTGACATGTCTTGCTAGAGGCCGCTGTCAATTATTGGGCCAAGTAAGAGTACTCGGGCTATGTCTATTTGTACGTGAACCTATAGGGTCACACACTTAAGGGGAAGGAAGCCTAATTCGGATTAGATCCGAAATTAGACTGGGCTTTAGGGTTAATGATGGGCCTCGGCGTCAGAAGCCCACCATAACGCCTATATAATGAGGGGCAGGGGCGCGGTTAAGGATAACCTAATTCACCACCAGCGAACTAACAGCCGCCGCCCACCTCTCGCCCTCGCCAAGCCGCCGTCGCGAACCTAGCAGTTCGGTACGCGGCGCTTCCTCCCTGTACGTGTGGATACCTCGGAGGTGCTGCATCTGGAGCACTTGGACGGACCGTGCGAGGACGTGAAGGACGCCGGCGACTGCACGACACTGCTCGACGCGTTCGTCTACATCGAGACGTCTTCCGCTGCTCTACGCGTCTAGTGGTAATTCCATGACCTATAACCGCAGTAGTTCTTGGTATTATGGGGTTGAAAATTTTGTTTTGCGCTAGTGTAGCCTCCCCATAATCCTACAGTGGTATCAGAGCCAGGTTCTGCGTAGTTTTAGGTCTGGATCTAGGTTCATGAGATGGATCTACTTGATGCACGGTTTGATTAGATCAATTGGTAAGATAGGGTTGAAGTAGATTACATCGGATATGACTGGAGAGATCAGTTCGTCCTTCTCTGTTGTATGCGCGACTTGCCCCTACCGGCTGGAATCACCATCGGGGCTAACAGCGTACACAACTAGTAGATTGACGTAACAGATCAACGTCATGAGTGTAATCTTCTTCGGGTCGAAAGTCTCGGATTTGGGTTGATTTGATCAACCGCATGAGATTTCCAGTGGAATTTCCATACATATGATGCATGGAATCCTGTGAGGTTTTCAGGGACCGCCGTGGCTATCTGCTGTAGTGGCGAACGTATAGAAACGTGTTTGTCTAACCTGTTTTTGCAGGACATGTGATCGGTATGGCTATTATGTGTATATGATGCATGTTAATAAATTATTCATGACCTGCGTGTCGTGACCAGGGCAATACGGCTGGAGCCACATGTATTGTCCAAATTTAATGTAATGACCTGCGTGTCAACATGTGATGATCCAAAGCGTATATGTAATTTGTTTACCAGCATACGTTAGATAGGTCTTGAAGGACTCATCACCTGGAGGATGGCATACCTATATCATGGAGATGGAGATCATCGTGATGAACAGATTTTTGGAGATGGGGATCACCGTGTGAAAACAAGCCATACCGAATCACAACTGTTGTGTGAATGCCATTCTTATTGTTCTACTTGTTTTATATTGCATATAATTCCTTGCGTGCGATGTTATAAGTAGGACGATCCCTCATAAATGTTTAAGCTTTAATGCCTCTCCAATCCTTGCACTATCATAAGTCTTGTACAATTGGTGGTGGGTCTATAAAATTAGGGTGCCGCCAGTTTTCCTTGACTAGATAGGTTTGTATCGGATACAAACTGTAGAAAGGGTTGGTTAACTTAAACAAAGTCAGCTTAATGGTTAAGGACTTTGGGGCATAAGGTTGGGAGCCGAGACATAGAGATGTCACCCAACAACAGAAGTCATATATATGATATGATTAGCAAGGAGTTGCTTACCGATCTACCTTGTCTTCTAGCGGTGATGCTAAAGCTCACTAGTAGACTTGTTAGTTGTGGATTCTGAATCACTAAGTATCAATAGAGGGATATTGATTTTAGTGGGAGTAGACTATTAAATGTTTAATATGATTTACTCTGTCATGGATATTTTTGTCTTAGTATTTTGCATTATTTTGTTGTAGATAAATGGCACCTAGCACACCAACATTTACTTTGCGATCGATTCTTGAAAAGGATAAGTTAAATGGAACAAACTATACGGATTGGATCCGTAACCTGAGAATTGTTCTCAGGGCTGAAAAAAAGGAAGACGTTCTAGACACCCCACTGCCAGAGGATCCTGGTGAAAATGCAACTGCTGCAGCTAAAACCGCTTACAAGAAAGCAATGGATGCTAATCTTGAAGTGAGTTGCCTAATGCTTGCTTGCATGGAGCCTGAGCTCCAGATGCAGTTTGAGACAAACCATGAGGTGTACGATATGATCGTGGCGCTCAAGGATATGTTCCAGACTCAGGCTAGGACTGAAAGGTTCAATGTGTCCAAAGCCTTTCTGGAATGCAAGCTAGCAGAAGGCGCAGCAGTTGGGCCACACGTAATCAAAATGGTTGGTTACAGTCAGAGGTTGGAGAAGCTAGGCTTCCCAATAAGCCAAGAGTTGGCCACTGACTTTATTTTGGCATCTCTTCCGCCCAGCTATGGAAACTTCATCACGAACTACCATATGCATGGGGCGGAGAGGGGCCTCAATGAACTGTGTGGCATGCTGAAAACAGCAGAAGGGGACATAAAGAAAAGCGCTGGCAGCAGCGGCCATGTGATGGCGGTCCAAAACAAACCCAACTTTAAGAAGAAGGGTAAGTCTCAAAAGAAGAAGGGCAAGGCAAAGGATACAGTATCCAAGCCAAATCAAAAGCCCAAGGCTGGACCAGCTGCAGATGCAGAGTGCTTTTATTGCAAAGAACTTGGTCACTGGAAAAGGAATTGCAAGCAGTACTTGGCCTCTATTAAGGATCGCGGCGGTAAGGGTACAGCCGTAGCAGGTACACTTGCTATTCACATTACAGAAATTTTTCTTGCTGATTCTTATATTAATTCTTGGGTATTTGATACCGGATCGGTTGCCCATATTTGCAATTCGATGCAGGGAATGATAAGAAGTAGAAGCGTGAAAAGAGGAGAAGTTGATTTCCGGGTAGGCAATAATGCAAGAGTTGCTGCGTTGACCGTCGGGACGATGCAACTCCACCTCCCATCAGGATTTATTTTGGAGTTAAATAATTGTTATCTAGTTCCTAGTATGAGTCGAAACATTATGTCTCCTTCATGTTTGATGAAGGATGGTTATTCATTTGCGAGTGAAAACAATGGTTGTGTGATCTCTAAGAATGGCATGTTTGTGGCTTTTGCATCCATTATGAATGGGTTATTCATTTTAAATCTTGATGATGCACCTATCTGTAATATTAGTGCTAAAAGGCCTTGGCCTAATGATTTAAGTCCTACCTACATGTGGCACTGTCGTTTGGGTCATATAAGTGAGAATCGCATGAAGAAGCTTCATTCTGATGGGCTTTTAACTTCGTTTGATTTTGAATCATATGAGACATGTGAAGCTTGCTTACTTGGTAAGATGACCAAGGCGCCCTTCACGGGTTTACCGGAGAGGACGTTAGATTTATTGGAACTCATACATACTGATGTGTGCGGACCAATGAGTACGACAGCTAGGGGAGGATTCCAATACTTCATAACCTTCACTGATGATTTTAGTAGATATGGGTATGTCTACTTAATGAAACACAAGTCTGAATCCTTAGAAAAGTTCAAAGAGTTTCAGAATGAAGTAGAAAATCAGCGTGGCAAGAAAATTAAAGCACTGCGATCAGATCGTGGTGGTGAATATTTGAGTCATGAGTTTAGCAATCATCTAAAGAGTTGTGGAATTGTTCCACAGCTTACGCCGCCTGGAACGCCTCAGAGGAATGGCGTGTCTGAGCGACGTAATCAGACTTTATTGGATATGGTTCGATCAATGATGAGCCAGTCGGACCTACCTTTGTCGTTTTGGGGATACGCTCTAGAAACAACAGCTTTCACACTAAATAGGGTACCATCTAAGTCCGTAGTTAAGACACCATATGAGATGTGGACTGGGAAGACTCCCAGTTTGTCTTTTCTGAAGATTTGGGGTTGTGAGGTTTACGTCAAGCGACTACAGTCGGATAAACTCACTCCAAAATCGGACAAGTGCATGTTCGTGGGATATCCAAAGGAAACTTTAGGATATTACTTTTACCACCGGTCAGAGGGAAAAGTGTTTGTCGCCCAGAACGGTGTGTTCTTAGAGAAAGAGTTTCTCAAAAGAGAGAAAAGTAAACAAAAGGTGTATCTTGAAGAAGTTCAGGATGAGCCAGTGGGACAAGATTCAACAAGTGATGCTAATGTAGCAGAACAAGTTGAGACGTCTATTGCAAGAGAATCACCACCACAACCACGAAGGTCAGCAAGGCTTCGCGAGGCACGAGGAGAAGTGCTATTGTTGGGCAATGGGGAAGTGTTGTTGTTAGACAACGACGAACCTGCAACATATTCAGAAGCGATGATGGACCCAGATTCCGAGAAATGGCATGTCGCCATGAGATCCGAGATAGATTCCATGGGAGAAAATCAAGTTTGGAACTTGGTTGACCCGCCTGATGGTGTTAGACCTATAGAATGCAAATGGATCTATAAGAAGAAGAAAGACATGGATGGAAATGTTCACATCTATAAGGCTCGACTTGTTGCAAAGGGTTTTCGACAAGTTCCAGGAGTTGACTATGACGAGACATTCTCGCCAGTAGCGATGCTTAAATCTATTCGGATCATTCTAGCTATTGCCACATATTTCGATTATGAGATTTGGCAGATGGATGTCAAAACAGCTTTCCTTAATGGAAACCTAGATGAGGACGTGTATATGATACAGCCCGAGGGTTTTGTCGATCCGATCAATGCTGGAAAGATATGCAAACTTCAGAAATCCATTTATGGGTTGAAGCAAGCATCTCGGAGTTGGAACATTCGTTTTGATGAAGTGATCAAAGGGCTTGGTTTTCATCAGAATGAAGAAGAAGCGTGTGTTTACAAGAAGGAAAGTGGGAGCGCTGTTGTATTTCTGATCTTGTATGTGGATGACATATTATTGATTGGGAATGACATTCCTATGCTGGAGTCCGTCAAGGCTTCACTGAAAAAGAGTTTTTCTATGAAGGACTTAGGGGAAGCAGCATATATTTTGGGCATAAGGATCTATAGAGATAGGTCGAAGAGGCTTATAGGATTAAGTCAAGATACGTACATTGACAAGGTTTTGAAACGGTTCAACATGGAACAGTCCAAGAAAGGTTTCATACCTATGTCACATGGTAAACACCTTAGCCAGATGCAATGTCCTGCGACGGCTAATGAGCGGGAGCGCATGAGTAAGGTACCATACGCCTCAGCAATTGGTTCAATCATGTATGCCATGATAAGTACACGCCCAGATGTTTCATACGCTATAAGTGCTACGAGTAGATACCAGGCTGATCCAGGTGAGGATCACTGGACAGCGGTAAAAGGCATTCTTAAGTACTTAAGAAGGACTAAAGATATGTTCCTGGTATATGGGGGTAAGGAGGAGCTCGTTGTAACTGGTTACACCGATGCTAGCTTCCAAACTGACCCAGACGAGTTAAAATCGCAATCAGGTTTTGTGTTCACAATAAATGGTGGTGCTGTTAGTTGGAAGAGTTCCAAACAGGAGACTGTGACTGATTCTACAACAGAAGCCGAGTACATTGCAGCTTCTGAATCTGCGAAGGAAGGTGTTTGGATAAGGAAGTTCCTCATCGAGCTTGGTGTGTTTCCTAATGCATCTAGCCCATTGAACCTCTACTGTGACAACAATGGGGCTATTGCGCAAGCTAAGGAGCCAAGGAACCACCAGAAAAACAAACACGTACTGCGGAAGTTTCACCTCATACGGGAATTCATTAGGCGGGGTGAGATAAAGATATGCAAAATACATACGGATTTGAATGTTGCTGATCCTTTGACAAAACCTCTTCCACAACCTAAGCATGAGGCACACGTGAGATCTATGGGTATTAGATATCTTCTAGATTAACTCTAGTGCAAGTGGGAGACTGTTAGAAATATGCCCTAGAGATAATCATAGAGATGAGCATATTTCTTTGTATCCATGATATATATATTGCTTAATTGAATATCCATGGAAGGCACCTTGTATTGATTAGCAATTATGTGAATTGTTTGTGAGATTCTTTACTTATATGGTTATTCTAAATGATGTCCCTAGTCAGAGTCGATGACTAGCACATGTATTAGTTGATGACTACATTTCACAAGTCATGAACATGGAGATGTTAAATTAATAATGTGGGCGCATGTATGACATGAGGCTGGACCGACCCAACGTGAGATATTGTAATATAGTTCTCTTCTTGCAACATGAATACTGTATCCTTAGACCTGAGATTGTCGCATGTTCTCAAGATGTGAATTGACTTACTTAGGGACTATCAAACGCTATCCCGTAACTGGGTAGTTATAAAGGTAGTTTTGGGTTTGTCAGGAAGCATGCTATGAGGCATGGTCAGTCAAGATGGAATTTGTCCCTCTCTTTGTGAGAGAGATATCTCTGGGCCCCTCGAGTGATTGGATCAAGAAATGCATGGCCGTGCTAGGGTTAAGAGTTAACCATTGAAAGGATTCCAATTCACAGTATCGAGAAAGAGAGGTCAGCTTAGAGCCAGACCAAATATCGTGAGACAAAGGGAACAGCATGTACTTAATGTCGCAATGGTTCGTCTGATATGATCTTTACGTACACATAGGAGTTGACATGTCTTGCTAGAGGCCGTTGTCAATTATTGGGCCAAGTAAGAGTACTCGGGCTATGTCTATTTGTACGTGAACCTATAGGGTCACACACTTAAGGGGAAGGAAGCCTAATTCGGATTAGATCCGAAATTAGACTGGGCTTTAGGGTTAATGATGGGCCTCGGTGTCAGAAGCCCACCATAACGCCTATATAATGAGGGGCAGGGGCGCGGTTAAGGATAACCTAATTCGCCACCAGCGAACTAACAGCCGCCGCCCACCTCTCGCCCTCGCCAAGCCGCCGTCGCGAACCTAGCAGTTCGGTACGCGGCGCTTCCTCCCTGTACGTGTGGATACCTCGGAGGTGCTGCATCTGGAGCACTTGGACGGACCGTGCGAGGACGTGAAGGACGCCGGCGACTGCACGGCACTGCTCGACGCGTTCGTCTACATCGAGACGTCTTCCGCTGCTCTGCGCGTCTAGTGGTAATTCCATGACCTATAACCGCAGTAGTTCTTGGTATTATGGGGTTGAAAATTTTGTTTTGCGCTAGTGTAGCCTCCCCGTAATCCTAAATGTGAAGGCTTTTCTGTAATGACAGTTTGTAACCCTGCTTTATGGGAATATTCTGGGATGACCTAGGCGCCTGAGGGCACATGCGTCCTTAATCCATGACGCTGGGCACTCAGGCACCTATAAATACCCCCACACAGTGCCCTTGAGAGGCTAGATTAACAGAGCAATTGTCTTCTTGAGCAAAAACCTTGTCCGCATTACTTTCACTCCCCCGTTGGATCACCTTGCTCGAGAGAGTAAGTTCCAACAGTTATCTTTATGCCTGCTCTTTAAAAATCTCCTCTCTTCCACCTTAATTTGAGAGTGGCAATTTACCCATCTGGTCCTTGGACGTACCCTCTTCTTTTCCACTTGCAGGTCCTATCTTAACTCCATCCTTTGTGGTACTCATATCCTTGATTCTTATGTCCATTTACCTCCTCCCCTACATCATTGTCTGTTATCACCTTTAAACCCTTGTAAAATCTATAGCCTTACCTTCATGCTTACTTTGAACCTACCCTTTAAAGCCTCCTCTTTTCCATCCCTGTTCTAGGATATTGCCTCACCTACTTTTTCATTGACTGCTCCCCGTTCTTTGACGCCTTGCAAGTTTTGTCTAAAATACATCCTTGGTTATGTGTTTGTCTGTTATCACCTTAACCCTTGTCACCCCTCAATCTTTACCTTGATGCTTATCGTAAGTCTGCTTCTTGGAATCTCCCCTTTTCTATCTCAACTCGAGAGTGGTGTTCTACCCATTATGCCCTTGGTCATACCCTTTTCCTAGTCGCTTACAATGCTTGCTTTAACTCCATCCGTTGTTGTGCTCATGCCCCTATTCTGCACGTCTTGTTCTTCTCCTTGTCCTCTAATAACTTTCTTTGAAGAACTCACCCTGTTGGTGATTTTGCTCACATAGAGGTTCATCTTAATGATGAAGTTCCTAGCAATGCGCGCAATATCATTGTGTTGGGAATATGGAACAATGAATCTTTCATTTTGGGAAATAATAGAGATCATTATTAAATGTGGGAGACAAATATGTCGACGCCTATCTTGCCTCTCTAGATTGCAAATGGATCCAAAACAAAGTCCTTGCATGACTGTTTTAAGCTCTCTTACTGGGTCATTGATAAATGCTATCGAGGTCGAACTAATAATCGCAAAGTGAAAGTCGCGAGCGTGAAGTTCGGAGATTTATGGGCACTGTTGAAACAATGTGTGGTGAATGTGATGGTTCAAGTGGTCTTGTGAGAGACCTTTCCCCACATATGTTTTGAATAAACACTGTTCCGCTATGTAATACATCTGGCAAATGGCATGAATCGAAATATGCAGTTAAAGGATTCTGAAAATCCATCATGAGATCCCAAGAGGACTCATATTCTTGAATTATAAATATACAACATATAAATCTCGTACTGAATAGTGTATTCATAATGAATGACCACTATCCAGTGTAGAGAGAATATCTCCTAGATGAGATTACGGTTCCCAAATGGAACCTTTCTAGAAGAAACAAAGTCTGTGTTGAAAACCAAAATTTATTAATCTAGATAAAGGGATAAAGACCCATACAGACCCAAAAAGGAATAAAATGAGGGACTAAAGGACTTGAAGTTCGCTTGATAAGCACATGTGCATGTCACGAGTTTTACCGGGTGTATGTACACTCGTGTATTCCACCATATGTGGAATGGTGGTATCCCCAAAAGATCTGATGGCAGAAACCTAGAAGGTTTAGGTGATACTAGCAAAATATCCCCATTATGCTAGAATAACAGACTATAATGATGTATCTTATTGATGAAGAATCCTTGATGGATTACAATGTTGGATGGACTTTTGTTACAACATCATAGAAGTTGCAATGAACGAACACCTAGAGTGATGAATCATATGTGAAGTGTGTACTATTGCAACTATATTATCCCCAAAGTCCAATAGAAGGACATGTTATTTGCTTTGCACAACTATGTATAAACTGTGGTGTAAGATAGAAAATGATAGCACTCCAACCTCATCCATTCTCATTATTCCAGATGAACAATGAGACATATATCTTAAAGAATATGCTTGAGTTATAAGGGATAACGACATTGACAGATGTCATCATTGGGGGAGCGAATGCTTATATTGATCACAATTGTGAGACACTGAATATCATATTTTATGCCATGAAGGCATCAGCTTGATGATCAATATGTGCAGCTTTATTGTAACACCCTGAATTTAGGGGTATAAAATTTCTTCTCTAAATGCCTACCAAATTTAGGTGTTACATGTTGTATCTCGCTCTCTCTAGACTTCCTCTCTCTTCCTTTTAATTAGAGTTAGGTTAATTAGGTGAGCGATTTATTATTTATTGTCAAAACTTATGTGAGTCATGAAATGTTGTATCATGCTAAGCCTAAATTATTCTTTTGTTTGATGCACATGTTTGAATTGGTTTAAACTTGATTAGAAATCCATAGAGAAAATAAAAAGAAAAGGCATTAAAAATTCCAAGGAAAAAGAAAAACCGAATTCAGCCCACTCAGCCCAACTTAGCCCAGCCAGGCCGCGCGCGCCCATGTCGCCTGACAGGTGGACCCCACCCATCAGCGGTAGCCTGCGTCCACGCATACGCGCTCTCTCTCCCTCTCTCCCTCTCGCTGCCTGGTGGGGCCGTCCTGTCGGTGCCAGTTTCCTTCGCGCACGCGCGTCGGCTCTCTCTTCCTCTGTTCCGTGGGCCCCGCTCGTCAGCGCTGCTGCCAGTTCGCTCGCCCGCTCTCTCTATTCTGTGGGCTCCGCCTGTCGGACCCGTCCTTCCTGAACCGCCCGCGCACGACCCGCGCATTGCTTTGGACTCCGCGCCCACGCCGCACGCTGAGGCTGCGCCCGTCCTCACTGTGGCCCTTTTCTAGCTATCCAGTGCCCCACCCGCTCTCCTCCTCCCTCACTCGTGCACTCGTAGCACCCCAGCACTCACCTCACACCGCACGCGCATCTATGGAGCTCCGCTGCCATTCGCCGTGGTTCTGTGCTCGTTCTGCGGTCACCGTCGAGCCCTCGCCGTGTCTATTACCTCGGTGAGCTTTGCCCCATCACCGGCGACCTAGGACACCCCTCGGTTCACTCCCTTCCCCTCTGTTTCTCTCGGTCCACGCTCATCGGTCCTGTCTCTACACCGCCGCAGCTCCTCCGCCGTCGACCCGTAACCTTGTCGTGCCCCAAATGCCGTTCGAGAGCCCTGAGCCTTCTCTCAAGGTAACTGATCTAACCCCGCCTCTAATTTGCCTTGGTCTGCCCTTGGTTATGCGCGATTGCTCAACGGAGTAACCTCCGGTCTGCCCGAGGTTCCCCCTCCACCGTATGCACGTCTCAGTCCCGTTCTTGCAACACCGACCATGCTATAGGGCTCGCCGATCCTCCCCAACCTTTCTAGGTATCCAGACCACCCCAGCATCCTAGAAGCCCCAGTCTACCTCGCCTCCGGAACTGAGCCGCCGAGACCGCGGAAAGCGCCGCCCCTGGCTAACTAGAGAGGATAAAGACCCTGGCGCCCGATCCTAACCGTCCAGTCTTGATCTGATGGCTCAGTTGCGCGGGTAACAATTTGCGCTTCCGTGGAACCAGAACCGTTCGATTGAGATCTAGAGGCCAGCGCCCCCACACCCTCAGCACACCGCTGAACTGTGGGCCCCGCGTGTCAGTTCCACAACCCGCCTCGAGCCAACCTATTAGGCGCTCACATCCGCGCGCCCACCCGCCAGATCTAATCTGGGCCGTCAGTCGTGGATCGAATGGCTAACAGGACTCGATACCCCTTCGCGTGGTCTTTTTGTTAAAGAAACCCTCAGATTTATGAGAATCAACCCGTCGTCCCTCAGTTTCGCGCGCAGGCCCCTGCATTCTTGCAAATAGACCCTTGACCTTTTGTTTAATCACAAATTTAGACCTAATTTTGTAATTTAAATTCCAAAACTTGTTTACCTCTAGGTGTGTTAGTTCACCCTAATACCTAAGTTTACCTCTTGTGTTTATATTGTTCTGTCGAGCTTGTGTTCACTTGATTGTACATGTTTGGTGTATTGTTCATTTGTCTTTATCCAAACGTATTGAATGCATGATCGCTTTGTTTAGACAACGAGAAGCCCGTGGTTCCTGAGTGTGTTGCTGAAGATCTTCCTGAGCAACAACCTGGTGAAGGCAAGTGTCCTCTGACCTACTATGTCCTACTTACTTCATAATTCACCGTCCCCATTACTTTATTGAAACCTAAGGATTTACTAGTCTATATCTACCTTGCCCTTGTTAGCTTTTTGGGTTATTATGGTTAGCTTTATGCTATTTCTTTACTTTAATCAATGAACATGATGTGAATATTTATGATACAATGATGTTATCCTGGTGATGATCTTGTGATACTTTAGGGGACTCAGGCTATTTCCTGAGTACATCTTCGTAAGGACCTATTCGTTGAGTGACCACCCGGGATAATAGTACAACCATGAGGGTGGAATGGGACACCTTTAGCTGATTAATTAGAGGAACTTGAGGTGTAGTTGGCTTCGTCGTAGGGCCGTCAATGGGGTCTGGGCACAGTACTTGCTCTGCCGAGGCTAGTTGCCGAGGTTCTTTCGATTTGGTTTTGTTCGTAGGGCCGTCAATGAGGTCTGGGGAATCTTTGTAAAGGCTACATAGTGTATCCCTGGCCATTCACCTTGGTAGTGAAGATCGGGTCTATAGAACCCAGGCTGGAAAGGGATCACGACTCGTGGGTAAAGTGTGAAACCTCTGTAGAGTGTTAGAAATTGGTATATCAGTCGTGCTCACGGTTAAGAGCAGCCTTAGGATCCTCTTTGATTAGAAGAACTTTGGATACTTTTATAATGATGGTTGATGATGATGAAAATAATCCTAATCTCTGGTATTTCCTCTTGGAGGGAGTACTTTTGGGTAATGACTGGGTTTATTACTAAACCGGGCTATACTATTAGTAGTAAATACTTGACCAACTAAAAGCAACTCCTTAACCTTAACTCCACATACAGCTAGCCCACTTTAGCCAAACGAGACATTTGCTGAGTATGTTGATGTGTACTCACCCTTGCTTTAAAAACCACCCCCACCCTAGGTTGTCCTCACTGTATTCAGTGCTCAGGAGGAGATGCAGGCAACATGGAGGACTTTGAGGAGTTATAGGACTACGACGAGTTCTATTTATGTTAGTGGCAAACCCCCAGTCAGCTGCCTGTGAAGGCCTTATCTGCTACGTTCGCTTTTCCGCACTTTGATAATATTAATGACAATGTTATGTTAGTGACTCTACGGATGCCTTGGACATCTTGATGTAATAAAGTACTATTTCCGCTATTTATTTTGAGAAATGTGTGATGTTGTCCAATTATATAATCGCTGTGTACATGAGTTTCTGATCCTAGCACGTACATGGTTTGCATTCAATTTGCCTTCTAAAACCGGATGTGACATTTATGAAAATTTCTATCAAATATGTAGTTCCAGTCGATCGAACACTACCAGTCAAAGTGGTTTATTTATGTTGATATGTGCACTTACCTCGTATATCCTAGAAGTGAGTAGAGGTGAAGTTCTTGACATAATCCTTGCAACAGTATGCAATCTGTTTGCTAAATCTCTATGTGCATAACTGCATATACTTCTAGAAGAAGGTATTTTGCCATAATGAGACAGTTTTGCAAGGATTAGGGGAGCACATTTTTAAAGTTAGCCTTTATATAAGGTTCGATGGAATCTAGATCTAGAAGATCGAAATATGTCCTGATGATAGTTGTTGTACTCTTTTTCCTTGGTGAGTTTTCCTGAAGTTTCTCACATGAGGTTTTTAATGAGGCAACAAAGTGCAAATGCAATATGTGTCATCATGCGCTGTTTCTTCATATTTCCCACATGGTTTTTGGGTTAACGAGGCATGTGTTGGTCGCGGTATTCACCCAAGGGGGAGCATTAAGAAACCCTAAGAAAGGGTTATGTGGGCAAATACCGAATACCCCTGAGGGGTCTCACGTCTCTCTATATATAACATGTACCCCCTCTCATAAGAAATAATACAGAAAGAGGCCAGAGGCCCAACCCTATATCGTGTCTCTTGTGTGTTTTCTCTATCATGCTCCTAGGAAGGGAAACAAGATATACAACTACTCCACGCCTAATCTGCTGATGGGAGGGTACCACTGCGATGCCATCCAAGGTGGGAGCGGCGATGGCAGACTTCCCTAGGCACGAGTGACGACGACAGCCTCCCCTAGGCACGAAGTGGTGGCGCATCCCAGATGCGAGGCAGCGGTTCCGCAAGGCGGGGGTCCTATTTTTATACTATTTTGTATACATATTTATGTCAATGTCAATAGGTTTTTATGACCTATATTTCAGTTCATGGCTCCGCTTCCATCTATTTGTCTGTTTATGATATTTCTATTCACATTTTACGCAAACGATTTATTGATTTTATGCATTATCTCGTTTACTTAATCCAGTGTGTATTGGGTTCCTACCATTTATGCCATATGTATAAGATATATTTACGACCTACACATTTACGCAACAAAATAGAAATTTAGAAAAAAGGTAACCACTCTAAGAAATGAGGTCATTTGCCACGATTCCATAAATCTCGCGTATGCCGATCCATTTTCTTTTCAACTCACATTCTTGCCATCCTAAATTTGTGCATAGGCAGCAGAAAACATATTTTTTACGCAGTCTACCGTAGTGCATAAATAACTTTATCATGTAGTATAATTAGTATCATTATATATCATAAACTTGTTCTAATGAGTCTTGATGCATGGATGTAGGAGAAATCCTATATTTACGGAGGAAATAAAGCATTTAAATTAGATTTTTTTTGTTTCCATACATGTTTTCGTTATGAAATAGATCAATGATTTACACTAAAATTCATACCAATTTACGTTGTTTCGGCTCACATTTTACGCTGAAATCCGCCTGAGTTCCCACGTACGATCGGCTCCATATCTTATGTTCCGATATATACGGTAACTTCCAGCTTCGTAGGCGCGCTAATCACAGTGGTGTGTGGATCCACCTGAACAAACCAATGAAAGGTCTGTTGCCGCTCTCCTGTTATGCAAGTCTGAACCATTAAATATGCTAGCATAAACACGAGTGGGAACCAACTACCCGATCAGCGAACACGACGCTGGTCCATCCCAACTCGACGCCACCACGTGCGCACCTTCTGTTTACGCAAAACATAACACATGTTTACACATGCATAAATGTGCCACGCAATCGCGCAGACGCACGCGTCCCACTGGCCCGACCTGACCACGCACGTGACCACTACTCTGGCTGGGCTTCCCATGCCTTTCGGAAGCCCCGAGCTTCCATTACAACAACATATAAATATATATATAGTGATGAGGTAATGGAAGCCTAGGGCTTCCATTAGTACAGGAAGCCCCGGTCAGGTATACCCACGCGCGTCCGATCATGTGCTGGTTCTGGCTCGGGCGGATTCCTGCATAAAACGTGAGCTAAAACAACGTAAATGAGTACGAAATTTAGAGTAAATCGTATATCTATTTCGTAACAGCAAATGGGGCCCGAAATTACAGCGTGAAAATCGCGTGCGTCCGATCGTACGCGGGTTCTGACTCGATTGGATTTTAGCGTAAAACGTGAGCTAAAACAGCGTAAATGATTACAAAATTTAGCATAAATCATATATCTGTTTAGTAACAGCAAATGGGCCCCGAAATTACGGCGTGAAATCGCGTGCAGCCGATTGAGCGCGGGTTCTTGCTCGAATGGATTTCAGTGTAAAACGTGAACCGAAACATTGTAAATTAGTATGAATTTTAGCGTAAATCGTATATCTGTTTCGTAATGGCGAATGGAGCCCAAATTTACGGCGCAAAAAATCACGCGACAACAGTCCTGCGCGGGTTCTGGCTCGGACGGATTTAAGCGTAAATCGTGAACCAAAACAACGTAAATGAGTACGAATTTTAGTGTAAATCGTCCATCTGTTTCATAATAATGAATGTAGACCAAATGTATCTCTCAGCGCATGAGGTTGTCATAAAACACATCAAGAAATTTCGTAAATTGGTGTAAGATACAACAAGAAGTGATCAGAGGTAATTGTAGCGTAAAATGCAAGCTAACCATCTACAGGAGAATTTGTTGGGGGCCTTCATCTTCCGAAGGTCCTAAAAACACAACTAACATGTTTTCCAAGTATAATACATTCACAGGGACCTTCGGCCTCGGAATGAAGCTGTACACGATATGAAAAGCGTGGTCTGGGAGAAGGATGAACCAGTTCCGAAGCTACACATGGAGAAGCTTCGGCTTAGTGGTGGAAAATGAAACCGACTTAAAGAGGAAAAGGCTACCTAGTCCTTGATAGATTGTCCTTAAGTCAATAGTAAATATAAAGGGCATGGATGTAATTTTACATAGGCTGCGTCCTGTGCCTATAAATAGATGAACAGTAACATCGTACTGTTCACGCTAACTGGTATTCACTCGCACGTCATTCTTGGATTCACACCTTCTGTCAAGCCGAAGGTACAAATGCTGGGATGATGAAGGTATGTCCTTGATAACCTTCATCTGAAGATCATTATGTCCTTAGGGAGATAATGCTTCGAAAGACGAAGGTCTTTAACCATAAACGTTTTGTGTTGCCTTGTTCTTAACTCATAGCATTTGAGAACAAGTCCCCAACATTGGCGCCCACCTCCGGTGAACTCATTCGACCACCTTCGGTAAGCTGTGACCTTCGTCATGCCGCCGAAGAAAACTTTAGCGCTTGGGGCTGCATTGCAGCCACTAGACGTCAACCAAGAAACACTGCGTGAAGCTAGAAGCCAAAAAAGGAAGGCTACAAGTCCAACGCCTCAGGAGGAGGAGCTAGACCAAGAAATAAGGGACCTCGAAGCCATCCATCAACAGGTCTAGAGGAAGAAGGAGAAGATGCTTTGTCTCTCTGATCTACAGAATAAGATCGATGAGGCTGTTGAGGAAATATGTCATCTCACTCAAGATGACCAGGACTGAAGACCTCAACGCAGAGAGCTTGGTCAGGACAATTCCTACGATGATGATGAGTTGTATGATGATTTCCATCATGGAAATTTCGCTTTTGATGATGCTTCTCCTCTGTCAGCTGAACTGCAGGCTACACCATGGCCCCCATCATACAAGCCACCCCACCTCCCCATGTATGATGGGCACTCAGATCCGAAGCAGTTTCTGATGAGCTACGAAGCAACCATATCTTCATATGGGGGCAATACCGCAGTCATGGCGAAATCCTTCGTCATGGCAGTCAAGAATGTTGCGCAAACCTGGTACTCCTCTCTTCGGCCGAGAACAATCACATCATGGCAGAAGCTAAAGGACATGCTGATCACCAGTTTCCAAGGGTTTCAGACGAAGCCGGTTACATCTCAAGCTTTGTTCCAGTGCACGCAAGACCATGAAGAATACCTCCAGGCATATGTCCGAAGGTTCTTGCGTCTGAGAGCATAAGCGCCCACAGTGCTCAATGAAATCGTCATTGAGGCCATGATCAAAGGGCTTCGGCCAGGATCTATGACTCAATACTTCGCTAGGAAACCCCCTCAGACTCTAGAGAAGCTGCTTCAGAAAATGGATGAGTACATCCGAGCCGATAATGATTTCCGCCAGAGAAGGGAAGAAGCTTATAGGTTTTCTGAGATGACTAGGGGCTTTGGAGGAAGAATCTAACCTAGGCATGTCAAATCAATCCACAACTCCAGTCAGACTGATGATAGAGGAAGCCAGTTTCATAGGCCACAACATAGCTCACAGTCTTCAGGACACCAGCTCCAAGGGGCAGAGGCGGCAGGGGCTTCGAAGGAAGATATGGGGACCAGCCTAGGAAACTCTATTGCTTATTCTGTGGTGAAGACAAGGGCCACACTACAAGAACATGCCAGGTCACCATTCAGAAGAAAAAAGAGATTGCCGAAGTAGAAGCCCGGCAAAATCAGTCGAAGCAGGTTTTACATACTGCTTCGTGTTACTCTCCCTATACACCAGAATACGTGGGTAATCAACGTGCAGCTTCTGTTGCTTCGACAAGTCATTCACAAGCTTCCTGACCCCAGCTCCCACTACCACCACCATTGCCACCTACTCATACCCGAAGCTAGCAGCCAGAAGGGCACCAGCACGCCCAACAGCAGCGCGACTTCAGGGAGGAGTCCAAAGCTCATACAGTCAATAGCACTGTACCGGAATCGAAGCATATATACTGAGGAATATCCTACTTTTGATGTACTTTTATGCCATTTTATTTTTATGTGAGAAACAAGTAATGAAGAACTTAATTTCAATTTTTGTAATAAATGTGCCTGCACCAGAGTGAAATATATCTTCCTCGTGGATTTGTGAAGCTTGAAAGACGTGTCTAAGAAAGCGAAGTAAAATTCTGAAGCTCAAAAGTCATTCCTAAAGGAATGCAGAGACAAAAATCATGATCTGAATCTACAAAAAAGTTGTTCCTAAGGGAGCGCAGCATAAGTTTTCTGCTTAAAAGTCGTTCCTAAAAGAATGCAGAACCAAAAAGTATGATCCGAAGCTGCACAAAAGTCGTTCCTAAGGGAGCGCAGCGTAAGTTTTCTGCTCAAAAGTCGTTCGTAACGGAATGCAGAGCCAAATACCACCGAAATATAAGGTGAAGAAGCTCAAAAGTCATTCCTAAGGGGATGAAGAGCTTAAATGCCACCGAAATAGAAGGTGAAGAAGCTCAAAAGTCGTTCCTAAGGGGATGTAGAGCTTAAAGACTCAAAAGACGTTCCTAAGGGGATGCAGAGTCTTGAGTATTCCAGTCTGGGCGCGTGGGTGTGTGTGTCTTCGGCATCGTCATCATTTTGCATCATATCATCATATCATTTTGCATAACATTACATCATACATCATATCGCATTAACGTCACAAAAATTGAATACGAAGCAAAACTTCGGCAAGTGCTTTGTTAAAATGAAAATGTGCTTCGGGAAATACAGTTTTATCAGACTTGCCATAGAAGGGCTCTTTCTTTACGAAGCATGAAAAAGAAGGGAAGGTGTTTTTTTTGTCGAAGGCTCAAAAACAGTATGTGTGCAAATTTCATGCATCACAAAGAGATATATTATAGTAATTTACATGTCCCATCAATTGTTCCATACGTCAAATATTACAAAGTATTCGTACAATAAAGTTACAAGGTATTATCACAACAGTCTACTCTTCTCTAAGGATCTTTTCTGCAGCTTCGTTTAATAATTTGTCGACAACTTCGTCGATAATAGAATTTGCAATGCTTATAACGTCTAGTGCTTCTTTCATCTTCGGATCAGCCAGGGGGTTGTACGGCTCTGGTAGCGGTGATAGCTCAGCTGTATTGGGTAAACTATTAGTTCGAAACTACAAAGTAAGTACCAAAGTTAAAATTCAAAAACAATATCTATACGCCTTGCGCGTTCAGCAGCCTCTTCAGTTCGCCTAGCTTCTTCTCGGGCATCATGGGTGTCTTTTTCATTCTTTTTTATAATTTTGTTGGCCAATTCTCGACCACCGTTCACCCAGACATCAGAATAAAACTTTCCGCCCACTAAAGTTGCTTCGGCTGAAGGGTCCTTCGTGTCATTTATGGAGGAGGCAGCTTCGGCCTGAGCTACAGCTTTCACGTGTTCGCATCTAGCCTTTTCCAGAATAGCTGCGACTCCTCGGGTGCCAGAGAAAAGCACAAATATCTCTGCGATCATTCAAAATTTCCTCAAAAGCTTCGGCTTCCCCGCTTATCCACTCAATGACGCCTTCGGTGTTGCCTCGAATGATGTTCTCCTCAGAGGAGTAGGCACCAACTTTTGCAAAGCTGTTTTTCAAATTTTTCAAGTAGTCCAAGGATTTTTTGAAGCATCTTTCCTTGGATTCATGAAGCTCCTCAATATTTTTCTCCAGCTTGGCCTTCCACCATTCACTTATTTTTTGGCTGGCCTTCGCGACTTCACAATTTTCTTTGGCTTTGGCCAGTTGTTTCCGAAGGTCTTCAACCTCGGCTTTTTGGGCTTCGGCCTGAGCATTGTACTTAGCTTCATCTTCTTTCATTTTACTCACCAATGAAATTAAAATTTTGTCTTTCTCTAGACCTTCGTTTCTCAGCTCAATTACCTCTGAGCGAAGGTTGTTGAGAGCTATTGTACAACTTTCGTCTTCGATGCTCTTTTGTGCCCTCAAGGCATTGCTAAGAATCAAGCCCTGCAAAGAGAAAGAAAGAATTAAGCATGACAATGAAATACTTCATTTCCAACTTTAAAGTTAACTTCTATACCTTTATACTGTTGTACGCAAGGCTATCAGCAAGATCATCCTTCGACATAGCCGAAAGGCCTTCCTCAAGCTTCGGAAATCCCATACTTTTAGCTATCTCCCGGCAAACAGATATTTCTTTGTTGTCCGGGAGACAGTATAGGAAATCATCTTCATTAGTGCCATTGAACACTAAGGCCCCCTTCGGATATTTTAGTTTCTGGGCGTAGTGTCTGGCTTCTAGGATTTCTTCTTCGGATAATTTTTTCCCCGAGGCATGTCGAATAATGTAATCAACATCTTCGGCCGAAGCTTCGGGGGCAGGAGATTTTCCTTTTTCCATCATATCTAGCCCCACTATCATGCCAGTATCTGAAGTTTGTTGCTCAGCTTTATCTTCAGACGCGTCAGCCTTCGTTTTAATGGGCACTGAAGGCCCAGCTTCATCTTCGGCCTAGACTTTGACGGCTTCGGCAATTTTCTAAGTAGGAGCAGGGCTCAAGGCCTTTGCGGTCTCCATGACATCGTCTAGCACGCTGGCTATCCTCCTTCTCTTGGGAGTTGCGGCAGGAGCTTTTTGCACTTTCGATAATTATGCCTCTGCTGGTGGGCTCAGAATTTCTGGCATTTCACTGTTTTTTCCACTTTTGGCTCTTCGGCCGAATCATCTTTGGCTTCGGTTGGCCCGACTGTAGGCACCTTCGGCACTACAATAGACCCTTCAGCGCTCCGAGCGGCGAGAGCGGTTTGTTCTGCTTCGATAGTAGAGGAGGTTCCCTCACCAAATTTAGGCACTACGGCCGTTTCAATATACCGAGGCCGGTGTGTCAAAACCTTCATTTTCTTGCCCTTCGGCACAGCGGTGGCGGCCAAAGCGGCAATTTTCCTCTTTTTTCCTTTCCTCAAGGGGTAGCTATAGTCAGGATATACGAAGTCAATTGCGTCAAAAACCATGTTTAATATTTTCTTGCCCCGACCCCCGAAGGCTGCGGACAAGGCATCATCTTCGGTCTTGGAATATGTCCCAAGCAACTCGTCGCTGGTAGCTTCAATGCATTTCAGCCAGTCATCATTTGGTTTGTCAAACTTCTCTCTAAATCTGAAGGTATATTTCAATCGAACTAAGCCACCTTCACTGGATTCAGTAGTAGTCTCCTTCGGCATTTCCCAGCTATCCACAAGTGGCCACACCCTATAGGCTATGTGCTCTTGGACTATATCTCTTGTGCCAATGAAGGTACAAACATTGCTAAAGGCCTTCTGGCATGCTTCGACGTCACCTTCAATAGCCACCTTCGTCCTCCAGAGGCCGAAGCGAGACCAGATGGGGCGCTAGATGATTTCCTTGATATCCTTTCTTTCAATCAGATCGTTTTTAACATAAAACCACTCCTCCATCCAGGCCTCGGGCCATCTTTTCCGGTATGCTGGCACCGGGTAGCTTGCATTAGAGCGGGCAATGAACTCGTAACAACCGAAGTTGCTGTGGTATTGTTCTTTGCCGATAGCCTTCGTCTCGTATAATAGCTCGTGCATATTGCAGAAGCACTTCGCGCTCGGCTCCAGCCCCTGGCTCCTTATAGCCCAGACAAACATCCCCATCCTAATTATAGCTTCGGGGGTAATCTGATGAAGAAAGATCTGGAATATCTTTAACACTTCAACCACAAATTTGCTCAACGGGAACTGAAGGCCTGCCTTCAAGAAGCTTCGGTAAATAACAACTTCATTTTCCTCAGGAGCAGGGGCAGTGCTGTCTCCTCCAACCCTCACAATAGACATGTCACGAAAATATCTCCCTCTCATGGCGTCAATATGACTTTGTTTGATGGTCGATTTTCCGAAGATGGTATGGCTTGGCCGCCAGGGCCGGTCCTCAGAATCTTCATCTCCACTCTCCACATCATAACTATCACTGTCATCAGAATCTTCAAACAAACCCTCCATTATCTCCTTAGTAATTTTCTCTGTATTCGTCTTTGCCATAGACTCATAAAACCCAGCAATAAAAGGATCCACAACTTTCTTCTCTTCATACAGCTTCTTCTCCTCAGTTATCTTCTTCTCCTCAGTCATCTTCTTCTCCTCAGTCATCTTCTCCTCAGATATGGAGCAAGCACGTCTTTAAACCGAAGCTCGAAAAATCAGGCGAGAGCTGTTAAGCGAGAATTAAAAATTTGAGACAATAACGCAAGCAGCAGAAATGACGTATCAAATGCTGCCACTGTGGGTTCCTATTTATACGCCTAGCGCTTTGCAACTTGGCGGGCCCCGTTTGTCATTGACTTTCGCTATTCTAGCGAAGGGAAGGTGTTTTTTCGGACCTTCGGCTTAAGGTCTTCGTTCATGTCGCAGTCTGAATTCATTGTTATAACAAATTAACACTGCGAGGGGCTACTATTGGGGGCCTTCATCTTCCGAAGGTCCTCAAAAACACAACTAACATGTTTTCCAAGTATAATACATTCACAGGGACCTTCGGCCTCAGAATGAAGCTGTACACGATATGAAAAGCGTGGTTTGGGAGAAGGATGAACCAGTTCCGAAGCTACGCGTGGAGAAGCTTCGGCTTAGCGGTGGAAAATGAAACTGACTTAAAGAGGAAAAGGCTATCTAGTCCTCGATAGATTGTCCTTAAGTCAATAGTAAATATAAAGGGTATGGATGTAATTTTATACAGGCTGCGTCCTGTGCCTATAAATAGATGAACAATAACACCGTACTATTCACGCTGACTAGTATTCACTCGCACATCATTCCTGGATTCACACCTTCTGTCAAGCCAAAGGTACAAATGTAGTTCGTTATTATTAATGTTTGTACATGATGAGATAATGAGAATATAAATAATCTGACAATTCAATATAATTGCTCATATTATTTTCCATTTTCATATGCTTCTTTACTTTCATGATTATATGCTGGGATGATGAAGGTATGTCCTTCATAACCTTCGTCTGAAGATCATTATGTCCTTAGGGAGATAATGCTTCAAAAGACGAAGGTCTTTAACCATTAACGTTTTGTGTTGCCTTGTTCTTAACTCATAGCATTTGAGAACAAGTCCCCAACAGAATTGTTTTAGATTTTACAATAAGATATAAGAGATAATTATTCCTGTACTCAACTATGATAATGTCGTGTTTGCATTTCAGTTGTTGGTACATACACACCCTGCTACAATAAAACTCAGCTCTCTTTTCAATTGAATCCTTAATCTAAAGCCATGCTACACTGAATCCCCTGCTTACCTAAGTTCATTGAGGAAACTATAAATGTTTATTTGTACCTCATAACATGTTTGCTGAGGACTGTCGGTACCCTGAATTAGGGGTACCCCCTACTACAGTATGAAGACGCGGTGCCCGTACGGCGTTCCCTAGCTGAATGGTGAACAACACCCGACCCCACCACGTGGGCGGTTCAAGGGGCACCATGTGGCGAGAAAAGATGGTACATCTCAGGATGTATCAGTTGGACCGGACCTCCACGAGGGAGCACCGGACCACTGTACGCACAACCCGGACCCCCGATTACGGCCCGGGACTCCCAAGTAAGCATGCCGGGTCCCTTGGATGGGGCCCAGATCCCTCCAAGTAAGGCCCGGGCCACAACAAGGTCCCGGGATAGGGGAGACCCTGGCATAAGCAAGGGTCCGGTATTGGCACGTGTCCAGGCCTTATCCTGTGCGCTTGCGCTCCCCGCTTAGGCGAAGACCCGATGCTGCCACGAGGCTTGTTGCCCGTGACATAAGCCAACGGGCGGAGCCTGACGTAAGGCCTCTAGGCCGCGCGGTCTCTACATTTATTGCGGAGAGGACGCGCCGCCTGTCCACCCTGCTGACAGGCGATGTGCCCCCTCATCATTTAAATTGTCCTGTCCACTGCGCTGGCAGGCGACGCTAGGGCCATCCCGCAGACGACGCACCTGTCCAATCCATTGTCAAACAGTGCGCCTGTGCTGCGCGGCGCACTGTGCTCATCACCCCTTATGCGAGAAGCTTCCCCTGAACGCCGATGCTACACAGATCTCAGATGTTAGGGCGTAGAAAGATTGCTCCAGCAGCAAACATTAGTAACTCCGAGTACTACATCTGTTATGTTCCTGGGCCCACATGTCGGGGCTCAGAACCCTTGTACATGCCCCCCTTAGATATAAAAGGGGAGGCATGCAACGTTACAAAGGGGGCTAATTTAGACCAAGATTGGGTAGACTCAGAACACTCAACTTCCACAACAATCCAACACATAGTGGAGTAGGGTATTACGCTCCGGCGGCTCGAACCACTCTAAATCCTCGCGAGTTCATGTGCTCGGTGATCTAGCAAGATAGGCAAAACGCTTAAGCCCCTTCCTCATCTTAGGATTTAGGGCGGGTGCATTCCGCCACCCGGCCGGATAATTCCCTCTCCGACATTTGGCGCGCCAGGTAGGGGGCTAGGCATTAGGTTTTTGCTTGTTTCCTCGCTCAGCATGATGGTGCAAATCGTGGAGCACCGCGCCGAGACTTCAACGGATTTCCTGGTGGAGGAAGAAGCTGTTTCTTCCACGCCACAGGTTCCCAACCGCCCAGTGTAGGGCACTGCTGCTGTGCACGCTGCACGGCAGCATACAACTGCGCAGACATCCCGGACTCCCTCGAGGGCGGCTCCGGGAGCATTGTCAACAGCCAGGGAGTTGCTGCGTCACCCTCCAAGCTCCACGGCCTCACCGGGGGCCATGAAGCAGTGGCGGGACGACGTCGACCGACTGATCGGCATGGCGCATTCTACCTCGACCAGGTCGAGGCCATGGTCATCCCGGCGCCAACATGAGGCGTCGGCGTCTATGCGCTCACCCTTAGTGAGGGGTGCACAGACCAATGACCTCCGGGCCGAGCTCAACCGCAGGCGTGCGGGAGAGGACGCCCTGGTCTCTTTAGAGAGGGCGAGTGAGCGCCGCCAAAACGTCGAGGGTCGCAACCTCGATCAAGACTTCGCTGCGGTAGCACCGCAGGCCCCAATGGGCACCCGATCCCAAGTGGGTGTCCCCTTGGCTGGCGTGGGCTGCGCCGCTCTTGCGGATCATCTCCGCGCGGCGTCATGGTCATCCAAGTTTCGGCCACACCTGTTGGAAAAGTACGACGGTACGTCAAACCCGTCAGAATTCCTGCAGGTGTACGTCACCGCTATCACAGCAGCAGGTGGAAACACTGCTGTGATGGTGACATATTTTCATGTCGCCTTGTCTGGACCTGCCCGGACTTGGCTCATGAACCTCGCCCCAGGGTCAATCTACTCCTGGGAAGAGCTCTGCGCGCGGTTCATTGCGAACTTCGCCAGCGCTTACCAACAGCACGGTGTGGAGACCCACCTCCACGCGGTAAGGCAGGAGCCCAAGGAGACCCTCCGGACGTACATCTCCCGCTTGACCAAGGTGCGAGGTACTATACCTTGCATTTCTGTTGCTTCCATCATCACAACCTTATTATGTGATGAGAAAATGTTGGAGAAGTTGGCCACACATGATGTGGAGACTGTCCCCACACTCTTTGCTCTGGCCGACAAATGCGCCAGAGCTGCCGAGGGCCATGCATGGCACTTGGCCCCACAAACCGGGGCTGCCCAGTCGGGTGGCTCGGGTGCCGTCCCCCAGGACGGTAAGAAGAAAAAGAAGAAGGACCACGACTACCAGAAGCCGCGGTCCACCGCTCTAGTCGTTGCAGCCGCGATCGGGGGTCGGGGCGACCGTAACAAACGCCCACGGCCACAGAGGGGTAACAGCGGCTCATGCCCTGTGCACCCCAACGGTCGCCACAGTGCCGTGGAGTGTCGCGAGATCATTGACCTCACAAAACGCGTCAGCGAGCGGCGCGAGCAGTCTTCCAAGGACGGCTCCCCACCTTGCCGCCGACCTGGCAAAGAAAAGGTCGACGACGGCGAGGTGGCCGCGGCTGAACGGGACCTCGGGTATCAGTCACCCGAGGGAGACCTGAAGGATGTCTTCGCCGGAGACTCCCACTCCGGTGGCGACAACTAGGTGAACCCCTAGAGGGACCCCGAACTCCCCGGTCTACGGGGCCGAAGCCTGCCTTCCCCCGGAAACCCTTCTGGACTCCCCACGGGTCTAGGCTTCTGATAGGTCCATGTAGAAATGGCTACAACACGAGGACGAGGACTCCCTCATCAAACGCAGATGGGGACCTAGGGTCGGGACCTAGTCCTACGGTAGGTACCAAACCAAGAAGGGCTCCGCAACTCTCCCCTAGCTGGGAAGGACCCTTCAAGGTGACGGGAATACGCCGGCCGAGGGTGACTATCATGATATGACTGAAGGAGCACCTCTTCCTAGCCACTGGAGCATCTCTGTAAGTTCTATCCATAGGAGCAAGTCTGAGGGGTCAAATTCTTCTCCCTTTTGTAACTAGGTAACACATACGTGTACGCCAACCCGGTGAGGTCCACCCTCATAAGCCCGGCCTTTTGGCCTACACCCATGCATGACAGGTTATAAAGAAAAAAATTACCCCCTCAGATGTGCCTCTATGACAGTTTATCCTACTGCTCCATGGTCTTATGTTGCAGTTTTCTAGATATTATTTTATCTAACCCACCCAAACAGTTCCCTTTCCATCAGATATAATGACATCCGAATTGAACAGCCAGACTTGCAGTTTAGGACCTCTTTGCGAAAGTAGGAGGGCCCGATAGCCTGGGGGCCGGTTCTAAAGAACGGGAGCCCGTTCCATGGGGTGGTCTGGAGCCTGTGTGGCCGCTTAGCCTGGACCCATACCCGAAAGCCTGCACACTCCACCACTCCGTGACGGGTACCCTAGTATTTGGAGCTATAAGTCCTGTGGGTCTGGCAACCTGGGGTCTGGAACTCGAGAATGGGCACTTGTCTCCTGGGGTGGTCCGGAGCCCGTGTAGCCGCTTAGCCTGGTCCCGTACCATGGGCATGCACGCTCCACCACTCTGTGATGGGTGTCCTAGTACCTAGAACCACCATCTAGGAGGTCCGGACGCACAACTTGGCCTCTCAGACTAGACCCTGCAGATCCCGAGCATGTATCAAAGGATGACTAGTGTCAGATGGCGGGTCCTGTGGGTGTACTACTAATGCTCCCTAGCCAAAGCTGTGTGCAAGCTTAGTTCCCAGTCGAGGCTACCTCCTGGGGGCCATTGCCAACTCTTTCTTAGGTATGCTGGTCTACAGCCTCGACAAATCGAGCCTACATCCCGGGGGCCAGGTACCAAGGAGGAATCGGTTACACCACACACAACAGGGACAAGTGGTACACAGATAAGTGCTAATACTGCTTGATAAATAGTACTCAAAAGTACCTTACAAAAAGAAAAAGTATTACATCCGCCTTCAAGTGGAGTCCTAGCTCCATATCTACTCTACAGGTATGAACTACCTCCACACCAGTAGGGTCGCGTGGGTAGCTAGCTCCGAGCGGCTCGCTAGCGAAGGTGACCACCTCTGCACTGACGGCAGCGACCACCTCTGCACCGACGGCTCGCCAGCGGCGGTGACTACCTCGGCTCCGAGCGGCTCGCCAGCAGAGACAACCACCTCTGCAACGGGCAGCCTCACCAGCGGCGGCAACCACCTCTGCGCCAGGCAGCCTCCCCAGCGGTGGTGACCACCTCAGCATGCGCGCCATGGTGAAGAGGTCCTCGCCTCCGTCCCCCTACGGGGGTGAGGACAAGACCATCCAAGCCATGGAGCTGGGAGCACGGCGGAAGGTGGTGCTTGCGGTCTGGCCAGAACCCCGTAGCCAAAATTCGCCTCCTTCACAAGGCTGGTGATCATCCTTTTCCTCCGAATGCTGGAGGAAGAGGCAGGCACCAGCCCATGTGGAAGGCGAAGCCGTGACTCAGCTCGCTCCCCACAACCGCGAGGCTGATGAACATCCTTGAAGCCAAGCACCGGTGGAAGAGCGCCGCTCCCACAAGGTCGCGCACCTCCGGTTGAGGGAAGACAAGACCGGTAGCACCAGCCCGCTAGGGAGGACAAAAGGCACGAACTCTCTAGCGGCAAGCTCATCGGAGTGGATAACGCCGACGCAAATCCTTCCACCGAGCGCCGGCGCATTCCATCCAAGCAGGCGGTATACCATTTCGAGCACTCACTCGATCTGGGCGTGCTCGGGATGAAGTCACAAGGCCATGGTAAACTATGGCAACGCGAAGCAGAGACCTTGAAGGCAAAGGGGCGCAGGGAGCTCGGAGGCGAAAGGACACCGCGAGTGGGAAAGAAGCAAGACATGGCTACTACTCGAGGGATGAACCCCTTTTTTAAAGGCAGATTTCCCCGCTCGCGCCCCGAAGCGTCACGGGCAAGGTCTCCCCCGATGCACACCAGGGTTCCCATCCTATGACACGGGAGCCAGGCCTCACATGTCATACAAGCTGGCCCGAAGCGCGAAGAAGGCAAATCGTCACACAAGAAGCATGCCATCGCCCCGCGGTAGTACGCCTCTTCATCTTCGCCGCAACCATCGGTCAAGAAGGCGAACCGCCGCACAGGGAGCGTGCAACCGCCCTGCGGTTATATGCCCTTTCATCTCCGCCGCAACTAGCGGTCAAGGAGGTGAACCGCCACACAAGGAGCGTGCAACCGCCCCGCGGTTGTGCGCCCCCTCGGCTTCGTTGCAACCGGTGGTCCAACCTCTGGCATGGGGGCCTAGGCCCACATGTCATGCACCCGGCGCGCCAGTTTCTAGGTGCAAAGAAGTCACACCGCCGCTCGCGCCAATACCGTGTCTCCTCGGGGCCGTCGTAGAAGACTGAGAAGATAAATTTTCAAAACCAATGCAGCGACTCGAGGCACCCCGCGCATGGCCCAACAAAGACATTAAGTGCGGAGATCACGGGTCAATCAGCCGCGGGGACAGGCATGGCAGTCGGCGTGACCATGGGCGGACCAACAGTAATTGCATCAACGGGCGTGCAGGGGCAGCGAGCCAATCGCCAATTAGACTTTGGCCCCACCTGCAGGCTTGTATCCACCCCTGAGGCGGGCCCGGGGGCCACTGTCGGTACCCTGAATCAGGGGTACCCCCTACTATAGTATGAAGACACGGTGCCCGTACGACGTTCCCTAGCCGAACGGTGAACAACACCCAACCCCACCACATGAGCGGTTCAAGGGGCACCACGTGGCAAGAAAAGATGGTACATCCCAGGATGTATTAGTTGGACCGGACCTCCACGAGGGAGCACCGGACCCCTGTACGCACTACTCGGACCCTCGATTACGGCCCGGGACTCCCAAATAAGCATGCCGGATCCCTTGGATGGGGCCCAGATCCATCCGAGTAAGGTTCGGGCCACAACAAGGTCTCGGGACAGGGGAGACCCTGGCATAAGAAAGGGTCCGGTACTGGCACGTGTCCAGGCCTTATCCTGTGCACTTGCGCTCCCCGCTCAGGCGGAGACCCGATGCTGCCACGTGGCTTGTTGCCCGTGACATAAGCCAACGGGCGGAGCCTGACATAAGGCCTCTAGGCCGCGCGGTCTCTGCATTTATTGCGGAGAGGACGCGCCGCCTGTCCACCCTACTGACAGGCGATGTGCCCCCTCAGCATTTAATGCGTCCTGTCCACTGCGCTGGTAGGCGACGCCAGGGCCATCACGCAGACGGCGCACCTGTCCAGTCCATTGTTAAACAGTCCACCCGTGCTACGCGGTGCACTGTGCTCATCATCCCTTATGCGAGAAGCTTCCCCTGAACGACGATGCTACACAGATCTCAGATGTCAGGGCGTAGGAAGATTGCTCCAGCAGCAAACATTAGTAACTCCAAGTACTACATCTGTTATGTTCCTGGGCCCACATGTCGGGGCTCAGAACCCTTATACATGCCCCCCTTAGCTATAAAAGGGGAGGCATGCAACGTTACAAAGGGGGCTGATTTAGACCAAGCTTGGGCAGACTCAGAACACTCAAGCTTCCACAGAAATCCAACACACAGTGGAGTAGGGTATTACGCTCCGGCGGCCCAAACCACTCTAAATCCTCGCGAGTTCTTGTGCTCGGTGATCGCTTAGCAAGATAGGCAAAATGCTTAAGCCCCTTCCTCATCTTAGGATTTAGGGCGGGTGCATTCCGCCACCCGGCCGGAGAATTCCCTCTCCAACAATGACGAAGTGGCTGATCAGGTAGTTCAAGGAAACCATGACTGGCAGCCCTCTTTTGTTTGCATGATGATTACAACATATACTCAACTTGCTCATGTCTGAAAAGACACTACTATATTTTTCTTGAAATTACACAATGTAAAAATGATGCAGGCTACTTATTACTCAAAATCAAATTGTCAAAGTATAGTTAGTTACCATACACAGTACAGTTTGACAACAAAAGAAAGGAAGCTACATGTATAAATGAGTTTGTGTTTAGTAATTGAATCATTATTTGAATATGTAAAGAGGGCTAAAAAATTATGATATATATAACCTTAATTTACAAAAATACAATGGAGAAATTGCCAGCAAGTGAGGACATTTCTTTCTTTAATAAACTCTGTTATGCATACTTCCAATATAGCAGGACTTGAGAATCAAAGCCCTATTATGTGCATATGTTGAATACAAAATTCATTCTTTTTTCATGAACCCTCCCTAACACATAGTTGTAATACTTAAGTTGTCTCTACTAGGAATTGTATAACTAAATATTAACAAATCTTACTACGTTGTCAATGCTGAATCAATAGATCTTACTATGCTACCAATTCTGAATGAACACACACAACGATTCATCCAGCACAATTAATGCCAAGCCTCGTGCACCTCAGATAACCCAACTGTGACATAAATTTCTAGGATAAAGTTTACTTACAAAAGGAAAATACATTTTTTTAAGAAATGATACATATAGAGCCAGAATGCTATCTAAAATCAGAAAAATCTGAAACATTACAAGTCACAGCAAGGGATAATTTATAGTACCTTGTAAAAGTACCTCCTTCTAGGCTCCAATCCCTCGACGACTGTCGACTGGTTTAAAATGTGACAATTTTCAGTCCATTTGAATCTCAATTTTGGAACCATATCGCACCATTTGAGTGGTGCATCATATCGAACCGCAATAGACCAGATCGCACCTTCAAACTTCTCTTGGAAGAAGACCTCGCCCGCGACGGTGACGACAGAGGCAATCGCGTGAAGTGTCATTACGGCGTACGAAGACCCCAGTGGGTCACCGTCCAGGAGATGCCCAATGGAAACTTCTCGAAGCTTTCGATTTGATCGGATCTGAGCCCCTCCAAAGCCGACGGTTCCGCCTCATCGATAGGTAGTGGAGGCAGCTGGACTACCTTAGCTTGTTGCGGTTGTCCCTGGTGGCTGAGAGCTCCATCCAGCCAGCCGGCGACAGGCGGGTTCAATGTCTTGGTGGGTCGCCTCGTGCGGCGATGGCTGAGCTCCTCCAGGTCAGCTTCGAGGTTATCGTTGCGGCACGCGTCTTAATTCGCGGAATTAGGGTTCACTCTTTGCTTTTTGTGGCATTCGCTTAGATTCAACATGTCAACCTGGATTATTAGGCCGCCAAACCCAGGCACATGCCCCTGGTATGGCAGACCTACGCTCCGCTCTACATTGGACCGAGGCTTCTTCTAGTTAGGAGAAGCCCAGGGATATATGTATTTAGAGCCCTGGGCTCTGTTTAACTACAGGAAGCCCCGACCACCCGCCTGATTGACCAGACGCACCATCCGGTCCACCCACTATAATGTTTATGCTTAGTTATACATAGGTTTACGCTCATGTACCATCGTATAAAAACAACCGCTCTACTTGGCCTTCCGCGATGGATGAGACTAGGGTTTCAGTGGCGGCGGTTGCACGACACGAGCGAGCGCGGTGAAGCCAGCACAACCGCGGCGGACAAGCGTCCCCATACACGAGATCCATGGCGGAGCGTCGGAAGAGCGTCTCCTCCGTGCCGCGCACTGCGGCTCACGCACGCCGCCGCTCGTGCCGCTCTTCGATCGCTGCTACCTGCCCTGCCGCCCCTGCCTCGCAGGGAACCCGGTGTTCTTCGTCGCCGACGATCGCGTCCTCTGTTGCGGCCTCGACCTGCTCCACATCTTCACGCGTGACTCCTCCTTCCAGCCGGCGGACCGCGCTGTCGTCTCTTCCTCGTCTCGGTCTCCACCAGCGCGAGCAGGCCGTCGTGCACGTGCCGGAGCCTCGACACCGTCCAGGCCCTGCGCTGGATCGAGTTCTTGAGCAACGTCGCGTCCAAGCGACGTCGCGTCCAACCGCCACCGCCACGACTCATCGTCATCGGAAGCATCCACCACCTCCTCGTCGTCGTCGTCCTTTTCACGCTGCCTATCGCCACCCCGACAGCCAACCCCGCTGTGGGTCGATAGCTACCTCGACAAGCTGGGGTCAATGCTGAAGAAAGGGGGATGGAGGGACCGTGAAGTGGACGAGATGGTCGAGGTCACCACCTCTGGGTTCATGGACAACGGCGAGGAGGCCCCAACACTCGACTCCGAGGCTATCCTCGACGCGCTGGACCTCAAGACCGACCCCTGAGGACATGTCGGACGCGCTGGGACTCATTATCGATGTTTTGATTCGCATTATATGCTTAAATTTATCCGGCCATAATCCACTCACTGTCGTACGCGCGGTATTTTCACGCTGTAATTTGGGCTCCATTCGTCGTACGAAATAGATCGATGATTTACGCTAAAATTTGTATCTATTTACGTTGTTTTGGTTCACATTATATGCTAAAATCTTCTCGAGCCAGAACACACACAGTCGGATGTGAGCGATTTCCACGCCTTAATTTTCGGCCCCATTCGCTGTACAAAACATATCTATGATTTACGCTAAAGTGTGTACTCGTATATGCTATCGTACAGGAAAGGCTACTACAAAGTAACGTCAAAGTCTCAAAAGAATATTTCCTTATTTTAATGCTCCTCAAACCGCAACATTGAGAATAAAGCGGTATCTGTCCCACATTTATCGAGATTTTACAACACTACTTTCCTAATCTCAAACCAAACCAGATCTATGCACACACTGGTCACGTATATACAATAGCATAAATGGTCTGGCGTTGCGATATTGCATGATTTATGCGATTACTTTTCATGTTCTTATGCAGTCGTAAACACTGAACAAACTTGTAAAGTCGTTCCACGTGATTTGCGCGTCAGTAGATTCTTTTTGCATGGTTTATACACATTATTCAATCTGTTTATCCCGGTATAAATGCTGACGCATGCATAGGTGAACTGCGTTCTCAGATTCGTTGCATGGTATATGCACATTACTCAATATGTATATGCATTCGTATAATTACTGACCCATAGCATCCTGGCTTGTGGTTGTCGCGTGCATGATATACACAAATTCCATAACCCGGTTATACCACCATAAATCCTGATGCAAGCACGTATGTGGTGGGCTGACCGCGTCCTGGCTGGGGCTTCCCCTACTAATCGAAGCCCAGGGCTTCCATTACCTTGCTCCTATATATATATATACACTTCTTCATGCGCGACTCGTCCTTCCAGCCGGCGGACCGCACTGTCGTCTCCTCCTCGTCTCGGTCTCCACCGGCGCGAGCAGGCCGTCGTGCACGCGCCGGAGCCTCGACACCATCTAGGCCCTTTGCGCTGGATCGAGTTCTAGAGCGACATCGCGTCCAACCGCCGCCGCCACGACTCATCGTCCTTGGAAGCATCCACCGCCTCCTCATCGTCGTCGTCCTCCTCAGGCTGCCCATCGCCACCCCGGCAGCCAACCCCGCGGTGGGTCGAAAGCTACCTCGACAAGCTGGGGTCAATGCTGAAGAAAGGGGGATGGTGGGACCGTGAAGTGGACGAGATGGTCGAGGTCACCACCTCCGGGTTCATGGACGACGGCGAGGAGGCTCCAACACCCGACTCCGAGGCTATCCTCGACACGCTAGTCCTCAAGACCGACCCCTGAGGACGTGTCGGACGCGCTGGGACTCATTATCGATGTTTTGATTCGCATTATACTCTTAAATTTACTCGGCCAGAATCCACTCACTGTCGTACGCGTGCTATTTTCACGCTGTAATTTGGGCTCTATTCGTCGTACGAAATAGATCGATGATTTAAGCTAAAATTTGTATCTATTTACGTTGTTTTGGTTCACATTTTATGCTAAAATCTTCTCGAGCCAGAACACACACACGGTCGGATGTGCGCGATTTCCACACCTTAATTTTCGGCCCCATTCGCCATACAAAACATATCTACGATTTACGCTAAAATTTGTACTCGTATACGCTATCGTACAGGAAAGGCTACTACAAAGTAACGTCAAAGTCTCAAAAGAATATTTCCTTATTTTAATGCTCCTCAAACCGCAACATTGAGAGTAAAGCGGTATCTGTCCCACATTTATCGCGATTTTACAGCACTACTTTTCTAATCTCAAACCAACCCAGATCTACGCACACACTGGTCACGTATATACAATAGCATAAATGGTCTGGTGTCGCGATATTGCATGATCTATGCTGTTACTTTTCATGTTCTTATGCAGTCAAAAACACTGAACAAACTTGTAAAGTCGTCCCACGTGATTAGCGCGTCAGTAGATTCTTTTTGCATGGTTTATACACATTATTCAATGTGTTTATCCCGGTATAAATGCTGACGCATGCATAGGTGAACTGCCTTCTCAGATTCGTTGCATGGTATATGCACATTACTCAATATGTATATGCATTCGTATAATTACTGACCCATAGCATCCTGGTTTGTGGCTGTCGCGTGCATGGTATACACAAATTCGATAACCCGGTTATACCACCATAAATCCTGACGCAAGCAAGTGGGTGTTAGGCTGACCGTGTCCTGGCTGGGGCTTCCCCTACTAATCGAAGCTCAGGGCTTCCATTACCTCGCTCCTATATATATATACACTTCTTCACGCGCGACTCCTCCTTCCAGCCGATGAACCGCGTTGTCGTCTCCTCCTCGTCTCGGTCTCCACCGGCGCGAGCAGGCCGTCGTGCACGCGCCGGAGCCTCGACACCGTCCAGGCCCTGCGCTGGATGGAGTTCTAGAGCGACGTCGCGTCCAACCGCCGCCGCCGCGACTCATCGTCCTCGGAAGCATCCACCGCCTCCTTGTCGTCGTCGTCCTCCTCAGTCTGCCCATCGCCACCCCGGCAGCCAACCCCGCGGTGGGTCGATAGCTACCTCGACGAGCTGGGGTCAATGCTGAAGAAAGGGGGCTAGAGGGACCGTGAAGTGGACGAGATGGTCGAGGTCACCACCTCCGGGTTCATGGACGACGGCGAGGAGGCCCCAACACCCGACTCTGAGGCTATCCTCGACGCGCTGGTCCTCAAGACCGACCCCTGAGGACGTGTCGGACGCGCTGGGACTCATTATCGATGTTTTGATTCGCATTATACGCTTAAATTTACCCGGCCAGAATCCACTCACTATCGTACGCGCGCTATTTTCACGCTGTAATTCGGGCTCCATTCGTCGTACGAAATAGATCGATGATATACACTTAAATTTGTACCTATTTATGTTGTTTTGGTTCACATTTTATGCTAAAATCTTCTCGAGCCAGAACACACACACGGTCGGATGTGCGCAATTTTCACGCCTTAATTTTCGGCCTCATTCGCCGTACAAAACATATCTACGATTTACGCTAAAATTTGTACTCGAATACACTATCGTACAGGAAAGGCTACTACAAAGTAACGTCAAAGTCTCAAAAGAATATTTCCTTATTTTAATGCTCCTCAAACCGCAACATTGAGAATAAAAAGGTATTTGTCGCACATTTATCGCGATTTTACAGCACTACTTTCCTAATCTCAAACCAAACCAGATCTACGCACACACTGGTCACGTATATACAATAGCATAAATGGTCTGGTGTCGCGATATTGCATGATTTATGCTGTTTCTTTTAATGTTCTTATGCAGTCGTAAACACTGAACAAACTTGTAAAGTCGTCCCACATGATTTGCGCGTGAGTAGATTCTTTTTGCATGATTTATACACATTATTCAATCTGTTTATCCCGGTATAAATGCTGACGCATGCATAGATGAACTGCCTTCCCAGATTCGTTGCATGGTATATGCATATTACTCAATATGTATATGCATTCGTATAATTACTGACCCATAGCATCCTGGCTTGTGGCTGTCGCGTGCATGGTATACACAAATTCGATAACCGGTTATACCACCATACACTACAGTAAAAGAGGAAACGTTCGACGGCCACGTTATGTCCGACGACCCCCTAGGCAACCGTTGGACATAAGGTTATGTCCGACGGCCAAGGGCTGCCTCGAAAATAATAATAAACAGCCGACGACTGTAAGACTGGCCGTCGAACATAAGCTTATGTCCGACGGCCCGTCTGACAGCCGTCGGACATAACTGTATGTCCGACGGCCTCCTAGGGCACCGTCGGAAATAAGGAATTTTAACCGACGCCCGGAGCCCGCATCGTTTCATTCTACCGCGCGTAGCCCATGCAGCCAAGCCGCCGCCGCCACCATAGACCTCTCGTCGCCGTGACTCCGCCGCCGCAGCCGTCGCCGCCGCCGCAAGGTTGCTCCACCACCGCTTAAGCACAGCCCGTGACCGACGACCTCCCCTCCCGCCCCGACGCACAGCCCGAGCACGACGCCACCGAAGCCACCCCGACGCAGCCCGACGCCACCAGAGCTGCCCCGACGCAGCCCGTGGCCGCCGGAGCCTCTGCCCCCATCCCCGACGCCACCGGCGCCCGCCCCGACCCCGCCGGAGCTCGCTTCACCGGCTCATCGTCCGACAAAGTAAGCAATTTTAAAATTTTTAGTATAATTTTGTGTATAAATATATATTGTTTGCTAGTAGCAATGTTTAATTTTGTTATGTCCGACGGCTTAATTTAATTATGCAATTAAATTAGCTTGTTTTAATTTATTTATTAGTGGCTATATAATTTAAACTTTTAATTTTCAAGGGTAATTATTAAGCCCTCGAAAATAAGGTTGTTTTACTTGATTTAGGGTCCCGTGAAATGATTTTTTGTAGTGCTATTGTATTAGTTTGGTTAATTAGTGGCTATTGTATTAGTGTGGTTAATTAGTAATCATAACTAATTAAGTTAACGTCTCGTATCTAGTATGGAGGAGAATCATCGATGGATGTATGAAGGTTGGAAGAAAAGAGATGCTCTATCAAGTGAGTGGGTTGCCAAGACTGATGCTTTTCTCGACCATGCTTTTGCTCGGTCAGAGACTGGAACCGATGTTAGGTGCCCTTGTAGCAAGTCGGAACATTAATTTCCTTGACAGGAGGACTATGTCGACTTATGGCTATTAAGTCTAAGTTTGCATTCTCAAACAACTGTTACAAGGAGCTTTTGAACTTGATCAGTGATGTACTTCCGGAGAATCACAAGATGCCAAAGGACATGTATCAGTCTAAAAAGTTGTTATCTGGGCTCGGTATGGACTACGAAAAAATCGATGTTTGTGAAAATAATTGTATGCTTTTCTGGAAGGAGACCGCGGGTGAGAAGAAGTGTACTGTATGTGGTGAGCGTAGATTCGTTGAGGTTGAAAACGACGATGGTTTGACCGTGACTACGAAGATTGCACGTAAGCAGCTTCGTTACATGCCTCTTATACCTCGGTTGAAACGTTTGTTCATCTCCAAGAATACAGCCAGACACATGAGGTGGCACAAAGAAGGGGTACGTGAGAATCCAAATGTCATGGTGCACCAAGCTGATACAAATGCATGGAAGGCACTAGATGCTTTTGATTCTAGCTTTGCTGATGAAGTGCGGAATGTCCGCTTCGGTTTGGCAACAGATGGTTTCTCGCCATTCAATCTAACTGCAACTTCCTACTCATGTTGGCCCGTCTTTGCTGTTCCATACAACCTTCCACCAGCTCTTTGCATGAAATATGAATTTATTTTCTTGTGTCTTGTAATACCTGGTCCGGATCATCCTGGAACAAAGATCGATGTGATGATGAGACCCCTGATTGAAGAATTGAAAATTTTGTGGGAAGGAGTCGAGGCGTACGATTTTTACAAGAAACAGAAATTCAACCTGAGAACCGCGTTTTTATGGTCTATTCATGATTTTATGGCTTATGGTATCTTTGTTGGATGGAGTTGTCATGGGATTTTGACATGTCCGATATGCGTTGAAGACACTTTATGCTTTCGACTAAAGTTTGGTGGAAAGATATGTTACTTCGATTGCCATAGATGTTTTTTGCCAGAGGATCACCCGTTCAGGTTCGATAGGAACGCTTTTAAAAAGGACACGATTGTGACGAGGGGACCACCCAAGCGTCTAAGTGGTCCAGAGATTCTCGCGAGACTTAATGATTTGAAACAAAACGAACATGGAAATCGTTTTGAAGGTTATGGAACCGAGCATAATTGGACTCACAAATGTGGTCTATGGGAACTCCCTTATATGAAAGGGCATAGGGGTTATGCACTTATATTTGATATGCACTCAGACGGCCACCGACCGTCTAGTGAGTTTTTGATACTCTATTATGTGTTTGATATTGTTTGCAACGACATAGGGGTTATGCACTTATATTTGATATTGTTTGCCTCCAGGCTTCGTATGGGCAGGAGATGGTTCAACGCCATGGGGACGAGTACGATTGGAGGAGCCAGCCAATCGACCCTCAGGCAGTATATGCTAGCGCAGGAGGACAAGCCCATGGACGGTGAGATTATTTGATTTGGTTTTTAAAATTGTCATCATATGCTTGCGATTCAACTGAGCCATGAGTTACTATACTAAGTGCATGGTTCACTCTTGTAGGTTGGGTATTTTTGATTCTACGATTGATTCTAGAGAGCTGAGACACCGTGGACGATAAAATCCACATCGTCGTCTTCACAGTCGTCCCATTCACGATCATCTGCCCATGAGATAGAGCTTGCAGTGTTGCGTCAACAGGCAGAGTACCATCAATCAGTCTTGAGGGAACAATTGGAGTACCAGAGGCAACAATCTGAATACCAGAGAAAACAAGCCGAGTACCAGAAGAAGAGGGACGAGTATTATGCAAGCCTCCAGGCCCAAAATCAAGCTCTTCTCTCGGTAAGTTGAAGTAACATTTTGTAGCTTATTTTGCAAAACACATGATGTGTATCTTATTTGCTCAACAATGACTTGTATATAATTTGTAGCAACTAGCCCAACAAGCGGGCGTCCCGATGCCGACATATGGGATGCTGCCTCCGGACTTTGCACTGCCAATGCCAATGTTGGCGCCTCCACCTCCGCCTCCGTCACAATTCCCTATGGTATGTACACATATGCGTGTGTGACATGTTCATAGATGTCTTATGTGTTTAAATGAACAACTGAGTGGTTACTATTTCATGTGCTTGTGTTATAGGGATTTCAGACACCACTCGCTTCAGTTGCCGCACCTGGAGATGGGTCTGGTCAAGACGACACAACACATTCGTGGGTGAACAACCTTTTCAACACGCAGAGTCCAGCCGGAGGAGGTGGCGATGGATATGAGTGATATTGATGTAAAACACTTGTTGCAACCTTTCATGTGAAAGACTATCCGTCGAACAATATCAGTTTGGATTTTGGACAACTATGTTGATGTAAACACTTGTTGCAACCATTTGGAACTATATGTCGTTATATGTTAAATTTGTGAATGTGAATACTTATGTGAGTATATTTGTGAATGTGTATACTTATGTGAGTATATTTGTGATTGTGAATGTGTATATGTGCATGAAATCTGTTTTGTATTTGCAAATGTCAGATTTTTTAAAATTCAGAATTTTGTGCAATTTCTGGAATATGTTATGTCCGACGGCCTAGAGTAAGCCGTCGGACATAAGGATTAGCTATGTCAGATGGCTTAGGAAACCGTCGGAGATAATGGTTGGTTATGTCCGACGGCCTAGCTCGAGCCGTCGGACATAACCGAAGTGGGTCCCACAGGCGACGGGTAAAACGGTTGCTTACCCTTACCTCCGACGGTCGGATGCGACCGTCGGAGATACGTTATGTCCGACGGCGGCCGTCGGACATAACACTATTTCCGATGAGTTACGTCCGGCGGCTAGAAAACGTCGGACATAAGCGGATACCGTCGGACATAGCTTAAGTCCGACGGTTTAAGGTTTATGTCAGACGGCTTGAACCGTCGGAACTTAGGGCCTGTTTGTTTACCCCCATGGATTATATAATCTGGATTATTTTTGGAGGATTATATAATCTGGATTATATAATCTGGATTATATAATCTGAGTAGTCCTGTTTGTTTACCAAGATTATTTAAGTTGTTAATAGGATTATTTTATATGAGGAAGACAAGAATGCCCTCTATATTTGTACTAGGTTGAAACTCATATATGAGATGAACAATGTAACAAACGTTTCTGAGTATTCATAATTTATTACATAAATAATTTGGAAACAAATAATTCAATTGACATTGGCAAATATTGCATTAGCAATATTATCACGGAAGGCATTCATGTCACCTTCTTCATCCCCAAATTGACTAGTACTAGGCTGAGATGATGGCATTGGCATATAATCTTCATCTTCATCACAGCGATCAAATTCTTTATCTGCCAAAGAACTGTCACGAATAAAATTATGAAGAGCCATACATGCATGTATTATTTTGGATTGTTTGGCCATAGGATAACTGGGTAGGTGTAACAGAATTCTCCACTTCATCTTCAAAACACCAAATGAGCGTTCAATCACATTACGCAGAGATGAATGCAAATAGTTAAATGTCTCCTTTTTTCCGCTAGGTCGGGGACCCGCTCGATACTCAGGTAAATGATATTTTGTTCCTTTGTATGGTGCTAGATATCCAGATCGATTAGGGTATCCTGAGTCAACAAGATAATATTTACCTAAAAATACACCGACATATGAGAGTAGACCATAATAATTTATAAATTGAAATTATATAATAAACAATATGATACCTGGTGGAGGATGTGGAAAAATAGTGGCATATTTTGTTAGAGCATTATTGAACACCCTCATGTCATGTGCAGAACCCGGCCATCCCGCAACAATAAAAGTGAACCTCATGTCGAAATCACATATGGCCAGTACATTTTGGGTGGGATATCCATGTCGACCAACATGTTGAACCAATTTAGAGGATGGCACAACTACCCTTATATGAGTTCCATCAATTGCACCAATACAATCATTGAAATGAGGGTGAAATCGGTCGCCTAGTAATCTTTCATGGACAGTAGTAAATTGAGGATCTCTTGGCTTCACAATATCTTTTGATAGAAGAAATATGCAATTCAACACTTCTGAGAACTTTCTACTAATAGTTTCTTTTGACCTCTGAAATCTATTTTTTACTTGAACGACAGATTGAGGGGCTCCAATAGTCCATAAAAACATACAAAGTGCTTCCAAAGAACACATATTTTCAGTTGTCTTCAGTCCATATGATGAAATCAACAAGTCATGCAACTTTTCAATAAGAGGTCTACTCATCCGAAACATATCATAGCAATCGTTTGGATTACTAATTGTTGTCATCACCCAATCATAGCCAGTTGAACTAGGTTTTCTTCTCACTGACTTGTTAAGAAAAGTTTCACCATAATACGTACCAAATGCATTGAGCATAGATCCAACTCTTTTCAACATTTGGCCTCGATCTCGCGCAGCTACAAAAGCCTCGTCCTCCTCCTCATCCTCATTCACATCTACATCAAGCTACAAATAATATTCATGCAAATTAAGTACCAGAAGCCACACATAAAAAAATAGATGTTCCACACATAAACAATAAATAGATGTTCCACACATAAAAACAAATAGATGGTCCTAACACACGAGAATAAATACATGTTCCAGACATGAAAGTAAATTGATGCTCCTAACACACGAAAACAAATAGATGTTCCTAACATAAGCCATCCTTAGCGCAGTGCCTCTTCAACCATAGAAGTCTTCCTTCATTTGTTTTGAATGACTTAAATACATCCCTGTGCTCCGCCTTAACAAAAAGCTGAGTAGCCATGAAATGCTCAAGTGATCCTTCAGTTGCTCCACACTCAACAGCCCATTCCATGCATTGCTTGATTGATTCATACCTATACTCACCAAGCATTACTTTGTTTGAAATATTGCAATTGATCTCCAAAGTATTATGAATCTTATTCATGACCTTAACCATGGGATTCTTTGAGCGCTTCAGTGGGCTATTAACAACAGTAGGACTAGCTCTTTTCTTTGACTGAGTTGAGACGCCTCTCTTCGACTGAGTTAACTTGCTGCCACTAGCAAAAGGAGACGCAAATTCATCATATTGAGCATCACAGTCTGCCTCAAATGTGCCAAAATCAACTCCATCAATACCATCAACCTGAGTCTCATGATTTTCCACATCATAAAATTCACCTGGAGCGCATGATGTAGATCCATCTACTGCAATATGTTCAAACATTTGTGTCATGAAATCTTCATTTTCTGGAGGGCCATATTTCAGTTTCTTCCAATCAGGATGCCCCTGCATAACAATTACAATATTTAGTACTACATCATAGATGAAAGAAATTAAAACAAGTACAATATAACTTTAACTAATATGTTATTACCTTTGTATTTTTCTGCCAGTATTCATCACTTGCAATCACAGTCCCTAGCTTAGAATCCCATCCAAGTCCTGTATCTTTGTTTAGACCAAGCCAAAAACTGTAAAGCCCTTTCAGTAAATCCCACTTATTCTTCAATTGAGTTTTGCTGTGAAGCAAACCAGTTCTTTGTCGATACTTAACACAAATATTTTTATACGCTGCAGTAGTTAGTGTTCCATTTGGTCTGTTACCAGCTTCAACCTCTTCAACACATATTTCACAAAAAGTTCTAGTATTCATGGATGACCAATCTGCCTTGTCATATTTCTCCTTCTATACGAAAATATATGTACAAGCATATCACATATGAACATTACAAATGTCTACAAATTAGCAATGGCCATGTGTTAGAAAATTACTCACCGAATTATTTGCAGTAATTTCAGCTTCAACTTCAATTGGTTCATCATCTTCCCGACCTTGAGCATTTAAATCGATGTCAATACCAACACTTCGACCACCACGAATGCTCCTTCCGGCACTCCTACTACCGCGTATCACACACCTAGTGCCACGACCGGCACTACGCCCTGCCAGTGTAAATCCTGCGCCACGACGACCTGCCGTCATGGAACCACGTACCATGGTTGGTCTGCCTCGTACAGGTGTCGTAACATCACCAACTCCTGATTCAATGTCTGCTGGTTCGGACGTAGGATCCATCACAATACACCTGTAGATAGAGTAGCATTGTAGCAATTAAATGGTCGCACTCTGGATCTCGGCAGGACAGATGCAGAGAAAAATTAGGCGCCCCAGCTGATCTGCGGCGGGATAGTGGATGAAAGGAACACAGAGAACACAACCATTCACAGAGCACTGCGCTAATAACTAAAACAAATCGAAACGTACAGGAAAGAATACAAGATGAGGATCGAACGCCAGATTCCGTCTCCGTCAGGACGCTGGCAAGATTAGGACGCCGTCAGGATTTCGTCTCCGTCCTCGAACGTATTCCAGGACCACGCCGGCTCGGACCAAGGAGCCGTATCCCTCTGGCCAAAAGCAAGTGATGCCGCCGCCTCTGGCCAAAAGCACGGGACGCCTCTGGCTAAAAGCACGGGACGCCGCCGCCTCTGGCCAAAAGCACGGGACGCCGGAGATCTGCACGGCGCGGGACCTCTGCACGGCGCGCGGGACCTGATGCCTCCGGAGAACTGCACGGCGCGGCTGGGGTGGCGCGCTCGCGCGCCTCGGCACCTCGGCACGGCGCGGCAACTGCTGCGCGCGGGACGCCGGCGCGCGGGACGAGGCGGGGGCTAGCGGCGGGATCCTGTTGGGCGGCGACCTTCTCCGATGCGACAGGAACAAAAACGATTCGGTGAATTATAATGGCAATGGTGGGTAATTTCTAGGAAACTTGAAAGGGTATTGGGGAAGTGGGAAAAAAATAATCTGAAATAAGCACCTCCTCACTTGCTTATGGATTATCATAATCCAAGGGGTTAGATTATATAATCAGGGCAAATAAGCTGGACTGTTTGTTTGCCTCTTAGAATTATTTAATCTAGATTATATAATCTGGGGGGTAAACAAACAGGCCCTTACTTCGTTTCCTATAGTGATAAATCCTGACGCAAGCACGTGGGTGGTGGGCTGACCGCGTCCTGGCTGGGGCTTCCCCTACTAGTCCAAGGCTTCCATTACCTCGCTCCTATATATAATATATATATATATATATATATATATATATATATATATATATATATATATATATATATATATATATATATATATATATATATATATATCCTATGCAATCACTTATCCTGGTGCAAGCATGCAATCAAGCGATCTGGTGCATCCGATCTAGATCTAATGATGACTGTTATTTTATATTTAACCCGTTCCACCTAAAACATAGTACCTATTTTACTTTTAACCCCTTCCGTATGAAACCGTTGGATCTGGATTGGATGCTCTGTATAGTTTGATTGCACGCTTGCACCAAAATGAGTGATTGCACCGGATATGTCCTCGCTATATATATATATATATATATATATATATATATATATATATATATATATATATATATATATATATATATATATATATATATATATATATATATATATATATATATATATATATATATATATATATATATATATATCACAAGAAAATCCAAAACTGCCTGCCCGGATAAGCAACTCTCCAAGGTCTCGAATGCAGCCTGTCTAGTTGCAGCTGCCTGCTGCATACGCTGTCCAACGGCGTTATCCGTTATCCCAGTAGACAGCTTAAAGTCCCTCGCAGATGGCGCCAAGACTCGCACGAGGCCACGAGCACGAAAGCCATCAGCACACTGCACACAGCAGTCATCGAGATGTCGTCAGCGGCAGCGGAGTATCCGTGGCGCTCGCAGGTCTTCGGCGAAGCCGTGGCTGTGCAGCGCAGCGCGCTGGTGCTCGCTTCGTACCCGCTGTTGCTGCTCCTGGTCATCCTGGCCGCGTTCGTCAGGTACCTGTGGATCGCGCTCGCCATCTACTGCGCGCTCCTGTTCGTGCTCTCGTGCGCCTCTCGTACCCTCGCCGCCGGGCCTTCTTCCGCTGAGGTGGGGCTGGTCAGCCGCGGCGGGCTGTCGGCCGCGGCCATCGCCGCAGTCGCGCCGGCGTTCCCGTACAAGGCAGCGGCGTCCGCGCTCGGTGAGGCCGCGCAGTGTGCTGTGTGCCTCGAGGGGATGAAAGACGGGGAGGCGGCACGGCGGCTGCCGACGTGCTCGCACGCGTTCCACGCCAGCTGCATCGACATGTGGCTCGACTCGCACGCGACGTGCCCGGTGTGCAGGTCCCACGTAGTGCCCCAGAAGGCCGGCAAACAACCGCCCGAGCCGCCACTACCGCCGGTTTAGTTCCGCGGGGATTTTCCAGCCACGTTGTGCCATGTACCGGCTGCAGGGTAGTTTCGACTTAGACATAGCTATGCCATTTGCACATTTTTGGGGTATCTTATGCTATGGAAATAACTATGATTGTGCAAGTACGTTTTCTACTGGTTGTATATATATAGTTATTAACAATGATTACGTATGCTAGTCGACTACTAGAATCGTTCCAGCCTGTCAAATCATCGCGTTTACTACAAAGTGAATTCGATTGGGACCAATCTCTGAACTGATTCAGCTCGCCGAACGATAAGAACACCACTGACCGGGACAAGTTCCATTGCAAAAATCGGCCCACAGATACTGACAGCACAAATAATCTTAATTTAGAGATAGCAATGGGTACTAGCTACCCTAAACCCGATGGGCTTTTGCTGCACAGGTTTCGATTAATTTATCTACCCCTTGATTTGTCAATGGGTTAAAATGAAGACCCAACACATATGTGGGATGTGTTTATTCTTGTACCACTCATATCCACGTACCCATGGGTTTAAAAACCTGACTTAAAATCAACATAACTTATGAATGTGTCTCATAATATTATTAATTGAATATATTTTAGTTGAAATGAACTAATCGTAACAAAGTTTAAGCTAAAGTTAGTTATTATTCGTGTTTTTTATCCTTGTTTATTAATATATTAACTCTCATTTATACGATGAATTATTTTTATGTTGATATTAGGAAACCCGTTGGCTACCCGAAACACACATATGCGTAGGTTTGGCAAATTTTCATACCCATAACGGGTATGGATTTTTTTAGCAGAGTATGTTTTGTCTTCATAGGTATAGGTTTGGACAAGAGATACTCCTTGAGTTTTTACCCATTGCCATCTACAGGCTTAAAGTTGCTTTGGGTATACACCCTATTATGTTTCAAGAGTACTTCTAACATCTCACTCTAATATAACTACCGAGTCAAACCCTTTAAATTTAACGAAGTTTGTAAAAAGATATCATGTTTGACTAGATTTGCCATGAAATATATTCCTCTATTACATCTATTTTGGTGTAATAAATGTTGATAATCCTTTTTTATAAATTTGATAAACTATACATATCTTTATAAAAGACAGACCTTAAATTGTATCTTTTCTGGGTGTAGGTAGAAGTATACCTATTCAAACATGGTTGTACCAGTAATTGGCGGTTCAACAATAAACATCGGTGTTTTACATTCACTCGATTAAAAAAATTTCGTGTGGTGATACCTTATACACAACATCTCAACCCTTAAGTTGCTCTTTCGTTTGGCACACATATGGGAGATAATACACTTGTGTTGCCTATTGGGCCACGATATAGACATCGTCACCTGGTAACATGGAATCCTATCGAATTTTGACTAGCCCAAGATTAGAATGTGTCCATCACGTCACTTCAGGGTCAAACCAATGACATTTTTATATCACTTGAGTAAAAGGTATCGAACGATGAAAATTTAGTTCATATATTTCTTCTATTTTGCACGCTCGGAAGTTTGTCACCATAGTAAGTTGTTGTGAAGTTTGACACCTCCTCCAGTATGTATGCCTCTGCAATGGAAGCCTTGATTTTGCATTTTGAAGTTTTTCTTTTAGCTCGGTCGTACATCCATACCCCTCCCTCCCAAGCACGAACCAATTCATCAATCACATGCTCCATGTACATAGCCATTTTATTCTCTAGGTGTCCAGGAATTATCAACAACAAGAATATGTTCTGCCATTGAAAGCATACACTGGGAGATTGAGGGGGATAACAAATGAAAGTTGCCCAGAGGGGGGGTGAATAGGGCGAAACTGAAATTTACAAAATTAATCACAACTACAAGCCGGGTTAGCGTTAGAAATATAATCGAGTCTGCGAGAGAGGGTGCAAAACAAATCGTAAGCGAATAAAGAGTGTGACACGCGGATTTGTTTTACCGAGGTTCGGTTCTCGCAAACCTATTCCCCGTTGAGGTGGTCACAAAGACCGGGTCTCTTTCAACCCTTTCCCTCTCTCAAACGGTCCCTCGGACCGAGTGAGCTTCTCTTCTCAAATCAATTGGGAACCAAACTTCCCGCAAGGACCACCACACAATTGGTGTCTCTTGCCTTGTTTACAATTGAGATGATCGCAAGAACAAATGAGAAAAAGAAGCAATCCAAGCGCAAGAGCTCAAAAGAACACAACAAATCTCTCTCACTTAACACTAAAGCTTTTGTGGAATTGGGAGAGGATTTGATCTCTTTGGTGTGTCTTGTATTGAATGCTTAGCTCTTGTAAGTGGTTGGAAGTTGGAAAACTTGGATGACTTGAATGTGGGGTGGTTGGGGGTATTTATAGCCCCAACCACCAAACTAGCCGTTTGGTGGAGGCTGCTGTCGCATGGCGCACCGGACAGTCCGGTGCGCCAGCCACGTCACCAGGCCGTTGGGTTCCGACCGTTGGAGCTCTGTCTTGTGGGCCCGCCTGGCTGTCCGGTGGTGCACCGGACAAGCCCTGTAGGCTGTCCGGTGTGCCACCCGCGCGTGCTCTGACTTCTGCGCGTGCTGGCGCGCATTCAATGCGCCTGCAGTCGACCGTTGGCGCGAAGTAGCCGTTGCTCCGCTGGCTCACCGGACAGTCCGATGTGCACCGGACATGTCCGGTGAATTATAGCGGAGCGGATTCCCGAAGCTGACGAGTTCAGAGTTGCTCTTCCCTGGAGCACCGGACACTGTCCGGTGGTGCACCGGACAGTCCGGTGAATTATAGCGAAGCGCCTCTGAAAATTCCCGAAGGTGAAGAGTTTGACTTGGAGTCCCCTAGTGCACCGGACACTGTCCGGTGGCACACCGGACAGTCCGGTACGCCAGACCAGGGCACACTTCGTTTGTCCCTTGCTCTCTTTGTTTGAACCCATTATTCTTGGTCTTTTTATTGACTTATTATGAACCTTTGGCACCTGTAGAACTTATAGACTAGAGCAAACTAGTTAGTCCAATTATTTGTGTTGGTCAATTCAACTACCAAAATCAATTAGGAAATAGGTGTAAGCCTAATTCCCTTTCAATCTTCCCCTTTTTGGTGATTGATGCCAACACAAACCAAAGCAAGTATAGAAGTGCATAATTGAACTAGTTTGCATAATGTAAGTGCAAAGGTTACTTGGAATTGAGCCAATATAAATACTACATAAGATATGCATGGATTGTTTCTTTAATTTTTGACATTTTGGACCACGCTTGCACCACATGTTTTGTTTTTGCAAATTCTTTGGTAAATCCTTTTCAAAGTTCTTTTGCAAATAGTCAAAGGTAAATGAATAAGATTTTGCGAAGCATTTTCAAGATTTGAAATTTTCTCCCCCTGTTTCAAATGCTTTTCCTTTGACTAGACAAAACTCCCCCTAAATGAAATCCTCCTCTTAGTGTTCAAGAGGGTTTTAAGATATCAATTTTGAAAATACTACTTTCACCCTTTTGAACACAATAAGATACCAATTTGAAATTACCAATTGAAAATCATTAGTTTTTAAAATTAGGTGGTGGTGCGGTCCTTTTGCTTTGGGCTCATGCTCTCTCCCCCTTTGGCATAAATCGCCAAAAACGGAATCATTAGAGCCCTTAGTGTAACTACTTTCTCCCCTTTGGCAAATAAAACATATGAGTGAAGATTATACCAAAGCCGGAGAGATGCTTGGAGCGACAGCGAAGGATGAGTTAGGGAGTGAAAGCCTTTGTCTTCGCCGAAGACTCCAAGTCCCTTTCAATATACCTATGACTTGGTTTGAAATAGACTTGAAAACACATTAGTCATAGCACATGAAAGAGACATGATTAAAGGTATATAAATGAGCTATGTGTGCAAATCAACAAAAGAAGTTCCTAGAATCAAGAATATTTAGCTCATGCCTAAGTTTGTTAAAAGTTTGTTCATCGAGTGGCTTAGTAAAGATATCGGCTAATTGATCTTTAGTATTAATGTATGCAATCTCGATATCTCCCTTTTGTTGGTGATCCCTTAGAAAATGATACAGAATGGCTATGTGTTTAGTGCGGCTATGCTCAACAAGATTATCCGCCATACGGATTGCACTCTCATTATCACATAGAAGAGGAACTTTGGTTAATTTGTAACCGTAGTCCCTAAGGGTTTTCCTCATCCAAAGTAATTGAGCGCAACAATGTCCTGCGGCAATATACTCAGCTTCGGTGGTAGAAAGAGCTACGAAATTTTGCTTCTTTGAAGCCCAAGACACCAAGGATCTTCCCAAGAACTGGCAAGTCCCCGATGTGCTCTTTCTATTAATTTTACACCCCGCCCAATCGGCATCCGAATAACCAATTAAATCAAAAGTGGATCCCCTAGGATACCAAAGCCCAAACTTAGGAGTATAAACTAAATATCTCAAGATTCGTTTTATGGCCGTAAGGTGAGCTTCCTTAGGGTCGGCTTGGAATCTTGCACACATGCATATGGAAAGCATAATATCCGGTAGAGATGCGCATAAATAGAGTAAAGAGTCTATCATCGACCGGTATACCTTTTGATCCACGGACTTACCTTCCGTGTCGAGGTCGAGATGCCCATTGGTTCCCATGGGTGTCTTGATAGGTTTGGCATCCTTCATCCCAAACTTGCTTAGGATATCTTGAGTATACTTCGTTCGACTTAGGAAGGTGCCCTCTTGGAGTTGCTTCACTTGAAATCCCAAGAAGTACTTCAACTCCCCCATCATAGACATTTCGAATTTCTGTGTCATGATCCTACTAAACTCTTCACATGTAGATTCGTTAGTAGACCCAAATATAATATCATCAACATAAATTTGGCATACAAACAAATCATTTTCAAGTGTTTTGGTAAAGAGTGTAGGATCGGCCTTTCCGACTTTGAATCCATTAGTGATAAGAAAATCTCTAAGGCATTCATACCATGCTCTTGGGGCTTGCTTTAGCCCAAAAGCACCTTAGAGAGTTTGTAAACATGGTTAGGGTACTCACTATCTTCAAAGCCGAGAGGTTGCTCAATATAGACCTCTTCTTTGATTGGTCCATTGAGGAAGGCACTCTTCACGTCCATTTGATAAAGCTTGAAGTCATGGTAAGTAGCATAGGCTAATAATATACGAATTGACTCAAGCCTAGCTATGGGTGCATAGGTTTCACCGAAATCCAAACCTTCGACTTGGGAGTATCCCTTGGCCACAAGTCGAGCTTTGTTCCTTGTCACCACACCGTGCTCATCTTGCTTGTTGTGGAACACCCATTTGGTTCCTACAACATTTTGGTTAGGACGTGGAACCAAATGCCATACCTCATTTCTCGTGAAGTTGTTGAGCTCCTCTTGCATCACCACCACCCAATCCGAATCTTGAAGTGCTTCCTCTACCCTGTGTGGCTCAATAGAGGAAACAAAAGAGTAATGCTCACAAAAATGTGCAACACGAGATCTAGTGGTTACCCTCTTATGAATGTCGCCGAGGATGGTGTCGACGGGGTGATCTCGTTGGATTGCTTGGTGGACTCTTGGGTGTGGCGGCCTTGGTTCTTCATCCTCCTTGTCTTGATCAATTGCATCTCCCCCTTGATCATTGCCGTCATCTTGAGGTGGCTCATTTTGTTGATCTTGTCCTTCATCAACTTGTGCCTCATCCTCATTTTGAGTTGGTGGAGATGCTTGCGTGGAGGAGGATGGTTGATCTTGTGCATTTGGAGGCTCTTCGGATTCCTTAGGACACACATCCCCAATGGACATGTTCCTTCGCACGATGCATGGAGCCTCTTCATCACCTATCTCATCAAGATCAACTTGCTCTACTTGAGAGCCGTTAGTCTCATCAAACACAACGTCACAAGAAACTTCAACTTGTCCAGAGGACATATTGAAGACTCTATATGCCCTTGTGTTTGAATAATATCCTAGTAAAAAGCCTTCTACAGTCTTAGGAGCAAATTTAGATTTTCTACCTCTTTTAACAAGTATAAAGCATTTGCTACCAAAGACTCTAAAATATGAAATATTGGGCTTTTTACCGGTTAGGAGTTCATATGATGTCTTCTTGAGGATTCGGTGTAGATATAACCGGTTGATGGCGTAGCAAGCGGTGTTGACCGCCTCGGCCCAAAACCGATCCGAAGTCTTGTACTCATCAAGCATGGTTCTTGCCATGTCCAATAGAGTTCTATTCTTCCTCTCCACTACACCATTTTGTTGTGGCGTGTAGGGAGAAGAGAACTCATGCTTGATGCCCTCCTCCTCAAGGAAGCCTTCAATTTGTGAGTTCTTGAACTCCGTCCTGTTGTCGCTTCTAATTTTCTTGATCCTTAAGCCGAACTCGTTTTGAGCCCGTCTCAAGAATCCCTTTAAGGTTTCTTGGGTATGAGATTTTTCCTGCAAAAAGAACACCCAAGTGAAGCGAGAATAATCATCCACAATAACTAGACAGTACTTACTCCCGCCGATGCTTATGTAAGCAATCGGGCCGAATAGATCCATGTGTAGGAGCTCCAGTGGCCTGTCAGTCGTCATGATGTTCTTGTGTGGATGGTGAGCACCAACTTGCTTCCCTGCTTGGCATGCGCTACAAATCCTGTCTTTCTCAAAATGAACATTTGTTAATCCTAAAATGTGCTCTCCCTTTAGAAGCTTATGAAGATTCTTCATCCCAACATGGGCTAGTCGGCGGTGCCAGAGCCAACCCATGTTAGTCTTAGCAATTAAGCAAGTGTCGAGTTCAGCTCTATCAAAATTTACTAAGTATAGCTGACCCTCTAACACTCCCTTAAATGCTACTGAGTCATCACTTCTTCTAAAGACAGTGACACGTATATCAGTAAATAGACAGTTGTAGCCCATTTTGCATAATTGAGAAACAGAAAGCAAATTGTAATCTAAAGAATCTACAAGAAAAACATTTGAAATGGAATGGTCAGGTGATATAGCAATTTTACCCAATCCTTTGACCAAACCTTGGTTTCCATCCCCGAATGTGATAGTTCGTTGGGGATCTTGGTTTTTCTCGTAGGAGGAGAACATCTTCTTCTCCCCTGTCATGTGGTTTGTGCACCCGCTTTCGATTACCCAGCTTGAGCCCCCGGATGCATAAACCTACAAAACAAGTTTAGTTCTTGACTTTAGGTACCCAAATGGTTTTGGGTCCTTTGGCATTAGACACAAGAACTTTGGGTACCCAAACACAAGTCTTTGATCCCTTGTGCTTGCTCCCGACATATTTGGCAACTACCTTGCCAGATTTGTTAGTTAAAACATATGATGCATCAAAAGTCTTAAATGAAATGCTATGGTCATTTGATGCACTAGGAGTTTTCTTTTTAGGCAACTTAGCACGGGTTGGTTGCCTAGAACTAGATGTCTCACCCTTATACATAAAAGCATGGTTAGGGCCAGAGTGAGACTTCCTAGAATGAATTCTCCTAATTTTGTTCTCGGGATAGCCGGCAGGGTATAAAATGTAACCCTCGTTATCCTGAGGCATGGGAGCCTTGCCCTTAACAAAGTTGGACAATTTCTTAGGAGGGGCATTAAGTTTGATATTGCCTCCCTGTTGGAAGCCAATGCCATCCTTAATGCCAGGGCGTCTCCCTCTATAGAGCATGCTTCTAGCAAATTTAAATTTTTCGTTTTCTAAGTCATGCTCGGCAATTTTAGCATCTAATTTTGCTATATGATCATTTTGTTGTTTAATTAAAGCCATGTGATCATGAATAGCATCAATGTTAACATCTCTACATCTAGTGCAAATATTGACATGCTCAGTGGTAGATGTAGAGAGTTTGCAAGAATTAAGTTCAACAATCTTAGCACGCAATATATCATTTTTATCTCTAAGATCGGAAATTGTAACATTGCAAACATCTAGTTCTTTAGCCTTAGCAAGCAATTTTTCATTCTCAATCCTAAGGCTAGCAAGAGAAATGTTTAATTCTTCAATCTTAGCAAGCAAATTATCATTATCATTTCTAAGATTGGAAATTGAAACATCACAAACATTTGAATCAACCTTAGCACTTAAACTAGCATTTTCATTTCTAAGGTTGTCAATGGTCTCATGGCAAGTGCTTAGCTCACTAGATAATTTTTCGCACTTTTCTACTTCTAGAGCATAAGCATTTTTTACCTTAACATGTTTTTTGTTTTCTTTAATAAGGAAGTCCTCTTGAGTGTCCAAGAGATCATCCTTCTCATGAATGGCACTAATCAATTCATTTATTTTTTCTTTTTGTTGTATGTTTAAGTTGGCAAAAAGAGTACGCAAATTATCTTCCTCATCACTAGCATTATCATCGCTAGAGGACTCATATCTAGTGGAGGATTTGGATTTAACCTTCTTCTTTTTGCCGTCCTTTGCCATGAGGCACTTGTGGCCGACGTTGGGGAAGAGAAGGCTCTTGTTGATGGCGATGTTGGCGGCGTCCTCGTCGGAGGAGGAGTCGGAGGAGCTCTCGTCCGAGTCCCACTCGCGGCATACATGAGCGTCGCCACCCTTCTTCTTGTAGTATTTCTTCTTCTCCTTTCTTCTCCCCTTCTTGTCGTCGCCCCTGTCACTGTCACTAGAGATAGGACATTTTGCTATAAAGTGACCGGGCTTACCACATTTGTAGCAAACTTTCTTGGAGCGGGGCTTGTAATCTTTCGCCCTCCTTTGCTTGAGGATTTGGCGGAAGCTCTTGATGACGAGCACCATCTCCTCATTGTCGAGCTTTGAGGCATCGATTGGTTGTCTACTTGATGTAGACTCTTCCTTCTTCTCCTCTGTCGCTTTGAATGCGACCGGTTGTGCTTCGGACGTGGAGGGGCCGTCAAGCTCGTTGATCTTCCTTGAGCCTTTGATCATGAATTCAAAGATCACAAAATTCCCGATTACTTCCTCGGGAGTCATTAGTGTATATCTAGGATTGCCACGAATCAATTGAACTTGAGTAGGGTTAAGGAAAATAAGTGATCTTAGAATAACCTTAACCATTTCGTGGTCACCCCATTTTTTGCTCCCGAGGTTGCGCACTTGATTCACCAAGGTTTTGAGCCGGTTGTACATGTCTTGTGGCTCCTCCCCTTGGCGAAGACGGAAGCGACCGAGCTCCCCCTCGATCGTCTCCCGCTTGGTGATCTTGGTTAGCTCATCTCCTTCGTGCGCGGTCTTGAGCACGTCCCAAACTTCCTTGGCGCTCTTTAATCCTTGCACCTTGTTATACTCCTCTCGACTTAGAGAGGCGAGGAGTATAGTTGTGGCTTGGGAGTTGAAGTGCTCGATTTGGGCCACCTCGTCCTCATCATAATCCTCATCCCCTATGGATGGTACATGTGCTCCAAACTCAACAACATTCCATATACTTTTGTGGAGTGAGGTTAGGTGAATTTTCATCAAATCACTCCACCTAGCATAATCTTCACCGTCAAAGGTTGGCGGTTTTCCTAATGGAACGGAAAGTAATGGAGTATGTTTAGGATTGCGAGGGTAGCATAGGGGGATCTTACTAAACTTCTTGCGCTCATGGCGCTTAGAAGTAATGGAAGGCGCATCGGAGCCGGAGGTGGAAGGTGATGAAGTGTCGGTCTCGTAGTAGACCACCTTCCTCATCTTCTTTTTCTTGTCGCCACTCCGATGCGACTTGTGGGAAGAGGATTTCTTCTCCTTCCCCTTCCCCTTGTTACGGGACTCTTTCGATGAAGCTTTCCCATGGCTTGTAGTGAGCTTGTCGCCGGTCTCCATCTCCTTCTTGGCGTGATCTCCCGTCATCACTTCGAGCGGTTAGGCTCTAATGAAGCACCAGACTTTGATACCAATTGAAAGTCGCCTAGAGGGCGGGGGGTGAATAGGGCGAAACTGAAATTTACAAAATTAATCACAACTACAAGCCGGGTTAGCGTTAGAAATATAATCGAGTCCGCGAGAGAGGGTGCAAAACAAATCGCAAGCGAATAAAGAGTGTGACACGCGGATTTGTTTTACCGAGGTTCAGTTCTCGCAAACCTACTCCCCGTTGAGGTGGTCACAAAGACCGGGTCTCTTTCAACCCTTTCCTCTCTCAAACGATCCCTCGGACCGAGTGAGCTTCTCTTCTCAAATCAATTGGGAACCAAACTTCCCGCAAGGACCACCACACAATTGGTGTCTCTTGCCTTGTTTACAATTGAGATGATCGCAAGAAAGAATGAGAAAAAGAAGCAATCCAAGCGCAAGAGCTCAAAAGAACACAACAAATCTCTCTCACTTAACACTAAAGCTTTTGTAGAATTGGGAGAGGATTTGATCTCTTTGGTGTGTCTTGTATTGAATGCTTAGCTCTTGTAAGTGGTTGGAAGTTGGAAAACTTGGATGACTTGAATGTGGGGTGGTTGGGGGTATTTATAGCCCCAACCACCAAACTAGTCGTTTGGTGGAGGCTGCTGTCGCATGGCGCACCGGACAGTTCGGTGTGCCACCGGACACTGTCCGGTGCGCCAGCCACGTCACCAGGCCGTTGGGTTCCGACCGTTGGAGCTCTGTCTTGTGGGCCCGCCTAGCTGTCCAGTGGTGCACCGGACAAGCCCTGTAGGCTGTCCGGTGTGCCACCCGCGCGTGCTCTGACTTTTGCGCGTGCTGGCGCGCATTCATTGCGCCTGTAGTCGACCGTTGGCGCGAAGTAGCCGTTGCTCCGCTGGCTCACCGGACAGTCCGGTGTGCACCAGACATGTCCGGTGAATTATAGCGGAGCGGATTCCCGAAGCTGACGAGTTCAGAGTTGCTCTTCCCTGGAGCACCGGACACTGTCCGGTGGTGCACCGGACAGTCCGGTGAATTATTGCGAAGCGCCTCTGAAAATTCCCGAAGGTGAAGAGTTTGACTTGGAGTCCGGTGCGCCAGACCAGGGCACACTTCGGTTTGTCCCTTGCTCTCTTTGTTTGAACCCATTCTTGGTCTTTTTATTGACTTATTGTGAACCTTTGGCACCTGTAGAACTTATAGACTAGAGCAAACTAGTTAGTCCAATTATTTGTGTTGGGCAATTCAACTACCAAAATCAATTAGGAAATAGGTGTAAGCCTAATTCCCTTTCAACAAACATGGGCCAACATGTGTATGGGGTAGCCTTCAGTCCATAGGGACTGAACCCATCTGTGGCCAGCGTAACACGTACATTATGAGCCTCTTCGACTTTCTCATGGTGAATGGCATCAAAGTGGGTCCATGCTTTACCATCGAATGCTTGTACCATCTTGTTAGGATTGTATTGTTTGCCATTTTTGTGCCATGTCATCTATTTTGCGGATTCCTTGGTCATGTATATATAGCCGTTGGATCCTCAGTATGAATAGAAGGTGGCGTAGGATGTCACGAGGATGTCAAGCTGCCTCTTCTGTCCATCACAAGAGTCTACCTCCATGAACCCAGAAGATTTACACTTTGGACAGTACTTTGCCTCTGCGTATTCTTTTATACATAGGACGCAACAATTCAGACAAGAATGTATCTGTTCATACGTCATCTTCAGTGCACGAAGGAGTTTTTGTGTCTCGTACATGCTCTTTGGCAGAACGTGATCCTTCAGTAGGCTGTCAATAACTGTCAACAAAAAATCTAAGGCATCTCAACTCAGTGTGTACTATGACTTCAATGCCATTATACGTCCAATGGCATCCAGTTGAGAAATCTTTGTCTGGCCATGAACGGTTTTATGTGCCACATCAAATAGGTCATAGAATGCCTTCACGGCCACCTCTGGCTCATCCTTCGTACGTACTTCAGTGATGAAAGTTGCCTAGAGGGGGGGGGTGAATAGGCAAGCAGAAAGTTTTTCAACAAAAACTAGAAACGAACAGGTCAAAATCGGTTCAACCGATGTCAAAATCGGTTCAACCGGTTTGCACGAGGTCAACTAAAGAATGAGATATAAAACTGAATTGATCTCGAAATCCACCCAGTTAACTTTGTAAATGAGATGTTCTAGTTGATCCACAGTGTTCAAAGTAGTAGATCTGAGAAGACCACTTCTCAAAATCCACACACCAAAAAGATATAAACAAATCTTCCACGGAATGGTGAGAGAACGAAGAACACAAACAAACACAATGAGCAAGAACACAAGAGACACAAGATTTATCTCGAGGTTCAGTCACACCACTAAGGTGCCCTACTTCCTCGTTGAGGCGCCCACAAAGAGCCGGGTCTCTTTCAACCCTAATCCTCCCTTTGTCGACCACAAAGGTCAAGCCCACACAATAATCTTTGCTCAAACGAGCGGGTAATACAAACTTTCTTGTGGCCTTCCATAAGATTTAGAGACTCACAAGAGACACCTAGTTGTCTAGGAGCTAGAAGCTCCAAGAGTAATGAATCCACAAAGAACTTGATGTAGTACCAAATCTCGAATCAAGAAGAGCAAGAGAGATTTGGAGATGAAGCACAAAAACCGCAGCTCTCAAACTCACTCAAAGATTTCTCTCCAAAGATTTAAAATGGGAGAGGCAAGAGATGTGTGAGAGAGAGTGGGAGGTGTTCTTCAAGTTAGAAATGGGGTTTGGGTCGTGCACTTCTGTGGGGGAGAGAGGTAGGAGTGAGTATATATAGGTGGGGCTCCAAAACTAGCCGTTTTTGACTTTTCTGCACAAAAACCGGTTGAACCGGTCCCAAAACCGACTGAACCGGTTTTCAAAAAGCTGCACAGAGCTTTTTGGCTGACACAGCAGACTGGCAGAAAAATTGAACAGTACAAAAACCGGCTGAACCGGTTTCCACCAGACTGAAAACCTGTTGAGTGTCTGGCTGAACCAGTATTTGAATACCAGCTGAACCAGCCTGAAAACCAGCTGAACCAGTATTTTCCAGAGAGCAATTTTGGCCAAGATAGACTTAAACAAGGTTGTCCTACATACTTTCACTAAGGATTAACAAGGGTAAAATAGAAGTTTTAGATCAAAGATTTTGAGCTTTAGTACCAACACCAATCTTCTTTATGGATCCCCCTGATAGTACGACGATTCCTATACTCAAGTTAAATAAAATATAATTATGTAAACTCCTTGAGTCATTGGTGTCTCATGTGTGATTTCTCCATGGCATTACTTCATAAGGATCACAAACATCTTTGTCTCACCTTTTGAAGCAAACACAAATCAAACCCTGTGACTTGTACCATTTCACCATATATGAGTTCAAATCATGGCTTCAAGTCACCTTACTGATGCATCAAAATATTATAACTCTTCATAGCTGATTAGTTCATCGACTTAGTGTAAGTACTCTCTCCTTCACCTTAGCCATGGTACCTTGGTCCACAAGCCGTCGCTTGGCCTTCACCTTCGCTTAGTTCCTCGAAGCCCTTTCCTTGCTATCTTCACCCTATCAAGCCATTCTTGAGTCACGTCATATTGAGCATCCATTGAGAGAATCATTTCTTCGATATTATGAACCATGCTTGAATGTCATCTAGATATAAATGCTAAGACCAATCAAGCTCTAGTTTGATTCTCATAGATTCATATATGGACTAATAGTAATATGGTCAAGCTAATTCACGATTCCTCATATCTTATTCACTTTGGCTTGACCAATCCTCTTAATCACTTCAACCTCTATTATGATCATAATTATGCATAGTGATTTCTCCGGTCTTGTCCATATATTCAAACCAATATAGAGACCATATTATATCCATTTGCATTGTCACACTAGTTATTTAACCTTGCGTTGAACCTTTGTTCACTGATCATTATAAACTATTCAAATATGTTCATTATACTGAATTTCCTGTTCAACACTTAGCAAACTTGTTAGACCTTTAAATGTGTTGTTATCCAAATCACCAAAACTCACAAAAGGGATGAATGCACTTTCAATCTCCCCCTTTTTGGTGATTGATAACAACACATTTAAAGCTTACATAAGATTTGGTAAATAAGATTTTGAATCCTATGATATAGTTTCCTCCCCCTAAATACGTGCATTTCATAAAATACCATTTTTGGCCTCAAATGCCAAAAGCACATCTTTGGGTCAAAGTATGGAGACAACTTATATCATACTATTCGTGGGGTGCATTGTGTCATAAAATAAACGTGATGCTCATGACATATTATGCACTCATCAATTTCCTACATCTTATGTTTTACTTATGATTCTCCCCCTTTTGTTAAGTATTTCTCCCACTTTTCAAAAGTCTTCTTACACTTAGTTACATAAGACTAAAGGTAAGCTTTAATGCACAATTTCTCCCCCATTGTCATAAATCTCCAAAAAGGATACATAGAATGTAAAGGGTAGAAATTATGATTAATCAAGATTTGAACACACTATCATGAAAAGGGTCCTTAGATGACACAAAAGTAATGTAGAAGTGACATGAAGTGTTGTACCTTTGTGTTTTTCCTTTTCAAGGGGTTTTCAGATTTGTGTTGGATTTAGAATTCATTTGCATGCTCTTGTTGGTATAGTTGTGACATAGGTCCAAGATATCAAATGAATATTGTCATACTAATTGAAAGCTGAATCTTGATACCTGGAGTCTAGATATTACCTAGCATTTTCTTATCATAACAAGAGGCGACATGAAAATTGCACAAGTATGGATTATACAACTAGTGATCATGTACGAAAGTACCAATTGAAAAACACCAATTGATACAATTTGATAGATAAACAGATCACTAATTGCATATTACACTAAGTTCTCCTCAAGATTTATTGCACACATATATATGAATTCAATTGATACCAGTTGAGAGTACTTATTTGTAATTTAAAGTACCATTGGCATAAAATGGGTATCAATTGAACATAATCATGCAACATAAGAAACATGTGCGCTATTTAATCAACTAAGTTCTAGACAGGAGAATTTATAAGCTATGCTACTTCAGATATTTGTAATCCAAAAGGATGTGATACATATTTACCAATTTTAGATGACATTGGAGTAGCATATACAAGAGAAACTCATTCTGTTACGAAATGTATAAAAGATACATTTAGGAGCAAATAATCTTTGATACCCATCAAAATTTGCAGTGGAAGCGATTTTCTTTGCGTGAAGATTCCTTTCTAATTTGAGACTACACACATATAGACTTCAAAAATAAGTTAGTCTCAAAGATTCAAATTATAGACTATTCTCCCCCTCAATGTGTGCATACAAGTGATGAATACTTGTTTAGCTTATGCACTTGGACTTGTGAGGCCAGGGGATTAAGTTCTACAATTTGAACCTTGGTACAAATAAACTATGAAATTGTACCAATTGAAGGAATTACTCATAATCAAAAGGTATACTAATAGACATGATATGCAATATTTTAAGCCAAGATTCTTGAGAAGTTAGCATGTTTGACTCATACCTCACTAAGATGACTTAAGACAAACTTATGACATCACCACAAGAGGTATTAATCAAATATCTAGAGATTCTATAATCGTCACCACAAGTGCAACCTTATGGTGAGACTTAAGATATTGCATATACATGCACACACTAGCATGTAAGAGCCTAGATACAAAAAATGTAATACAATCGTTCATGGAGTGACACACCTTTGTTCCACGCCACATGGTCTCCATTATAATCATGAATTTCTATCTTAGTTTTTGATAGGCTTGACATCTCAATGAGAAACTTATCCTCTTCAAATGATCAAGAGAAACTCATTTTCTTGATAGGTTCAAGAGAAACTCATTTTCATTTCTATGGAACCATTCATCCTCATTTGATGCTCTCCAAGGTGTGAGACTACACAACATGAACTTGAAAGAAATCATTAGTCTCACAAGATATAGGCTAAACTCTCCCTCAATTTGTGCATGTAAGAGTACACAAAGTACACTTATGCACATTAACAATACGAGATTAAAGGAGATGTTTGCACTATATCTTGGTTTAACATGACATGCTTTACATAGATGATGAAAATTACACCAATTGAAAGTTTAAGAACTGAAAGTATATCAATTGATATTGTGAAGGGTAAAGCATGCTTATATGAACCTCAAACCTCAGCTAGGCGAACTTGTTCAGAGGCTTCGTCTATCTGCCTTTGCAGGTCAGCTAGGCGAGCCATCTTTTCCTTCTTCCGTTGCACCTGCTGATGAAGCATCTCCATATTCCTGATTTCTTGGTCCAAGTCGTCCTCCTGAGGCGTTGGACTGGTGGCTTTCCTCTTCTGGCTTCGGACCTCCCGAAGAGAAAGGGTCTCCTGGTTCGGGTCCAGCGGCTGCTGAGCGGCAGCCCCTGTTGCTGAAGCTTTCTTTGGCGACATGACGAAGGTCGATGCTTGCCGAAAGTGGTCGAAAAGGGTTCACCGGAGGTGGGCGCCAATGTTGGGGACTTGTTCTCAAATGCTATGAGTCAAGAACAAGGCAACACAGAGAATGTTAAACGTTAAAGTCCTTTGTCCTTCGAAGCATTATATCCCTTTGAGAGATAATGTTTTTTCGGACGAAGGTTGTGAAGGACGTACCTTCGTCAAAGCAACATATGAACAAGGAAAAGAAAACATATGAGATATAAAAGACAATACCAACAGTTATTTATTACCATCAACCCATTTCTATTTTTTTATTAAGGAAAAATAGGAATACTAACAAGTTACAAAAGTACCTTCGGCTTGAAAGAAGGTGAAAGTACAAGCGTGACGCAAAAGCAAAATGTTCAGTCAGCGTGAACAGTATGGGAGCACTGTTCATCTATTTATAGGCACGGGACGCAGCCCATGTAAAATTACCCTCATGCCCTTTACATTTGCTAATAATTCTATAGTAATCCATCGGGGTCTAGATAGCCTTTTCCTCTTTAAGTCGGTTTCCTTTTCTGTTATCATGTCGAAGCCCCCTTGCGCACAGCTTCGGCTTTGTTCCATCCTTCATATCCCTTGTGCTTCTTCACACTATGATTTTGACTCAAGTCCGAAGGGTCCAAGTTCGAAGATACCTGCTCATGTATTATACTCCAGAAACATTGTTAAATCATGTTTTTGAGGACCTTCGGAAGCCAAAGGTCCCCAACAATTTATACATTCAGCTTAACATAAGGTGAGAATCCAAGTGTGACGTGCAAATGAATACAGATCAGCGTGAACAGTACGATGTTATTGTTCATCTATATATAGGCATAGGACACAGCCTGTGTAAAATTACATCCATGGCCTTTATGTTTACTATTGACTTAAGAACAATCTATCGAGGACTAGATAGCCTTTTCCTCTTTAAGTCGGTTTCATTTTCCGCCGCTAAGCCGAAGCTTCTCTACGCGTAGCTTCGGAACTGGTTCAACCTTCTCCCAGACCATGCTTTTCATACTGTGTACAACTTCATTCCGAGGACGAAGGTTCCTGTGAATGTATTATACTTGGAAAACATGTTAGTTGTGTTTTTGAGGACCTTAGGAAGATGAAGGCCCCCAACAGTAGCCTCTCACAGTATTAATTTGTTATAACAATAAATTCAGACTACGACGTGAACGAAGGCCTTAAGCCAAAGGTCCAAAAAAACACCTTCGCTTCGCTAGAATATCGAAAGTCAATGACAAACGGGGCCCGCCAAGTTGCAAAGCGCTAGGCATATAAATAGGAACCCACAACAGCAGCATTTGATGCGCCATTTCTGTTGTTTGCGTTATTTTCTCAAATTTTTAACTCTTGCTTACTAGCTCTTGCTTGATTTTCGAGCTTCAGTTTAAAGACGTGCTTGCTCCATGTCTGAGGAGAAGAAGATGACCGAGGAAAAGATGACTGAGGAGAAAAAGCTCACTTAGGAGAAGCTATATGAAGAGAAGAAAGTTGTGGATCCTTTTATCGCTGGGTTTTATGAGTCTATGGCAAAAACGAATACAGAGAAAATTACTAAGGAGATAATGGAGGGTTTGTCTGAAGATTCTGATGACAGTGATAGTTATGATGTGGAGAGTGGAGATGAAGATTCTGAGGATCGGCCCTGGCGGCCAAGCCATACCATCTTCGGGAAATCGAGCATTAAACAAAGTCATATTGACGCCATGAGGGGGAGATATTTTCGCGACATGTATATTGTGAGGGTTAGAGGAGACAACACCGCCCCTGCTCCCGAGGAAAATGAAGTTGTTATTTACCAAGCTTTTTGAAGGCAGGCCTTCGGTTCCCGTTAAGCAAATTTGTGGTTGAAGTGTTAAAGATATTCCAGATCTTTCTTCATCAGATCACCCCTAAAGCTATAATTAGGATGGGGATGTTTGTTTGGGCTGTAAGAAGCCAGGGGCTGGAGCCGAGTGCGAAGTGCTTCTGCAATATGCACGAGCTATTATACGAGGCGAAGGCTACTAGCAAAGAACAGTACCACAACAACTTCGATTGTTATGGATTTATCGCTTGCCCCAATGCAAGCTACCTGGTGCCGACAAACCGGAAAAGATGGCTCGGGGCCTGGATGGAGGAATGGTTTTATGTTAAAATGATATGATTAAAAGGGAAGACATCAAGGAAATTATCCAGCGCCCCATCTGGTCTCGCTTTGGCCTCCGAAGGCTGAAGGTGGATATTGAAAGTGACGTCGAAGCATGCCAGAAGGCCTTTAGCACTATTTGAGCCTTCATTAGCACAAGGGATATAATTCAAGAGCACATAGCTTATAGAGTGTGGTCACTTGTGGAGAGCTGGGATATGCCGAAGGAGACTACTGCTGAATCCAGCGATGGTGGCCTAGTTCGATTGAAATATACCTTCAGATTCAGAGAGAAGTTTGACGAACCAAATGATGACTGGTTGAAATGCATTGAAGCTACCAGCGACGAGCTGCTTGGGACATATTCCAAGGCCGAAGATGATGCCTTGTCCGCAGCCTTCGGGGGTCAGGGCAAGAAAAGATTGAACAGGGTGTTTGATGCAATTGGCTTCGTATACCCTGATTATCACTACCCACTGCGAAGGCAAGGAAAGAAGAGAAACACTGCCTCTTCGGCCACCACTTCTGTGCCGAAGGGCAAGAAAATGAAGGTTTTGACCCACCGACCATAGTGTCTGAATTTGGCGAAGGGACCTCTTCAACTGCCGAAGCAAGACAAGCTGCTCCCACCGTGTAGAGCGCTGAAGAATCGATTGTAGTGCCGAAGGTGCCTACAGTTGGGCCAGCCGAAGCCAAGGATGATATGGCCAGAGAGCCAGAATTGGAAAAAACAATGACGATGCCAAAAATTTTGAGCCCACCGACAGAGGCAGAATTGCCGAAGATGACAAAAGATCCTGCCACAACTCCCAAGAGAAGGAGGATGGACAGCGTGCTGGACGCTGTTATGGATACCACAAAAGCCTTGACCCCTGCTCCTATCAAGAAAATTGCCGAGGCTATCAAAGTCCAGGCCGAAGCCGAAGTTGGGCCTTCAATGCCCATTGAGACGAAGCCTGTCGCGCCTGAGGACAAAGCCGAGCAACAAACTCCGGATACCGGCAAGGCAGCAGGGCAGATTGTAACAGAAAAAGCTGAAGCTCCTGCTCCCGAAGCTCCGTCTAAAGATATTAATTACATTGTTCGACATGCTTCGGGGAAAAAATTATCCGAAGAAGAAGTCTTTGAAGCCAAACATTACGCTCAAAAACTGAAATATCCGGAGGGGGCCTTGGTGTTTAATGGCACAGACGAAGACGATTTCCTGTACTGTCTCCCGGACAACAAAGAAATATCCGTTTGCCGGGAGATAGCCAAAAGTATGGGATTTCTGAAGCTTGAGGAAGGCCTTTCGGTGATGTCGAAGGATGATCTTGCTGATAGCCTTGCATACAACAGTATAAAGGTACATAAGCTGTTAACTTTAAAGTTGAGAATGAAGTATTTCATTGTCATGCTTAATTATTTCTTTTTCTTTCAGGGCTTAATTCTTAGCAATGCCTTGAGGGTCAAAAAAGTGCCGAAGATGAAAGCTGTACAATAGCTCTCAGCAACCTTCGCTCATAGGTAATTGAGCTGAGAAACAAAGGTCTAGAGAAAGACAAAATTTTAATTTCATTTGTGAATAAAATGAAAGAAGACGAAGCTAAGTACAATGTTCAGGCCGAAGCCCAAAAAGCCGAGGTTGAAGACCTTCGGAAACATCTGGCCGAAGCCAAAGAAAATTATGATGTCGCGAAGGCCAGCCAAGAAATAAGTGAATGGTGGAAAGCCAGGCTGGAGAAAAATATTGAGGAGCTTCGTGAATCCAAGGAAAGATGCTTAGAAAAATCATTGGACTTCGTGAAAAATTTGAAAAACAGCTTTGCAAAAGTTGGTGCCTACTGCTCTGAGGAGAACTTCATTCGAGGTGACCCCAATGTCGTCATTGAGTGGATAAGCGGGGAAGCCGAAGCTTTTGAGGAAATTTTGATTGATCGCGGAGATATTTGTGCTTTCTCCGGCGCTCGGGGAGTTGCAGCTATTCTGGAGAAGGCTGGATGCGAACATGTGAAAGCTGCAGCTCAAGCCGAAGCCGCCTTCTCCTTAAACAACACGAAGGACCTTCAGCCGAAGCAACTTTAATGGGCAGAAAGTTTTATTCTGATGTCTGGGTAAACGGTGGCCGAGAATTGGCCCACGAAATTATAAAAAAGAATGAAAAAGACACCCATGACGCCCGAGAAGAAGCTAGGCGAACTGAAGAGGCTGCTGAGCGCGAAAGGCGCATAGGTATTGTTTTTTGAATTTTAACTTCGGTACTTGCTTTGTGGCTTCGAACTAATAGCTTATCTATTACAGCTGAGCTATCACCGCTGTCGGAGCCATACAATCCTCTAGCTGATCCAGAGATGAAGGAAGCACTTGACGTTATGAGCCTTGCAAACTCTATTATCGACGAAGTTGTCGACAAGTTAATAAGCGAAGCTGTAGAAACGATCCTTAGAGAAGAATAAACTTTGTTGTAATAATACTGTGCAACCTTATTGTAAAAATACTATGTAACATTTGGTGTGTGGTGTAACGGAACCTCCCAAGTAATTAGGCCCACCTACAGTTGTCCTTGTCCAACAGACATCAGACAACCCTGTAGATGGTCCTGAATCACTCGACAAGTTCGGTATCTTCTTTCTTACCTTTCCAGGAACGTTTCACCCGTCTTGCAGACATTACAGAACATCGGAGATATAGAAATGCGGAAGCGATTACATAAACTTACATTTATTTAGAAAGTAAGATCAAGGCACTTATTACAGACCAGAGCTATAAAACGAGTGCTGAGTAGTTTTATTACAATACCAAGGGAGGCAAAAACTCCTCTCGATAAGTTCTTATATAAAAGTTCTATATGGAGGATCCTTTCCTCCCGCACTTCATTCCTTGTGTTCTTCTTTTGGCACCACCTTAGAGCAAAAGCAACAAAAAATTGTCGCTTCCTCACCTAAAAACAACGGGGGAATAAACCTTGAGTATGGAATTACTCAGCAATTCTTACCCGACTAAAGAAAAGACTCTCAAGGGTATGCTGGCTTAAGGGAGTCAAGGAAAGGCTTTTCAATAATCAAAGACTCTGTTTTGCAAAAGTGCTTACTAAAGTGGATCCTTAAAAATCCAGTTTTATTTACCAAGTTAAGTAAAATTACCTGCAACTAGAGTTCTTTCTACCCTAGTTCAATCACTTGACCTACACTAGCCAATTTCTTAACAAAACCTTTCATCTTTACTGGAGTTCTACGTATAGGGCAGTGACCAAGTCTTCATAACCGCGAAGGTACGTCGCTCCGAATCGATTATACTCAGCTGAGGATCTCCAATCACACGACATATGTAGCACTTAACCCTTGCATATGTCAACCCGCCACCGGGGTTCTTAAGACCAGATCAGGTTCACGCAAACCGAGAGCACAGATACACCACCGTCCAGCCTCTTGCTACGGAGGGTACACGCTACTCCCACCACCGCTCCACGCCCATTTCGTGTTATCTTATTCTGGCCTTAGTCTGCCCGAGGCAAGGCTTACCCATGACGAGGCATGTGACCAGTTAAAGGGTCCTCGGTCATCAAGCCTACATCGAGACGGTCCTTAATCGACTCAGACGGAGACACTACACCGAGACTCTCTTCTCGTGCAAGTCACCCGCCCGGTCTCAGCTTAATCATTTAAACCCAAATCTTGGTACCTGGCAGATGTACATCTTTTCCGATGTTGAACCCATCACGGCCGTGATGGATCCACCATCAAGTTTTATTTTCGAAAACACCCCACCCACTTTTGCCACATCATCTTTTGTAAAACAAAACATTTTGTTTTTCTAAAGCAAAGCTAAGCATCAAAAATCTTTTGTAAAACGGGTGATCAAGGAAGGTAATCAAATTCAAGGAAGGTAATGCAGGAATTATTTTATCAATCAACTCCTATCACCTAATGCATCAAGCAAGTGAGAAAGATTTTTAAAACATCAAGGGAGGTGGCAAATGCACCGGGGCTTGCCTTCGTTAGTAGGTGAGTCAGGCTCGGACCCGCAGATATCGAAGTAGAAACAATTTCCGGCCTGAGATTCCGAAGGTGGTGGTGTCTTCTCTTCGGTCACTTCGATTTCTTCTTCATTTTCTAAATATAACCATATAGGTATATATAAGAATGAATGCCATGTAATGCTCATGAGAGTGCAAAGATAATAAGAATTTATTATCTAAGTCTTGAATACAACTTTCCTTCACGGAACTCCGAGAACTTAGGGTTTCCGGAGTCAGTAAAGGAGTTCAAAGGGCAGGGTGGGGGTTTTGGGTTCTAGTTATCAAACAAGGTCAAAATCAACCCAAACTCTACCCAAGGCTTCTAAATAATGTATAGAGCTCATAATAAAAGTTTGAGAAATTTTGGGATTACCATTTATTTTCTAAAAATCCAGGACTAATGTTTTAAGCTACTTTAAATATTCCAAAATTCCTTATTTTATCTAAAAATCAGTCAACTATTTTTATTAAATTCTATGGAAAATAAGAAGCCTAGGAAAATTAGTTTCACAATTTTAGGATTTTTCTACAATTTTCTATAGGTTTTCAAAGTTCTCCTGAAAAAGAAAAAGGTAAAGACTGAATAGTGTTGGGCTGGTTTTAGCCCAGGCGGCCCAAATCCATGCAGAAGCGCGCCCGCGCTTGCGCCCGCGAAGGAGATTTTGCGCAGAGGTCCTCGGGGTTTGGCTAATCAGAACTGGCTTCTATCACTATTACTCTACTGTTGGGGGCTTGTTCTCAAATGCTATGAATTAAGAACAAGACAACATAAAATGTTAAATGTTAATGCCCTTCGTCCGCTGAAGCATTATTTCCTTGCGGATTTAATGAACTCCGGACGAAGGTTAAAAACAGCACAATTACAAAGGTTGAATCTTCGTAATTGAACTTTCAGAGATTATATAAAACAATGCGAGATATGAAGCATTAAAGACAATTAAATTATAAATGAACAACATCATTTTCCTATTAAATAAACTTGATGTATTCAAATATTAAATACATTTATACCTTTGCTTTGGCAAGGAATGATTCCGAGTGATGCGATCGCAATTACAGGAATGCGTGAACAGTAAAGGAATACTGTTCACTATTTATAGACACGGGACACAGTCTGTGAGGAATTACAATTACGCCCCTCATAAGGGATTACAACAGCGACTCAAACATTTATGGACTAAAAGGTCATTCTACTCTTATGTCGGTTTGTAATTTCGAAGCTTCATGAAGAGGAACCTTCGGTCATCACATGCGGACAGCTTCAGCCGAAGTTGTTTCTTCCTACCAGACCTTCGGCGATGAAGCATAGTCCCAACAGTAGCCCCTTCGCGGTGCTAGATCGTTTTTCGTAACGAGCTTGATCCGTGAAAAAGGTATCTTAGGCTTCGGGAAGCCGAAGGTCCAAAAAACACCTTCCCTGAGCTCGTTGTCGAGAAACGATTCAGTTTCCGAGCGCGTAACGGTCCCACCTTGCAGGGTTACTATTTGGTCTCTGTGGTCCACCGTGCAGCGGGTGCGAGCAGCTGTTCGCTTGGTGTAAAAATCCTGGCGATTCACCTTCTTACCTGCATCACTATATAAACAGACGGGTAGGTGTGAAGTTACCACAACATTCATTGCTATTTACACTGTTTTGCTGCCAAAATTTTTAACCATAGCCGAAGCTTGACTCTCGAAACCAAACGAAGCTCCAGCTTGAAGCCTACTTCGTCAGAAGAAGAAAAACTTCGGAAGAAAAGTATTTAATTCCCAAAAAATCCAGAATTAAATGGCTAGAGTGCGCTCTACCGCTAGGGTTGAGCGTGAGGGAGGCGAAGCTGAAGGATCGGAGACTGTTCCCATCTCCGAGGCGATGCAACGATCCGGACTGGTAATCCCGGAAGAAATCCCCACTGCTGAAACAGAACAGGCAACTGCCGAAGCGGAAGAAGGAGACATTGAGGCAACTGATTCCGAAGATGATTATCATATTGCCATGCCCAGTAAGCCCAGCCACATGGACTTCGGAAAGTCGTCTGTCTCTAAGGCTGATCTCTCCAAGATGGTGAAGTCGGGTTATTTCAGTGAGAGTCAGAAGAAGCTACTTCGCTTCGGGGGGGAAGAAACTACTCCGAAGCCGGAGAAGGATGAAATAGTCATTTTCAAGAGCTTTCTAAAGGCTGGGTTGAGATTCCCCCTTCATGGGATTATTGCAGATGTATTGAAGAAGTTTGGGATCTACTTTCATCAGCTGACTCCTAACGCCATCGTTAGACTTAGTGTTTATATCTGGGCCCTCCGAAGCCAAGCGGTGGAGCCGTTTGCCGACAGCTTTTATCGAGTTCATGAGCTGCACTACCAGACGAAGGCTAGAAAAGATGGATTGCATGACAACTTTGGTTGCTATAATTTTGCTTATCGGAAAACCACAAAGTTTCCTATAATCAGCTACCAAAGCAAATGGCCGGCAGGCTGGAAGTCGGAATGGTTTTATGTGAAAGTTGACATAGACAAAGAGAAGCTGGTACAAAGCCCTCTTGAATTGATCTTCAGAGAAACAAGACCGCGATGCCAAATGTCATTAGAAGGTCCCACTTGGGCTGCACTGGCTGAGTTTAAAATTATTTCAGAGCATATCAGCACAAGAGACCTGGTTCAAGAGTTCTTGGCCTTCAGGGTTTTTCCTACTTTAAAAGAATGGGAAATGCCGAAGCTGAAGAGGGAGAAGAAAGAAGGGGAACTTGTGCGGTTACCTTACTATTACAAGTTTAAGAAATACTTTAAAACACCTTGCCAAGAGTGGCTGGACACAATTGAAATAATGTGCAATGAAATACTCGGTAAATACTCCAAAAAAGAAGATCAGTTAATGACTGCGGCCTTCGGTACCCGTCCGAAGCGAAGACTGAATCGAGTGCTGGACGCCTTGGGTTTTGAATACCCTGATTACGAACAACTGAATAAAGGTGTCGAAGGCCGGAAAAGGAAAAGGGTAGCCGAAGCTTTAAATGAAGATGAGAAAGAACCACCAAAAGAGAAGAAAATTCCGAAGAAGAGAAAAGTATCATCTCCGAAGCGAAAAGTATCCGACGAAGAAGAGACTCCCACATCACGCTCTGCCACTGACGTGGAAGAGATTTTGAAGGTAATGACTGAATCCCTGCCTGTGAAGCTAAGTCCATTAGGGCCTCAACTGACGAAGTTTTTTCAGAAGGAAAAGGAGCCCAAAAAAACGAAGGAAACAACTAAAACAAAGAGACAAAGAATCATCGCAGTGACAGAAGTCATTGACAAGACACCACCGAGAGCCTCAGCTCGGAAGATACCAGCAGCTGAGGAAATAACAAATATTGAAGTCGCAGCTTCGGAGATCGCGGCTACCGAAGCTACCTCAACCGAAGATTTGAACTTGGAAACCACAATCGAACATATCGACAAAATGCTGCTAAACATGGCCACAGAAGAAGCTACGACCGCCGCCGAGGAGACCATGGCCGCAGTGTCTGGGAAAGAAAAGGAAATCTCTGACGAAACTTCGGAGGACGAAGCCTTCATGTTTCAAAATTTAGTTGGACAAGAACTGTCAAAAACTGAAAATGAAGAGCTTAAAGAATATGCCAAATCTTGCGGATATAAACCAGGAGCACTCCTCTTCGGGGGTATTGACGATGAAAAATTAGACTGTATCCGAGATCAAACTGGAGCTAAGGTTATCGGTACTCTATCAAAGAGTATCGGTTTTCCGAAGCTGGAAACGGATATTAGCCGCTACCGACGACAACATATCGTTGGTAGTTTATTTTATTCCAATTTCAAGGTGAACTACTTTTCCCTTGTCTTTTATTGTTTTTAATAACGAAGACATTTCTAACGAAGGTTGTTTATGTGCAGAGTATGATGTTGAGTCAGGCTTTGAAAATGCAGCAGGATCTGGAAGACAAAAAACACGAGGTTATAATTGAAAATCTAGAGAGCAAATTAAAAGAGCAATCAGCTACTATTGAAAAGAAAAACTTTGAGCTTCAGACAACTGAAGGCTTATTGGCAGAAGCCGAAGCTAAAATAGCAGAATTGAATACGAAGCTTCTCTGCTAATCTGAACAGTTTGAACAAGAAAAGCAAGAACTTAATGCGAAACTTGAAGCCGAAGTCCAACAAAATTCAGATTTGAAAAAATTACTGGCAAGCCTTCAAGACAAATGTTTGGAGTTTAGTAATAAATGTATTCAACGACTGAGAAAAATCTTCCACTCAGTCGGGGCTAGCAGTGGGAAGTTCACCCCGTCAACTGAAGATTTACCAAAGACCTTCGAACATATTGAGGGTGAAATTGATGAGCTTGACGAAGTTATAGCCGGGCACGGTGACTTCTGTGCCTGGGTAGCTTCTCGGGGCACTGCTGCAGCTTTCCTGAAAGCTGGCTGCGACCATGGAAAAATTGTTAATAGGCCCAATTTTACTCTATCACCATCAATTTTAGATGATATTCCTGACCTCGCCCGAAGCATTTCTAATAGATTTGTGAAGATGATATGGACAAAAGGCGGGCGAGAAAAGGCTGGAGACGAAGCTCGGAGTCATCTTGAACCAGTAAGAAATCATACCTTGTGCTTACCTTTTCCTTCAAACTTGGTTTTGACTCTCAACAACTTAATTCATGTAGGATGACGAAGCCGAGACCGATGCTTAGAGTACGACGCCAAAGCTAAGGCCCCATGAAGATCAGTAGGAGTAGACTGTAGAAAAACTCAAGAAACTTTTGAAATAACTTTTGTAAATATGGCTAAACAGTTCTTAATGAATTTTGTTCATACCTTGTAATATGCTCTTACCCTTCCATTAATGTATGAGGTGCTTTGATGTTGACGAAGTTATCTTTTTGAGACAAAGGCGAAAAAACACCTTCCCTTCTTTTCGTACACAACGAAGCATAAAAAACAGCTGTTTCTTTTTGCCGAAGCTCTTCTTTTCGTACACAACGAAGTACAAAAAACAGTTTTTTTCCTTTTTTGCCGAAGCAACCACTTATGCTATGACGATGGTTATCCTACATATGCCTGGATGAATGTTTATGAATGCAAATGTTATGATGTAATGTGGTGTGCAAATGAATGTCCAAACACACATCCGAAGCCATAATCACAACCGTTATTTCCTTAGAAACAATCACATATCAGCGCTGACTTTTCGCTGTAAGCCTCCCTTAGGAGCTTCTTCGCCTTTTACTTCAGCGGAATCAGCGTTGACTTTTCGCTGTAAGCCTCCCTTGGGAGCTTCTTCGCCTTTTACTTTCGGCGGAATCAGCGTTGACTTTTCGCTGTAAGCTCTGCATTCCCTTTGGAACGACTTTGGAGCAGAAAACTTACACTGCGCTCCCTTTGGAGCGACTTCTTTAGTAGCTTCATCGTGCTCCGCATCCCCTTAGGGACGGCTTTCGAGCTTATTCCCTGTTTCTTTTCGGCACTCGATGGTGCGTTCTCAGTTTTTACATTTACATCTTTGGGGGATTTTGCTCTTATAGAGCTAAAAAAGGAAATTACATGTGATGGCCCTATTAAAAACCTTTCTCCCCCTTCAGAAAGGAAAAGGGTGCCATGAAAGAAAAATAAAAAATATAAAAAATTACATCGAGTTATACATAATATCGTCGAAGCTCATCCGCATTCCAAGATCTAGGAATGTCGTTGCCGTCCATATCCTTCAATCTGTATGAATCGGGTCTTGACGAAGATACTACCAAAAAAGGTCCCTCCCATTTCAACAGCAACTTGCCCACTGTATCTGGGTTAGCCACTCTCCGAAGCACCAAATGTCCTGGCTCAATATTCTTTAACCGAACCTTTCTATCACGCCATTTGATTGTTTCGGCTTGATATTTATTGATGTTCTCCACAGCTTGAAGCCTGATCCCTTCTATAGCATCTTTTTCCACAGAATGATCAGCTTCAGAATCTGATTCTGCCGAAGCTACTACTCTTATTGATCCAGTTTTAGCTTCCTCCAGAGTTATTGCTTCGTCACCAAACAATAATTTGAATGGAGTAAAGCCTGTTGACCTTGATGTTGTTGTGTTGTGGCTCCATACCACTTTGATTAATTGATCTGGCCACTTTCCCCTGGGTTGATTGAAGATTAACTTCATTATTCCTGTCATTATGATGCCATTGGCTCTTTCAACAAGTCCATTTGACTCCGGATGCCTGACTGATGCAAAATGGATCTTCGTGCCAATTTGATCACAGAATTCTCTGAAAGCTTCGGAGTCGAACTGTGTTCCATTATCTACAGTGATGGCCTTTGGTACTCCGAAACGACAAACAATATTCTGCCAGAAAAACTTTTGAATGGTGGCCGAAGTTATTGTGGCTAAAGGCTTTGCCTCAATCCATTTAGAAAAATATTCCACAGCCACTACAACATATCTTAAGTTTCCTTGGGCCGGTGGTAACGGACCTAACAAGTCAAGGCCCCACCTTTGCAATGGCCAGATGGGTTGTATCAGCTGAGTTAAAGACGAAGGTTGTTTTTGATCTCTTGCACATTTCTGACAACCTTCGCACTTTTGAACTAATTCCGCTGCATCCGAAGCTGCCTTCGGCCAATAAAACCCTTGACGGAAAACTTTTCCAAGTAACGGCCTAGATCCAATGTGAGATCCACACAGGCCTGCATGTATTTCTTTCATCAATTCTATGCCTTCGGCTCTAGATAAACACTTGAGTAATGGAGCACAAACTCCATGCTTGTACAACTCCCCTTCTATCATGACATATGGACGAGCTCTTGCCTCTATCCTCCTGTTATAAGTTTCGTCATCTGAAAGGAAGTTACCCTGAAGGTAAGAGATGATCTCAGTTCTCCAGTCTTCACTATAAACAGGAGATATATTGAGGACTGCTCTTTCAAGAAGTTCCACTGAAGGTGCCTTTATTGTTTCGAAGAACACATCCGAAGGTAAGGGCAGCCCCTGTGCTGCTGACTTAGCTAGCAAATCAGCATGCTCATTTTGTCCTCGAGGGATATTTTTGACAGAAAATCCTTCGAAGGAAGCTTCAATCCTTCGGACCGTGTCTAGATATTTTTCAAGCTTCGGATCTTTAGCCTTACAACTCTTGTCGATATGACCCGAAACAACCTGGGAATCAGTTTTAAGAATGGCCCTTCTGATTCCCATTGCTTTTAACTTCCGAAGGCCCAAAAGCAGGGCTTCGTACTCAGTAATATTGTTTGTACAACTAAAATCGAGTCTTGCCGCATAACAAGTTTTAACTTTGGATGGTGAGACCAACACAGCGGCTGCTCCTACTCCGAAGGTTCCTCAAGACCCATCGCAAAACACTGTCCATACTTCGGCATCTTTATTTGTTTCTTCATCCTGAGCCCCTGGCGTCCAGTCAGCAATGAAATCTGCCAACGCTTGAGACTGGATCGAAGATCTATGCACATAATCAATGCAAAATTCATTGAGCTCTGCAGCCCATTTTCCAATCCGTCCAGTAGCCTCTCTATTTCTCATAATGTCCTTCAGCGGTTGCGAAGAAGGAACAACAATATTGTATGCTTGAAAGTAATGCCGAAGCTTCCTGGATGCCATCAAAACAGCATATAACACCTTCTCCAATTCTGTATAGTTTTTCTTCGATAAGCTAAGAACCTCAGATACAAAATATACTGGGACCTGCTTTTTGACTTGGCCATCAAGCTTCTCCTGGACAAGTGCTGCACTTACCGCTGAGTGCGAAGCTGCCACATATAATAACAAAGGAGCCCCTGGTGTTGGTGGAGTTAATGTTGTTAAATCTATCAAATATTGCTTCAGTTCCTCGAAGGCTTTTTGTTGGCTTGGTCCCCATTGAAAGACTTCGGCTGATTTCAGCACCTCGAAGAATGGTAAATTTCTCTCTGCTGATCTGGATATGAATCTATTGAGAGATGCCAGCCTCCCCGTCAATCTTTGGGCCCCCTTTTTTGTATTTGGTGGCTCCATTCGAAGTATAGCTTCAATTTTACTTGGATTAGCTTCAATTCCCTTTGTTGAAACCAAACATCCAAGAAATTTCCCCTTCTTTACTCCAAAGACACATTTTTCTGGATTCAGCTTCCGACCAGCTTGTCTAAAACTGGCGAAGGTCTCCTGCAAATCAGCAATGTGATTTTCTTGTTTCGTGCTTTTTACAATGATATCATCAACATAAGTTAGCACATTTCTGCCTATCTGAGACTGAAGAACCTTCGCAGTCATTCGGCTGAAACTTCCTCCAGCGTTCTTGAGCCCCTCGGGCATCCGAAGGTAACAATATGTTCCACTGGGGGTTATGAAACTGGTCTTCGGCTCATCCTCCTTCTTCATCCAATTTTGATGATAGCCTGAATAACAATCTAGAAGACTGATAAGCTCTGACGAAGCTGCTGCATCAACTAAGGAGTCTATCCTTGGCAATGGGAATTCGTCCTTCGGACAGGCCTTGTTGAGATCCGTAAAGTCGATACACATTCGCCATTTTCCATTGGCCTTTTTTACCATAACAGTGTTAGCTAGCCACTCTGGGTACTTTACTTCTCTGATAACTCCTGCACTGAGGAGTCTTTTGACTTCGTTCCGAGCTCCTTCGGCCTTGTCTTTAGACATTTTCCGAAGCCTCTGCTTTCTGGGTCTGAAGGATGGGTCAACATTGAGCGAGTGTTCAATAACATCCCTGCTAACTCCGCAAAGATCATTGGCTGACCATGCAAAAACATCTTTGTTGTTGAACAAAAACCTTATCAAGGTTTTCTCCTGTTCTTCGGATAATTGGGAGCCCAACAGCACCTTCTGCTCTGCTATGTCCTCACATAAGAGCATGGGCTTCGGCTGATCTGCCGAAGCTGCTTTCTCCCTTCTAAATTTGTACTGTTCACAAGCTTCTGCTCCATCTATATTATGGATTGCTTTTGAGTCAGTCCAGTTTCCTTCGGCCCTTCTGGCAGCTTCCTGACTTCCATGAATAGCAATGGGTCCTTGATCCGAAGGTATCTTCATGCAAAGGTAAGCAGGATGGAGAATTGCTTCGAAAGCATTGAGGGTGCCACAACCAATAATTGCATTGTAAGGGTATTCCATGTCAACAATGTCAAACACAACTTGCTCAGTTCTGGTGTTGTTGATGAATCCGAAGGTCACTGGCATGGTGATTTTGCCCAGTGCTACAATCTGCCTTCCTCCGAAGCCACAGAGAGGGTGCGTAGCATCATGAATCTTATCTTCTGGCTCTTGCATTTGTCTAAAGGCCTTAGCAAATATAATATCAGCTGCACTGCCTGTATCAACCAAAACATTGTGGACCAGAAACCCTTTGATAACACAAGAAATAACCATAGCATCGTTATGAGGAAAATCCTTGAGCTGAAGGTCCTCTTGGGAGAAGGTGATCAGAATGTGGGACCATCTTGACTTGATGAAGGGTCCCTGCACTCCAACATGTTGTACCCTTCTCTGCGCCTCTTTCTTCTGCTTTTTGTTGGCTGGTTCGGAGCACGAACCACCTGTTATCGGGAGCACAAGCTTCGGGGCCGAAGCAGCTCCAACTTGATCGTTAATCGAAGCCATCAGCTCAAAAAGTGGAAGTGAGTTGACCGGAGGTGGGCGCCAATGTTGGGGGCTTGTTCTCAAATGCTATGAATTAAGAACAAGGCAACATAAAATGTTAAATGTTAATGCCCTTCGTCCGCTGAAGCATTATTTCCTTGCGGATTTAATGAACTCTGGACGAAGGTTAAAAACAGCACAATTACGAAGGTTGAATCTTCGTAATTGAACTTTCAGAGATTATATAAAACAATGCGAGATATGAAGCATTAAAGACAATTAAATTATAAATGAACAACATCATTTTCCTATTAAATAAACTTGATGTATTCAAATATTAAATACATTTATACCTTTGCTTTGGCAAGGAATGATTCCGAGTGATGCGATCGCAATTACAGGAATGCGTGAACAGTAAAGGAATACTGTTCACTATTTATAGACACGGGAGACAGCCTGTGAGGAATTACAATTACGCCCCTCATAAGGGATTACAACAGCGACTCAAACATTTATGGACTAAAAGGTCATTCTACTCTTATGTCGGTTTGTAATTCCGAAGCTTCATGAAGAGGAACCTTCGGTCATCACATGCGGACAGCTTCAGCCGAAGCTGTTTCTTCCTACCAGACCTTCGGCCCCAACATCTACGTCGCTGACAGGTTGCAGAAAAGCCCTTCGATTTCTATTTCTCTACACCGACTGGCCCTCGACGGCGCTCAGCACGGAGAGCTCAACTCTGACGAGCTAGACCGGCCGGAGGGGGCCAAGACCGGCGCTCAGCTTTGGACTAAACCAAATCCATGACCTAGAGAGTATTTCCCCTAACTTAATTGCACAAATGGTGACCTATTTTATTCTGCCCACGACAACCGCGAAGGCTACAAGCATTTGATCGCGTTCCCGATGATTGGTGGTCTCTCAGTTTGAATTGGTGACTCGGCAAGCATCACAGAGCTATAAGAATGCTCAAACGAGGGAGAGAAAGGGATGAACTGAGCGGAAAGGGGGCTGGCCGCGATGAGGTTGGTTTCGGGTGGCGGAAGCTTGATTTGGGAGAAAACCGGAATTCAAGCTCACTGGTGCACGTTTGCTAATGATTCTTCATGGCTGGGTGGGTGATGACCTTGCGGAGCTGGTGGGGGCTTCAATTTATAGGGCTCAACGGTGGTGGCCGGGAATTTTAACGGCGACGCGCGGCGGTCGGAGGAGGGAGAGGTTACTGGCGCAATGGCTTGGTGTCCAACGCCGTGGCAATCGCTCCGGTGATCAACGGAGAGCGAGAGCAGGTTATGGTGATGCGGTGGAAAGGGTTAGACACGTGGCGCAAGGCCGGGAGGCGGTGGTTCACCGGCGAGCTAATTTGCTCCAGCCGCAAAGCAGCAGAGTGCGGCGATGAGTCACCGGAGTGACCTCCAGCTCACCGACGGCGAGGATTCTTACCCCGCGACGTTATCCATCCAACCCGAGTGTGAATCCTGGCGCCGGTGACACGAATCACGGCGAGACTCATCGGCGGTGAGATCTTTTGGTCTGACGCTGGCGTTCTGATCTGATCCCGGTACTGTACCATGGAGAGCTGCATTCAGATAGCCTGACAGACAAACTTGGAGCCAAGTTTTCTCTCGATTTCCAATGACCACTCATGCCAAGCTCTGCAGCAAAGTGGTAGAGCAATATGCCATCTACAACATTGCTATATGGTGTTGCCACAAAAAGCCACTGGATCATGCTTGAAATTGGGCTTGAAGTTGATGTCAGTCCACTGTCAGTCTGAAAATTCAGACCTTAACAGCCTGACAGTCCAACTTCAGGCACATTTATCTCAGAATTCTTCATAACAACTATGCTCACACTCTTAAGCAAAGTTGTTCTCCTTTGTTTGGTCAACAACTTTGATGTGGTGCCTTAGGGCAAATTCTTACTGGTTTGGAAGGTACACAGCTCCAAAGTTGAGCTTATAACCTAAAATTCAGACTTAGTATAGAACTCAATTGAGGTCTATTTTGCAATTAAGTCCAAAACATAGGGTTTGGCTTGTAAATCTTCCCAAATGTGAACCATGTGACTTTATATGCTTTAACATAGTAGTTTTTACACTTTAGTCCAAATGTGCACTGTTTTTGCACATAGGCCCCTAGGGATTGGATTTAGGGTTTTCCAGGGTTCCAATTAGGGTTTTTGGTATCCCAGGGGTATAAATGTGATTCAAGTTCATTCTTGGGAACATTTTATGACTATTCCCCTAAAGCCTTTAGGTTTTCTCAACTTGGGTTAAGTTTTACCCCTTTAATCCCTATTTAGGGTTAAGTTCCCTATCCAGGGTTCTATTTGCAAAACACTAAAACAACACAACTTGTTTGAAATTTTTACCTAGTGGATGCACTCTAGGTGTGTCAAACATATGCAATGCCAATGATTATGATGTTATGCTCAAGTTTTAGTTACAGTAACACCAGGGGTGTTACATGTGGAACAATTGAAACATGTAAATTACTGTAATATATTTCTTTACGATTCGTGAAATTTACACACATACCGTTTTTGAGCCTTCGACGAAAAAACACCTTCCCTTCTTTTCATGCTTCGTAAAGAAAGAGCCCTTCTAGGGCAAGTCTGATAAAACTGTATTTCTCGAAGCTTACTTCGTGCCTCAGCATCTTTTCATTTTGACGAAGCATTTGCCGAAGGTTTGCTTCGTATTCAATTTTTGTGTCGTTAATGCAATATGATGTTTGATGTAATGTTATGCGAAATGATATGATGATATGATGCAAAATGATGAGGATGCCTAAGACACACACCCACGTGCCCACACTTTAATACACAAGACTCTGCATCCCCTTAGGAACGTCTTTTGAGTCTTTAAGCTATGCATCCCCTTAGGGACGACTTTTGAGCTTCTTCACCTTCTATTTCGGTGGCATTTAAGCTCTGCATCCCCTTCGGAACGACTTTTGAGCTTCTTCACCTTATATTTCGGTGGTATTTGGCTCTGCATTCCCTTAGGAACGACTTTTGAGCAGAAAACTTACGCTGCACTCCCTTAGGAACGACTTTTGCAGCTTCAGATTGTAATTTTTGGCTCTGTATTCCCTTAGGAACGACTTTTGAGCAGAAAACTTACACTGCACTCCTTTAGGAATGACTTTTGAAGCTTCTGATCGTAATTGTTGGCTCTGCATTCCCTTAGGAACGACTTTTGCACTTCAAAATTTACTTTGTTTCCTTAGAGACGACTTTCGAGCTTCGTAAATCCATGAAGAAGATATATTTCATTCTGGTGCAGGCATAATTATTACAAGAAATTGAAATTACTTGTTTCTCACAAAAAATAAAGTGGCATAAAAGATGAAAGTACATCAAAAGTATGATATTCTTCAATTTATATGCTTCGATTCTGGTACAGTGCTATTAACTGTACGAGCTTCGGACTCCTCCTAGAAGTCGCGCTGCTGTTGGGCGTGCTAGTGCCCTTCTGGCTGCTGGCTTCGGGTATGAGTAGGTGGCAATGGTGGTGGAAGTGGGAGCTGGGGCCAGGAAGCTTGTGAATGACTTGCCGAAGCAATAGAAGTTGCAGGTTGACTACCCACGTATTCTGGTATATAGGGAGAGTAGCACGAAGCAGTGTGTAAAACCTGCTTCGGCTGATTCTGTCGCGCTTCTGCTTCGGCAATCTCTTTTTTCTTCTGGATGGTGACCTGGCATGTCCTTGTAGTGTGGCCCTTGTCCTCACCACAGAATAAGCAGTAGAGTTTCCTGGGCTGATCCCCATATCTTCCTCCGAAGCCCCTGCCGCCTTTGCCCCTTGAAGCTGGTGGCCTGAAAGAGCTCTACTGCTGCCCTGAAGATTGTGAGCTATGATGTGGTCTCTGAAACTGGCTTCCTCTGTCATCACTCTGTTTGGAGTTATGGATTGATCTGACATGCCTAGGGTGGATTCGTCCTTCGAAGCCCCTAGTCATCTCAGAAAACCTATAAGCTTCTTCCCTCCTCTAGCGGAAATCATTATCGGCCCAGATGTACTCATCCATTTTCTGAAGCAGAATCTCCAGAGGCTGAGGGGGTTTCCTAGCGAAGTATTGAACCATAGGTCCTGGCCGAAGACCTTTGATCATGGCCTCAATGACGATTTCATTGGGCACTATGGGCGCTTGTGCTCTCAGACGCAAGAACCTTCGGACATAGGCCTGGAGGTATTCTTCGTGGTCTTGCATGCACTGGAACAAAGCTTGAGCAGTAACCGGCTTGGAAACCCTTGGAAACTGGTGGTCAGCATGTCCTTCAGCTTCTGCCATGATGTGATTGTTCCTGGCTGAAGAGAGGAGTACCAGGTTTGCGCAACATTCTTGACTGCCATGATGAAGGATTTCACCATGACTGTGGTATTGCCCCCATACGAAGATATGGTTGCTTCGTAGCTCATCAGAAACTGCTTCGGATCTGAGTGCCCATCATACATGGGGAGCTGGGGTGGCTTGTATGATGGGGGCCATGGGGTAGCCTATAGTTCTGCTGACAGAGGAGAAGTATCATCGAAAGCAAAATTCCCATGATGAAAATCATCATGCCATTCATCATCATCGTAGAATTGTCCTGACGAAGCTCTCTGCGTTGAGGTTTTCGGTCCTAGTCATCTTGAGTGAGATGACGCATTTCCTCAACAGGCTCATCGATCTTCTTCTATAGATCATAGAGACGAAGCATCTTCTCCTTCTTCCTCTGGACCTACTGATGGATGGCTTCGAGGTCCCTTATTTCTTCGTCCAGCTCCTCCTCCTGAGGCGTTGGACTTGTAGCCTTCCTTTTTTGACTTCAGGCTTCACACAGTGTTTCCTGATTGACGTCCAGTGGCTGCAGTGCAGCCCCTAGACCTGAAGCTTTCTTCGGCGGCATGACGAAGGTCACAGCATGCCGAAGGTGGTCGAATGAGTTCACCGGAGGTGGGCGCCAATGTTGAGGACTTGTTCTCAAATGCTATGAGTTAAGAACAAGGCAACACAAAATGTTAATGGTTAAGACCTTCGTCCTTCGAAGCATTATCTCCCTTAGGGTATAATGATCTTCAGTCAAAGGTTATGAAGGACATGCCTTCAACATTTTAGTATATAATAATTGTGGCGGAACTGCCCGAATTATTCCAACTTAAGTGCCTAAGTCCTGCCTTAGAGGCTAGACCACACTTAAATGGGAATAACCCGTCAATCCCTCGGATCTAGTCCGACGAGGCCACTGACAGGATCAAGTACCACAATCTCACTCGATGGTGAGTCACAGAGCAAATACAATAAAGCATAAAACCATACATTAAAGAGTGTTAGACTTATTACATCATCATCGGGGTTTTAGCGAAAGTAGTCATCATTGTTCGAAGTGCAGCGGAATAAAACTAACGATAATTAAACAGAGAGATGGGGAAGCATGTCCCATCACTCGTCGTGCTCCTCCTCAGCCGAGGCGGGGTCCCACTCGACAGTCCAACCCGGTGGCAAGATGGACGGCCAAGTCACTCCAGCAACCATGTCCTCCAAAGAACCTGTAAAATTATGCCACAAGCAAGGCTGAGTATACTAATACTCAGCTAGACTTACCCGGTGTGAGGAGTCTACTCCTCTACCTCTAGACATGCAGCTGTTTGGCTGTGGGGTTTGGTTGCCAAAAGCACTAGCTGAGTCTAAAAATCAAGTTTTAGCTTTGTCAAGTTTAAGTGTGACTCTCTTAAGACTAAATGTGTACTATCTACTCATTCATGGTATCAAACACATTTAGCAATCAACATCTTTTGCCACATCATCACATTTCAACTTGTTACTCAATGCAGTACAATGGATCAAGCAGTCTCATTAGCTGCGAGAAGCAGACGATTCGAATCGAGTTTTTATCCTTGCAAGGTAAACCTAAACACACGACATGGCGAGGCACTCCAGCCCCACACACGTCAACCGTCCCCATCGATTCCCCATTAGCAGATCAGGGCTCACCGCCTTGGCGTACAATGCCTCACTGACCCCGACTGCCGTTGTGCAGTGACCGCACTTGTACCCACCATAACCGGAATGGGAGACCACGTCTCAGGTCGCGTGAGGGGATATGTCCACTGCCAGGTTCACTCAGGTACTAGGCTTACCGATTTACCATATTTCTCGGCATGTGCTTAGTACGTTCAATCGCTTGACACAGGTATCCGCACGTTAATCCTTATTCCAATTTCATCTCGTAGACCACGCATCCCCATGGATCCGTGTCCACAGACCAACATCAGTATGATATGAAAGTGGGTACAATCAATGTCCTGGCCTCGCGCGAGTGCTAGAAAAATCACTCGACTTCTACCGAGATCCCTAATTAGTAAAGCAGCTACTCGACCTAGCATACTAGTATCCATCTCAAAGGTATCCTGAGTCATGCAACTAAGGTTTCATTCAACTCCTACACTTAAGTGCACAGTACAATCCTACAAACATTAGGTGTAGTAAAATAGCATAATATAATTAATTATGCATAAAACCGGGGCTTGCCTTCTAAAGCTGGGGCAGGCAGATCCTCAGGTGCAGGCTCTGGTGCTGGATCCGGGGCTACCTCCTCAGCAGCTCCTTGCTCCGGCACGAGGACGTACTCTCCGTCAGCGAGGTTGCAATCTATCGAATGCAATGAATAAGAATATGCATGCCATGATTATGCAGGATTTGGTAAACATTATGCTATTTAAAAGAAAACTAAGTTAGTTTAGTAACTTAGGGTTTCTTGGTCTTACTTGGCTCTTGGTGGTATATGCTTATCAACTTAGGTTTGGAGTTTTGTTAGGGATAAGCATAGTGGATTTGTATTTCCCTTATATATTTCAGTGGGCAATTTAAAAAGGGTTTTGCTGGTTGGGCTAGGGTGACACTAATTTCCACTATTAATTTCCCCTTTTTCATTTTCTATTTATGAATTCTAGTGTGGGTTTGAACTACAACAGTGGTTTAACTTTTTCCAAAAATTCTGTAAAAATTATAGTGGATTACCATTGGTCACTATAGTCTGTTCTATGAATTTGAGGTCCAGAATAAAAAGAGTATGCCATGGACAAAAATAACAAAAGTTGGGCAAAGGGGGTCACTTTGCACTACAACTCTAAACTAGGGGTGGGTTCTGTCCTAAGGGTCATTTTTGTTGGTATCTAACAGTAATCACATGCTTCTGTGCCAAAAATCACAGAAGGTTAATTGGTGGTTATTTAGTTGTGATTTTCTAAAGTTTAATGTCAAAAAGGCACTTTCTACTATCTTGTTATTTGAAAAATGTCAAACAGTAGATTTCATATTTTTCCTATGTTCTTAATAACAAAAAATTAATTATCCCAACGTTTGGGGTGTTTTCACTTTGGGGTTATTTTTCTAGGGTTTTTCTAAGTTTTCCTTGTTTTCTTAAAATAAAAGGTATCCCAATTATTTTATACTAAACCAGGGTATAATAAATTTTTCTAGTCAACTATACTGAATAAGTAGACTAACAAAAATATGGGTGCTCCCTGGTTCTTTATTTAAACCTCCATTAATATTTTCTCTAACTTTAGGCTAAAAAAAATTTAAATGGTAAACTCTACCTTAACTGGGTGTACAGAGGGGTTTATTATTTTTAAACAGGTTAGGAAGTAATTAGGTACTTCTCCAAATTTTCTTAACCTCAGTCTAACAGTGCAACTATTTTTCCTCCTATTATTTAGCTTTTGGCCAAATCAATATTTAAATCCAAACCTTAAATTCCTTTGCAATACTAAGGGGGTTTTGTATTTTTCCTAAGTAGTTCTCATTATTTAGAATCAGGCAAAATTTGTTTGACCAAATTTGGTTGAATAAAACTGAAGTTATGAATTTTACAAGCTCTGTTTGTATTTAAATTAGAAATATTAAAAAGGTTTCCTGGAAAACCAGTTTACACCGAGGACCCTAGGTTTAATCCAATTCAACCCACTCAAATCTACCCTTGCGCTACTATTCCCCTGGGTCACTGACAGTTCAAAAATCCTCCCGACCTTTCCTTCTTCCTCCCCGAGGTCCTTCCCCTAATGCAAACTGTACCCGCAGGAAAGAAAAGGGCGGCGCGGCTTACCGGCGGCGAGAGAGGTCCGGTGAGGGGCGGGGTTGGCTTCGGGAGGTCCTAGCGGTCACAGCGGTGTACGGCTCGACGGCGGAGGTGGCCGGAATCGTCTGGTCCACGTGCGCAGGCGGGTGATCTTGTCGGCGGCGGGTGTTCCGGCTAAACCACGGCGATCTAGCTCAATCAAAAGGCACGATGAGCTCCACGGGGTGACGTAGAGGCTATGTGCACAAGGAATCGAAGAATGGGGCAGAGATTTACCCAGTCTACGTTCACCGGCGGTCGGGCGAAGTCCGGCGACTGTGGACTGGCTTCTCTGGCGAAGCAAAGTCCGATTCCTTGCTCGGGGAGCTTCACCGAGGCGTGCACAGTCTCTTCTGAGGGTCGGGCGCAGCTGGGAAGGGCTCTGTTGGCCGGTCTACGGTGGCAGGGGCTCGGGTGGCCGCGGGCACACCGTGCGCAGGGCAAACGCCGGTGGTTACAGGCTCCGGTGAGGTCGAGCATGCGCGGAGGAGTACGATCGATGCCTGAGGGTGATTTATAAGCGCGGGCGCGAGCAAGAGACGCGGGCACGGTTTGGCGTGGCGCGGGGCGCGCGGGGTCGGGCGCAGGCGTGCTCTGGCGCGCCTAGAACGCGTCGAACATGTGGAGGTGTTCTTTTGCCCATGTTCAAAAGCTTGCTGAGATCGCAAACGTGCGAATCTTGGCAAAAATCTGGCGCAGACCTCTTCCTGGCACCTATGGCTATCTCTTGTATGTGAGTTCCAAGGGAAGATAAGCCCTAGGTCAGAAGATATGCGGACGCCAAATCTGGCTTGTCTCCCTGCCCACTTCGCGACAAAAGTGATGCCAAGACATGTCAAATGTCAAGGGCTCGGTCTCAACTTTTTCCAGGGGGTGCCTTAGGTGGTATGCCACATTTTTGGTATACAACTTAGGTGGTTTTGGTGCCATCTACAAGGTGAACACGGTGGATCTTTAGATTAGGTGTAGAATTTGACTTAGAGAGAATTAGAGAGCTCTAGCTCTCTCTCTATTTAAGGAATGGATTTGGGGTTTCTTAAGGGGTCTTTTTGCAATGTTTCCTCTCTATATTTGTAGATTAATATGTTACTTAACTTTGGCCAAAGGTTAGGTCATGATTTGCACATTTGCTTAATCTCCCCCCCTTCAACCTAGGTTTTAGGAGATAGGGGTTCAAGAGGGGTCTAGGGTTTACTCCCCTCTTGCCCAAGGTGATAATTGTACAAAAGCTTGGGTAATGCTTTTAGATCATTAACATTCTTGGATAATACATGGTCTCCAAGGTTCTTATGCTCTTCTCCTTAAGTTTCTTCCACATGTGATCACAGTCATTAGTGCATAGATGTGCCATGGCCATAGTAACACCTGGGGTGTTACAGCCCTCCCCCTTAAAGGAATCTCGCCCCAAGATTTTAGGTAGAGTCCTCTTGAGGGGTGCCATAAAGGCGTGTTGGTGTGTTGTTCTTTCTTTTATTCATGTTTCTCTAGTTAACTGCTCTTCGAATGTCATTCTCTTTGCGACTTCAGAAGGATGTCCTTTTTAAGTCAAAACCACAACTTATACTACCCTTATCATCTAAGTTTTTCTTATATTTGTATTCAAAGGGCAAATGGGGGTGGGGTTTTGGGTTACGTACCGACTCTTTTGGGCAGGAAGTCGGGGAAGCGAGAGCGTAGAAAATCCTCAGTCTCCCATGTAGCTTCTTCTATTGAATGGTGACTCCACTGAACCTTATACATTCTGATCGACCTTGCCCGCGTTGACCTCTCTTTCTGATCCAACACCTTGACGGGGTACTCTTGATAGGACAAGTCTGGTTCTATCTCAATTTCTGGTTCAGGTAGCACTTTAGTGGGTAGGCGGACACATTTCCGTAGCTGAGATATATGAAACACATTGTGAACTGCTGACATGTGGGGTGGCAACTCCAATTGATAGGTTATGGGTCCACAATTTGCTTTGGTCTCATAGGGTCCAATGTAGCAAGGAGCTAACTTGCCCTTGATTACAAATCTCTGGACACCCTTGGTGGGTGACACCTTAAGATAAACATGATCTCCCTCATTAAACTGCAGAGGCTTCCTCCTCCTGTCATGATAGCTCTTTTGCCTGGCCTGAGCAGCTTCTAGGTTCTTCGTAATAACTCTGACCTTTTCCTCTGCTTCAAGTACCAAGTCTGGTCCAAATATTTCCCTCTCTCCTACTTGAGACCAATTGAGCGGGGTTCTACATCTTCTCCCATATAAGGCTTCAAAAGGTGCCATCTTCAAACTGGACTGATAGCTGTTATTATAGGAGAATTCCGCCAAAGAAAGACACTTGTCCCAATTTTTACCATAGTGTAGCACACAGGCTCACAACATGTCTTCTAGGATTTGATTTACTCTTTCTATCTGGCCATCTGTCTGCGGATGATATGCGGAGCTTCTTATTGCATGGGTCCCAAGTGATTCTTGTAGATGCTCCCAAAAGTGTGCCACAAACAGTGCTCCTCTGTCAGATACAATGGTCTTTGGAATACCATGCAAACGCACTATTTGATCAACATAGATTTCTGCATATTTCTCTGCCTTGTGGGTGGTATGCACTGGTAAGAAATGAGCGGTCTTGGTCAATCTGTCCACAATGACCCAAATGGAATCATGGTGCCGGGAGGTATTGGGCAATCCCATGATAAAGTCCATGCAAATGTCCTCCCATTTCCAAGATGGTATGGGAAGGGATTGCAAAGGGCCTGCTGCCTTCAAATGACTGGCCTTGATTCTCTGGCAGGTGTCACATTCGGATATGTACTTGGCAATTTCCCTCTTCATTCTAGTCCACCAGTATAAGGATCTGAGATCATGATACATCTTGTTGCTGCTGGGGTGCATGGAGAATTTTGAAAGGTGAGCTTCATCCAATATCTTCTTTCTGAGCTCAGGGTCCTTGGGAACAACCAATCGATCTCCAAACCATAGAATTCCTTTGCTGTCCTGACGGAAGCATTTGTATTTTTCTGCCTTCTGCTTGATCATTGTTGGGGACTTGTTCTCAACTGCTATGAATTAAGAACAAGACAACATAAAAGGTTAAATATCAAAGCCCTTCGTCCGCTGAAGCATTATTTCCCTGAGGATTTAATGAGCTTCGGACGAAGGTCATAGATGATAAACCACGAAGGTCTTATCTTCGTAGTCAGAAGTAAAATAATGCGAAATAAAATATGAAGCATAAAACGTTAAAGAATATTAAGAATGGATAACATCATTTACTCATTTTATAATATAAACTCAGATATTAAAATATGATGTTTGGTTACATTTATACCTTTGCCTTGACAAAAGACAATGATTCCAGAGTAATGCGTTAGCAGTTATAGGATTGCGTGAACAGTAAAGGAATATTGTTCACTATTTATAGGCACAGGACACAGCCTGTAAGGAATTACAATCAAACCCCTTATAAAAGTTTACAACAATGACTCAGACCCTTATGGACTAAAAGGTCATTCCATCTTTAAGTCGGTTCGATCTTTCATCTTCGGATACGCTATAACATAAAGCTTCATGAGTGGTAGCTTCGGCATCACGTATAAGCAGCTTTTGCTGAAGCTGTTTCTTCCTACAGGACCTTCGACGATGAAGCATGGTCCCAACAGTAGCCCCTTCGCGGTGCTAGATCATTTTTCGTAACGAGCTTGATCCGTGAAAAAAGTCTCTTAGGCTTCAAGAAGCCGAAGGTCCGAAAAATACCTTCCCTGAGCTCGTTGCCGGAAACGATACACTTTCCGAACGCGGAGCGGTCCCACCATGCAGGTTCACCTTCTCGGTTTTTGCGGCCCACCGTTCAGTGGGTGCGAGCGACTGTTTGTTCGGTGTAAAAAACTTGACGATTCACCTTCTTACCTGCAGCACTATATAAACAGACGGGTAGGTGTGAAGTTACCATAGCATTCATTGCTATTGCACTGTTTTGCTGCCAAAAATTTAACCATAGCCGAAGCTTGACTTTTGCATTCAAACGAAGCTCCACTTTGGATTCTGCTTCGTCACAAGAAGAGCTTCAGAAAAAGGTTATTAATTTCCAAGGAATTTTCAAGAATTTTAAAATCAAAATGGCCAGAGTACGCTCCACTGCTAGGGTTGAGCGTGATGGGGATGGGACCGAAGCCACTGAAACCGTTCCGATTTCCGAAGCAATGAGGCGTTCTGGGCTGGTTTCATCAGAGGACACACCTGCTGCCGATGCAACACAAGCTAATGTTGAAGAAGTTGGTTCCGAAGATGAGTACAGTTGTGGGATGCCAAGTAAACCTAGTCACTTGGACTTTGGAAAGTCCACCATCTCTGAAGCTGATCTTTCCAAAATGGTGAAGCTGGGCTATTTCAGTGAAGCAAAAAAGGAGCTGGTTCGTTTTGGCGGAGAGGAGATTACTCCGAAGCCAGAAAAGAATGAGGTGGTAGTGTTCAAAAGCTTCTTTAAAGCAGGATTAAGATTTCCTTTGAATAAGATGATTGCTGATGTTTTGAAGAAGTTTGGGGTTTACCTTCATCAGCTGACCCCTAATGCTATCGTTAGATTAAGCGTTTATATTTGGGCCCTTCGTAGCCAAGGAGTGGAACCGTTCGGTGAAGGTTTCTGCCGAGTTCATGAATTACACTACCAGACTAAAGCCAGAGGAGATGGTCTGCATGAGAATTTTGGCTGCTACAACTTTGCTTATCGCAAGACTATGAAGTTTCCAGTGATAAGCTACCGAAGCAAATGGCCAGCCGGATGGAAGTCTGAATGGTTTTATGTTAAAGTTGATGAAGATGAAGATAAATTGGTCCAGAGTCCGCTAGAGCTAACCTTCGGAGAGACGAGGCCCCGATGCAACATGATAAGGGGGAGCCCGAGCCAGATTGCTTTGGCTGAATTTCGAGTGATTTCAGATCATATTGGCACTGGAGACCTAGTGCAGGAATTCTTGGCTTTTAAGGTGTTCCCAACACTGAGGGAGTGGGAGATGCCAAAGCTAGAAGGAGAAACGAAGAAGGGGAAACTTGTTTGATTGCCTTATCAGTACAAGTTTAAGAAACACTTTAAAAAACCCTGCCAGGAGTGGTTAGACACAATCGAGGTTATGTGCAACGATATCCTCGGTAATTATTCTAAGAAAGAAGATCAGTTAATGACTGCAGCCTTCGGCACTCGTCCGAAAAGAAGATTGAACCGGGTGCTAGATGCCTTGAATTTTGATTACCCTGATTACGAACAACTGGGCGGAGATGCCGAAGGCCCAAAGAGAAAGAGGATTGACAGCGCCCTTGACAAAGAAGGCACCAAATTGGCTAAAAAGGACAAAGAAATTTCTGAAAAACTGAGCCCTGAGCCAAAGACAGCTGCTCCAAAGAAAAGGAAAGCTGCATCCCCAAAAACAACGACGTCGGCCCAATTGGAAGAAGCTCCTTCAACACCTTCTGCTGCCGAAGTGGAAGAGATTCTGAAGGTAATGACTGAACCTTTGCCTATGAGGCTAAGTCCATTGGCGTCAGAACTGACAAAGTTTTTTTAGAAGGACAAAGAAGCTTCGGCAACAGAAAGTCCCGCAAAGCCAAAAAAACGAAGAATTATCCAAGTGGCCGATGTCATTCACCAGACACCGCCACCGACATCGGCGTCAAAAATTGTCACTGCCGAAACCACAGCCACCGGGGCCAAAACCACCGGAGTCGAAGCTACCAGAGCCGAAGCCACCGGAGCCGAAGCTACCGGAGCAACAACTGAAGCCGAAACCGCCGGAGCCGAAACCGGGATCACCGAAGATCCTAATCTAGAAACCACACTTGGCGATATTGACAATATACTTCTGAGAATGGCTAAAGAAGAAGCTGCTGCGGTTGCGGTGAACATGACAACTGAAAAAGGAAAAGAGCAGATTGAAGACACTTTGGAAGAAGAAAATTTTAATTTTCAAGATATACTTGGACAAGAGTTAACAGACGCTGAAAAAGAAGAGCTAAAGAAATATGCTATATCCTGTGGATACAAACCAGGGTCTCTGCTATTTGGTGGAGTCAATGAAGGGAAGCTAAGATGCCTTTGGAACCGAATCGAGGCCAAGGTTGTTAGGACCTTCTCAAAAAGCGTTGGTCTGCCGAAGATAGAAGCGGACCTCTGCAGGTACCAACGACAGCATATTGCCGGTAGCTTGCTCTATGCTAATTACAAGGTAAAAACTCAACTTTTTTATTGTTTTTTGAATTAATATGTTTTCTAACGAAGGTTGTTTTAGCAGAGTATACTTCTAAGTAAAGTGCTGAGAATGCAACAAGATCTTGAAGATGAGAAAAACGAAGCTACCATCAAAGATCTGGGAAACAAAGTCAGAAATTACGAAGCAGCTCTGAAGGAAAAGGACATGGTCATTCAAGACCTTGAAAACAAAGTTAAAGATCACGAAGCTGCTTTGGAAAAGAAAGACTTTGTTATCCACTCTATGGAAGGTTCACTGGCTGAAGCCCAAGCAGAAAAAGACAAATTAAACAATGAATTACTTATAAAATCAGAAAAATCTGAGCAGGAAAAGAAGAATCTCGAAACAAGTCTCAAGACCGAAATCGAGAAGAATTCAAATTTGCAAAAATCATTGAAGGAGCTTCAGGAGAAATGCTTAGATGTTGGCAGCCGATGCGTGCAGCGGCTGAAGGATGTGTTTCACTGAATTGGAGCCAGCTCTGATAAGTTTACACCTTCAGCTGAAAATCTGCCAAGCACCTTGGAATACATTGAAGGCGAAGTTGATGCACTTGACGAAGTTATTGCTGGGCATGCTGATTTCTGCGCCCTGCTAGCTTCTCGAGGCACGGCTACCGCTTTCCTGAAGGCTAGCTGCACGCACGGGAAAATTGTAAATAGGCCGAACTTCAGTTTGTCACCGGCAGATTTGGTTGACATCCCAAGCCTAGCCCGAAGCATAGGAAACAGATTTATGACCCAGATTTGGATAAACGGCGGGCGAAAAATGGCTGGCGACAAAGCTCGGAGCCACCTTAAACCAGTGAGAAACTTATACTTGTTACTTTTACCTTCTCCTTGAATTCTGCACCTTTCTCATTCCGTTTTAATATGTACAGGATGATGAAGCTGAAGAATGACAAGCTGAAGCTTAACAGATGCTCCGAAGGACTTTTCTGCAAAAGATTCTAGAGAAATTTTTGTAATATAATTGTAAAGAAACTTATGTAAATTTGTACATACCTTGTAATATATCTTTTCCCGTTTGTCCTTGTACGATCTGCTTTGCTGTGGACGAAATTTTATTTTTAAGCCGAAGGCGAAAAATACCTTCCCTTCTTTTCGTACACAACGAAGCATGAAAATTTCGTCTTTCTCTGAAGTTTTTTCCTCATAGCTGAAGCATCTGCCTTTTCTTTATGATATGATGATAATGATCCTATATATGTCTAAATGAATGTTTATGAATGCAAATGTCATGATGTAATGTATCGTGCAAATGAATATCCAAATGTATATTCGAAACCATAATCATAGCCTTCATTCCCTTCGGAATGACTCAAATCTTTTTGCCGTTTATTTTTCGGCTTCACCGTTTACTTTTCGGTGTATCAGCGCTGACTTTTCACTGTAAGCCTCCCTTAGGAGCTTCTTCGCCTTTTACTTTCGGCGGAATCAGCGTTTATTTTTCGCTGCAAACTCTGCATTCCCTTAGGAACGACTTTTGAGCTTCTCCCTGTTTTCTTTTCTTTTTCCTTTGCACTCGATGGTGCGTTCTCAGCTTTTACATTTACATCTTTGGGGGATATCGCTTTTATACAATTGAAATAAGAAAAAGAAAAATTACATGTTGTGGCCCCATTAAAAACCTTTCTCCCCTTTTGGAAAGGAAAAGGGTGCCACAAGAAAAAATAGAAAAAACTACACCAAGCTAAACATAATATCGCCGAAGCTCGTCCGCATTCCATGATCTAGGAATGTCGTTGCCATCCATATCCTTCAATCTGTAGGAACCGGGTCTTGACGAAGATACTACCAGAAAAGGTCCTTCCCACTTCAGCTGTAACTTGCATGCTGTCTCTGGGTTGGCTACTCTTCGAAGCACCAAATGTCCTGGTTCAATGTTCTTTAGCCGAACCTTTCTATCACGCCATTTTATTGTTTCAGCTTGGTATTTGTTGATGTTTTCCACAGCTTGAAGCCTGATCCCCTCTATAGCATCTTTTTCCACAGAGTAATCAACTTCAGCTTCGTTTTCTGCTGAAGCTACTATTCTTATTGATCCTGCTTTGGCCTCTTCCGGAGTTATTGCTTCGTCACCAAACAATAGTTTGAATGGTGTAAAACTTGTTGATCTTGATATTGTTGTGTTGTGGCTCCACACCACTTTGATTAATTCGTCTGGCCACTTTCCCCTAGGCTGATTGAAGATTAACTTCATTATTCCTGTCATTATGATGCCATTAGCCCTTTCAACAAGTCCATTTGACTCCAGATGCCGAACTGATGCAAAATTGTCACACCCGGGTTTTAGGGGTACAAAGCCCGGGCGCGAACATAATCACCAGGTGTGCTGGGACCAAGTCTCACACATATGATGAATCATGGCACAGGATCGAATGTCACATCTTTACTATATAATAGGAGTTCTATACAAAATAAATAAATAATTACATTATAAGGAGACAACGGTCCAGCAACCCAAAGTTGACTGGGAGACGATGGCCTAGATCTCTCACGAACTCATCGCAGCATCCTCCTTGCGCATCATCCTGCGGTACCTGTTCTTAACCTGTGGGGGGGGTGTGAGACAGCAAGAGTGAGCTCACATACGTTCATCGCTCAACAACTTGTGGGGAATAATGTGCATGAACTCGCCAAAGGTGGGAGCTCACATGAAGTGTAAGGCTTACCAAAGAGGATGGTTAGAGCTGAGCATTGCTTTTAAAGTTGGTCAAAATTTTATTAGCAGTTACTAAGTATAAGTAAGTACCAACCCAATTAAATAGTAGAACATAAGTAACAACATCACCTGCGATGCAATGCATATGACAAATTGCATTTAGTTCCATAAGTTAATCATGTGAGGGTCCGAGCTGCTCATGACCGTGAGCACGGCTAGTATACCAGTTTTACACTCTGCAGAGGTTGCACATCTTTACCCACAAGTCATGTTACCCATCTGCCAAGGGATCGCGACTTCCCATACACCTCTACCGAGGAGGCGAGGCAGGGTAACACTACGAGGCCTTTACAAAGTTCCACTAGCTTCAAAAAACCCGCTACAGTTTATAGGAAGCTCCAATGCAGGGTTCTTGCCTGACCGCCATCGCAGCAAAATCAACCAAGGACCTCCCTACACTGACCACTCCCCTACTGCCCTTGCCCCTTTCGGGTAAGGTAGTCCTCCACTAGCTTTCCTAATTAATCAGCCAAGGGCGTCCATAAACCCTTGTGGTAGCACTGTTTTCCCGGGTGGTCGCTCCATGTTCCAATAAACCCTTGATAAGCAGAATTAACATCACAACAAACATAAGATTAAACTGTGTAATAATATTCTACGTGTTACTACGAGACCGTGAGAACGAGAACCACTAAAATCGGAGTTATGGTTAAGGAGTTATGATTTTATAGAGGATTTATGTATTCAACACAAGATTAAATAGGATATTAATTTTAATGTGACTTTTTTGTTAAAAAAGTGGCACTAATTAGTAGACAATAATATTATAAAATTATAGAAATTGGAATGTATTGATTTGGACTTCATATGAATTTTATATGAATTAAACAAGTTCTAGCATTTATTTTCACATAAAACATCATTTTCTAATTACTTTTACTGGATTTTATAAATCTCGGGATTGGGCACATGAAAACAGAGAAGAGCAGGGGCCTCTACATAAATGTTCCTAAGACACAGAGCCCCCGGCGCAGTACTGCGGGTTAGTTAACACATTTTCTAGGGTCTCTTATATAAAAAGCACACGGTGAAGGGGTATTAGGCATCTTCTAATCACCACCGTACAGCACGAGGTCAACGGACGCCGACCTTCTTCTACCTCACAGCGTCCCGACACAACCGACAGCGCTCCATGGCGGGAACTCCATAGCTCGCCGCCGATCTCCACTAAAATACCGGTGAACCCCAGGCTCCATCCGCGCCATACCCCGCCCCTATCGAGTAACAAAATTGGCGGTTGATTACTTTGCAGCGGAAGAAGAAAAACAAACGGAGCTCACCAGAGATTAGCGCGCCAGGAAAACTGCTCGCCACTGGTGACCCACGCCCCGCGACGAAACGGACGCCGCCGATGGAGACCTTTCTTCACTCTCTCTCTCCCGATCTCTCGCTCTGTAGTCCTCGGTGAACCCCCACAACTTCTCATCAAGGACTAGGCCAGACACAACACGATCGAGTTCGACGGCGGCGGCTGGGTTCTTCTCTCACCCCTCTCGTCTCTCTGGTGCTATGCGTTTGGGTGGCCGGGGTCGCAGGGGCTTTATATCCTGAGTCAGAGAGAATCTCTCGGCAGTTTGTTATAGCATGCATGGATCAAACTCAAGCCGGATATGGCGGCAACTGATTACGGTGATCCGGGTCTGAGAAGGATTCCGTTGGAGGAGAAATAGCTGGTAATTGGATCCCATAGATTAGTGCAAGAAGCGCGCCATCACGTACTGGCTGAGGCACTAAAGCTCCTGGTAGAGGTCGTTGGTTTTCGGCGAGAAAAATCCGGGCGGAACTCTGGTCCACGTTCCGTTCTCGGTAGAAGATGAACTGGTCTAAGCACTCCACACGACGGAGACTCATTGGATAATGCCATCTACGATCTCATGATGAAGCAAAATTCGGCTAGAGGAATAAAGAAATGGAAAAAAATCAAGGGGATGTGAGCTGCCGTCAGAAAAAGATAAATTGGCTGGAAAATCCGACCCAGCCGGCCGGCCAATTCACCATTTTTTTCTACTTTCTATTTTTTTTTCTAATTTCTGTGTTTTTTTTATTTTAGATTCAAGTCAATTTTCGGTTCACAAATTCAAATTCAAGTTTAAGTTTGACAAACCTAAATGCACAAGCCATAAAATCCCAGCATGATGCAAGGTTTATTTTAATTAATTCATGTTGACCCCTCTAAAGATACTATTCGAGTAAGGAGTATTCTCTCGAAACCAATTAGTTTGGAAATCACACATTTTTATGTTTGGAGTTCAAATTTTAATTTCTAGTTTCCAATCAAAATTTTGAGTTACTAAAATCTTAGAATCATCATTCCTTTTTATTCTAGTAGAGGATAATGGGAAGTTCCTATAATAAATTATTTTAATCTAACTACTTTAAAGAGTATTCTTAATACATAGCTTATAAGGGATGGATTAGATTGCATATTATTATTATTTTTACATAAATTTTGGGCTTTACAAATCCTACCCCCCTTAACAGAAATCTCGTCCTCGAGATTTGTGAGAAAAGGGACACAAAAGGATTGGTCAGCTGTTAGTCTATAATTGGTTCAAAAATTCAGAGTCTCATTTTGTTAGTCAATAGTGGGTGATTAGGAGAGCATATGTATCCAGCTACTTATTATGTGGAATAAGAGATGGATAGGTTAGGGCAGGACATAGTAGGGTAAGGAAGAACTCCATCTCGGATTGTGGATCTTGACTCATCTTGGTGATCTAGCTTGATCTTTGAAGGCTTGAGTTGGGGCTGAAGACCATATTTGGCTTGACTCTTATCCTTCCTTAACGCGGTTGATCCTTTCTTCCTCGAGCTTTGGTGTCTTCATCTAGGTTTGTTACAAGATGGGTAAAGGGTTCAATAGCTATATGCTAGATGGAATTAGTTGTGTAACCTGTTTTGTAGGTCAAGTTGTTGGGTAGGGTCAAGTTGATCTAAGATCTCAAACTTATTTAAAGGAGCAGGGTCTAATGTATTCCACCAGGATTGACTATCTTGTTAGGTAACTCATTTTAGATTGGATCATAGTAGATTAGATGTAGTCTAGATTAGATTGATATCACTAGATTAGATTAAACAATATCTAATTACTTTGGATTAAATCATGGTTGTTACACTAGTGTGGGGTAAATATGCTTATTAGGGCAAGATGAATCCATAAGGATAAGGTAGAATCTTTTGAGGTAAGTTAGATCTATTTGGATAAGATAAAATCTTTTCAAGATAAGATGAATCTATTAAGATAAGAGAGAATCTTTTAAGATAAGATGAATTGGTTAGAATGGGATCTTTTAGGATAAGATAAATCTCTTAAGCTAGATATATTCCAATGGGGATAATCTAGGTTAGCTAGTTATCTTATAAGACATTTATTATGCTTATATGTATATGTAGATGCCATTGTGGACATTACTCCACAACTCATCTCACTCAATCAAAGAACCAAATCAAACAATTATCATAAGAACAAAACATTCAAGTATATAGATACCTACAAAAATAGTTTTGTTTTTGTTCCTAAGAGTAGGTCTCCTATTCCTAAAGATCACTTTAGGCACAAGATTTCAAAGTGTGAAATCCAAGTTTGTCTTTAGAAGGAAAAGGTAAGGATAATCAGAGTAAAGCGGAAATAGATGAGAAAAGATTAAGAAAAGTATAGAAAAGAATCAGAGTAGCAAAGGTAAGTAAGTATTGGTTGTCCAGTTCTATCTAGGTTTCGTCCTACAGTCAACATTCCTCTGATACCACTTCTGTCACACCCGGGTTTTAGGGGTCCAAAGCCCGGGCGCGAACATAATCACCAGGTGTGCTGGGACCAAGTCTCACACATATGATGAATCATGGCACAGGATCGAATGTCACATCTTTACTATATAATAGGAGTTCTATACAAAATAAATAAATAATTACATTATAAGGAGACAACGGTCCAGCAACCCAAAGTTGACTGGGAGACGACGGCCTAGATCTCTCACGAACTCATCGCAGCATCCTCCTTGCGCCTCATCCTGCGGTACCTGTTCTTAACCTGTGGGGGGGTGTGAGACAGCAAGAGTGAGCTCACATACGTTCATCGCTCAACAAGTTGTGGGGAATAATGTGCATGAACTCGCCAAAGGTGGGAGCTCACGTGAAGTGTAAGGCTTACCAAAGAGGATGGTTAGAGCTGAGCATTGCTTTTAAAGTTGGTCAAAATTTTATTAGCAGTTACTAAGTATAAGTAAGTACCAACCCAATTAAATAGTAGAACATAAGTAACAACATCACCTGCGATGCAATGCATATGACAAATTGCATTTAGTTCCATAAGTTAATCATGTGAGGGTCCGAGCTGCTCATGACCGTGAGCACGGCTAGTATACCAGTTTTACACTCTCTAGAGGTTGCACATCTTTACCCACAAGTCATGTTACCCATCTGCCAAGGGATCGCGACTTCCCATACACCTCTACCGAGGAGGCGAGGCAGGGTAACACTACGAGGCCTTTACAAAGTTCCACTAGCTTCAAAAAACCCGCTACAGTTTATAGGAAGCTCCAATGCAGGGTTCTTGCCTGACCGCCATCGCAGCAAAATCAACCAAGGACCTCCCTACACTGACCACTCCCCTACTGCCCTTGCCCCTTTCGAGTAAGGTAGTCCTCCACTAGCTTTCCTAATTAATCAGCCAAGGGCGTCCATAAACCCTTGTGGTAGCACTGTTTTCCCGGGTGGTCGCTCCATGTTCCAATTAACATAATGATCTTATCATGAACAGTGATAATAAACAGATAATAAAAGTGTGATCATGAATAATGTATCTTCATACCCAAAACCACATAAAGCACTAGCAAGTACTACCCAAAAAGTTCAGTGGTAAACAAGGTATAAAGATAATCAAACTAGGGTAACCTATTGGGTCCCATCAAAATTAACCTATGCAGATCATTATGATTAATTAGAACATGAGTGGGTAAAAAGAAGTGATCAAGGGCACAACTTGCCTGGGACTTGAGATTCCAGGTACCAGGATGATCTTCAGATGACTCGTGACCTCACGCTAGTCGTAGCAATACAAACAAACATGGTATAAGCAGAATTAACATCACAACAAACATAAGATTAAACTGTGTAATAATAATCTACGCGTTACTACGAGACCGTGAGAACGAGAACCACTAAAATCGGAGTTATGGTTAAGGAGTTATGATTTTATAGAGGATTTATGTATTCAACACAAGATTAAATAGGATATTAATTTTAATGTGACTTTTTTGTTAAAAAAGTGGCACTAATTAGTAGACAATAATATTATAAAATTATAGAAATTGGAATGTATTGATTTGGACTTCATATGAATTTTATATGAATTAAACAAGTTCTAGCATTTATTTTCACATAAAAAATCATTTTCTAATTACTTTTACTGGATTTTATAAATCTCGGGATTGGGCACATGAAAACAGAGAAGAGCAGGGGCCTCTACATAAATGTTCCTAAGACACAGAGCCCCCGGCGCAGTACTGCGGGTTAGTTAACATATTTTCTAGGGTCTCTTATATAAAAAGCACACGGTGAAGGGGTATTAGGCATCTTCTAATCACCACCGTACAGCACGAGGTCAACGGACGCCGACCTTCTTCTACCTCACAGCGTCCCGACACAACCGACAGCGCTCCATGGCGGGAACTCCATAGCTCGCCGCCGATCTCCACTAAAATACCGGTGAACCCCAGGCTCCATCCGCGCCATATCCCGCCCCTATCGAGTAACAAAATTGGCGGTTGATTACTTCGCAGCGGAAGAAGAAAAAAAACGGAGCTCACCAGAGATTAGCGCGCCAGGAAAACTGCTCGCCACTGGTGACCCACGCCCCGCGACGAAACGGACGCCGCCGATGGAGACCTTTCTTCACTCTCTCTCTCCCGATCTCTCGCTCTGTAGTCCTCGGTGAACCCCCACAACTTCTCATCAAGGACTAGGCCAGACACAACACGATCGAGTTCGACGGCGGCGGCTGGGTTCTTCTCTCACCCCTCTCGTCTCTCTGGTGCTATGCGTTTGGGTGGCCGGGGTCGCAGGGGCTTTATATCCTGAGTCAGAGAGAATCTCTCGGCAGTTTGTTATAGCATGCATGGATCAAACTCAAGCCGGATATGGCGGCAACTGATTACGGTGATCCGGGTCTGAGAAGGATTCCGTTGGAGGAGAAATAGCTGGTAATTGGATCCCATAGATTAGTGCAAGAAGCGCGCCATCACGTACTGGCTGAGGCACTAAAGCTCCTGGTAGAGGTCGTTGGTTTTCGGCGAGAAAAATCCGGGCGGAACTCTGGTCCACGTTCCGTTCTCGGTAGAAGATGAACTGGTCTAAGCACTCCACACGACGGAGACTCATTGGATAATGCCATCTACGATCTCATGATGAAGCAAAATTCGGCTAGAGGAATAAAGAAATGGAAAAAAATCAAGGGGATGTGAGCTGCCGTCAGAAAAAGATAAATTGGCTGGAAAATCCGACCCAGCCGGCCGGCCAATTCACCATTTTTTTTCTACTTTCTATTTTTTTTCTAATTTCTGTGTTTTTTTATTTTAGATTCAAGTCAATTTTCGGTTCACAAATTCAAATTCAAGTTTAAGTTTGACAAACCTAAATGCACAAGCCATAAAATCCCAGCATGATGCAAGGTTTATTTTAATTAATTCATGTTGACCCCTCTAAAGATACTATTCGAGTAAGGAGTATTCTCTCGAAACCAATTAGTTTGGAAATCACACATTTTTATGTTTGGAGTTCAAATTTTAATTTCTAGTTTCCAATCAAAATTTTGAGTTACTAAAATCTTAGAATCATCATTCCTTTTTATTCTAGTAGAGGATAATGGGAAGTTCCTATAATAAATTATTTTAATCTAACTACTTTAAAGAGTATTCTTAATACATAGCTTATAAGGGATGGATTAGATTGCATATTATTATTATTTTTACATAAATTTTGGGCTTTACAAAAATGGATCTTCGTGCCAATTTGATCACAAAATTCTCTGAAAGCTCCAGAATCAAACTGCGTCCCATTATCCACAGTAATAGCCTTCGGCACTCCGAAGTGACAAACAATATTTTGCCAGAAAAACTTTTGAATAGTGACCGAAGTTATTGTGGCTAAAGGCTTTGCCTCAATCCTTTTAGAAAAATATTCTACTGCCACTACAACATATCTTAAGTTCCCTTGTGCTGGTGGTAATGGACCTAATAAATCAAGACCCCACCTTTGCAATGGCCAAGTGGGTTGTATTAACTGGGTTAAAGACGAAGGTTGTTTTTCATCTCTTGCACATTTCTGACAACCTTCGCACATTTGGACTAATTCCGCTGCATCTGAAGCTGCCTTTGGCCAATAAAATCCTTGGCGAAATACTTTTCCCAGCAAAGGCCTAGATCCAATATGAGATCCACACAGGCCTCTGTGTATTTCCTTCATCAATTCTATACCTTCGGCTCTGGATAAACATTTGAGTAATGGAGAACAGACCCCATGCTTGTATAGCTCCCCTTCTATTATTACATATGGTCAAGCTCTTGCCTCTATCCTCTTATTATAAGCTTCGTCATCTGAAAGAAAGTTGCCCTGAAGGAAAGAAATGATCTCAGTTCTCCAGTCTTCACTATAGACAGGAGATATGTTGAGGACTGCTCTTTCAAGAAGCTCGACCGAAGGTGCTTTTAATGTTTCGAAAAATACTTCCGAAGGTAAGGGCAGCCCCTGTGCTGCTGACTTGGATAACAAATCAGCATATTCATTTTCTCCTCGAGGAATATTTTTGACAGAAAACCCCTCAAAGGAAGCCTCAATCCTTTGGACCGTGTCTAAATACTTTTCAAGCTTCGGATCTCTTGCTTTATAACTCTTGTCAATATGACCAGAAATAACCTGGGAATCGGTTTTAAGAACCGCCCTTCTAATTCCCATTGCCTTTAATTTCCAAAGACCCAAGAGGAAAGCTTCATATTCAGCAATGTTATTTGTGCAACTGAAATCAAGTCTTGTTGCGTAGCAAGTTTTAACTTTGGAAGGTGCGACCAACACAGCAGCTGCTCCTGCTCCGAAGGTTCCCCAAGAACCATCACAAAATATTGTCCAAACTTCGGCATCTTTACTCATTTCTTCTTCCTGAGCCCCTGGCGTCCAGTCAGCAATAAAGTCTGCCAACGCTTGGGACTGAATCGAAGATCTATGCACATAATCAATACAAAATTCATTGAGTTCCGCAGCCCATTTTCCAACCCTTCCAGTAGCTTCTCTATTTCTCATAATATCCTTCAATGGTTGTGAAGAAGGAACAATTATATTGTATGCTTGAAAATAGTGTCGAAGCTTTCTGGAGGCCATCAAAACAGCATTCAGCACCTTCTCCAATTTTGTATAATTTTTCATTGATAAACTAAGAACTTCGGATACAAAGTATATTGGGGCTTGCTTTTTGACTTGGCCTTCAAGCTTCTCTTGGACAAGTGCTGCACTTACCGCTGAGTGCGAAGCTGCCACATAAAACAACAGAGGAGCCCCTGGCGTTGGTGGAGTTAGTGTTGTTAGGTCTATCAAATATTGCTTCAGTTCTTCGAAGGCTCTCTGCTGGACTGGTCCCCATTGAAAAACTTCGGCTGACTTCAGCACTTCGAAGAATGGTAAATTTCTCTCTGCTGATCTAGATATGAATCTGTTGAGAGATGCCAGTCTTCCTGTCAATATTTGAGCCCCCTTCTTTGTACTTGGTGGTTCCATTCGAAGGATAGCTTCGATCTTATTTGGATTATCCTCAATCCCTTTTGTTGAAACTAGGCAGCCAAAAAATTTCCCTTTCTTCACTCCGAAGACACACCTTTCTAGATTCAACTTTAAACCAGCCTGTATAAAATTAGCGAAGGTCTCCTGCAAATCAGCAATGTGATTTTCTTGCCTCGTGCTTTTTACAATGATATCATCAACATAAGTTAGCACATTTCTGCCTATCTGAGAATGAAGAACCTTCGCTGTCATTCTACTGAAGCTTCCTCCAGCATTCTTGAGTCCCTCAGGCATCCGAAGGTAACAATATGTTCCACTAGGGGTTATGAAGCTGGTTTTTGGCTCATCCTCCTTCTTCATCCAAATTTGATGATAGCCTGAATAACAATCCAGCAGACTCATAAGCTCAGATGAAGCTGCTGCATCAACTAGGGAATCTATCCTTGGCAATGCAAACTCGTCCTTCGGACAGGCCTTGTTGAGATCAGTAAAATCAATACACATCCTCCATTTACCATTGGCCTTTTTTTACCATAACAGTGTTAGCCAGCCATTCTGGGTATTTTACCTCTCTGATAACTCCGGCACTGAGGAGCCTTTTCACTTCATTCTGAGCACCTTCGGCCTTATCATCAGACATCTTCCGAAGCCTCTGCTTTCTAGGTCTGAAAGATGGATCAACATTGAGCAAGTGTTCAATAACATCCCTGTTGACTCCGCAAAGATCATTAGCTGACCATGCAAAAACATCTTTGTTGTTAAATAAAAACCTTATCAAGGTTTTCTCCTGTTCTTCGGACAGTTGAGATCCCAATAGCACCTTCTGCTCTGCTATGTCATCGCATAAGAGCATGGGCTTCGGCTGATCGGCCGAAGCAGCTTTCTCCCTTCTGAACTTGTATTGCTCACAAGCTTCAGCTCCATCTATGTTATGGATTGCTTTTGAGTCTGTCCAGTTTCCTTTGGCCCTTCTGGCAGCTTCCTGACTTCCATGAATAGCAATGGGCCCTTGGTCCGAAGGTATCTTCATGCAAAGATATGCTGGATGAAGAATTGCTTCGAAGGCATTGAGAGTACCCACGACCAATAATTGCATTGTAAGGGTATTCCATGTCAACAATGTCAAACACAACTTGTTCAGTCCTTGTGTTGTTGATAAATCCGAAGGTTACTGGCATTGTGATTTTGCCGAGTGCTACAATCTGCCTTCCTCCGTAGCCACAAAGGGGATGTGTGGCATCATGGATCTTGTCTTCGGGCTCTTGCATTTGTCTGAAGGCCTTGGCGAATATGATATCAGCCGCACTGCCTGTATCAACCAAAACATTGTGGACCAGAAATCCTTTGATCACACAAGAAATAACCATAGCATCATTGTGCGGGTAATCCTTGAGCTGAAGATCCTCTTGAGAGAAGGTAATTGGGATGTGAGACCATCTTGACTTGATGAAGGGTCCTTGCACCCCTACGTGTTGTACTCTTCTCTGTGCCTCCTTCTTCTGTTTCTTGTTGGCCGGCTCTAAGCATGAACCGCCTGTTATCGGGAGAATTAGCTTCGGAGCCGAAGCAGTTCCAGCTTGGTTCTTGAGCGAAGCCATCAGCTCAAAAGGTGGAAGTGAGTTCACCGGAGGTGGGCGCCAATGTTGGGGACTTGTTCTCAACTGCTATGAATTAAGAACAAGGCAACATAAAAGGTTAAATATCAAAGCCCTTCATCCGCTGAAGCATTATTTCCCTGAGGATTTAATGAGCTTCGGACGAAGGTCATAGATGATAAACCACGAAGGTCTTATCTTCGTAGTCAGAAGTAAAATAAAGCGAAATAAAATATGAAGCATAAAACGTTAAAGACTATTAAGAATGGATAACATCATTTACTCATTTTATTATATAAACTCAGATATTAAAATATGATGTTTGGTTACATTTATACCTTTGCCTTGACAAAAGACAATGATTCCAGAGTAATGCGCTAGCAGTTACAGGATTGCGTGAACAGTAAAGGAATATTGTTCACTATTTATAGGCACAGGACACAGCCTGTAAGGAATTACAATCATACCCCTTATAAAAGTTTACAACAATGACTCAGACCCTTATGGACTAAAAGGTCATTCCATCTTTAAGTCGGTTCGATCTTTCATCTTCGGATACGCTATAACATGAAGCTTCATGAGTGGTAGCTTCGGCATCACGTATAAGCAGCTTTTGCCGAAGTTGTTTCTTCCAGCAGGACCTTCGGCGATGAAGCATGGTCCCAACAATCATTTCCTTGATAACCTGAACACCCTTGTCTTCAATCTGTGCCCTGACTATTTGCTCTTGTAATGTGGGCTCCATCGAGATATAATTTAAAGCACCTGAAGAAACAACTTCCAGGTTTAGCTTGCACAACTCATCACACAGGGTGGTGACTTTTGCATCCATGCTCATACAATTGCACTGGGCCTTTCTGCTCAAGGCATCTGCCACAACATTGGCTTTGCCAGGATGGTAATGCACCTCCAAATCATAGTCCTTGATTAACTCTAACCATCTTCTCTGCCTCATATTTAGATCTGCCTGAGTGAAAATGTATTTGAGACTCTTATGATCAGTGTAAATATTACAGTGAGCTCCCATCAAATAATGTCTCCAAATCTTGAGAGCATGAACCACAGCTGCTAACTCCAAATCATGGATAGGGTAGTTCTGCTCATGGGGTCTAAGTGCTCGGGAGGCATAAGCAATCACTCTGTTATCTTGCATTAAGACGCATCCCAATCCAGTACCGGAAGCATCGCAATAAACTTCAAAGGGCTTGGTGTTATCAGGTTGAGCTAGTACTGGGGCTGTTGTCAAATGCTGCCTTAGTGTATGAAAGGCATCTTCACACTTCTGGCTCCAATTATACTTGACTCCTTTCTTCAATAGTTCAGTCATTGGCTTGGCAATTCTGGAGAAATCCGGAATAAATCGTCGATAATACCCTGCCAATCCCAGAAAACTCTGAATCTGTCGTACTGTGGTAGGAGGTTTCCAATCCATTACTTCTTGTACCTTCTCAGGATCAACTCATATCCCATCCTGAGAAATTGTGTGACCCAAGAATTTAATTTCCCTTAGCCAGAATTCACATTTAGACAACTTAGCATAGAGACGATGATCGCGCAGTCGCTGAAGCACGATGTGCAGATGCTCAGTATGCTCGTCTTCATTCTTGGAATAGACCAGGATATCATCAATGAAAACCACTACAAATTTGTCCAGCTCTGGCATGAATACTGAGTTCATCAGATACATGAAATAAGCCGGGGCATTGGTCAGCCCAAAAGACATCACCAAGAATTCATAGAGCCCATATCTGGTAGAGAAAGCCGTCTTTGGAATATCACTGGCACGGATCATGATCTGATGGTAGCCCAAGCGAAGGTCTATCTTGGAGAACACCTTGGCTCCCACCAACTAATCAAACAAAACATCAATGCGGGGCAGTGGGTATTTGTTCTTGATGGTCACCGCATTGAGAGGGCGGTAATCAACACACATTCTCAAACTCTCATCCTTTTTCTTCACAAATAAGGCCGGACATCTCCACGGTAAAGTACTTGGGCGAATGAACCCCTTGTCCAACAACTCTTGCAGTTGCTTTTTCAGTTCTACCAATTCCGCGGGAGGCATCCTATAGGGTCTCTTGGAGATAGGAGCGGTCCCGGGTTGCAATTCAATTGCGAACTCAATGTCTCTATCAGGTGGCATCCCTGGCAATTCGTCCGGAAAAACATCTGGGTAGTCACGGACCACTGGGATCCTTTCCACTAGGGACTCTATCATAACGAAGGCACAAGAACGGGTACAACCCTGGTCGGGCAAATATAACTTGGTTTCACCACAGGTCGGTGAGTGCACTTCAATGGCCCTAGCTGCAATATCAATCACTGCCTGATGTTCGGTCAACCAGTTAGTTCCCAATATGATATCCACGCTATCCAAACCCAAAATGAGGAGGTTGGTTTTGATTATCAGACTACCAAACTTTATAGGCACATTCTTGTTGATTTGGTAGGTGGCAACACTGCCTCCTGGTGTGGAAATTGTAATACCCCCATTGATGTGGTGAAAAGGCAATTGACACTTGGCACTAAATTTGGTACTGATAAAACTATGTGATGCACTAGAATCGAAGAGAATAATAGCAGGATAATTCAAAACGGTAAAGATACCAGTCATGACGGGTGCTCCCCCTGGAATATCAGCCATGGTGGTGAAGTTCAGCCTGCCTTGCCTCACTTGCACCTTCTGCCTCTTGCCTTGGTTCTGATTAACATTCTGTCCCTGCCTCTGCTGGTTTCTGGGGCAATTCTTGGCATAATGTCCGGTGTTGCCACAAGTGAAACACCTGTTGTCATTTGTCTGACGATACTGCTGCTGCTGTTGATTGTTCCTCTGAGCCGGAAACTGGGTGCGGTTGGGTGCTTGCTGCTGCTGCTGCTGTGGTCGGATCACCCATCGCCCTTGCTGCTGCTGAGGTCCTCTGTTCTGAGTGTTAGACACGATCCTGAAGCGCTGTGGCTGAGCGGAAGGTCCTGCCACAGTGGTCTTCCTCTTCTTCTCTGCCTGACGAGCTGTGATACAGTCCTCCTGAGAAATGGCCATGTTGACTAACTCATTATAGTTGTTGGCCCTGACTGTGTTGAGACGGTCACGGAGCTTAGTGCTGAGCCCCCTCCTAAACTTGTCCCTATTCTTCTCGTCTGTGTCTGCATGATACCCGGCATACTGGCACATGTCATTAAAGGCCTGAGCATACTGTAACACTGTCCGGTTTCCCTGAGTGAGTGTCAGGAACTCGTTGAGCTTTCGGTCCATAATGCCTACTGGTATATGGTGTCCCCTGAAAGCTGCCTTGAATTCCCTCCATTCCACCTCTCGGTCCTCTGGCTGCATAGCAAGAAAATGGTCCCACCATGTCCGTGCAGGTCCGCAAAGCTGCTGGGTGGCGAACCTGACCTTAGTGACCTCTGAACAAACTCCATGGAGTAGCGGGAATTTGGATTCCACTACTCTCAACCATACATCCGCATCAAGTGGGTCCTCTGCCCTGGTGAACAATGGCGGCTAGGTACTAAGGAACTCCTGGTAGGTGGCTACCGCGGGGTGACGCTAATGATCACCACCACCATAGTGCTGAGGTGGTGGCTGATGCTGAGCTAGCTGTCTCAAGATCTCATTCTGCTGAGCCATCAGCTCCTGCAGAGTAGGAGGCAGCGGCAGTGGTGGAGGAACGCACTCATTTTGACCACGAAGCGCTCTCCCGGCCATCTGAAAAATCACATATATTTTCAATAACACAACTTTGAGGTTCCAGGTTCAATCGCGGTGAAAGAGTCAAAAGGCGAAACTGATAGATTCTTACATAATCATAAAAGATTTCACATGGCATAAACTTTTCTTCTTAAATTAAGACTGACATCATTCATCAACCATGCTTCCAAAAGAGTTTTTCGCGATTACATCAATACCCCAAAAGACTCAACTCTATCTAGCCTAGTACCCTAAGGGTGCAAAAGCTAAGCTAGCTTTGAGGACTTCTACCATCACTGACTTCTAACTGTATCCCTGCGACCTAGTGAGCAAACGAGGCAACACTCGACTCGGGGGAACGGGATCTCCCTGAGCCAGCCGTGTCCAAGCTGGAGGCAGGCTCCTCTCCTCCCTCGATGTCGACATCCTCGTTGGCCTCCATGTCCTGGATCTCCTGGTGATGCATATCCAGGTGCTCGTTAGCCTCGGCAAGCTGCTGCTGGGTGTTAATTAACTGATCCTCGAGAACCTCGATGGTGTGCTCCCTTGTTCCCACTAGTTCCTCAAGCTCTTGGATCTCATTTGATAGTTGCTCCACCTGTAAGTCTTTTCCACCATCTCCGTGGATAAGTCAACCACAAGCTCCTCTCTGTTATCCAAGGTGATCTTAGTTGCCTCCAACAATGCCATCAGATGGGACATTGCCTCACCACGCATCACTTGCAGACGATACAGGGCATTCATGCACTGCACCATCAAGTGAGCAGTCTGACCTGGGTAGATAGCCCAGATATCCTTGGCATGCTCCACTCGGTCCTTCCACATTGGGTCGTCCTCCTTCTCAGCGGGGAACAAGCCAATGGGGTGAGTGGACAGCTCCAAGGAGTGGAATCCGCAGAAGGTGGTCAGTCCGTGAAGGGCAATCGCCTCGATCGTATCCTCAGCCCGGTATCCAAAGGACTCCGAGTCCAGCGAACGCCAGCCTGGCTGTAGGGGATGAGGCTCCAGGGTCATCCTCACCCTACAGCGGGGCACTCGGTGCTTTTCGAACTGCTGCACCGTGTACTGAGGAGGCGTCGTGTAACCGGCCCCCTGAAGTACCTCCCACAAAATACGAGGAAAACCCTCTCGTGCAAGCCCGTCAGTGTGGGACTGTGCATTCCCTTCGTCCGATGATCCGTGAGAAGTCATCTGTGTAGGGTTAAGTGTAAGTAAAAGAAAAAGAATTATAAAAAGAAAAAGGGATCACAACTCAGCCTCTCTATAACTACGACAGTGGTACTGGGGTGCTTAGTTTGTCATTATTTTGTATTAAAGTTCTTACCCAATTATTTAATAGTTTAATTAATAATGCATGCATGCTCGTCCTAAGCGACCTCACATCAACTTAGAGAGAATAGGGAGGAACTCCCATCCCTTAAAGTAGCCTGTAGGGCTTACTCAATTAGCCACCTAGCTACCCCTCTATCATCCTGATCGTCCTACGATCTATCCAACATTTGTTTCTATCAAGTTTTACTTTGGAAAAGGATGGTATTTATAGTTTATTGATTCCTCTGTGGTGGTACAAGCTCCAATACCAGCTGTGGCGGAACTGCCCGAATTATTCCAACTTAAGTGCCTAAGTCCCGCCTTGGAGGCTAGGCCACACTTAAATGGGAATAACCCGTCAATCCCTCGGATCTAGTCCGACGAGGCCACTGACAGGATCAAGTACCACAATCTCACTCGATGGTGAGTCACAGAGCAAATACAATAAAGCATAAAACCATACATTAAAGAGTGTTAGACTTATTACATCATCATCGGGGTTTTAGCGAAAGTAGTCATCATTGTTCGAAGTGCAGCGGAATAAAACTAACGATAATTAAATAGAGAGATGGGGAAGCCTGTCCCATCACTCCTCGTGCTCCTCCTCAGCCGAGGCGGGGTCCCACTCGACAGTCCAACCCGGTGGCAAGATGGACGGCCAAGTCACTCCAGCAACCATGTCATCCAAAGAACCTGTAAAATTATGCCACAAGCAAGGTTGAGTATACTAATACTCAGCTAGACTTACCCGGTGTGAGGAGTCTACTCCTCTACCTCTAGACATGCAGCTGTTTGGGTGTGGGGTTTGGTTGCCAAAAGCACTAGCTGAGTCTAAAAATCAAGTTTTAGCTTTGTCAAGTTTAAGTGTGACTCTCTTAAGACTAAATGTGTACTATCTACTCATTCATGGTATTAAACACATTTAGCAATCAACATCTTTTGCCACATCATCACATTTCAACTTGTTACTCAATGCAGTACAATGGATCAAGCAGTCTCATTAGCTGCGAGAAGCAAACGATTCGAATCGAGTTTTTATCCTTGCAAGGTAAACCTAAACACACGACGTGGTGAGGCACTCCGTCCCCACACACGTCAACCGTCCCCGTTGATTCCCCGTCAGCAGATCAGGGATCACCGCCTTGGCGTACAATGCCTCACTGACCCCGACTGCCGTCGTGCAGTGACCGCACTTGTACCCACCATAACCGGAATGGGAGACCACGTCTCAGGTCGCGTGAGGGGATATGTCCACTGCCAGGTTCACTCAGGTACTAGGCTTACCGATTTACCATATTTCTCGGCATGTGCTTAGTACGTTCAATCGCTTGACACATGTATCCGCATGTTAATCCTTATTCCAATTTCATCTCGTAGACCACGCATCCCCATGGATCCGTGTCCACAGACCAACATCAGTATGGTATGAAAGTGGGTACAATCAATGTCCTGGCCTCGCGCGAGTGCTAGAAAAATCACTCGACTTCTACCGAGATCCCTAATTAGTAAAGCAGCTACTCGACCTAGCATACTAGTATCCATCTCAAAGGTATCCTGAGTCATGCAACTAAGGTTTCATTCAACTCCCACACTTAAGTGCACATTACAATCCTACAAACATTAGATGTAGTAAAATAGCATAATATAATTGGTTATGCATAAAACCGGGCTTGCCTTCCAAAGCTGGGGCAGGCAGATCCTCAGGTGCAGGCTCTGGTGCTGGATCCGGGGCTACCTCCTGAGCAGCTCCTTGCTCCGGCACGAGGACGTACTCTCCGTCAGCGAGGTTGCAATCTATCGAATGCAATGAATAAGAATATGCATGCCATGATTATGCAGGATTTGGTAAACATTATGCTAAGTAAAAGAAAACTAAGTTAGTTTAGTAACTTAGGGTTTCTTGGTCTTACTTGGCTCTTGGTGGTGTATGCTTATCAACTTAGGTTTGGAGTTTTGTTAGGGATAAGCATAGTGGATTTGTATTTCCCTTATATATTTTAGTGGGCAATTTAAAAAGGGTTTTGCTGGTTGGGCTAGGGTGACACTAATTTCCACTATTAATTTCCCCTTTTTCATTTTCTATTTATGAATTCTAGTGTGGGTTTGAACTACAACAGTGGTTTAACTTTTTCCAAAAATTCTGTAAAAATTACAGTGGGTTACCATTGGTCACTATAGTCTGTTCTATGAATTTGAGGTCCAGAATAAAAAGAGTATGCCTTGGACAAAAATAACAAAAGTTGGGCAAAGGGGGTCACTTTGCACTACAACTCTTAACTAGGGGTGGGTTCTGTCCTAAGGGTCATTTTTATTGGTATCTAACAGTAATCACATGCTTCTGTGCCAAAAATCTCAGAAGGTTAATTGGTGGTTATTTAGTTGTGATTTTCTAAAGTTTAATGTCAAAAAGGCACTTTCTACTATCTTGTTATTTGAAAAAAGTCAAACAGGAGATTTCATATTTTTCCTATGTTCTTAATAACAAAAAATTAATTATCCCAAGGTTTGGGGTGTTTTCACCTTGGGGTTATTTTTCTAGGGTTTATCTAATTTTCCTTGTTTTCTTAAAATAAAAGGTATCCCAATTATTTTATACTAAACCAGGGTATAATAAATTTTTCTAGTGAACTATACTGAATAAGTAGACTAACAAAAATATGGGTGCTCCCTGGTTCTTTATTTAAACCTCCATTAATATTTTCTCTAACTTTAGGCTAAAAAGCATTTAAATGGTAAACTCTACCTTAACTGGGTGTACAGAGGGGTTTATTATTTTTAAACAGGTTAGGAAGTGATTAGGTACTTCTCCAAATTTTCTTAACCTCAGTCTAACATTGCAACTATTTTTCCTCCTATTATTTAGCTTTTGGCCAAATCAATATTTAAATCCAAACCTTAAATTCCTTTGCAATATTAAGGGGGTTTTGTATTTTTCCTAAGTAGTTCTCATTATTTAGAATCAGGCGAAATTTGTTTGACCAAATTTGGTTGAATAAAGCTGAAGTTATGAATTTTACAAGCTCTGTTTGTATTTAAATTAGAAATATTAAAAAGGTTTCCTGGAAAACCAGTTTACACCGAGGACCCTGGGTTTAATCCAATTCAACCCACTCAAATCTACCCATGCGCTACTATTCCCCTGGGTCACTCACAGTTCAAAAATCCCCCCGACCTTTCCTTCTTCCTCCCTGAGGTCCTTCCCCTAATGCAAACAGTACCCGCAGGAAAGAAAAGGGCGGTGTGGCTTACCAGCGGCGAGAGAGGTCCAGCGAGGGGTGGGGTTGGCTCCGGGAGGTCCTAGCGGTCACAGCGGTGTACGGCTCGACGGCGGAGGTGGCTGGAATCGTCCGGTCCACGTGCGCAGGCGGGTGATCTCATCGGCGGCGGGTGTTCCGGCTAAACCACGGCGATCTAGCTTAATCAAAAGGCACGATGAGCTCCACGGGGTGACGTAGAGGCTATGTGCACAAGGAATCGAAGAATGGGGTAGAGATTTACCCGGTCTACGTTCACCGGCGGTCGAGCGAAGTCCGGCGACCGTGGACTGGCTTCTCTGGCGAAGCAAAGTCCGATTCCTTGCTCGGGGAGCTTCACCGAGGCGTGCACAGTCTCTTCTGAGGGTCGGGCGCGGCTAGGAAGGGCTCTGTTGGGCGGGGCAAACGCCGGTGGTTTCGGGCTCCGGTGAGGTCGAGCGTGCGCGGAGGAGTACGGTCGACGCCTGAGGGTGATTTATATAGGCGCGGGCGCGAGCAGGAGACGCGGGCACGGCTTGGCGTGGCGCGGGGCGCGCGGGGTCGGGCGTGGGCGTGCTTTGGTGCGCCCAGAACGCGTCGAACAAGTGGAGGTGTTCTTCTGCCCATGTTCAAAAGCTTGCTGAGATCGCAAACGTGCGAATCTTGGCAAAAATCCGGCGCAGACCTCTTCCAGGCACCTATGGCTATCTCTTGTATGTGAGTTCCAAGGGAAGATAAGCCCTAGGTTAGAAGATATGCGGACGCCAAATCTGGCTTGTCTCCCTGCCCACTTCACGACAAAAGTGATGCCAAGACATGTCAAATGTCAAGGGCTCGGTCTCAACTTTTTCCAGGGGGTGCCTTAGGTGGTATGCCACATTTTTGGTATACAACTTAGGTGGTTTTGGTGCCATCTACAAGGTGAACACGGTGGATCTTTAGATTAGGTGTAGAATTTGACTTAGAGAGTATTAGAGAGCTCTAGCTCTCTCTCTCTATTTAAGGAATGGATTTGGGGTTTCTTAAGGGGTCTTTTTGCAATGTTTCCTCTCTATATTTGTAGATTAATATGTTACTTAACTTTGGCCAAAGGTTAGGTCATGATTTGCACATTTGCTTAATCTCCCCCCCCCCATTCAACCAAGGTTTTAGGAGATAGGGGTTCAAGAGGGGTCTAGGGTTTACTCCCCTCTTGCCCAAGGTGATAATTGTACAAAAGCTTGGGTAATGCTTTTAGGTCATTAACATTCTTGGTTAATACATGGTCTCCAAGGTTCTTATGCTCTTCTCCTTAAGTTTCTTCCACATGTGATCACAGTCATTAGTGCATAGATGTGCCATGGCCATAGTAACACCTGGGGTGTTACAATAATGAAAGTAGAAACATATGAAACATGGAAAATAACATGAATAATCATATGACATCATTAGGATGTTTCTATTATCTCATCATGAATAAACATGAACAATATAGAATTACATTTATACCTTCGGCTTGACAGAAGGTGAGAATCCAAGTGTGACGTGCAAATGAATACAGGTCAGCATGAACAGTACGGTGTTACTGTTCATCTATTTATAGGCATAGGACGCAGCCTGTGTAAAATTACATTCATGCCCTTTATGTTTACTATTGACTTAAGGACAATCTATCGAGGACTAGATAGCCTTTTCCTCTTTAAGTCGGTTTCATTTTCCACCGCTAAGCCGAAGCTTCTCTACGCGTAGCTTCGGAACTGGTTCAACCTTCTCCCAGACCATGCTTTTCATATCGTGTACAGCTTCATTCCGAGGCTGAAGGTCCTTGTGAATGTATTATACTTGGAAAACATGTTAGTTGTGTTTTTAAGGACCTTCGGAAGACGAAGGCCCCCAACAATAATATTCATTTTTCTTCCAATTGGATATTATTTTCATAATCAACAATTGATGTATACCCTCAAGTGCTCCCTCTTCCTTAGTGGCTACGCAAGTCATAAAGGAAGTAAGATTTGAAAATAATATGCACTTGAGATTCAGTTGTTACCACCCTTGCTACTATCTCCAAATATGATTTATACATTCATTATCGAGCACCCAACTTGAACCATTGAAGGAGGTGATCCTGCAAAACAAGTTTAAGTTTCGTATTTTGGTAACCAATTTGAATTGGGTCCTTTGAGATTAGTAGTAAGAGCCTTGCGTACCCACACATTCCTTATTGTGACCATTCTCTTTATGTAGGCACCAACATATACTTGAGAACCATCTTACGTGGTTTCATGTCAATATGTAATCACACAGATAAGAGCTAGAGTTAAGAATAGGAGCCTTTTCTCCTTTTGTTACATTTCACTTAAATTGTTCTTCAAACAACCCATGTTGATCATGTTATATGCTTAGATGGGTTGTACCCAAGTGCCCTTCGTCCATGGTTGTTTCTTAGGGGCTATTCTTGGCATTACCTTTTCTTGATACATCATTGTGTTGCCTTCATGATGATGTACCTAGCTTGACCTTGAGTGCACCTAGCTTATCAAGGTTAGTCACACAAGCATTCATATCATATCTTAACTAATGAGGACAAGTTATGCATGGAATTTACAACTTAGTGAACCAATCCAGTGTGAAGCATATAGATATCGATTGAAGTAGATTTCTAAAATATCAATTTGTAGGTTTCCAAAATTTAGAAAGTTTGGATCACTAGTTTCACCTTTGCAGTTTAAAAATCATATCCATGTTAGTGCATATGGATATGATGAATATCAACTGAAATAAAGGATTTATATGCACTTTTAGTTTTAACGGTAAGAGAATTTTAAACTTCATCAAGAGTAGCTATTTAGAAAACGAAGATTACAATCCATAAGAATGAGATACAATTCTTACCATTATGGATTGAGTTTGTATAGCTTACTCAAGAGAAACTTATTCTCTAAGACACAAGATACCTAATGTGCTCCCCCCAGATATTTGCATCAAGTATTTGAATGACTTGTCAAATGCACTTTCAATTTAATTAAGAGTCGCATGAGGAGTACATTAGATATATTGATCAAGGCATGACAAATTTGCAATGAATAAACTTATGTCTAAGAATACTTATCACCATATAGAACGTACCATTTGTTATATCAATTGAAAGATCTTACTATATGAGATGGTGTCATCTAAGTATTCTTCTTTTCTTCATTTGTGAAGACTTCCTTCTTTAGCATGTTATCTCTTTTCCTTTTAAAACTAGTTGAAAAAGCACTTTGAAAAGAGATATTAGTGGTACAAGGAAGTATTTAATAAATGATGGTATTTATATATGAATGGCAAACAAATCATCATTTATGAGGCGTAAAGGCATAAATTAAATTCCTTTTAAGTTAATGCACATGGAGGAGTGAATTAACAATATGCACTAATTTACAAATTTAAGCCAAAAGGAATTTAACCTTCATATTGACATTTCTTTCCATAGAATATATTATTACCAATTGAAAGAATGCCACTTGAAAGGAACTACTATTGAACAACTAGCAATTGAAGCAATTAGTTCCATACCTTTGCCTTGAGCAATTTTAATCTTTCATTAGGTGAAGAGTAACCTTTAATGCTAGTGATTTTACCAATTGAAAGAGCACAATCTCTACTTATGAATTTCCATGAAATATCTTAAAAGAGATTGCATTTGAAACACAAGCAATAGTTTCCTATTTAGCAACCTCTAGTATAAATTTCAAGAAGGTTACTCAAATAAGGAAACCTCATGATATGAACTAAATTACCCTTACAAACATCATGCATAACACTGCTTTAAACATGGTGAAAATAGCATGATTATTTAATTAAGTTTACATGGCAAGTTTAATTCATAGCATGTTGAGTGATTAGTTTAGAAGACTCAAAACCAATTTAAACAAGAACGAATACATCACATAGTATTGGATTGATCTTTTTTGAATGTTAAATGACACGCTCCATTTGGGAAACACATTCTCATGTTGTGAAACTACATAAATCACTTTAGATAAAAACATAAGTCCCACAACTCTAGTCATATAGATAATTTCCCTTTTGGTAAGTGCTTTAAGAATTTGAATTTCTTACTTAGCACTCTATTCATTTAAGAACATGGGATAATCCTCTTTATGTCTAGGTCATGGCAATAATACGATAATTAATTTGAAATATGCCACAATATACATACAACCAATTTAAAGCTTGTAGATTGTCACAATATAAACATATAAACTTGCAGTCTACCATATAATTGGATCTTTTCCAAGGCAAGGTAAAATCTTTTAAGTTCATTCTCAAGTGCTTAATTTTTCCTATGTGGCTACAAAAGACACAAAGGAATATACTAATTAAAAGTAATGTGCACTTAAGAATTAATTGTTACCATCCTTTGGATATCACTTGGTTGTAGGCCTTTTGCTTGATTCCCACAAAGGTTAATCCTTATTCCTTAGAACACAAGTTCTTGCTAGAGATGAATATGAAGTTAGTGATATAATAACTCAATTCATCTTTGGGTCAATCTTAAAGGATAGACAATTTAAGATTGATAGATTGAGATAAGAATTGAGTTAAACCGCTC